>NC_138049.1:99072560-99767858 GCF_964194185.1 Rhinolophus hipposideros | reverse complement strand
CCCTAGACGTTCCTCTGGGGCCTTTGGAGGGGACGCTGCTGCAGCCTCCTCCTCTGGGTGGCCCCCTCTGCTTGGCCGGGGGGCCCCTGAGGAGGCTTCCTTGATTCAGCTCCATTCGCTGTCCCTCCCACACTGCCCAACAACTGTCACTGAAAGAGAATTTCCTCACGTTGCTACTGATCCTTTTACTACTGACTTCACTCATTTCCTCTGGAGTCCCCAGGGAAGATGCAACATAGCATTTCCCCGTCCTCTGACACAGAGCTCCATGCAAACGAAGAAGACATCACTGAATCATTTCACATCTTTCTTTGCAACGCCCAAAGTGCTGAATTCTCTAACCTCAAAGCATGTCTCCTGTTTTTGACTTCTCTCTAACGCGGTGGATCCCACGCCTGATTAACCCAGGCAATGCTAATACACAACCAGAGCCGAGACCCACACTCGAATGCCCCGCCCATAAGACAGGGCGCCAGGCCCGTGGCCAGGCCACATATGCCCACCGTCCCTGGTGGTTGCCCGGTTGCCTGCTGTGGTTCGCGTGCTCATCTGGAGCCCATCGTTTCCTAGCCGGTGGGTGAGGTCTGTTTATCCTCCTAGGAGTCTCTCCTGTGGTTACACTGCATTTTTCAGCCTCACAGAAGCCTCCTTAGAAGTCACACAGCCCTGTTTTTTTTCTCCATGTAGAGGAGAATCTACTACTATGGGCCAGGTACTTTCTGGACACAGTCAGACTCAATCCTTCTAGTCCTCATCGGAGGTGTTACTGTTCCCACTTTACAGACAAGGGCATTGAGGGTCAAAAAGGTTAACCTGCCCAAGGTCACATAACTAACCGGAAGAACCTGGATCCAAATCTGGGTTTGTTTGGTTGCTAGGCCTTGGATTCAGAAATTCTCTTTTACTAACAGAATGATCATCTGCTTTTCCTGCCCAAATATTCCAGTGGTTGGAGATCACTACTTGGCACGATAGCACATTTCATTGTGGGCAGCTCTGTTTCCTCTCACTTTGAGCTGAGACATACCCCACTAGTGTATTTTCACCTCTGCTTTGGATCTGTAGAGCAGCATAGCATATCCTTCTTAATTTGATGGTTCTTTAAATATCTTAACAACAAAAACAACAGCAACAACAGGAACAAAATATGTGCCTGGAGCTTTCTTCTCAGGCCATCTCTGTCCAATTCCCTCACCTAAGGGCTCAGTGACATGGTGACTTTCTAACTGATCTTCAGTATAGAGCCTATATCTGGACATAATACTCCAGATAGGTCTGAGAAGGCCAGGGTAGAGAAGGCTCTCCTAGACCTTACAAAATTACGCTGCACATTTCTGTAGCAGGTGAATTACTAACAATGTCCATTTATGGAGTGCCTTCCATATGCCAGGTTCTGCCAAGTTCAACAAGGCACTGGCCTAGATGGCCTACCCACCTTATTGGTAATTCTCCAAATAACCTAGCAGGGAAGGCATACCACCTCATTTTCAGTTAGAGTTTGGGGCTCGGGGAGCGCAGTGAATAACCCAAGCTCACACAGCTAATAAGTGGCAGAACTGGGATTTGAACCCAGTTTTTTGTCTTGTTCCAAAGAGCTAAATGTTTATACCACGCAGCCTTACCAACACTTTTTTATTCTTCACCAGCTTTGTCATTGTCATGGCCATGTCAGTTTGTCATTGGCCACTATTAAACTTGAGGTCAGTTTAAACACTTTCATATTTTGATGAGTGGTTGTCAAAATGCATCCTATTTCCATGTGATTGTCCTTCTGATCCCAAATGCAGCACTTCCCATTTATTGGGGTTTAACCTCCTGCAAGGTTCTTGTTCTGCTATACCTTTATTCTTTCCCCTTTGGTGCCTTACATGTCATTATCTAACCCACTAATAAATACGCTAAGTGAATTAGGATTCTGTCCTTTGTTTTCCAAGAAACTGTGACTCTCTCTCCCTTGTGTCAGGTGACAACTGTCATTTGTTAACGGACTGAGCAAGCATGTTACTTCATCATTTAGACACAGGAGATGTAGATACCACAGACTTCCCAGCTGCAGACCATCCTGTCACCCATGCTGGCTCTACGGAGCCCAACTGCCTGTCACAGGTACGGGAAGCCCCTCAGGGGCAGGGACAGGCCCTCCTGCTGTCCATATGTCCCCTTGTTCTTTGTTCACACTTCACAGACACGATGCCCTCGGGGCTATCTGTGTTCACTGGCCCTTGTCCTCTCTGAAAAATGTCAGACATGACAAACTCAACCAAGTACCAGAACATCAAGTAATAATGCTAGGACTTGAAATGGACGGAATGTTTCCTGTTAGTAGTTTCAGAAATGGGCAAATGTATCTTCCAGACTGTTAAAAAAAAAGCTGTGACTCCCCTTCCTCCTTTTAATGTGTTTTGACCCACACCAAGGGACCTGCTGAGGAATTCAGTGAAGTCCCTGCTCTGTGGTGACTGGCTGGGTGTCCTGCAGCCACATAGGGACAGACCCCTGGGGTGGGTGAAAGCAGACTGCTGGGTCTGCACAGGGGTGCCTGCTGGAGGCCGTCTCTAAGGGGCTTGGGAACGGCGATGGGTAGGAGAGGGGCTGCGATGGCTAGCTGCTCCAGCTCGAGTGCAAAGCCCCTGCAGGAGAGCGGCTCTGCCTCGCCCCATGGCTGGCTGTCTCTTCCTGGGGCAACAGTCATGTCAAACGCCCTGGAAGCATCAGGGGGTCCAGGAACTTAGGGCAAGGTGAGTGTTCTGCATGCAGCTGACACAAGAATGGGAGGTGATGTCAGCTACCGTCTGTGGGGCATGCCCTCAGTGGCATTCACTGTGCTACCTCATTTATTCTTGTCACTCCAGGTGGTAGACAATATTATTTCCATTTTCCAGAGAAGAAGACCAAGGCTTAGGGTGACCAGGTAGCTTGCTCAATGCCATCAAGCTACCAAATAGCAGAGCCAGGCTTTGGATCCAGGACTAGTCATTCATTTGGGAATGTAACAAATGTTTATGAGTGTCGCCCACGGGCTTGCTCCTGTGCCAGCGGCAGTGTACTGGGCAAGGCAGACATTAAACCAACAAAAATGGCGTCTATGATAAAATGCCAGGGGTTGAAAGGTGCTATGAAGAGAGAGAAAACTGGGTAAAAGGTTAGAGAGCAACCATGTTAGATAGGATGGTTGGGGAGCGTCTCTGAGGAGGGGATATTTAAGAAAAGACCCGAATGGAGGGAGAGAACAAGCATACTGACCTCAGGGAAGAGAGTATAGCAGCAAGTCAAAGGGCCTGAGGTATGTCTGTGGGTGCATCTAAAGAACAGTGAGGCCAGTATGTCTGGAGTGTACCTCCTCTTACCTAGCATGATTTTCGGAAAAGAGAGAGAGCGTTAAAACTCCTCTTCCCATTTTTTTATTCAGCAGCTTTGTCATTGTCATGGCCATGTCAGTTTGTCATTGGCCACTATTAAGCTTGAGGTCAGTTTAGCCTCCTGTCCCCCTCTCTCTCTCTGTCTCTCTTTCTCTCTCTCACACACAGAGATACACCACAAGGGAGAGTGGTAGAAGCTGACACCAGTGAGAAAACTGAGGCCAGCTCACACAGGACTTCGAGAGGGACGAGGCTGGCGGGTTTGGAGGGAGGAACAGCTTGATCTATTCCTTTGATGGCTGAGCCAAGTGGTTTTTTTTGCTGAGCAAGACAAAGCTACTCTATATCGAAGAACAGCTAATGTGAGGTGGCGCCAGGATGCTGTAAGCCTGTTGAAAGGATCTGGGGGAGAAAGCTGGGGCATGGGACCTTGGGCAGTGAGAACGAGGACACAGCACACCCCCAAGACACAAGCCATCCACATTGTCATGACAACCAAAGGGGCCTCTTGCCAAAGGTGATGTTTGCTTAGTGAAGTGCATTGTAACCCCACCAGGAGACAGCCCTTGGCTGCCTCTGATGCTTGGCTTATCCAAAGCGCGGAGCAAGAACAGAGGAGCCACTACAGGGCATTTGGGCTTTGTGGGTCTCTGTGCCCACTGGGACCGTGACCAGGGACAGAACCTCCAGTCACCTGACAGTAGGCACAGGGAGCCCTCCTTTCAGGCACAAGAGTCTCGCTGGGACAGGGGCACAGGAGGTCACAGCCCTGAGTGGCCTCTGTAGCCATACTGTGAATCTGTGCGGTAGCGGCTCCAAAGCAACACAAAAGCAAAAAAAAAGGGTTTTATTCTAGCGATCATGCATGGATCTGAATGTCACACACGGAGAAAGCCATGAACTACCAAACAGTAATGGAAACTCCAACTAGGGCACACACTGTCCCCGGCTGGCCCTGCCTCTGAAGTGTCAGGTATTGAGGAACTAGCAGCACAAGGACAAGCAGAGCCTTTGCTGGGAAGTCCAGCCTCCCGTCGGCCCCCTCCTACCTGGCACGATTTCGGGGGCACCACAGAGATGCTGTCATTCCTCTTCCCATTTCCCCCAACACACTCTCTGTCATGCAGGGTGTCATGCAGGGTCTCTGGTCCCGCTCCCCACATAAGAACGCAGGACACGGTGAGGCCAAAAAGGAACACCCACGGAGCCATAGAAAGGGGAGTCACACCACTGTAGTCTCGCTGGCGGCTGGGTTGGAGATACAGGAAGCAGGAACCACACTATCTGCAACCTACCGTCCACTTCTCTGCCAATCGACCTCACTTGCTAGCTGCAATCCGCCGTGCTAACTGTAATCCGCGCTTGTTAGCTCAGCCACCATCTTCTTGCTAGCCCCCATTTACTGCTAGGGTAGCCACAGCAGTTATATCAGTGGCCAATGGCTCACTGGTTACAGCTGACGGCCAACTAGCCACAGCTGATGGCCATCCAATCACAGTTGATGGCCATTTACTACCTGAGCCAGCACCTTTCCACCTAAGGCGGAGAGCCTGGAAACTGCACTCCTGGCTCTGTCCCCACACTCTCCTACGCAGTTATATGATATCTGAAATGTGCAGAATCTCATTTCTTTGGTTCAGTGGCTCTCAACTGAGGGTGCACATGAGAATCACATTAGGAGCTTGCAAAAGCACAGACAGCGGGGGCCCTACCCCAGACGTACTGAGTTAGAATTTGCCCGTAGGTTTCCTGGTCATTCTGATGCCGACCCCTTGTTAAGAAACACTGATCGAGGCTCTGAGTCCAGTTTCAATGCAAGTACTTCATGCAAGAGACATCAAGAATGCAGGAGCTGCCAAGGTTTGGATAGGCTGGTATATGAGCTAGCATGTCCCTTTACTCTCTGTCAACCTGCCAGAGCTTTGGGAACCACTGTGGAGAAAAGGGCCTCAGGGTTTGCAGCAAGGAAGACTCACGCTCTATAGGTCTGAAGCTGCCTGCACTGGCCAGTGTAGGTGGTGGTTAAAATCTGAATAATGATAACTACCATGCCGCTGCTCCGTGGGTCAGGTACTTCCTGTGTCTCATTGTACATAATTGTCACAACCCCCACCACAGATGGGGAAGCTGAGTTCTGACAGGGGAAATAATCTGCCCAGGATTATACCATTGGTGAGTAGAGCTGAGGTCAGGACCCAGCTCTGTCTGACTTCAAAGCTGGTGCTTTTTCCTCTGTAAGTGATTCCGATAATGAAGGAAGCCCCGGAGCAGATCACTGAAGCCGGCATTGATTTGTCCTTGGTATTTGAAGGTGATCCTCTTTTTCCATGAACGCCTTTCAGATCTGGGGCTGAGGCTGAAAGAAAGCCTCAGTTTCTTCCCGAGCGGTGGCCTGTGAAGACTGCCCTCTACTAACAAAGCCGTGGCCTGCACCCTGACCCCAGCAGGCATTTGCGGCTCACCTGCTGGCTGTGAGGAGCTTTCATTATCCCCTGGCACCTGCCCCTCTCCAAGTTCAGCCCCCGAATACCCAGAGCCAGCCTGCTCCATCTCCTTGACTGTGTACTAGGAGTCCTAAGGAAGGCAAGACTGACATTTTCAACCAGTCACAGGAGCCTAAAGGGGCCCTCTGGGTTTCCATACAGCAAAGGACACATGGCGGTCCCCACCCAGTGCCCTGCATGGGAAGAGGCCGTGAGTTATGTGGCTCTTCTGTGGCCGACTAGACATTAGAGCCAGGGAGTCATTCCAGCTGGTTGCCTCAGCTATCCAACTAATGATTCATTTGCTGAATACCCACTCTGGGCCTCCTTGGGGCTGAACTGTCTCACAGAACTGTACATCACTGAGCTTCACCTTGTTTGAGAAGTCAAAGTGTCTATTCTTGTGGAGATTAATGGTGTCAGTGGCTCAATTACCACAATGGTCAGCAGCTCAGCGGCAAAGAGTCTGGCTTCCCCATCAGACCATTTCCTGTTTAATGGCTCAAATTTATTGTCAGCTGGCGTAATCACATGCTGACGGGTGTTCAGTGCCACCATCCATCTTGGTGCTGATTCCTTGTAACACCATGGCTGCCCAGGGGCTGCTCAGACTTAAGGGCGTGTTGAACACCCTGCAGACACATGGCTGTGATACACTCACACCCACAGCCACGGGTGCCATACTCACTGCCTCCGTCTGCCCCTCAGGGAGAATGGGGTACTCTAACGAGAGGAGACAGGGCCATGCTTTAATCAGAATTGTTCGGCATGCCTGTTTGGAGCAAGACACAGCTCAGACACCCCCTACCAGAAGGCCATCTGCCATCTCTTCCTGCCTGAGTAACCTCCCCTGCTTGTACTCTGGGCCTCTCTGCCCAAGATCATACCCCTGGGACGGTGGCCTCTTCCCTTCGGCGTTGGCTCCTTCTTCCCCACCGTGTTGCTTGTGCAGGAAATAGACGACACAGAAGGTCAGCATGCACTAAGGTCAGTGTGAACTTGTAGGTGCTATAAGGGAGACCCTCGGGGCATACGGCATACACAGGAAAGCCATTTCTAGTCTTGTTACTCCCTTCAGCTTCACACAGGTTCCTTTCCATGGTCACCTCTGTTCAAGTGGGAGCTCTCTCTTTCACCTGTCTCTTCACGATCCTTTCTGCTTTAACCCCAGATCGATTTTTTGGCTTCCAGTCAGCATTTCCTTGGTGGCAGTCACTCAGAGCCTGGTTCCAGTGACGTTCTTTCCAAGGCTCCTGGTGCCTCTGCCTCCCACCCCAGGTTTCCAGAGGCAGCTCTGTCCCGAGGCTTTTCCTGCCTGCTTTTCAGGCCGCTGTGACTTCCCACTCCTCAGCTGGAAGCATGCTTGCCTTTCTGAATGCAGAGTTTCTCTCAAAGTCCAAGTCCCTTGGCAATTTTACCCTCTGTCATTTCAGCCTCACTGACCAGTGGTGACCCCGTGTCTCAGTCTCGGTGGCTTTTCAGAGACGCGTTAGTCGGAACCTGAGCATCCCTAAAACCCAGTTATATTCTTGTCACACTGAACCCAGCCAGTCTGGTGTGTTCTTAGGACACATGCCTCGTGGGGAGGGCAGTTTTTCTCATGCTTCAAGAGTGAGCATGGCCTTCTTTCTATAAACACCTCGAATGATGATGGTTAGTGGGGGTTGGTTGATTCTCTGGAGTGGCTTTATAAGAGAAATTTCAGGAATTTAGCTGAGGAGCCTTAAAACTGTCTCTCTCCACTTCTAGAAAAAGTATTTGCTACTAGCTAATTTGTA
The DNA here is from genome assembly GCF_964194185.1 of Rhinolophus hipposideros. Classification (NCBI taxonomy): domain Eukaryota; kingdom Metazoa; phylum Chordata; class Mammalia; order Chiroptera; family Rhinolophidae; genus Rhinolophus; species Rhinolophus hipposideros. Next base: position 99,760,238 of record NC_138049.1, on the reverse strand, counting down.
AGTCAATTTCTCATTTGGTAAAAATTTATTATATACAGTGTCAAAAGTTCTGAGACAGAACACACAGCCGAATTGGCACATTTTAAAAGTAAGATGGTAAGAGGAGGTTAGACAACCAAAATAGCCACATCAATGTTGGAAAAAGGCCAAGAGAAATTTTTGAAGAGTATTTCTTGCAAGAGAGCTAGCTGTTGCCTTAAGCCCTCCTTATCTTCTTAACTGGGGGGATGAAGGAGGTCCTACTCCCTCCCTTAGAGGTCGTCATAGGGCTTGAAGGAGACCACTCAGAAAGCTTGATAAGAATCCTTGGGAGTGTTTGTTTGTGTGTGTGTGTGTGTGTGTGTGTGCGCACGTGTGCACACACACACACTCAGTGGACTCATGTTTGATTCCCACTCAGGAAATGTAGAGGGTAAGGCATGGGGCTGATGATATGCTAGGAATGAGAGCAAGGAATTGCTGTTGTGTTCCTGTGGACCCAACATGGGCTACACGCATGGAAGAGTCAGGTTGGGGTCACCTCAGTGTGCTGCTAAATTCACAACCAGCTTTCTGAAAAAAACAAACTAACAGAAAAACCCCAAACCGAAAAACCAAAAACCCTGATTGGTAGTGGTTAACAATTTTTTGTGGTGTAAATACTCCCCTCATGGCCAATTTCAAGCTACCACCATGATGTTCCCGAGTTTGGAGCTGGGAAGAGGTGCCCAGAAGCTCTCACGAGTCAGTAGGAGCTGGCTTCAGCACCCCACTTAGACTTTCTAGCACATCACTGACGACTTAGATCCTTTGCAATAGGGCCACCTAGAGGGGCAATGAGACCTTCCTAAGAGAAGCCTGGCAGTGGACTACACGATGCCTGGGGGCTGTGCATTGGACCTATTTCAGTTGCTTCTCCAAATCCACCCTCCCCTATTCTACTCTTCTGCTACTTGTCCCAGGAGGCTGGCTGGTAGAACACTGGACTTCCTCACCGCTTGCTGTCTGAGCTCAGCCAATGGGGAGCATGGGCAAGAGACTGGAGGCTGGGAGGAGGCTGAGGTATTTCTTTCCCTGGACATCTCTGTAGGTGCCATGAGCTGGATGCATTGTTTGACTGAAGGTCATAACTCCTGTCAGATGGCTAGAGCTTTTCTGCACAGACAGCCCTTTCTATCTTCAAGTTCCAGTAACTGCTTACTTCTCTTGCTCCGTCAAGGCCTAGGGGCAGTGATGCTTCCTGCCTTGCTGCTATTACCACCTCTGGGGTGAGGTAGTCTCCTTTGCACTTTCCCTACATTCTGTTCACACCTTTGTCAATAAACCTGTATTCAAATCTTTTCACAATACCCAATTCAAGTATTGTCATCTGCTTCCTGTTTGGACCCTCACCTATACAGGCTCAAAGTGGGTAAACAACTGTTGGACTGAGGTGCTTTTCCTCAGGTCAAGGGACTGGCTGGAGAGGGACCCCATGAAAGTGACCCAAATGAGGAAGAATCAGCTTTGAACATCTACCAGGCCCAGAGAACCATGTTACAACATGGCTCAATGGAGATCTTCACCAACTGTCTTTCCTTCCTTCCTTCTTCTCTCCAACTCCTTCTTGGGGAAACTGAGCTTAGCAGACTGAGAGAGGAAGTGAGTTTTCTAACTCACAAAGAAGGAGCTTTGTTTCCACAAAGAAGGAGCTGATGGTATATCTCTGTCTTCCTGGCAGCTGGCCTTAGCTGGGGAAAGGAAGAGAAGTCTTATCTTTGAGTGAAATTTGAATTATTGAGTCTATAGTTAAAAATATAAAATGACTAATATTTTTCTATCGTTTATAATTCACAATGAATGACCAATGATTTAGGGGCTGCTCAGTTTCCACCCAGGGACAGAGAAGAACTCTCCCCACTGTGAGGATTTAAAGAGACTGTGGGAAATTAAAGACCTAAACATAAGACCTGAAACAATAAACTGCATAGAAGAAAGCATAGATGGTAAACTTATGGATCTTGGGTTCAAAGAGGATTTTATGAATTTCACCTCAAAGGCAAGGGAAGTAAAAAGCAAAAATCAATGAATGGGACTATATCAAAATAAAAAGTTTCTGCACAGCAAAAGAAACCATCAACAAAACAAAGAGGCAACCAACCAAATGGGAGAAGATTATTTGCAAACAATGCCTCCGATAAGGGGCTAATATCGAAAATACATAAGGCACTCATACAAATCAACAACAGAAAGACAAACAATCCAATTAAAAAATGGGCAGAGGACCTGAACAGACACTTCTCTTAAAACGACATGAACCTAGAATAAAATATAAGAAGAAACTTTAAAGACATACCCGGAGTCAGATTTTTACTGATATATCCCCTCAGGCAAGAAAGTAAGAGAAAAAATAAACATGTGGGATTACATCAAACTAAAAAGTTTTTTCACAGCAAAGGAAACCATCAATAAAACAAAAAGGGATCCTACTGTATGGGAAAACATGTTTGCCAATGACATATCCGACAAGGGGTTAATATCCAAAATTTATAAAAAACTCACTCAACTCAAAAAAGCAAACAACGCAATTAAAAAATGGGTAGAGGACATGAAGAAACATTTTTCTAAGAAGGATATACAGATGGCAAACAGACATATGAAAAAATGTTCAACCTCACTAACCGTCAGAGAAATGTAAATAAAAACCACAATGAGATACCACCTCACCCCAGTCACAATGGCTATCATCAATAAATCAATAAACAACAAGTGCTAGCAAAGATGTGGAGAAAAGGGAACCCTTGTGCACTGTTGGTGGGATTGCAGATTGGTGCAGCCACTATGGAAAACAGTATGGAGGTATCTCAAAAATTTGAAAATGGAACTACCTTATGATCCAGCAATTCCACGCCTAGGTATCTATCCGGAAAATCCAAAACTCTAATTCAAAAAAATTTATGCACCCCTATGTTTATTGTATACACAATAGCCAAGACATGGAGATAACCGAAATGCCCATCGGTAGATGACTGGATTAAGAAACTGTGGTACATTTATACAATGGAGTATTACGCAGCCATAAAGAAGAAAGAAATCTTACCATTTGCAACAACATGGATGGACCTAGAGAACATTATGTTAAGTGAAATAAGTCAGACAGAGAAAGGCAAATACCATTATGATCTCACTTATATGTGGAATATAAAGAAAAGAATAAATGAATGAACTAATTAGTAACAGTTTCAGGGACATAGAGGAAAAACTGAGGGTTGCTAGATGGGAGGGGGTGTGGGGATAAGAGGGAAGGTGACGGGATTAGAAAACAGTCAGTAACCACAAGATTGCCATGGGGTTACAAAAGTTAATTTGGGGAATGTAATCAATAATGTTGTAAAGATTTTGTACGGTATCTGATGGACACTTGTCTCGTTATGGAGACCACCTCAGGGATGATGTAGATGCCTGATCACTGCACTGTACACCTGAAGCTGAACAATAATGAATGTCAACTACAAGTTTACACATATATATGTGTATATATATACATATATACATATATATGTATGTATATAGTTACAAGAAGCGGAGTATAGCATTAGGAATACAGACAGTGGAAATGTAATGGCTGTGTGTGATGTCAGAGGGATAGTGCATGGGGGGCGGCGGGTTGACACAGTGAGGGATATACATGATAAATGTCTAACTATTACTTTGTTTTGTGCACCTGAAACTAATAAAAAAAAAAATCCACACCCAGAAAAAAAAAGACATGCAAATGGCCAACAGATATATGAAAAAATGCTCAACTTCACCAGCTATTAGGGGAATGCAAATCAAAACCACAATGAGATATCACCTCACCCCAGTCAGAATGGCTATCATCAACAAGACAAATAGTAACAAGTGTTGGAGAGGCTGTGGAGAAAAAGGAACCCTCATACACCGTTGGTGGGAATGCAGACTGGTGCAGCCGCTATGGAAGGCAGTGTGGAGGTTCTTCAAATAATTAAGAATAGAATTACCATATGACCCAGCAATCCCTCTCCTGGGTATCTACCCCCAAAATTTGAAAACATTTATCTGTGAAGATATATGTATCCCTATGTTTTTTGCAGCATTATTCATGGTGGCCAAGACATGGAAACAACCAAAGTGTTCTTCGATAGATGAATGGATAAAGAAGATGTGGTATATATACACAATGGAATACCACTCTGTCATAGAAAAGACGAAATACTGCCATTTGTGACAACATGGATGGATCTTGAGACTATTATGCTAAGCAAAATAAGTCAGACAGAAAAAGTCAAGAACCACATGACTTCACTCATATGTGGGATATAAAACTAAAAGCAACAAAGGAACAAGACAAACAAATAAACAAACAAAAACTCTTATCACAGACAACTGTTTAGTGGTTACCAGAGGGTAAGGGGGATGGGGGAGCTGGAAGAAGGTAAAAGGGGTCAAATATGTGGTGATGGAAGGAGAACTGACCCTGGGTGGTGAACACACAATGGGATATAAAGATGATGTATTACAGAAATGTACACTCGAAACCTACGTAATTTTACTAATCATTGTCACCCCCATAAATTAAATTAAAAAAAGAAAAATTCCAAAAATAAATGGGATTGTCTTGAAATCCAGAAAAAAAAAGAAAAGAAGAAAGAAAATAAAGAGACAGTGGGAGAACAACAACAAAGCAGCTTTCATGAGCACCTCTACACAGCGTCTTTAGCTACGCAAGTCCCTACCAGAGAATACAATGCACCCAGAGAAGAAATGAGAAGTAGTGAATTTTCTATTTTCATCTTTAGGTATAAATGATCCTGACATAAATGGTAGTGAAGAAAATGAAGATTAATCAGAATCGAATTGGGACTCGCTTTTTACTACTTCTATTATCACGATTCCACTGACACCGTAATTTTGTATGGTCTCTGAACCTTTGGAATCGAATCCTTCGTAGAGTTCTGGAAATTATTACAAACCATGTCAAACACACGAAAAAGTTCAGAGAATGATTTAAATAACATCTATGTACCACCTCTGTATTTTGAAAAAGCTAAATAGTTAACCACTGTTGCTTCCACGTTTGTTTTTGAACTAGAATGTTGAAGCGGTGGTGGAAGCCTCCTAATACCCTCCCAGTCCACTCACTTCCTGCCCCCAAGACAACCTTTGCTTTTATTTCTCACTCTACATCCTCAGTGTTCCTTAAACATTGTTCTTTAAACACTAAGTTCCTTAAACTCAGCTATTTCTTTCTTTTTTTTTTAATTAAATTTATTGGGGTGACAATTGTTACTAAATTTACATAGATTTCAGGTGTACAATTCTGTATTACATCGTCTATAAATCCCATTGTGTGTTCACCACCCAGAGTCAGTTCTCCTTCCATCACCATATATTTGATCCCCCTTACCCTCATCACCCACCCCCCACCCCCTTACCCTCTGGTAACCACTAAATTATTGCCTGTGTCTATGAGTTTTTGTTTCTCATTTGTTTGTCTTGTTCTTTTTGGTTTATATACCACATATCAGTGAAATCAAAGGGTTCTCTGCTTTTTCTGTCTGACTTATTTCACTTAGCATTATTCTCTCGAGATCCATCCATGTTGTCACAAATGCTCCTATATCATCTTTCCTTAATGCCGAATAATATTCCATTGTGTATATGTACCACAACTTCTTTATCCATTCATCTATCGAAGGACATTTTGGTTGTTTCCATGTCTTGGCCACCGTAAACAAAGCTGCAATGAACATTGGCGTACACGTGTCTCTATAGAGAAATGCTTTTATATTTTTGGGGTAGATACCCAGGAGAGCGATTGCTGGGTCGTACGGTAATTCTATTCGTAATTTCTTGAGGAACCTCCACACTGCCTTCCATAACGGCTGCACCAGTCTGCATTCCCACCAACAGTGTATGAGGGTTCCTTTTTCTCCACAGCCTCTCCAACACTTGTTACTATTTGTCTTGTTGATGATAGCCATTCTGACTGGGGTGAGGTGATATCTCATTGTGGTTTTCATTTGCATTTCTCTGATGATTAGTGATGTTGAGCATTTTTTCATATGTCTATTTGCCATTTGTATGTCCTCTTTGGAGAAATGTCTCTTCAGGTCCTCTGTCCATTTTTCAATTGGGTTGTTTGTTTTAACTCAGCTATTTCTTGACCTAAGAGGTGGTGGCATAGATGTTCTCTTTGTAAATATTTGTTGGACTGCACACCTGTCAATATGTTGTTTGTGCATTTTTCTTATTTATGTTATCTTTCACAATAAAATATACAAAGCACTCCAGTAAATAGTATTGAAAAATTTGGGATTTACATGAATAGTATCATTTCATATATATATCCTGCAGAAATTTTCTTTCTTTCAGTAACCATTGTGTTTTTGAGATTTATTTATATTTTGAGATTTATTTATATTGCTACATGTAGATCTAGTTTATTTTAAATTCTCTATGGTGTTCCACTGTATGAATATACGAGGTGTGATCAAATACGGTGAATGTTTAAATAAAAAAAATTATTACAGTAAAAGACACATTGCCATTAACACCCCTCAAATACTCCCCCTCGCTTCAAACACACTTAGCCCATCGTTCTTGCCACTGTCTGAAGCGGTTCTGGAAGTCTTTTTTCTTGAGTATCTTTAGTTGCGCTGTCGTGACTGCCTCCATGTCCTGAATCAATTCAAAACGTTTACCTTTCATGGTCATTTTGACTTTGGGGAAGAGCCAGATCCGGTGAATAAGGTGGATGAGGACACACCATAATGTTTTTATTTGACAGAAATTGCTGTACCAGAAGAGATGTGTGACACGGAGTGTCGTCACGATGGAGGACGAAAACGTTTGCCCATTTTATGTTGATACATTGTTCATGATCCATGATTTTACAGCACACTTTAAAACACACCTTCTCGCAGCTGTAGCTCACACCCAACTGACTGCACTGAACAAGTTGAACCGTGTCACACACTGTTATTGAGGTTCAATGCACCACTTCCTGTATTGAAGATCCTGCCTTTCCATTGGATGGCAGAAGTCACTGCAGTTTTTGATCACACCTCGTTGTATATAACTCTAGCTCATTTATCCACCCCCTTCTGTGGGATCTTTGGCTTGTCTCCTGTTTTTGTTTGTTTTTTTTATTTGCCGTTTGCTATGATAAGACAATGCTGTGATGAGTAACTACTGGGGCACGAATGTCACACCTTCTTGGGTGTATGTTCCTTGGTATGGAACTGCAGGGTTGTGGGGTTTGCATAGCTTCAGCTTTACGAGATATGGCTAGAATCACCCTCAGATGGTTGTTCATAGACTTTCACTACACAATTCACTTTCCCCTGCTTTTTTCTTTTCTTCTTCTCTCTCTCTCTCTCTCTCTCTCTCTCTCCCTTCCTTCCTTCCTCTTCTTTCTTTCTTTCTTTCTTTCTTTCTTTCTTTCTTTCTTTCTTTCTTTCTTTCTTTCTTTCTTTCTTTCTTTCTTTCTTTCTTTCTTTCTCTCTCTCTCTCTCTCTCTCTCTCTCTCTCTCTCTCTCTCTCTCTCTTCCTTCTCTCTCTCTCTCTCTCTTTCCTGTATTATTATTATTATTTAATAGAAACACCTCTGCATTGCTCTGTGGGTGTCACCTGCCCACAGCCCTGCCCGGATGTACTACATGTGTCCATCCTGTGTGGGCCCCTGGCTTCTTACAACAGCTTCTGCATGGCTTCCTAAATAGACACTAGTATTTTCAAAACACCACTTAAAGCTTTTTGTTGGTTGTTTGGAACACACAGCACCTATTGTTTGTGTCGGAGCATAGATGACCCAAGTTTCCTGTTGGTAGGTCATCCCCAATCTCATAATCAACTTCTTTGAAGAAACGGGAAGGTCTTACCCAGCCCATTACACACACAACAGGATTGGTCTTAGGAAACGCCGTGACCTTTCCTGGGTTGAGATTTGCCAAGCACAGTTGGTGATTTTTATCATGTGTAAAGGAGAGAGGACAGGTGAAGGGGCCAGCCATATTATACATTTTAGTCTAGTGGACGAAGAAGCTAGAATTTTGTTTTCTATATGATTGATTGTTATGGACTGAATGTTTGTGTCCCTCCCCACCCCCAAATTCATATGTTGAAATTGAATCCCCAATGTGATGGTATTTGGAGGTAGGGCCTTTAGGAGGTAATTAGGTCAGGAGGGTGGAACCCTCATGACCAGGATTAGTGCCATTATAAGAGGCCAGAAAGCTGCCTTACTCCTTTTCTGCCATGTAAGGATACAATGAGAAGCCAGCAATCTGCAACCCAGAAGAGGACTCTTACCAGAATCTGAGACCATGCTGGCACCCTGATCCCAGCCTTCCAGCCTCCAGAACTGGGAGAAATAAATTTCTGTTTATCAGTCACCTAGTCTATGGTGATTTGTCATAGCTGCCCCACCTGACTGATATTGGTCAAATGCCTAATTCATTCAAAGTAGCACACATGGTTCTGCACATCTGTGAGATGAAAAACATGGTTCTGGCAACTGGTAACAGGATTGTCAGTGATCAAATGCTTGGAGCAGCAGCCCCTTCTTGGGGTTTGATTGTATTTTTGCACAGAAGAGTGATTAGTAGTGCCTGTGAGCAAATGTGGGGAGAGAGAGGTGGTGACAGTGGGTGTGTGGTGACCTCCACTAGGTATGCCAGTTGGCGGTGGTGGCCCGGAGACGTGGTATAGTTTCTGTAGCTGGGGGCTGTGCCTGCTGCCTGGGCATTTGGTTCGCTTGGTTTCTGGCACTCAGAGTCGGAGTCCAGGCAAATTTGCTGAGCATTCTACTCTGTTCTCGGCTCCATCACGTGTACACCTCGCTCCATACTCAGACCAGCCCAGTGGAGCCGATGTTTTTATATGGACCAGGACAAGGAGATTTTGGAAGGCTAATAATGAAGCAAGGTTACATGACTAGCAAAGGGTGGAGGCATGATTTAAGCAGGGTTCACCGGAGTTCGAGGCAAGTACTCATTTTACTAAACCACAGGTGCTGTTCCAGACTGTCACCAAGGATGCCCAGAGCCTCCCTCTGGTCTCCAGAATGAATGGCGAGCGAGTCCTGAATTGCTCAGAGGGTCTGAAGCCTTGATAATTGAGAACTGGGCAGGGAAACAGGGTAGGGACTCCTGTTTACTTTGGCCTCCATCTTGAGCCTGGTCTAGTACCTTCTGTCACTGAAGCTGGTCCTATATTCACAAGTAACTATAGATTAGAATCCATATAGGTGGTGAGACTTTATCACTGGCCTTCCGGAGCCGTCTGAGTCCTTTTGGAACCAACCAAGATGCCATCTCAGCTTTTGGGTCAGCTGCTTTCTTTACATTCTGCCTTACTCCAAGGGGTCAGCATTTTGACCATTTGCTTCTGAGAGGATGAAAACATCTTAATATACCCAAGCCCTTGCATGTCTCCTCATCAAGGTGGCGAGTGTTTCCTGCATGTCTTAAGGAAGTCTGCATTCACAGAGAGGTAAAATCATGGCCCTGGAGGGCGGAGGGGTGTTAGATTAATTTATGCCTTCAATAAACGATCAGTAGAAGCTGTGTGCCTTGTCACACAGCTAAGGCTCAGGTACTGTGCCTGGCACAGACTGTCATTTAGCCCACCAACCAATTTTACAGATGTTGGGACCTGGGCACAGAGCTCCTTAACTGGTGCCTGGAGCATCTTTAAGGCAAAAATTCGATCCCTTAGATATCACTGATTTGTACAACAAATATTTATGGAGGACCTACTATGGGCCAGTCATTGTGCTCAGTATTGGGGAAATAAAGTTATTCCATCCAGTGGGGGAGACGGGTAAGAGACTAGTTGCCATACAATGTGATGAGTTCTATCACAGGGTTATATGCCTAGAGGAAACTAAGAAGGAAAGTGAAGCTTTGACTACCTACCTTTGGCAATGTCTTAAACAGAGCCACAGTATCTGAAGGGAGGAAGATGTGTTAAAAGCTACAGAACGCTTTCTTCAAAAAAGGCTCTTAAAGGCAAAAAGGAAAAAGGAGTTGCTTTGGTTGAATTAGAGTGGGTGAAAATCTGGGGCCCTGCCACTTGCATACTGACTCCCCTCACCCTCACCCTCACCTTTTTGTCCCTAAGGGACCATGGGGAACACCGAAGTCCCCCAGAGCCCATTTTGAAAACCACTGGGCTAGATGATGCTGGGAAGTCCCCACCATTTCTGTCTCAGTGGTTCCTTTGCATATGCTGGAATCCTGGTTTCACATACTGTCTGGGTCATACTAGGTGCGGTGAAGTTGGCTGAATAAATGGATGACAGTTTGGCCTCTTGCTTTCTCACACATTTGTTGTCCCCAGGGGCACAATTCCAAAAAGCATTTCAAGACCCAGTCTTAAACAATTTTACTTGAAATGGGAGAAAGTGGTGGCAAGAGAGGCCCCTATGTGGAGAACAGCCAGGAAGCCACAAGAGGTCACTGCAGGAATTCTTTTTGGGAAAAAAGAGCTGCTCTGGAGGAAGCTAAACTGGAACAATGCAGTAACACAGGGAGCCCGCAGCCTCAGGGCTCCCCCCACCTTCCTTAGGCCCTTGCTGGAGACTGGAGCTGCCTGGTTTTCAGAGTCAGGTACTACACATGACCAGGGGCATTGCAGCCATAATGGCCTGCTCTTGGGGGCTGCTTAACTCCTGGGGTGGTGAGAGGGATGAGGGAGGAGAAGAGAGAGGACTAGTATTCAAGAGGCTAGTGTTTGTGGTGGAATCTCCAATGTTGTTAGGAACCGGCCAAGGTCATGTTTGTGGATTTTTTCTTTTTATTAATTAATCATTATTATTGCTATCTTCTGTATATTAAAAAATGCCTACAAGTAGAGGCAGTGGAACGTAAGTTATGTTTTCATAGAAGCTGGGTCAAGGGATAAATGCAGAGAAAGGGGTGGTTTCATCCAACATGGACTGCTTATGTTGGGCCCATCTGTGAGTTTCTCAGGGGCAGAGATCCCCCCCCGCACTTCCATCTACCGCTGAACAAAATAACTGGTGTGTGATCAATGGAGGACTCCTGGAGCAGCCTCAGATCTCACATATCCACAGCAGATTTACTCAGAGGTGGCCAGGAGTCCTCGAGGCCTCCCTGGGCTTGGGCTGGGAGTGTGTGCCCCCAGAGGATCAGCCCAGCACAGGGGCCAGGTGACGGCTGGGGTGGGGGTGGGGCAGGTGGGGCAGATTGTCTACTCATCACATCAGTCATTTAGCAAATGCTAAGGAACTGGCATGACTGCCTGGGGCTTTCTTTTCCTGAAAGGCCTCTTTGACCAAGACTTCCTTGCTCACAAATATTCAATGGCTCAACTGCCCCTAAGACAATGCTCAGATCCAAGGCTCTCAAGGAAATGGCCCAACTCACCATTTTAGCCTTTTCCTGGACTACTTGAAATCAGTTCCCCCGAAAGTCATCCTGCCCTCCACACACAAAAACAAACACAGCACACACCCACACACACACACACACACACCATGTGCTACACACATATCATATACATCCATCGTATATATACCACACACATGCCACACACATCACACCCCACATGCATGCACATAACAAACATACCACACACACACACACTGCATATACCACATACCGTACATATATCACATCCCCATATACACGAACCACATACACAGCACATACACATACACACCACACACATAGCACACACACACCATATACACACACTGCAAATACATCACACACAACACACAATACCACACATACACCTACACCACACACACAACACCTCCTCCTCCGCCCCCACCCTCACTTAGGTTCTGAATCCTGCCCGTTCTTTAAGGCTCAGCCCAGATCCTGGCCTCAGGGACAACCCTCAGGGGCCACTCCCTCTGGAGGGTTCCCAAAGCTCGGATGGCCAGTTCCTCTCACCTGACACATTTCATATGCTGCTTGGTAGTGTCATGTATCGTTTAAATTTTAATCACAGGCCCTTGGTAGAATTTTGATTGTGAGCTGAACGAGAGCCGGTCTCTGATCAAATATTGCCCAGGAGAGACATTTGAGGAATGTAGCCCACGTTCCTGGGGCTGGCTTCTCCTGGTTTTGTTCCTGTTCTGTGCGACCATCGGAGAGCAGAGTACCTGGAGCATATTATCCTGGCCGCTCACATAAACACTTTCCTTCAATGAATTATGCTTTAGTGTCAGGCCTCTTGCTTTTATAGAGGGTCGATACAAGAATCATCTGGTTGAACAACGTTTCAGTGTATTTTGTAAAACTGCAGCTGAAGACATTGTTCACGATGTCACTCAGTGTTCTTTATACAAGAGTCCTCACGAGAAATTCTGGTTTGAGTTTGGTTCCAGGAAGAAATTCTACTTTTGCAGATAAATTTGTTAGTGTGCTTCCTGTTGTCAGAAAATGAAAACTCTGTAACTCTGCATGCTTCTCTTCCTGCTTAGTGGCTAGAAAAGAGTCAGATTTATCGCCGTGTGTTTTAATCTGCTCAGCTGTGGGGTCCAAAAGCACTTACTCCTTCTGCTTTTTTAAAATAGACTTATTTTATGTTCAAATGTCTCATTATACTTTTGCAAGATGTGGAAGTCTGGAAATCATCTGGGGAAGCATTGATTTGGCCTATTTATTGCCTGTGCTGGCTGCTAGGGGTATAAAGATGAATTCGATTGCACCCAGATTTCTAGGAGCTCACATTTTAGCATGGAGAATAGCTATGGAAATAAACAATTACAAAACAAGGCTGGCGCTCTCACAGAGGTGCATGAGGCTGGAGGACAAAGCAGATGTGGGGAGAAGCCAGGGAAGGCTTCATGGAGGAGGTCAAGGTTGAATTGGTTTTGGGGCTGCAGTGGGAAGAGGACATTGAATGGCACAATATATGTGTCTAAATCTACGGGCTAGAGTGAAAACCCTTGGAAGGCAGGCATTGGTTCTCTGTGGGCCCCATAACGCCTGGCACAGGGCTGAGGGCAATGCAATGGTTAGAGCCTGGGACATGGCGCCAAGGCGTCTGGGTTTGCACCCTTAATTGGGTAAAGTTAGGCAGGTTCATGTAAATCCCTTTGGGCTTTAACTGTAAAGTGTGGATAATAGTAGTGTGTAGCTCATGGGGATTTTAGGAGCATTCAAGAAATAAATACGTCAAGAGCTTAAAATCATGCCTGGCACATGGCAAAGTACTCAAGAAATGTTTGCTGATTAGTCTCATCTGCATTACTGATGATACTACACCATTTAGGGTAGCTAGTGCGATGAAGTGGAATAACACACACTGAATTCAGCAAAAACATGCTCAACTCAGCTCACTGAATCTAGTGCAATTAGTATCATTTCCAAATGATGCCTAATTTAAAAATAACCCTGTTTTATTGTTTCCTGAAAAAGTGTGTGGGAGTAGGCCCTGCTTAGTCTGCCAATAACCTCTGTTTGTTGTTGATATCCTTAGAACTGGTCATTGACGTGTCTCTTAAAGAACCTCTCCCTCCAACGCTGGCTGTCATGTCTAGGGGCTTATTAGGCCCAATGCTTCTTCTGTTCCACTTCTATCTTTGTTGGTTTCCCTGTCCACTGACTTCCAAAAGGACCAGGGTTCCGATGGTAGGCAGTATACGAAGAGAGAGAGATTATCTGGATTTTCAGTCAGGAAGGGGAGTAGAAGTCATCATAAGAGCGCGCACACACACACACACACACACACACACAAAACTGGCCTCTCAGCGGATACTTGTCTGTGTGCCAATGGTGTGGTTGTAAATGTTTAACAACGGGCTCTACAAGGCAAACAAAGCCCCAATTTATAACATTTGTCAATTCCTTGGTGTCAATACTCACACCATGGCTGATTTCAAGCTGCCATATGCCACTGAATGTGGAATTAGGAAGACATGCACAGTAGTTGTCATGAGGGGTGGCATGCGGGGTCTCTGGTCCCGCTCCCCACATAAGAACGCAGGACATGGTGAGGCCAAAAAGGAACACCCACAGAGCCATAGGTAGGGGAGTCACACCACTGTAGTCTCGCTGGCGGCTGGGCTGGAGACACAGGAAGCAGGAGCCACATGATCCGCAACCTGCCATCCACTTCTCTGCCAACCAACCTCACTTGCTAGCTGCAATCCGCCGTGCTAACTGTAATCCGCTTTTGCTAGCTCAGCCACTATCTTCTTGCTAGCCCATTTGCTGCTAGCGTAGCCACGACAGTTATATTAGTGGCCAATGGCTCACTGGTTACAGCTGACGGCCAACTAGCCACAGCTGATGGCCATCCAATCACAGTTGATGGCCATTTACTACCTGAGCCAGCACCTTTCCACTGAGGCCGAGAGCCTGGAAACTGCCCTCCTGGCTCTGTCCCCACAGTAGCCTCCCATCAGATAGTATTTCCATGATCCAGACACAGTAGATGTCAGTCACTCAAGAGCAGAGATAATAGTAAAATGTAGTAAATCAATTAGGAAGTGATGAATTTTGAGTATTTGTTACCTTTGCTTTTTAAATATAATTTAGTTAATTGTAAGTGTTTGTAATTTAACTTTGAGGAACAGCTGAGTTTAATCAGGGCTCCCCAAATTCCTGCAATGGTAACAATCGCTCTTCTGACTTGGAGCTGGCTCTGGAACACGACTGCATCTAGCATTCCTCTTCATCACTCCACAATCTCTTCCACCTGGCACCACTCACTTCACCACTGCATCTCTGCTCCTTTCAGACATGAGATTGCCTTTATACACATTTTCTTGGGCATTTTCTACTCTTACATACAGAGCCATAGTCTTATGCAAAATACACGAGAAAACTTCTCCTGCTCAGACCTGCTCATTGCTCTGTACGCCGACAAAACAACTAATCACACCTACACTTTCACGGTAACTTACAAACATGGAGGCAAGAGAAAGGAACAATACCAAAGGGAATACTCACGATGGAGGGTGAAGGAAAGTGAAGAGGGGCAGAAATAGACAAAGGAAGCAGGACAGGAAGAGGGAAGGGAATACAAGACACACAAAAAGCCAAGAGACGGAAGGGCAAGAGCAAATGTAGTCACTGCTTCACTCCCTGTCATGCGGGGTCTCTGGTCCCGCTCCCCACATAAGAACGCAGGACATGGTGAGGCCAAAAAGGAACACCCACGGAACCATAGGTAGGGGAGTCACACCACTATAGTCTCGCTGGCGGCTGGGTGGGTGACACAGGAGGCAGGAGCCACACGATCCACAACCCGCCATCCACTTGTCTCTGCTAACCAACCAACCCCACTTGCTAGCTGCAATCCGCACTTGCTAGCTCAGCCACCATCTTCTTGCTAGCCCTCATTTTCTGCTAGTGTAGCCACGGCAGTTATATTAGTGGCCAATGGCTCACTGGTTACAGCTGACAGCCGACTAGCCACGGCTGATGGCCATCCAATCGCAGTTGATGGACATTTAGTACCTGAGCCAGCACCTTTCCACGTGAGGCCCACTCCTGGCTCTGTCCCCACACTCCCTCACTCCATCAGAAGCCCGTTACAGAACATCAGGAAGCCACAGAAACTGAGTTGCTTTCGTCCTTATAGAAGCCATACGTCCCAGCCCTCAGCCCCAGCGTGGGCCTGAGGGGTGCAGGTCAAGGCAGGAAATGGCTCTATAAATAACCTGTTGCGTTGAGAGGTTTCTCTCAATGAGAAGAATTCCCTTCTGAACTGTGGTCACCTGGGACGCATGAGCACTGGTGCTTCCAAATCTCTGTCAGACAAGCTCCTAAGGAGTTTGGACAGCAACATGGCATTTACTCTCAAAATGGCAGCTGGGAGATGTTAGCAGTTCCTCTCTAATTGGAATAGTATGCTTTTAAAATAAATAGGTATTTCAAATGCTCTTAATTAGACTTTCAGCTAAAGGGCTTTCCGTTTGAAGTTGGCTGATTACTTCAGGCAAAGCTGAGCCCTGTTCAACCTGACACCTGCTATAATTCAGAAGAAGGCTGGCTCCCCAAGAGTGAGCAGAGGAATTAGGAAAAGGCATGTGGCTGAAGCCTTGCAGTAGTTTCCCAAGGGCCCAGGAGGGCCAGGGACTTGGGGGGCAGAGAGGATGGAGCACCTCTTGCCCTGACAGCCATGGAAATGGCTTCCCAGGCCCTAGGTGAAAATTGCCCCAGAGTTGTTTGAGTGGTTATTTTCCATATCATTGTTTCTATTCAACCAGCGCCATGAAAACTGGAGAAGAGGCCAAATGGCAGTGCTTAGGGATGACTCTCCATTTAGGGATCTCCCTAGGAGACCCAAAGGTCACCTTGGCACAACTTCCCAACAAGGCCATCATGCCCTTCCCAAGCCCAGCCCTACTAGTTAGGGTCCTGGGGAACCCCTGGCTCTTTGTTGAAGGCACTGGGCAGAGTCTCAGCTATGAGCCCAAATCTCTGGCATGGGAGGGCAGGCCGGGCACGTCTACCAGACCCCTCAGTCCTGGGGCCAGCAGTGGGAAGCCCAAGCCCTAGTCAGTGTGTCTTAGGCTTCCTTGTTCTATGTTTCTGATATAATCAGTAGTTATTTGATATGACTGTTATTATCACTGAAGCTGAATGACCAACCTTCCGAATTATCTAAGTTACTACTGTGAAATGAGTCATCCTCAGGACTTTGGGGCTCTCCTCCATTTCCCCCCTGAGATCTTGGGTGCTGGATTTCTCCAATTACAGGTCACGCCAGGGCCAGGCCATCCCAAAGGACTCCCTTGTTTGGAATGTGCAAATTGCTTATTTAATCAAAGCTGTCTGTATGCTTGGTCCCAGGCTAGCGGGAGAGGAAACGAGCTGGTCCTGCCCAAGATGCCTGCTCCATCAGCCTTTCTGGAAGCTGCACGCTCCTCCCAGGTGACTTCCTTGGGTCACCTATCAAAATGGAGCACTTTCTGCAGATGTCCCGTGCTTAAAAGGTGCCGAGGGCCTCTTAGAATATCACTGTGTTGGTTTAATGTTTGCATTATTATTGTTTTGAAATACGTCCACCATTGCTGTGGGCAGTAAATAGCATGGGGGCTAAGAGCACCAAGTTTGGACTCAGAAAATTGGGTTCAAATCCTACTTTCAACACTTACCAGCCATATGACCTTGGGCAAGTCATTGAATTGCCTGCATACAGAAAATGCACTTACCTCTTAGGACGGCTGTGAGGATGGAAAGAGACTGCACATAAAGTAGTGCACTGAGATGGTTCGGCAAAGGAAGCTATTTTTATTGCCAGTTGTTACTGTTAGGATTAATTAGTGGTGGCTCTAGAAAGCTCAGAGCAGGACCCTGAGGGGCTAGTACATAGGGAGTGAATTTAGGTTTGGGTGGGGGATGGAAAAGATCAGGAGGATGAGACAGCAGATGGGCAAATGAGGTGCCAGGTGTTAACATCTGGGACCAAGCATGCAGGTCGGGGAAACTGGGCCCAGAGAGGAGGGGCCTCCTAAGAAAGCCACCCTGACAGCAAATCCTGCCTTCCTTCACCTCCCCGAGGGTTTTGGATGGGCTGTCTTTTAGCTGGGTGTGGACAGATCAGCTTATATTACCTTCACCTTTGTCCTGCAGCCTCTGCTTGGTACCCACCTAAAGCTACTTGCTGCAGATGTCGCTGGGTGATTTCTTCCTTCAGGCGACCTGTCAAAGACACAAAGGAAAACCACTAGTGAGTTCCCAATGGGCTGGAGGAAGACTTGGTCTCAGAAGCATGTGGCAAGCTAAAAAAGAAGAATAAGGGAGACAAAGTGGGCACAGCTTCCAAGACAAGCCCTTCCATGCCCTGGATTTTGTTGGAAGAAGAGGCTGCATAATCCGAGCCCTGGCACATCACTGCCAGTGTACATTTCACCTTTGGATTCAATTATCTTAGTCTGTCACTGATAATCTTTGCTAGGGCTCTGTTCTCTTATGTAGGGAGGCAGTATTTAATATTTTAATAGTTTATAGGACCACTTTTAAATCCACTTCATTCTTTTAAGCTATATGAAATTGTGTCAAATAATAATGATGGTGGTTTGGTTAATGATAACCAAATAACTAAATATGAACACAACAGTTGATCATTTGTATAAAACACAAAAACTTCTAGGTTGCATTAATAAAGATATAGTATGTAGATCAAGGGAGGTGACAGCTACTCCATACTCTGCAGTGGTCAGACCAGAGTTGGTATTTGTTCTGGGAGCTACTTTTTATAAAGAACGTTAGTAAAATAGAAAATATTTAGAAGATGGTAACTGGGATGGTGAGGGATCTCAAACCATGTCATATGAGAAATATCTGAGGTGACCTGAGACATTTAGATAGGGAAGAAAATACTTGGAGGCAGAGGAGGTATGGAGATAATGGCTATCTTTATAAACCTACACATTGTAAGACGGATGAGAAAACAGATTCAATTTTGTCCTACTGCTGAAGGCAAAAGTCACGTTGAATGAAGGCAGACTTGGGCCTCAATATGAGGAAGATACAGCTTAGAATGAGGACTGTCTCAACATGGTTTAAGTTGTCTCAAAATGCACTAAGTCTCCTGGCAAATCAGTGAGCCCCTTCTTGAAAGTGCTCAAGCAGAAGCTGGGTGACCACGTGCTGGGTTGTTAATGTGAGAATTCCTGCCCTGGGTGGGAGTTGGGACGAAAGGACCTCCAGGTTTCTCCATCGCTAAAACTCTATTATTTCATGCTTGAAGGATGGGTGAAACAGCAGCCCTGGGGTTTGTTTATGTCCAAGGACTCGGCACACTTGTTAAAGTGTCGGTTCTGTCTACGAGTATATCACAGGTCCCATTTGGGAGATGTGATCAGGCCACTGGGACATTCCAAGAAGGCCTGGGAACTTCATGGCTCCTGTGTTTAATACATTTCTTTCTTATCAGAAAGCACATTCCACATCTCAAAGGCTGTCATTGAAATGAGTTTTCAAAAGATGAGTAGACACTAAAGCAGTCGCAGGAGATCCTGACACTCACTGGAAGTTCTAGGGCACTCCTAGAATATTACGATTGGGAGGGAGGGCAGAGGTCATTCAGTTTAACTTCCCACCCAGTTTAGGAATCCCTCTACAGAAGGAAATGGTCATTTCACCTTCAACTTGTGTGTATGAAGGCCGTTCCATTGATTACATTGCGTATAAGGAATCACTCATGTGGCGTAGACACCCGCTTCTTTGTAACTTTCCGATTTGGACCTGGTCTATTCTCTGGAACAGCGTACAGAGAGGATCCTCTCTCGTTGGCAGCGAGAGACCTTCATACATCTGAGGGTGCTACGATTTCTCCACTTGGACTTGTCCTTTCTGGGTGAAACACCACCAGTTCCTCGTGCTCCCCCAAGGCTGCTGTTTCCAGGTGTGTCATCGAGCAAGTCTGCACCTTGCCTTCCATGTGTCCCTACTGGAGAGGACTGTGTACAGAGAGGAAGCCAAGGCTTGGGCATGAGCCAGAACTGCACCTTAATTCCAAGTGGGGGACGGTGGGAACTCAGGGAGTTGGGGAGGTGGAAACCTGACCCAAGGATGAGTGTTGGAAGAGCCTGGAACCAACAGAAACACCTCCTGAAACTCAGAGGAGCCACAGCCACAGATGGCATCTCCTCCCACTCTGAGCAACACAACCCGATTGTCTTTATCAGCAAAGTGAAGAAGTTGGGGGCCTGGGGGGCAGATGGGCTGAGACACCAGTCTGCTGGAAGCAAATATTGCTGACTGGAAGTTTAAAGAAGCGTAGTACACACAGTCTTCAGGGAAAAGGAGAAGGTGCTGTGACAAAGGCAACACGCCACTTAGACACATCTCTTGATTAAGAGTAGGTCATTAGGAGCTTTGTCATGTCCAGTGTGGGGAGCCACTGCCGCCTTGGTGCCTGGCCTGTTTCCTGGGTATCTGACACAGGTGCCTTGTAGCACAAGCCTCCTATGGGCCTGGGTCCCTCCTTCCTAATGAGATTAGACAGTGACCGGCTCCAGCAGAGCACACACTGGGTTGCACTCTTCCTGGAAAACTACCTCGCTGACATCGAGGCTTCTTGACAACTTGCCTCCCTGACACGGGTCTCCCCACTCACACCTTGTCCCCAGTGGGATGTCATGACTTCCTGGCTCCTACTGGAATGACCAGGCTTCCTTTCCCAAGCCCTGGGGAAGCTATTTTGGAATGATGGGTTTAAGGATTCTCCACAGCTCCCAGTCTGGGAAGAGCTGCTCTTGGAAATAAAGAGGGGGATTTTGCTACCAAGACTGAAAGTTCTATAATCTCCGCAAACAGACATACCTCCTCCCGGAACACTGAACTAGCACTAGGGGACAACAGTGGGTCTTTTTTAACGCTCCCTATTGATGAAGGTAGGCTTAAAATGTGTTCAGTGACTCTCAGTTTTGGAGAATTGGCTAACACCTCTCATCACACGGCAATTTTTGTTTTTGAGATCTTCCCAAACAAGCTTCTTAAAATAGCCTTATGGACGATACCCAATTGCATTTTCCAACAGAGCCATTCTTCATGTGAAGATAAGTCTCTATAATCTGCTGGATCTTGCAGCTCCACGGGTTTTGGCAAAAGAAAGAGTTGAGGGGGACTGCAGAATGCACTCAGCATGCAGCTTGCTGTCATGAGCATGCTGATAAATTTGCTGCTTTTGGCCTGGGTTCCTGGACACATCCCCATCCTGAGGGATGGTAAAGACATGAAGCAGCAAGAGAGAACTCCCAGCCTGAGGCAGGAGGCATTCTGGGAGGGAAGCAGGGCAGGGGAGGAGAGCTCGGCTTGCAGGAGAATGGTAATTAGTAATTTTTGTCTCCAGCAATTTACAACAGTACATGCCAGAAACACCTTCTCTCCCTTTCTGATTCATTAATTGACAGTGGGGTTGGGGTACACCGCGCCTGCAGCGATGCGCGGAGCTCCAGGTGCACGACCTTAGAAGTAACCACGGGGAGGTGGGGCTCTGCACGGCATACAGTTTCTCCGCACCAAGGAATGCATATGAAAAGTATTATCATCACGCAGAAGAAGCAACGCTTATTTCTTGCATTGATATTCAGTCTTTTGGATAAAACAATTTTCCTTCAGCGTCACACTTTATTTTGCACGCTTGTTAGTTAGGAATCGTTCATCCAGTGAAAGCTGCTTAGCTGGTCCAGAGCAGAGCTATTCACGTACGACTCCCCCAGCACTGCTGTTGCAGGCTGCAAAGCATTCTGTGCCTTATAGAAGATGTCGGTGCAGCTGTCACCTCGTTAACTATTTACGCTCATCCACTATATGTTAAATACTATGTGGAATATACAAACAAGTTGAAGACTCTATCCTAGCTCAGGAAAGTTAACATGATACAGGGGACGGCAAACAGGTGAGCTCTGCCTGTAAAAGCTGGGCCCATGGCTGACCTTGTTCCTCCATCATGGATGGTGTGCTTTCCTGCTGAGCCTGGATCTTTTCAACATAGCATTTTGGGCAGCTATAACCCATTACTTGGAATTGGACTTGAGACGAAGCAAACATCTTCGCCATTTTGGTTATACTAGAAATTCATTACAAATTTGTTGGTAGACGGAGCTCAGTTCAAATCCCAATTCTGCCACTTCCTAGTTGGGCACACATCTCTAAGCCTCAATGTTAGCATTTCAAAAATGGGCACAGTATAACTGTGATGATATCTGCTTTACTGTATCTCAAGGAGGATCAGGGTATAATGTACCAGCCTAAGGAATATATACTGCACTCATTTTAGGTATTAAGTCACTCTCAGACATATTGGAAGGGTACTGTATACACACGAGGACAAGCCCTACAGGCCAAGTGGCTAAATGTCAGGTCACTAGTAGAGGTAAGTTGAGAGGAGGAAAGGGTGGGTCAGTCGCATTAGGAAAGGCTCATTACTAAAGCTGAGACTTGAGTAGCTCCTCCAAAGAGCACAGGTGTTAAGGTGGGGTTGGGAAAGGCATTGCAGCCAAGAGGACTATTGGGCAATAGTGGGGGAAAGGCCAGGTTTACATTGGCTTGGGGAGGGGCTGGAGGGGAGAAGTAGGACTGAGGGAGAACGAGTTCTATTTATACTCGAGTCCAGTGTCCCAGGGCTCTGGGCTCAGGTCAATTCAGTTCTTCTGTTTAACTACACTACTGTAGAACTCCAGTGAAATCAACTGATAATAAGCATCAGTAGCAGAAGTGGGGTGAGGGGACAGTACGCAGATTACGTTTCCTGTCTAAGGAGCCTCTTTGAAAGGGAAGGTCTGATTAGGCTTCTGATTCAGGGTGTTGATTTCAGCTGTGATGTGGGAAGCCAGTTTCTTTGTACTAACATAGAGGATGTGAATTACTAAAAGGTTAGCTTCCCTAAAGGCTGTTTGTAAAGCTACTTGTAAGAATAATGGGCTTAGCATAAATTAAATCTGTAATCTTTAGATGAATTTCCAATAAACTGGAGTGTGTAAATCCTTGGATGCCTTCGAATCGGGCATTTTCCTCCCCTCCTTGTTAATATATATTTCATCAGGTTTTAAGCTTGTTCGTATAATTTGAATATCTATTGAGAGAGGAAACCACCTCTTCGCACCATAGCGATGGTGGATATAATTAAAAAAAATAATAAGAGAGACAGAGACTATCAAGAAGACTTTGCTAGATTAGATCACAAGACATATTTCTGAAGACCAGCAGCGTGAAAGAAATGCAAAATGGCGAGTGGAGCCTGAGCCTCAGCTGGCAGGACTCTGGGTCCAGAAGAAGGAGGGTGAGTCAAAGTGTACCATGCAAGACAGGGGATAAGAGCCTGGCTCAGAGTTTGAAGCTGCAGGTTGGGGTGAGAAACCCCATCACCCAACATGTGAGTGAAAGGACACTGAGAAAGAAAAAAGTGCTGCCAGATCTTGCTTGGGACTGGTCTACCTCAAGTCCAAAGAGGAAGCAAGGTACAAAGTCAGCCTCTTTGCAGTTGCTAGGCCAAACTGCCTAGCAACTGACTCTATGACCAGATCAACTGCAGCCCAATAATGCCACGGAGCATCATTCCAAATGATCATTATTAGAGCGACTTCTGTGTTGGGGGCTGACAGGTCTGTCAGAGAGAGAGGGATAAGCACAAAGGGACAGAGGGAAAGAGAAAGAAATAAAACATATTTCATTAAAAATGGGCCTGCCTACCAAAGTGCCAAAATATATGAAGCAATCTAATGCTAAAAAAGATAACAAAATCAATAACTGGAACAGGAATCATTACAGATGAAAGTAATTTCCTGGACAGGCAGATAAAGACATTTATTGATGCAGAAGCACAGAGGGTTAAATCAGTTTTACTTTTCAGTTTACGGCACACCCTCCTCATCAGTCTGTGTGTATGAATGTGTGCATTTTTATCCCCAGGCCTCATGCCCATCCCCATATCCATTCCCCTCTTTCTCCAATAGGCCAACATTCTAATTGGCTTGATGCATTTGCACATATCCTTACAATTGGTGTTAAAGTTTTTTAAGCTATGAACGTAACATTGTGATACAGATCTCATTCTGTTTCTTGTTTATTGATCAGTACTGTGTTTTTGACATCTACCCATTTTGCTGTATGTGCATTTAATTCTCTTTCTGATTGCTCCATACAACCCATAGTGTGTACCCCAACATTTTATTTTCCTTTCCTGTGGTTTGAACAACTAGATTGCCTTCCCCTAACACAGACAGTGCTGTGATGACCATCCTTGAACATGTAGTCTTATAAATCCATGAGAAAATTTCTCTGCTGGGTCTCAGCAGTTTTGTATACTTAATTTGAAGTGTTGCTCTCCATAATGACGGTGCCAGTCTATACTTCCAAGACAGATGTTAAAATAAGTGTGTTGAAATACTCAAAGAGATTAATGAAGGCATAATATTTTTTTAAAAAGGAGTAAGACATCATGCAACAAATAGTATAAATGAAATAAGTGAACAGAAAAGAAAATTTGAAGTGAAAATAGGAGGGAGTGAAACAACAACCACAATCACAAACACAACAACAACAATAAAACAATAGAAGGAATAAGGGAATAAAGCCAGACTTGACATATTTTAAAGGCAAATCAGTGAATTGGAAGATAGGGTAAAAAAACTCACCCAAACATAGCACAGAAAGCAGAAGAGATAAAAATGGGAAAGGACAGTTAAAAGTCACAAAGGAAAGATGAAGAGGCTTCATCATCTATGTAATAAGAGTTCTAGAAGAAGAGAATGGGCAATGGGGAAGAAGCAATATTTAAAGAGATAGCTGTTGAGAGAAAGACATAAGCCCCCAGGTTGAAAGTGCCCTCTGAGTACTGAGCAGGAAAAAAAAAATGAATCTATCCCTAAACATATCACACTGAAATCACAGAGCTTCAAGGAAAAAGACCCACTACTACCAGCTTCCACGGAACTTGCATTGGAACCATTTAGATGGCCCCCACCTCAATGACAGTATGTGCCAGGAGACAATGGAGAGAAATAATGTCAACTTGAATTTTATAGATTGTCAAATTACCATTCATAGGTGAGGGCATAATAAAGACATTTTCTGTCATGAGGAGGATTCAGACTATAAACCACTCACAGAAACCCCCTGTCCCAAAGAGAACTCAACTGAGAGATAGCCAAACATGAAAGTTAAGTTCATGGACTCTGGGCCAGGCTACCTGGTTTCTATACCAATTGGGCCACTTACCTGTGTACCATTAGGCAAGTTAAAAAAATGACAATAATAGTATCTGCTGTGAGGGTTGAATTAGGTCACATATGTAAAGTGTTTAGAATGAGAGCTGGGCATATAAGAATTACATACATTTAAAAAACTATTATGATCAGTAAGAAGAAAAATAAACAGAGAAACATATAGGATAAAAGAAACAATGATGAGGATTTCCAGTCAAAATGGTGGAGTCGGTAAATGCTGTGCTAGCCTCCTCTCATGACCACATCAAAATTACAACTAAACTACACATCAACCATCATTGAGAATTGCCTGAAGTCTAGCTGAACAGAAGTCCTACAACTAAGGACATACAGTAGAAGCCAACTTGAGACTGGTAGGAGGGGCTGAGATGTGTACTGGGTTAGTGTGACACCTGCATGTGGCAGTTGAAAATCAGGAGAAATATTTCAGCTGTAGAGGTTCAGTTGGAGGAGCGAAGGGTCCCAGCCCCACACCAAGCTCCCAAGCCTGGGGTTCCAGTACTGGGGAAAGAAGTCCTCGTGACTTCTGGCTGTGAAAACCAGTGGCGATTGTGGCTGAGTGAGGAAGAGTGCTGTTGGAGTTCCAGGTATTCTTCTTAAAGGACTCACACACGGACTTACTCACTCCGAGTTCCATCTCTGGAGCAGCAGCTTGAAAGTCACCAGGGACATATGAGGAGGAACTGAATTGTCTGGCTGTAGGGTGAGAACCAGAAGGGCAGCTTTCTTCCAGACAGAAGTGCTGGTAGAACCCATTATTTCATTGTTAAGTACTCCCCACTCCTGGCATGCAGATGTAGGCAGCCATCATATCTGAGTCTCCATCAACTTGGCTAACACTGTTCACCAGGTGATTCCCTGAGACACCGCCCTACTCAAAGTGTGGGCCTATCCACGCCATTTCCAGTGGCTTTTCTATACTAATGGCCTAACTTGGCTCATGCTTCAGATTTTCCTAAAATCTCTCAAAAGGTTCATAAAACCCAAAGCAGCAGCATCTGGCTTTGGCATGCCCATACCTCTTGCTGAGCAGCACCAAGCCTGGCACTAGTGGTGGTCGGCTTCAGTTTGGGGCTTGGCCTCTCCCAGACACTTCCAAGTCCAGTGTGGGTGGCAGCCATCTGAGGATTGCTTTGTGGTTCATGCCAGGTGGCTCGGGCAGAGTACAAGCTGTGGCTGAACTTGGCCTGTGGTGGGGCCATTCCAAGGAGGCCCTGGGGCCAGCCTGATGGCCAGCTTTGGACCCAGCCAGAGTACCACCTGGCTGCCTCTGCAGGCAGCACACCCAGAGGGTAGATTAAGCAGGCACCAGAGCCCTGCTAAAGTGAATCCTGCACCATAGGGTTAGTCCCTGCACAACAGCTCCTCCACTATAGTCACAGCTAGTCCTCACAACCAATCAGCCCAAGGATCAGTCCCTCCCATTGACATGCAAACAGCAACCAAGGCTCAACTACAACAGGAGGGCACACACAACCCACACAAAGGACACACCTGGAGCACATGGCTCGGGTAACCAGGGAGACTGCACCATTGGGCCCCTTAGGACACGTACTATGTAAGGCCACTCTCCTAAGACCCAGAGACATAGTAGCCCTACGTAATATATAGAAACAAACAGAGGGATGTAGCTAAAAACGGGGAGACAAAGATATATGCCCAAATGAAAAAACAGAACAAAGCTCCAGAACAAGAACTAAACAAAATGGAGACAAGCAATCTACCAGACAAAGAGTTCCAATCACTGGTTAAAAGGATGCTCACTGATCTCAGGGAGAACTTCAACAAAGAGACAGGAAACATAAAAATGGAGATAGAAAACATAAAAGAGAACCAGTCAAAAATGAAGAATACAATACTTGAAATGAAGAATACATTACAGGGAATCAACAGTAGATTAGATGAAGCAGAGGATCGAATCAGGGATTTAGAAGACAAGGTAGCAGAAAATGCCCAATCAGAACAGCAAATGAAAAAAGAATCCAAAAAATGAGGAGAGTTTGAGGGGCCTCTGGGACAACATCAAGCACACCAACATTTCCATCACTGGGGTACCAGAAGGAGAAGAGAGAGAGCAAGGAATTGAAAACATATTTGAAGTAATAATGACTCAAAACTTCCCTATCCTGGTGAAGGAAAAAGATATTAAAGCCCAGGAAGTGCAGAGTCCCAAACAAGATGAACCTAAAGAGGCCCACACCAAGACACATAAAAATAAAAATGCCAAAGGTCAAAGACAAAGAGAGAATCTTAAAAGCAGCAAGAGAAAAGCAGTTAGTTACCTACAAGGGAGTTCCCACAAGACTGTCAGCTGATTACTCAACAGAAACTTTTCAGGTTAGAAGGGATTGGCACGAAATATTGAAAGTGATGAAAAGCAAGGACCTACAATCAAGATTATTCTACTCAGCAAAACTATCATTTAGAATCAAAGGCCAGATAAAGAGCTTCCCAGACAGGGTAAAGCTAAAGGAGTTTCTAATCACCAAACCAGTATTACAAGGAATGCTAGAGGGACTTAAGACCAAAATAAATAAATAAATAAATAAATGAAAAATACAAATAAAATGGCAGTGACTGCATATCAAACAACAATTACTTTAAATGTGGATGGATTGGATGCTGCAATTAAGGGATGGGGTGGTTGGATGGATGGGAAAACAAGACCCATATGTTGCCTACAAGAGACTCACTTCAGATCAAAAGGCACACACTGAATGAAAGTAAAGGGATGGAAAAAGATATTTCATGAAAATCGAAACGAAACAAAACAAAAAAAGCTGGTGTAGCAGTACTTATACCAGACAAAACAGACTTTAAAACAAAGGCTGTAACAAGAGACAAAGAAGGACCCAGTAATCCCTCTTCTGTTTATTTATCCAAAGAAACCCAAAACACTACTTTGAAGGGGCATGTGCATCCATATATTTATTGCAGCCTTATTTACAATCGCCACAATATGAAGGGAACCTGGGTGTCCATCAATGCATGAGTGGCTGGGGTAGAGGTGGTACGTATGTCCAATGGAATATTACTCAATCATAACAATGAATGGAATCTTGCCAACTGCAGCAACATGGATGGAACTAGAGGGTATTTTGTTGAGTGGAGTAAGTCAGACAGAGAAAGACAAATATTTTCACTTACATGTGGAATATAAAGAACAAAATAAATAAACAAAATAAATTAACAAACAAAACAGAAACAAACTCATAGATACAGAGTACATTTTGATGATTGCCAGCTGGGAGGGCCCTTGGGGGTGGGTACAAAAAGGGAAGGGATTAAGAAGTATAAATTTGTAGTTACAAAATAGTCATGGGGATAAAAGTATAGCATAGGGAATATAGTCAATAATATTGTGATAACTATTTATTATGTCAGACGGGTACTAGATTTATCAGGTCATCACTTGTTAAGTTATATAAATGTCTAATCACTATAGGTAAACTTGAAACATAATGTTGCATGTCAACTGTTATTGAAAAACAAAACAATTATGTGTATTAAAAATAATGAGCAATAAAACAAAATATTTAAATAAAAATATTTAACTATTGACCATAAAATTCGTGTGTGTGTGTGTGTGTGTGTGTGTGTGTGTGTGAAAATTGAAATTTTAAGTAATAGCAAGATGGGAATAAGGCGAGGGGATATCCAATGGGGAGTTATAACAAGCTACATGCCTGGATGTGTGTGGAAGCAGGATGTATTTGCAATAACTTTGGACATTGTTATAGTTCCTTTTTTACTCAAGAAAAATAAGAATACATCATACAGCATTCAAATCAATAGAGGATCAAAAAAAAAGATAGGGGCGAGTGTTGTAGGGTAGGACTGTCAAAATTGTAACAATTCAACAGAGCAGGAAAGGAGAAAAAAGGGAGACAATGGGGCAAAAGGGTATAAGTGATCCTTTTCTTGGACAAACAGACAATAGCAAGAGCCTTATGTGCCCGTTTGTATATATAAGTGTGTGTGTGTGTGTGTGTGTGTGTGCATGCGTGTGTGCACATATATATGACCAGACGAGCATGGAGGTAATGTGAATGGATATGTACAGAGTTGTTACAATGGGTTAGCTGAAGGTAGAAGGGGGGTGGAAGATGAATTGTGTAGAAGAGATAAAGCCAAGCGAGATGAGAAAAAAAATTGTACTTTAATAAGTATCTATGATTTATGGTTTATGTAAAAGCATATTTGTATTTATTGATAAAAAGAATGAAAAATTAAAAACCCACTGCAAGATGCTTTCTTGAGAGGGAAATGTGGTATTATATAGCATACTGAAAATTGTGCTTGGGCACCTGCCACACATGTGATGTCATCTGTCACGTGTGCTGACTGAAAATAATTCACTACTCACATCTCAGTGACAAGGCTGGGGGCTATGAGTGTTTCAGCTTATTTGTCAGAGCTCTGTTACTGCCCAGGAGACTGCTGAATAAGAAGGGGCGAAGGTGGAGAATGGACAGCCAGAGGGAGCCCAAAATAGCAGCAGCAACCCATTGGCCGGGGCTCAGGGGAGGCCTCTGAGAAGCCATCAGCCCTTCTTGGGAGCAGAGGAAGACAGATCCTTGCCTGAACTCCCCAGAGAAAGGTTCGGTGGTGGAGCACCGAGCAGAGAATCAAGAATGGTCTAAATGCTGGGCAAATGTTTTTAAGCCTTCTCATTCCAAAATGACACTTCAATTGTCCAGAATTCAAGATTCTTCTTCCACTTGGTATGCCAAACACCATATTTGGTAACATTATTAAGTCACAGAGAGAGAGGAAAAAGCAGCTCATTCTAAAAAATATGAATAATTTCAAGAAAAGCACACTGTAACTTGCCTGGATTCCCCCCACCCCGCACCCTCCTGCCGGGATTTTCTCAAGAGCAACCATCACCTGGAACCCATCTTCTAGAGGAGGATGTGCCTTATAATCGATGAGCATTTCAGCTCACGATGACAACAGACAACAGTCTGGGCTTTAAATACAGTTCCTTTCTTATCACTGGGACAGTGCATGATGATCACATTTTGGGGAATGCTCTCATTTATAAAAACTGACCAAATTATACTATGTCTGGGAGACCCGATTTCTTTTCCTATGGGATTTTCATTCTGGCTACCCAAGTGACCATCATAACCAGACAAGATTAGCACATTCTATCTGAAGCTTAGGCGTTCAGCTATCATGTACACTTAATTAAGCTAACAAGCTTATTAATATCACTATTCCAGTATGTGATAATATTCCATAAACATATTCAGAGAATTAAGTAAATAAGCTTTGTTAAAAGCTCAAGCAAATGTGCAAGTAGGTAAGCATAGGAAAAATTTCAGCTCAGCAACCAGC
Organism: Rhinolophus hipposideros; assembly: GCF_964194185.1. Lineage (NCBI taxonomy): Eukaryota > Metazoa > Chordata > Mammalia > Chiroptera > Rhinolophidae > Rhinolophus > Rhinolophus hipposideros. The sequence goes on along the minus strand of NC_138049.1, from coordinate 99,730,246 downwards.
ATGAATTGTTAAATGCTTAACATCTCAGGGAGCTGAGGGCTCATGGTTGTGTTGGCATTCTTCCAAGAGATGTTACTTTACATGTTTGGACGTTCTTATCTCAGCAAGGGAGAGATGTAACCAGCTTCCAAGACCCGCCCTGGAGGAGTAGCTATAGATCACAATCCTTCTTTCCACTTGAAGATATGGCTCTGGGATGGTCTCTCGGGTGAAGGGAGAGCCCGTGCTCATGGCTTCCGTCCCTGCAGTCCCAGAGGTGGCATAGGGAACACACTCAGGGGAGCCTGTGTGCACTCAAGGCTCCTCTGCACCAGTGTGGGTGGGGCAGGTGATTTCCACCTCTGCCCTATGCCCCCTTCTCACACTGGAGGCTAGTTTGTACAGGCCCTTTATTAACTGGAGGGCAGGGTTCACTTAGTGCATGAAATAAACCCCAAGCACACTAAGAAGTTTGATTTGGAGATATATATATATATATACATATACATATATACATATATATTTATATACATATATATATACACTCACATACATATATAAATGTGCATGTATACTGATAACAAAGGATGAATACAAGTCACATTTGACTTCTGCAATTACAAGAGGTGCTCAAAGTGGTTACCCTCAACATTTAGACACTTCTGATTACAGCTTAGCAACGTTGACCAAAGGGTCCACTTGTATCGCTGCGCATGCTGTTTCAATATCTTCACACAGTACAATGTGTCTCAAACTTATCATGAATGCATGCAGTTGTTAGATGTGTTGGAGGTTCAGTTGTATACTCACACCTCCACTGTTGTTGTACTTCCATAACGTTCTTGAATTTCAAGTATCACTTCAAAATGGTCTTGCTCTCCTCGAACAACCGTGTGTCCACCATTTTCTTTGACTGTCCTGCCTGTCGCATGGGGACGCTAGCACTCATTTGATTAACGCCATCTTTTGAGCGAACGTCATACTACACATTGCTACTATAATTCAATTCAACTTTGAAAAGTAATATGTAGATAACATCTCTTAAAATGTGTATATGTATTTTTGGCACCCCAGGTATATATGTATATATGAGGTTTGACAATTAAATTTGCAAACTCATCCTAGAAAAAGTGCTGCATACCTCACTGCTGAATATCACTACGGTCACCTTCGAAGTTCTCCCCTTGGGAAGCTATGTACCGATGCCAGCACCTAGTCCATCCTTCAAAGCAATTTTGGAACTCTTTTTCTGGAATGGACATCAGAGCTGGCCATCATGGTCATCGTATTATCCTTGAGGTTGTGAATGTCATCAAAATGTCTTCCTTTCAATATTTCCTTTATCTTTGGGTAAAGAAAGAAGTCATTGAGGGTCAGATCAGGTGAGTAGGGAGGGTGTTCCAATACAGTGATGTGTTTACTGGCTAAAAACTCCCTCACAGACAGTGCTGTGAGAGCTGGTGCATTGTCGTGATGCAAGAGCCATGAATTGTTGGTGAAAAGTTCAGGTCGTCTAACGTTTTCATGCAGCCTTTTCAGCACTTCCAACTAGTAAACCTGGTTAACTGTTTGTCCAGTTGGTACAAATTCATAAGGACTAATCCCTCTGATATCAAAAAAAGTTAGCAACATCGTTGCAACAAGTTCACTAACTTAATTGTTATACTGTTCGTATATAGTTTTTTAGATGGATTAAAACATGAAAACAGCAAGTTTTACATTGCTCCTTGATATAAATAATAAACTCTCTCACTCCAAGATAAAGCTTGATTATATCACTTAATTTTAAATCAACTAGTGCTTAAAAAAACATCAATAGAAAGAGACGTGCCCCAGTTAAGGAGTTAAGGCTCACTGCTGGTTAACCTGTCCACTTGGCCTGTGAAATAAGTGCCTTCCAGAGTTGGTGGGTGCTTCTGATGTGGGAACTGTTGTCCAGCTGAAAAGGCTGGAGATTAGGAGAAACACATCAATGAGTTTGTAAAACAAAAAAAAAGACAAAGTCAGATGGAAACGGTGTCAGCTTTCAGGTTCAAAAATTATTTTTTTATGTGCTACATTGACTTGCTGCTGATTTTGGGTGTAATGGGCCAGGTCCTCTGTCTAATCCATATGGGTTCCTGTGCCCTGTCTCTGCAGTCACCTACTGTGGGGGTAGGGCAGGGGGTTGGGATATCTGAGTGCCACTGAGGGAGCTCATCTGAGGAAACCGAAGGGCGCTCAGCCTATGGGAAGCAGCCAGTGGGGACATGGGGAAATCACGGTGGAGGTGGGAAGCCAGAGAAAGATGGCTGGGCTTCTGAGACCACTGAGCTGCGGTGAAGCCTCATTCAGGATGAGGGCCAATGGAAAATGGCAGGAGAGCTAGCAGAGGGAATCCTGGGCCTGGTATAGTGGAAAGAAATTGGGAGCACGTGTCACTTACTACCTGTGATCTTGGGCTACTTAATCCCTTTTCATTTCATTTCTTCATTAAACTAGGATGATAACATCATCCTGGCAAGGCTGTTGCAAGAATGAAAGAAAATGTACATTAAGCACCCAGCACAGTCTGGCACGTTGCAGGTACACAATAACTGGGTTAGTAATGGCGGTCGCAGCAGTAAGAGTAATTACCTTGGGGGAGGGGCTGGAATTACAAATAATACTGCACGGAGGGTAGAAGAAAGCAAAAACCATTGCAATTTTTCCTAAGGCCTTGATGATGTTCAAATATGATACGACATCTGTGTTTTCCTCTGTTTTCTTTTCTGAGAGAAACATTAACAAGTTATCTTGGGCCCAGTGTACTAAATTGAAGGTGACTCTATCCTTCCGTGTGGACAATCACATGTCTTTGTAATGGCCACAACTCAGGGCTTCATAAAGCAAAGCTTCAGCCCTTTGGCAGTCATTGACCCCAACTACAACTTTTTACACATGTGGGACCCCCCACATACTAAATCTCTGCTTTCCAATCAATTACTCACCCTCAAATTCACCATTACTTTCATTAGCAACACAGTCCTTCATATTCCTTTATGTAGTCAAATATGATTGATTTCTGTAATTGGAAATAAATGACTTTTTAATAACCCTGCTTGAAATGTTGGTAGTAATAGCCCTGTTTGCAGAGTCTGGGATGACTCGTACCCTCATCCGTTATTTTTTTTTTTCTTCCAGAAAACAGCACTAGAGCCCTTTCCCTTTTTGTTTCCGTTATGGCTAAATATCATCAAAGAGGAGAGGGGAAGAAGGAGAGAGGAAGAGACAGATTTGCTGACCATTTTTCAGGAATGCTGTATTTCAGAGAGAACAGTTTCTCCTCACTGAATTTGAGTTCTGCCTACATGAAATGCTAGTATACTAGCATATGGCTAGTATAGAGCATATGGCTCTCTTTCTGTACAGATTTCAGTCCCAGTGGGTATAAACTGGTCATTTTGGTGGTAAGTGGAGAATAAGGGAATCCAGAGACATAGGACTAGGAAAAGGAGGCAAAGCAATACTGTGTTTCCCCGAAAATAAGACCTAGCCAGACAATCAGCTCTAATGCGTCTTTTGGAGCAAAACTTAATATAAGACCAGGTCTTATATAATAATATAATATAATAACATAATATAATGTAATGTGATGTAATATAATATGATAATAAAATAAAATAAAATATAATAAAATATAATATAATATAGTATAAAATACCGGGTCTTATGTTAATTTTTGCTCCAAAAGACGTATTACAGCTGATTGTCTGGCTAGGTCTTGTTTTTGGGGAAACATGGTAGCAAAACCAGAGGGGAGATTTTTGCAATGAAGCTTTGGGAGAGATGAAGGAAGCTGAAGGTGGAAGTAGACACAGCCTGAGAATTACACTTCTTTATTGATCAAAAGGAGCGGGGAGGTGGGGAGTTGGGAACTGGAACGTGTGTAAGTAGGACTGATGATGGCACAGGTTTTGGTGCTGTGTCTCTGAGGAGGCAGCAAGTCCAAGTGACAACATCAGGAAGGCCATAAACAGTGAGAAAGAAGAAACAGTCACAGAGAAGGAATTGCCATAATACATATGAAAATATAAAAGTAATTTACAAGCTTCATGTTGACACTTTTGGGGGAGACGTTCTGAAAATTTTTTAGTGTATAAGGAATGTGAATGGAAGTTAAGTATACAGAGCCCATTATGACAAATTAAAGATGAAGTAGATGTTATTAGATGGTTTTTAAAGTGTATTGGCTTTACTGTTTTGTTTTGGTGAATATAAAAATATTTGTGGGGCCTTTCATAGGTTTACTTGCAAACTCAATCTTGTTTTTCATGTAAAGCCTTAATCCTTAATTACGGCATTTCCTATCATAGGCATGTTCAGGTCCCTCATGGCTGGGGATGGACAGACAACTGTACTCTGTAAATTAGAAGACGTGACAGTGTATATTCCAGGGCAGTCAGTCATGTTGAGAGTCCTCATTTTGGCAGAAGCTCCTTTCCTTTCATCTCCTGGAATACACGGGTCATCAGCTGCTCTGAGGGTCTAGCAGGGTGCCAGGAGGGGAGCAGCCCATCACATTCTTTGAACTTGGGAAGATTCAAGTTTTCAGAACTAGGAGCGACTTCTGCCTTCTATGGGAGAATCTGGATATAATCTTTGAGGTAAACACAGCTCTGTTTGATATAATCTAATTATTTAGTGGACCATTTGAGGCCTGTACTTGGAAAGTTAAGTTCTGCCATTCCTGGGGAAGCTAAGAAAAATGAAACAACCAAATGCAAGTACTTCAGGGAAAGAATTAGGTGTTCTGTGTGCAGAAACATAGATTGGGTGTTTCTTTAGCAGAGCTCTGCTCCCACCCAGTTAGAGAATTCCCCCCCCCCCCGCCTTAAATCTGCAAGTAGATTGTCCTATGCCTAAAAAGTAGTGTTTGTGCTTGAATGGTATGATGGTTAATTTTATGGGTCAAGTTACTTGGCTGAGGTATGGTGTCCAGATGTTTGGCCAAACACCAGTTTAGATGTTGCATTTAGATACGATTAACATTTACATCAGTAGCCTTTGAGTAAAGCAGGCTACCCTCCCTAATGTGGATGGCTCTCATCCAGTAGTTGAAGGTCTAAGAGAAAAAAGACCGAGGTCCCTTGAGGAAGAAGTAACCCTAGACTGCCCTGGGACTCAAGCTGCAGCATCAACTCTTCCCTGGGCCTCCAGCTCACATACTCGCCCTGTAGAATTTGAACTTGCCAACCTCCACAATCACATGAGGAAATTCCTTAAAATAAATCTCTGTCTCTGACTCTGTCTCTATTTACACACACACACACACACACACACACACACACACACACACACACACTCCTATTGCTTCTGTTTCTCCGGAGAACCCTGACGAATACAGATGGCATGGGGTTGTGTTCTTGTCCCAACCCTTTCCCTAGCACTTTGGGAGCAGAGGACACAGCATGGTGGGATGGATATCAGGCCCTGATCTTGTCCTCATCTTGCACGTGAATGGAGGCTGCCATTCAGGTACTGAATCATGATCATGACAAGGGGAACGACACCTGGTATTTAGTGAGCTGGGCCTGGTCCTACACAATAAAGAAAGGCCTGTCTCAATAGGCCAGTGGCATTCCCATGAAGAAACACTGCATTGGAGAAAAACTATGACAAGGAGCTGGTTGCTGAGGGCAGCCCATCTGGACTAGTCACTCGCATGTGTCATTTAAGACTGAATAGCCCAGAGTTTGGGAAAATAAAATGCAATGAACTATTTGGGTGGGAGGGCTGTGAGTCCAGACAATGGCCTGGAGAGAGTGAATACACAAAGACGTATTTGGGCCTGGAGGCGAGACCGAAGCAGATTGTTGCTTGGAGAGCCTGGCTGAGAGGATGTGGAGGCCCCCCAAAATGAGTCCCCAGAGCCACTGGGTCAAGTCCCTCCCAGAGCCCCACTTCCAGAGTCGCTTTTAGCTACTTTCCTGACAGCATTGCCATTTGCCCCAAGCTTTTGGTAAAGTCTTGTCAAAATTGGCCTAAGCTAGTTGGATGCTGTAGCCAGGGCAGCAGGGTGCCTAAGGTTGGAGCAGTGGCCACCCACAATGCCACCATCAGAGGACAGCGAATAGTAGCCCCTCAGCACAGAGAAAGATGAGAAAGTCAGGGGGAAGAGGATCCCCAGCTGCATATTAACAGAGCGTTCAAGAGGTGGTTCTTGGAGACCCTCTCAGGAAGAGTCTGGGGACTTGTTTTGAGAGGAGTGTACTAATTTTTAGCAGTAAAACCAGGAGGGACGTCAGCCGTAATCATCTGGGGATAAAAAGCAGGCCCAGCCCTGTTTGGCTGTCACAGGCTGGTGAAGACAGGGCTGTCTGAGACTCAGGGGGAGATGTTGTTTCCTCTTGAGCTGTCCCTCCTCCAGGAACAGAACGGGGTGGGGGGGGGGTGTCTTACCAGGGCGGGGGAGGGGCGAGAAGGCCGTGCAAACTGGAAAAAGACAGCATTCTTTCAAACACGGCCTTGGATGATTATATTCCTAACTGATGCCAATCCGAACTCACAAACTGCTGAAGAAATAAAATCTGGTTAAATTTGTTCTTTTTCACCCTTCTTAAAAATATCAAAAGCTAATATTTTGCAGGCAGCTCTATGCTGGCCATGCTGGCCGGGCCTTGTGGGGTCCAACATAAACACACCTGATCTAGATTTGGTCAGCGTCAGGAGGCCCAAGGAGCGGCCAAGGAATTATCAGAGGAATCCAAGGATTGCTCCTTATTTCGAAAGGCCTCACCTCGAAATAACTCCTGCATCGGAGGACTCGTGTGAGTGGCAAGGAGAGGGAGCAGGGCTGGGGAGAAGTTTATGAATCCATGCAGGTTTATGTAAAAGGGTTTTGATAGGACCTGTCCTTGGAAACAGATCTGACTCCTTCCTGGGGATGAATATTTATAATCTTTTCAGAGGCAAGGGGATCAGTGAAGAGTGAAGGTGTGTGACATGCAGTTTCTGCTGAGAACTTGGCTCTGGGCCTTAGGATACAGTCTGCTGGAGACAATGTGCTTAAGGTAATGATTTTTTTGTGCCACAGAATTACGGAAATATGTTTTCCATGGATTATGTGTCAGCAGACGAATGTCAGTGATCCTTTGTGGGTTGTTATTTTAACAATGAGGGGGTGTTTCGTGGAATTGGTGGTTGTTACCTGCATCTTAGGAAATCACCAACTATGCTAATATAATGACTGAATGAATGACAAGAAAGCTAAGATCTTGCATACCCAGCAAGAAAAGAACAACTAATTATCTGGATGTCAAACTAGCATCCTGAATGTCTAATGGTGTGACATTATCAGTATGACAGTGACTTCTGGGCAGTTGTCAAGGGGCCAGAGGCCCTCCTGCAGTTTTTCAACTCAGTTCTCAGATCCTGCCTGAATAATCCAGCCCCCCTTTCTTCTGTCTTCTCTTCACCATCTGAGTTATGGTGACCCCCTGTCTTTCTTAGTGTGGTTTCTCCCAGAAGTAGACTCGAGCACAAGTAGTTCCTTTGAGAAGTGATCCTTGGACAAACTGATAAGAAAGTGGGGAAGTGAGACAGAGGTAAGGCAGCCGGGAAAGGGGCCACAGTTCCCACTGTAGGAGACTGGAACTCAAACCCACTGGGGACTTCCAGGGGACAGTGTAGGACACATACCTCCACGTTGTCCCTCTTAGGGGTAAGGGGTGGTGTATAAATATACCAACTTCCAACTGTCATTGGTTGAGGCGTCCTGCGGTGTACGTATGTGTGTAAATTCCTTAGCACTAGCCTGCCTGAGGCCCATCTCTTGGGTGGCCAGAGAACGCTCTCGAAGAGTGAAAGGTTCTAGTAGACGGCATCATCTAGCGTGCACACACGGGACGCAGAGGGGATATGAATGGAACTCTGACAGCATCTGCTCTATTCTTTATTTCTTGTTCTTCATTCTCCTTGTCTTAAAAACATGACTACCACCTCAGTTACTATAGTCTCTTACAAGCACAGCTAATTCTCTGGCAACAACGCCAACAAAGAGCAAGGCAGAGGAAATGAAATAGTCCAGCCAGTCCACTGTCTGATTTCTTATAGGCCTGGCTGGTATTTTGGGGGACAGGTTAATTCCTGGTCTAGCAGATGAATGACGAAAGCAGCTCCTAGTTTTCTATTGACTGCATTTTAGTAGAAACCAGACTATCCAGACCTTGGCTCACGTTCTACATGCTGGGGTGAGCTACTCTTGCTTGCTGCCTCAGTTTCCCTTTTTGGGGTGACACCTTGGACATGAAGCTCTGATGTCAGAAGCTCCATCAGCTTCTGGCCATCAGCTTTCACTTGGTGCAATGGAAAGGTGACGCTGTGCTGCTAGGACGGCAAATGCCACTTCAACCAAGCCTGGCAGAGGTGGATACCTTCTGGGGCACGAGGGACTCAGCTGTTTCAGGGCCTTACCCTCCAACAATGCAAACAGTGCATCCTCCTCAGCCTGGGTCCCCCAGCCTGTCTCACTCACTCTGTGCTGTGCCGGGCAGAACCTTGCAGCCCTTTAGAAAGTCAGGGAGAGGTATCCCTGGCTGGGGGCAGCTTGATGAAATACTGCTATGTGTAGAGAGACTAAAAAATAACCAAATTATCTGAAGTGGGACAGAGAGCAGGAAATATCCTGAGGCACGTTTAAGGAACCCATAGATTTTACGGGGTTGATCATAGAAGTGTAAGTTGTATTACAGGTGATTATCTCTGATAAAATGGTCCCGAATCTTCCACAGGACACTTATTTGTGGTGACTTATTACTTCACCGAAAAGGCCTGGTTGAGAAGCCCTCCCTGTCTCGTTGATTAGAGTAACTGCAGGTCCCAACCCCACAAATCTCCTTTGTCTTACTTCTCCACCAGCTTATAAATATTCTGAGGCTGGGCCTCTCTCCTAGGGATTTCTGTGTCCCCCACAGGACCTTGAATGTAATAAATGCACAATAATTGCCAAATGACCACATCACAAGACCTAAATAGCGTTTCTGCCAGGATTCCTGATTATAAGAGCCCTCAATTTCTTACTCTCTCACTGCTGATGGCCCTGCCCAAATGGAGGAAAAACTGTAGAAGGTAAAGGCTCCTACTGTATTCAGCCTGAAATACTTCACCAGATCTGTACCCGTAACCCACACACAATTGCCTGAGTCACCTTCTCTAGATTAATTAAAAAAAAAAAATGTGTCCTCTACTTAAGATTCATTTCAAAACTATAGCTGAGCTAGTTGTTTAACATTCCTTCCTGTCTTTCTTTGGTGAACTCACACTTTTATTTTTTATTTTTACTTCTTAACATTCAGTAAAATTGATTTGGTTGTGCGTCTGTGTGCGTGCACATACGCTGGCAGTTCTATGATATTTAACACATAGTAGATAGATTTGTGTAACCACCGTCACCATCAGGGTTCCCAAAAGTTCTATTTCCCCCAAAACTCCCTCATCCTGCCCTGTTGGACTCACACCGTCCTCCAGCCCTGCCCACCATCACTACAGCTTCGTCTTTTTTTCAGAACGTCATATAAAAGGAATCAGGTTGTACATAGCTTTATGAGACGGGCTTTTCTCACTCAGTACAAGCCTCTGAAGTGTTGTACGTTGATGTATGTACCAGCAGCTTGTGTTTTTATTGCTGAGTAATATTCTGTTGTATGGATTATAGTTTATCCATTCACTCAGTGAAGGACATTTGGGTTATTTCCAGGTTTCGGCGATGATGAGAACTGCAATAAACATTTGTGTACACGTTTTTGTGAGAACATAAGTTTTCATTTCTCTAGACTAAATCGCTGGGTTATGTGACATGTCTATGTTTAACTTTCTGAGAGACTGCCATATTGTTTTCCAAAGTATCTGCACCATTTTGCACCCTCACTAGCAATATATGAGTTCCAGGTGTTCCACAGCCTTCTCAGCCCTTGGGATTGTCAGCTAAAAAAATCGTTTGAAATCTTAATCTATTTTACTATTTCCAATTTAGTATTTTAATTTACATTTCTCTAGAGGTTACTGATGTTGACCATCTTTGCGGGTACCCATTTGCTATCCGTATATCCTCTTTGGTGAAGTGTCTTATCAGCAGACACTTGAGCACTCCTCCCCCATCTTTTGTACTCACTAACCTGTCCCAGTGACTTACATGTTTATCTTTTTGCCAATATCGATACTGTCTTGATTATAGAAGCTTATGGTAAGTCTTAAAATTGGGTGGTGGGAGTCTCCAGTGTTCTTCTTTTATAAAATCATTCTTGTTATTCTAATTTCATTGCTTTTCCATATAAATTTTAGAATCACCTTCTCTACAGTGACAAAAAATTCTGCTGGGATTTTAATTAGAATTGTATTAAATCTCATGATCAGTTTAAGGAGAATTAACATTTTTCCTATATGGAATCTTCTAATCATTGAACACAGTATGTCACTGTTTATTCATGTCTTTTTTGATTTCTTTCATTAGAGCTTGGCAGTTTTCAGCATAGAAGTCTTCCACATATTTTACTAGTTTTATACTTCAGTATTTCTTTCTATATTTTTAATGACTGTATATATTAATACTTAATACATAAAAATTTGCTATAACTGTATAATACCTTTTAAAGTATAAAATAATATTTTGTTTTGGTTGTCAATTGTTCATTACATATATAGATGTATGTTTAATTTTTATGTGTAGACCCTGTATGCTGCAAACTTGCTCAACTCTTTTATTGTTTCTAAGAGCTCTTTTGTAGATTTTTGGGTTTAAGATAAATGTCATGAGTGACTAGGGACAGTTTTATTTTTTCCTTTTAAAGTCTATGTCTTTTATATATTTTTCTTGCTTAATTGCACTGGGTAGAACTTTCAGTATTGTGTTAAATAGGAGTGGTGAAAAGTGACAACCTTGTCTTGTTGCTGATCTTCGAGTAAAAGCATTAGGACTTTCACCACTAAGTATAATGTTAGCTATGAGTTTTTAAGATGCCTTTCATCAAGTTGAAGAGGTTCCCTTATATTTCTAGTTCGGGAGAGTTTTCTTTTTTTTATGGTGAATAAATGTTACATTTTATCAGATATTTTTCTTTATTAAATGATATAATCATGTTTTTTTTTTCTTTCTTAGTCTGTTAATGTGGTGGATTATATTGACTGATTTTTGAATACTGAGCTAGAACTGTTTTCCTGAGATAAATCTCACTTAATTGTGGTACATTATTGTTTTTATATATTGCCAGATTTAATATGCTAGTATTTTAGAGTGTATGTTTGTGGGATATATTAGTCTATAGTTTTCTTATAATGTCTATCTTGTTTGGTATCAGGGTAATACTGGCTTCATAAAATGTGTTGGAAAGTGTTTCCTCTTCTATTTTCTGAAAAAGATTGTGTGGAATTGACGTTATTTATTTTTTAAATGTTTCGTAGAATTCCACAGTGAAACAATTCGGGCCTGCAAATTCCTTTTTTGGAAGATTTTAAACAATGAATTCAATTTCTTTAATAGATATAGAAGCATTTAGATTATCTGTTTCTCTTTGAGTGCGGTTTGGTAGTTCGTGGCTTTCAATACAATTTGTCCGTTTGATCTAAATTGTTAAATATGTAGATTGTTTAAAATAATCCCTTATCCTTTCAATGTCTATAACGATATCCCTCTTTCAGTCTTGTTATTGTTATTTGTATCTTTTCTTTATTACTTTGTCAATCTGGCTAGATGTTTATCAATGTTAATGATCTTTTCAAAGAAACAGTTTTGGTTTTATTGATTTTCATTGATTATTGCTTTTCTCTTTTCAATTTAATTGATTTTTTTGCTATTATCTTTATTGTTTCCTTTCTTCTTCTTGTTTTTAAATGATTTTCTCTTCTTTTTCTAGTTTCTTAAGGTGGAAGCTAAGGTTGTTGAGTTTAGAGCTTCCCCCTCCCGCCCAATGTAAGTGTAGAATACTATAAATTTCTTTCTAACTACTGGTTCAACTGAAGCCCACAAATTTTGATTTGTTTTACTTTTATCTTCCTTCACTTAAAAAATATTCTAATTTCTTTTGAGACATTCTTTTTGACTTATACCGTAGGTTATTTGGAAATGTGTGTTGAAATTTTCCATTATCTTTCTCTTATTGATTTCCAGTTTAATTCCATTATTGTTAGACATACATTGGATTATTTCAATTCTTTTAAATTGGTTAATATTTGTTTTATGACCAAGAATATGGTCTGTCTTTTTAAAAAGATTTTTATTAAAACATAGCTAACATACAATATTATATTAGTTTTAGGTGTACACTATAGTTATTCAACATTTATAGATCTAAAGAAGTGATCACCATGATAAGTCCAGCAACCATCTGACACCGTGCCATGATATCACCATATTATTGAATATATTTCCTATACTGTATGTTACATCCCTCAAACTTATTTGTTTTATACCTGAAAATTTGAACTTCTTATTCCCCTTCCCCTTCACCCTCCTTTTTAAAATTTTCAATTACAGTTGACATTCAATATTATTTTATATTAATTTTCTGGTGTACAGCATGGTGGTTAGGCATTTATATAATTTAAGAAGTGATCCCCCTGGTTAATCTAGTACCCACTTTACACTCTACAGGGTTATTAACATATTATTGACTACATTTCCTATGCTTTACTTTACATCCCTACGACTATTTTGTAACTACCAATATTTATTTCTTAATCCCTTCATCTTTTTCACCCTGCCCCCAACTCCCTTCCCATTTATCACCCCAATAAATCTAATACCTGACACCATACATAGTTATTACAATATTATTGACTATATTCCTTATGCTGTACCCTACATCCTCATGACTACGTGTAACAACCAATTTGTATTTCCTTATCCAACCCCCGCTTTTTACCCACACCCAAACCCCCACCCATCCGGCAACCACCAAATTGTTCTCTATATCTGTGAGCTTATTTCTGTTTTGTTTATTTATTTTGCTCTTTAGATTCCACATGTGAGTGAAATCATGACATTTGTCTCTCTCTGTTGGACATACTCCACTCAGCACAATACTCTTTAGGTCTATGCAGATTGTGTCAGACAGCAAGATTTCATTGTTTGTTTGTTTTTTATGGCTGAGTAATAGTCCACCCATTGTATACATGTACGAACTCTTCTTTACCCATTCATCCATTCAGGGACCCCCCAGATTGCCTTCATATCTTGGCTATTGTAAATAATGCTACAATGAACATATGGATGAACACATCCCCTCAAATAAGCATTTTAGGTTTCTTCAGATAAATATCCAGAGGTGGGATTAGTAGGTCCTTCTTGGTCTCTTGTGATAGTCTTTGTTTTAAAGTCCATTTCGTCTGGTGTAAGTATTGCTGTTTAGTTTCATTTTGATTTTCATGAAATATGTTTTTCCATCCCTTTGCTTTCAGTCTGTGTGTGTCTTTTGATCTGAAGAAGTCTCTTGTAGGCAGCATATGTATGGGTTTTCTTATCTATTCAGCCACCCTATGTCGTTTGATTGGAGCATTTAATTTATTTACACTGAAAGTAATTGTTGATAGATATGTTGCTATTGTCATTTTATGATTCATATTTTTTATCTTTTTTTTTTTCTCTTAAAGAAGTCCCTATAACATTCCTTGTAATGCTGGTTTGGTGGTGATGAACTCCTTTGGCTTTTTCTTGTCTGGGAAGCTCTTTATCTGTCCTTTGATTCTAAATGATAGCTTTGCTGGGTAGAGAAATCTTGGTCATAGGAACTTGTTTTTCATTGCTTTCAATACTTCATGCCAATCCCTTCTGGTCTGCAAAGTTTCTGCTGAGAAATCAGCTGACTGTCCTATAGGAGTTCCTTTATAGGTAACTAATTGCTTTTCTCTTGCTGCTTTTAAGAGTCTCTCTTTGTCATTAACCTTTGGCATTTTTATTATGATGTGTCTTGATGTGGGCCTTTTTTGGATCATCTTGTTTGGGACCCTCTGTGCTTCCAGGGCTTGAATATCCATTTCCTTCACAGGTTAGGGAAGTTTTTCATCATTATTTCTTCAAATAGGTTTTCAATTGCTTGCTCGCTCTCTTCTCCTTCTGGTACCCCTATGATGTCAATGTTGATATGATTGACGTTGTCCCACAGACCCCTTAAACTCTCATTTTTTTAATTCATTTTTCTTTTTGCTGTTCTGATTGGGTGTTTTCTGCTACCTTAGCTTCTGAATCTCTAATTTGATAATCTGCTTCATCAAATCTACTATTGATTCCCGGTAATGTATTCTTTATTTCAGTTGTTTTATCCTTTAATTCCAACTGGTTCTATTTCATGTTTTCTATCTCCATTTTTATGTTTTCTATCTCTTTGTTGAAGATTTCACTGAGATCACTGAGCATCCTTATAACCAGTGTTTTGAACTCTATGTCTGGTAGACTGCTTGTCCCCATTTTGTTTAGTTCCTTTTCTAGAGCTTTGTTCTGTTTTTATTTGGGACATGTTTCTTTGTCTCCCCATTTTGGCCTCCTCTCCATGTTTGTTTCTATGTATTAGGTAGAACTCCGCTCCTGGTCTTTGTAGAATGATCATATGTAGTAGGTGTCCTGTGGGGCCCAGTGGTGCAGTATTCAAGCTCTGGTCACCAGAGCTGGGTACATCAGGTGTGACACTTGTGTGGGTTGTGTGTGCCTTCCTGTGTAGTTGAGCCTTGGTTGCTGTTTGCACAATAGGAGCGAATTCACCCTTCAACTGATTGGTTGTGAGGAGTGGGTCCTCACAGTGAAGGTGTACAGTGGAGGAGTTGTGCTGTAGAGGCTGATACTACAGAGCAGGATTCGCTTTAGCAGGGCTCTGGTGCCTGCCCTGTCTGCCCTTTGGATGTGTTGTCTTTGGATATGGCCAAGTGATGCTCTGGCTCAGTCTCAAGCTGGCCACTGGGCATGCCTGTCTTGGGGCCTCCTGGGAGGGGACCCACTTCAGCTACAGCCTCTGTATTGTTCCCTGGCATGAGCCACAAAGCAATCTGCAGATGGCTGCCACCCCTGCTGTGCTTGGATGTGCCTTGAGAGGCGAAGCCACAAACCAAGGCCAGCTCTGGCTAGTGCCGGGCTTAGGGCTGCTCTGCCAGAGGTATGGGACACACCAAAGCCAGATGTTGCTTGTTTGGGTTTTGTGAACCTTTGAGAAATTTTAGGAAAGTCTGCAGCATGAGCCAAGGCAGGCTGTTGGTACGGAAAAGCCAGTGGAAGTGGCTTGAGTGTGCCCCAAAGTTGGGTGGGGCCACGTTTCAGAATCACCAGGGCAGCGCAAATGAAAGGTATTAGCCAGGTTAATGGAGACCAAATATGGTGGCTACCTGCATCTACATGCTGGGAGGGTAAGGGCTCAACAAAGAAACAATGGCTTCCACCACCTCCTCTGTCCAGGAGAAAACTGCCCCTCCAGCCATTGCTCTGACAACTCAGTTCCTCCCTGTATGTTCCTGATGCCTTTCCAGCTGCTCCCAGTACCGCATCACAGAGCAAGCTAGTCTGTCAGTGAGTAAGTCCATGGGTGAGCCCTTTCAGAGGAGCATCTGGGATGGCAGCCACCCTCTGTCACACTCAGCCATAACCTCTGTTGGTTTTCACAACCAGAAGTCATGGAGACTTCTCTCCCTGGCACTGAAACACTGGCTGGGGAGCCAGGGGTGAGGCTGGGACCCCTGGCTCCTCTCAGGGGGGACCTCTGTAGCCAAGCTATCCCTCCCAATTTTTAATGATCACACGTGGGTGTGGGCTGGCCCTTTCTGCATCTCTGCCCCTCGTACCAGTTGCAAAGTGGCTTCCTCTGTATGTCCTTAGTTGTAGGGCTTCAGTTCAGCTAGACTTCAGGAGATTTTCAGTGATGGTTGTCCTGTAGTTTAGTTGCAATTCTGATGTTGTCATGAGAGGAGGTAAGCACGGTGTTTACCTACTCCACCATCTTCAACAATCATACAATTTTAAAATAATGTAAGAGGAGATTAATGGACTATTAATTCATTCAGATATATACTATTTTGATTGGTCTTCCTTTATTTTTCTCCTCCAAGTTTCCTTCTGATATCATTTACTGTCTATTTGAAGAATTTTCCTTAGCATTTCTTTTAGAGAAGGTCAGCTGGCAGCTGGCAAAAACATTCTTTTAATTTTCTTTCCTCTTAGAATGTCTTTATGTAATCTTCATTCACGAAGGATATTTTTGCTTGATATAGAATTCTGTGTTGATAGCTCTTTGCTTGCAGCACTCAAAAAATGTTGTTCTGCTTCTTTCCTTTTGTCCTCCATGGTTTCTGATGTGATATCCACAGTCATTTGAATAGTTGTTACCCTGGCAACTTTCAAAATTTTTTCTTTGTCTCATGCTTTTAGCAGTTTTATTATGATGTGTCTGGGTATGAATTTCTTTGAATTACCTGGGGTATTTCATCAATTTGGGAATTTTTTTTTCTTTATTCAAATACTTTTTACTGCACCCACACTTTCTTTCCTTCTGGGACTCTGATGAAACAAATGTTAAACTTTTGTTGTTGTCCCATAAGTACAACAACAAAAGTTGTTGTGGCTTTGTTCATTTAAAAGAAACAGGTTTATCGAGATATAGTTTACATACCATAAAAATAATCCCTTTATATTATACATAACAATGGTGTGTAGTATATTCACAGGGTTGTAACCCATGACCACAGTATAATTTTAGAACATTTCCTTATCCCCAAAGGAGATGGCATGCCCACTAACAGCTACTCACTCAGTAACCTTCCCTAGCTATCGGTAATCACTAATGTACTTTCTGTCTCCACAGATTTGCCTGTTTTGGATGTTATAGGATAGAATCATATGTGGTTTTTGTGACTAGCATTGTTCTCTGAGCATACTGTTTTCCAGGTTAATCCATGCTGTAATGTGTATCAGTGCTTCATTCCTTTTTGAGGCTGAATAAAATTCCATTATATAGACACACCACATCTTGTTTATACGTTTATCAATTGGTGGACATTTGGTTATTTCCACTTTTTAGTTATTGTAAAGAATGCTGCTATAAGCATTCATGTACAAGTTTTTGTGTGAACATATATATGTTTTCAATTCCTTTGGGTATACACCTAGGAGTGGTATTGCTGGGTCATATGGTAACTCTACACTTAAATTTTTGAGGAACTGTAAGACTGTTTTCCAAAGTGACTGCACCATTTTACACTCCTACCAGCTGTGTATGAGTGTTCCAATTCCTCTACATTCTTTCCAACACTTGACTCTTTGATCTAGCTACCATAGTGAATGTGAAGTGGTATTTCATTGTGGTTTTAATTTGCTTTTCTCTGGTGACTGAGGTTGAGTACATTTTAATCCATGGTCATTTGTATATAACTTTGGAGAAATGTTTATTCAAATCCATTGCCTTTCTTTAAAAAAATTGAGTATAATTGACATGTAACAATTTACTAGTTTACTAGTATACAACATAATGATTTCATAATATGATCACCACAATAAGTAGTTTTCTTAATTTTTTTCAGATTGTTCATTGCAAAGAAATACAGTTGATTTTTGCATATGATTTTATACCTTGCAACCATGCTGAACTCTTATTAGTTATAATAGGGTTTTTTAAAAAATTGAATTCCTTAGAATTTTCCATATACAAGATCAATTCATCTATGAATGGAGATAGTTTTACTTCATCCTTTCCAATCTGGATAACTTTTATGACTGACTTTTTTTAATACTAAGAGCAGAACTGACTCTGGGTGGTGAACATACAATGTGATTTATAGACGATGTAATACAGAATTGTATACCTGAAATCTATGTAACTTTACTAACAGTTGTCACCCCAATAAACTTTAATTAAAAAAAAGAGCAGACCTTTACATGTATTCCTATCAGATTTAATTTTGTTTGTTTTAACCCATAGTTCAGTTCTCTTAATTTGGATAGTCATCCAATGCATTTTATTTGCAATTCATCTTTTTATCCCCAGCAGCTGGCACAGTGTCTGAAGTTTTACATTTAGTAGATGTTTGTAAAATTGATTATGGTATGCATCTGCAATTTTAGTAAGCATATCTTCTCTGTGTCTTTCACTGATGTAAATGTTAAACAATACTTGGTGTTATTAAAATGTCTAGGTTCCAGGATATCAACGGTGGTGGTAGTGGCACCCAGAACCTTCCCTTTCACAGTACTCAGAGGCCATACCAAGAATCATTGTTCGTCCAGCTCGTTAGCTGATTCTGTTTTCACTACTCAATTCCTTATCAAGCCTTAGACATTTGTGCCTCTGTGATCCTCCGAGCAACTGACCAGCCCAGTTCTGAAACACTGAATCTTTCCATTACTTCTCCTGCCTATAGAGTAACGTACATCTGCCTCACATCAAATTCATACTACAGAAATTGTAACAGCCTGCATTTAGGTGACGCATGGCGATACTTATCATCTGATGTCTTTCTTCACTCTAAATTGTATAACCTTAAGCCATTTTCATTAAATTGAAGAACGAGAAAGGAGAGGCTGTTACTGTTAGTCAATAGTGATTCAGAAAGAATGCATTAAGACAAGAAAATAAAATACTAAGTGTAAAAATTAGAAAAAGATTTTTCTTTTGTGATGAATATAATTGCATTTTTAGAAAACTCAAGAAACTATAGCAAGAAAAAGACCACTAAAATTAAAAAGAGAATTTGGTAAGATAACTGGGTACAAAGAAAATATTTTTTAAAAATAGATTTTTTTCTATCTCAGGAAATGGAAAAATATTCCATTCACAAAAGCAGAAAAATCATAATATACTTAGGATGAAATCCTACTCTTAGGACTCCATTCTGGGGGGCTGGCAGGCCATTCTGTCCTGCGGTCTATTTTTGTATGGCTTTGGACTGTGAGCTAAGAATGGTTTTTACATTTTTATAGGGCTGTAAAAAAAGAAGAAGATGCAACAAAGACCATACGAAGACCACAAAGCCTAAAATATTTAGTATCTGGTAATTTACAGGAAAGTGACTACACATGCACGCACGCACACACGCACGAGAGGTCTGACAATTAAGTTTCCAAACTCGCTGCAACGATGTTGTTAACCTTTTTTTTTTAATCAGAGGGTTATTGATTATGAATTTGTACCAACCGGACAGTTAACCAAGTTTACTATTTGGAAGTGCTGAAAAGGCTACGTGAAAAAGTTAGAGGACCTGAACTTTTCACCAACAATTCATGCTCTTGTATCACGACAATGCACCAGCTCACACGGCACTGTCTGTGAGGGAGTTTTTAGCCAGGAAACAAATAACTGTATTGGAACACCCTCCCTACTCACCTGATCTGGCCCCCAGTGACTTTTTTCTTTACGTGAAGATAAAGGAAATATAGAAAGACATTTTGATGACATTCAGGACCTCAAGGGTAATACGACGATAGCTCTGATGGCCATTCCAGAAAGAGTTCCAAAATTGCTTTGAAGAGTGGACTAGGCACTGGCGTCGGTGCATAGCTTCCCAAGGGGAGGACTTCCAAGGTGACCATGGTGATATTCAGCAGTGAGGGATGTAGCACCTTTTCTAGGATTAGTTCGCAAACTTAATTGTCACACATCGTGTGTGTGCGCGCGCGCGCATGGGTGTTTATTGCACCATGTTTTACATGGCAGAAGATTGGAATAAAACAAATACCTGTCAACTGGAAAAGGATGAAAAATATTGTAATAAGGCCATTCTATAGAATATTTTGCAGTCTTTAAAAAATGAAATATAGCTACACCAGTTGACTTGGAGGAATATATATATGTGTGTGTGTGTATATATATATATATATATATATATATATATATATATATATATATGTATATATATATATATATATAATTCTAAATGTAGCAAAAAGCAGTATGCAGTGAAATACACATAATGTAATTGTTCCCCCCCCCTCTTTTTTAAGCAACCCAATTCCCCATATAACTATGTGAATGTTAATATCATTATATTGACATGGAGAAATAATTTTGGATGTTAGGCTATGGGTAGACCTCAGAGGTTTTTGAGTGGGAGTGAAGAGGACAGAGATCAACTGGAACTCTGGCTTGGGAATATTAATCTTTATAATGCAATCTTCACTACTTATTATTCAGAATTCTAATTTAAAGGTGGCCAACTACCTATTGGCAGACTACTGTCAAATCTGCTGTTTCCCTCACGACCAAACACATCTGTTCAATGGATTTCTCTTGTTTGGAATCAGTATCCTTGAATTCTTTAGCATTTGAGCAGCTTTGTGGCTTTGGCAGCAGTTTGAGTTGACCCTGACTCTGAACTCCTTCCTCTGCAATCCATCCTCTTCCTCCAGTGACAACAACAGAAACTTATTGCCACTATTGTGTTGCTAAGACTGCCTACGAAGTCACTGTCACACCCTCGTTAGTGGCTGTTAGGTCACGGGCTTCTCCAACTCTGCTCTGCCCCAGGGGTATGGTATCTGGCCTCCCAGGTGTTGGACTTCTTTTTGCATGTGACGTCATCTCTATTCTGGGAGTTAATAAAGGTTTTGTTTATCTCACTGGGGGTGAGGTGAAACTAATCCTTTTATGACTTACCTCCATGACATACACACACACACACACACACACACACACACACACACACATAAATATATACACACACATATATATTATAAGATGGTGGTATTTACTTCTGCAGGAATACATTGTTTCATAACCTTCAAACATCAACCTGGTCTTGCTTTAGATTATTGGTGCAGGCAATTAATAAACTGCATGTCTTTGATGTTCCTTGTCTATTAAATTTACTTGGTACATTACCCATTTCTTTAGTCATTCTTTAATTATTTGTTTTAGTGAGATCTGTGCAGTGTGACCAAGGTTACCTTGGATATCTTCCTTGGGGCAGTGTTATGGTGAGACAGCCTTCCTAACTCTCAATTAACAATTTCATAAAAAAGGAAGAGCAGACAAACCAATCTTATCCATGGAAATTTTTAAAAATTAGAGAGAAGCAACTGTCCTAGGGCTCTTCCAAAAATCTTAAGAGAAAATTAAAACAAGTGACACACTGGAAGATAACATCTGCTACTTCTTTCATAGACAAAGGCCCAATATCCAGAGGACACAGGGAGCTTCTACAAATCAAAAAGAGAATTTAATCAGCCAATGGGCGAAGGGAGTGAGACACTCAATTCCACCAGCTGTCAGGGAAATGCAAATTAGGACAATAATAAAATACCATCTTTTTGCTCTCTGACTGGCAAAATCTAAAATGACTGATATTATTATGTACAAGCAAGGATGTAGGAGAATGGGTACTGTCATACACCAATGGGAATACAAACTAATGAAACATTTTGGAAGGCAATGGGGAAATACTCATGAAAATTAAAAATATACATCCACTGTTTTCCCCAGTTCTACTTCTAGAAGTCTATCTCAAAGAAACACTCATATTTGTGTACAAAAGTGCTTGCATTGTTTGTGATACAGAAAAATTGCAGAAAAAAAAGAAATGTCTGTTACAAAGGAGTAATTAAATAGATCCTGGTTTATTCATACTTAAAAATTGCCCCATCAAAAATGGTGTGATAGACCCATAACTCCCTGTTAAATGAGAAAAGCAAAATGCAAAGTAACATGTACATTATGGTCCCATTTATGCAACAAACAAGGTGTTCTTGTACATGTCTGATGCCTATTATCTATATCTATCTATCTATCTAACTAGTCATCTATGTATTATCTATCTATGTATCTATATCTCTGTCATCTATCTATCTCATCTATGTATTATCTGCCATCTATCTATCTATCTATCTATCTATCTATCTATCTATCTATCTATCTACCATCTATCTATCTACAAATGCACAGAAGGGGATGGAAGGACATGCATCAAATTGTTGAAAGTGGTTACTCCCTTCTGGTGGGTACTAGGGGAGAGGAAATAGAGAGGGGCTCTTACATTTTGATATGTATATTAATATAGCATTTGAACATTCTACAGCAAAACGCACCCATGAATTGCTTGAGTAATTAAAAAGAGACAAAAACTAACCCTCCAATGAATCCCTAATTTTCTAAACTGCAGATCAGGGGTGAGACCCTAGGAAGGCAGGCTTGCCCTTCCTTGACTGACTTAGCCCTTCTCCACGCTCTTCGCCTCCTTCCTTTATTATCTCCCTGGGAGTAAAGATGCAGGAAAGACCTCACTGGCTCTTCTCCTTCTTTTGATCCTGAACTTGAACTCAGAGAGACCTGTGACTTTCCTGGGCACCTCTACAACAGGGGCCTAATGCCTCCTTCTGACTTGGGCTGTGAATGTTCCTGCCATCTAAGGGCTTTGACCTTGGAGCCCAAAAGAAACTGGGTTCCAGGTGCGGGTCTACTCCATACTAGCTGTATATTCTTGGGCATGCTTATTAACTTCCCTAGGCCTCAGGGTCTTCATCTATAGTAAGAGGATCACAGTGCCTCTATCAAAATTAGCTATTATGATCATTATGGTGAGGACTCGACCTCTTGGACATTTGCTGGCCCAAAGTCTGTGCTTAGACACATCATGGCCACCCGTGAGCTTCTGTTCGCTCCCGGTCCTTTCAGGCAACCCCAGCTCTGTCCAAACATTGATACCAGACTTTGGCATCTCGGTAGCATTCTTCCCAGCTGCCCTGCCCCTGGCTACCCTTTCAGCTTTGCTCGGGAAGCTGCCCAGGGTCCTGCTGTTATTATTTTCCCCACACAAACTGCCTAGGCTGGGCTTTTTGTTCACGAGATGCCTGATTAGTGATGCAGCTTGCCTGTGCTCCGGAGCATCTGCGCCTCCTCATTGCCGTCAGACAGCAGAGCCATACCTGCCGGAAGGGGAGCACAGGGTCCCTGCGGGTGGACAAATGTTTCGACATGCTGTTTCATCCCCTTTGCATCAACTAGCACACGTGGCCATGGAGTTGAGCGTGTACATTTTTAGGCTCGCTGAAGTAAGTTGTGGTACAGACTGTGTGTTAGAGAGCGGGGCTGGTCCACGGGGGTCATGTGATTACATGAAGCCAACACCAAACCGAGGCCATCTCCATCCTGGTTAGAATGGCCACTGTGGGGGAGGGGTCGTCCCACCCTTGTGTGTTCTGTTTTTTAAGTCTATCGGTGGTTTTCAGCCAAAGACGCGTCAGTATTTTCACAATGATTGACAGGAGACACAGCAAACCCTTTGCTGTTTTCAGCTCTTCCTGGTCCAGCATCACTGACAAAGGCCCCTCCCATTTCTTCCTCAGCTACACATCATCATTCCCCCTTTTCATCAGCACAAGATGATGAAATACACTTTTTCTCCTTAGAAGTGAAACAACTTGGTATGAACTATCTTTCCTTGGAAAATGAATCAGGCATGCCCCGCTCATGCTGCTGTATTTAAAGCCAGTCTCCTCCCCTTTAGAGAAGGCCCACAGCCTGGAGGGACCTCCCACTTACAGACAGACATCTGCTTCTCCCCATCCATGAGCTTCCCGATTTACATAAAAGTTGGCACTTTCCTGCAGGGTTATTCTGGTATCTAGAGAATAGTATCTTTGGCGAGTCATTTTTGAAATACTTGCATGAAAATGATCATGTCAAGGCTGCACATTACTGTTACGATTAGATTAGAATGCATCAGCTGCCTTCTGAAAATCTGAAATGACTCTCCTATGAGGGGAAGAAATTTTATTTTAAGGCGTTTCATTAAACAAAATAGGTGTTGGGAAAATTGGTTCTTTGAAAAAGAGTCAACTTAGAGCCTCAGCTTATGCCATATTCTGCAATAAATCCTAAATAAGTTGAGTGTGAAAAATTGAACAATAAAAAGACTATAAGAAAATTTAGGAAAGCATTAAATAGATACCAGGCAATGAACAACCCATCATTATTACTGCTACAATAAGAAGTATAAAAGCAATGGAGGGAGTCATAAAAGAAAATATCAATGGATTTGATGATATTAAAATAATAAAATAAAATCCTGCACATTATAATGAACATTATAAAGACTAGTCACTATTATTGTTGGTAAAACAAAGGGGCAATGTCCAGGTGCTTCCTTGATAAACCTGGAAATAAAGAAACTGATGGCGCCTTATGAAACTTTCACACAGCAATCCATGAGATAAAACCAAGAGGATATAAGACATCAATTGTTGTGGCTGCCCTATCCGTCCTCCTTATGAAAGAGACATCTCCCATCACAGTCTTTGCTGCCTAAGTGGCCACTTTCTGTAACACACGACCTCTCTTCCTTCCTGGACATAGCTGTCTGGACCAGAAGTGGGTTTACGACCCACAGAGAGCACATTCTTAAAGGTTTAGCAAAGATAAATTGGGCTAGTCAAATTCTCTTTCTTACAACACCGAGCTAAGAAACAAGCAAATAACTAGCTAGTCAACCTTGGGGACAGAATGTTAAAGGACATGCTCAGGTTACAGATGAGGTCAGAGCAGGGCCAGTAGGTTGCGACAACAGACATGCACAGAGGTAGCTGGAAGCCCCGGGGGAGGCACGGGGAAGGTGCTGGGATCTGGAGACCCCCTGGTCCTGGTGGCCCCCAAGGTGCCGGCTCTGGCTCCCAGGCCAGCTTGGAGGGGGTCTCAGATCTTATTATATCCTGATGAGATTCTTGTCATCACCACACATGCGTCCTAAGCCTGAGTTAGCTCATTGGGTTTCTATTTCTAAAAATCAAAAGAGCCAAACTCAAAGTAATTGTTTCTGTGACGCCAAACACTATCAGCGTGACTTGGGGTTCAACCATGAGAGGCAGGAGTTAGATGTAACTACAGTTTAGTAAGTAGAAGCCCCATATAAATGATATTTTATCCTTTCTGGAGGAAGGGGTATTGTGCACAGAAAGGGGCTGGTCTGTGCTGCAGGGGTGTTCGCTCCTTTGGGCAATGGACGTCTGGTGAGGCTTTACCATCACCATGAGAACCTAGCTCTCGAAATGCTTTACTTCACTTTGTGTTGATTCCATTTATGCTTGGGGATGTCTACTTACCAGCCCTCCAATAACTAATCTGTTTTGTTTGTGGAGAGGAGGGCCCTGGATGGGAGGCAGTTTAAGTTCCTGTCTATAAAAGAACGTTCTCCTGGTGTATTAAAAAATTGCTTCTCTCTGGTTTATACTGAACTGATTGGCATGAGTCAGTCTTCCTGAATCCACCCAGCCAAAGCCAGATTCCGGATCCTGATTCATTCACCTGGTTAAGACCACCCTGTTGGGACTTTTGGGAGGTAGCCATCCATCTTTTTTGGTTGATGTTCTGACTGCTTTTATACATGCCAATTATTCGTGTTACCTGTTGTCAGTTAATAACATTTACAGCCCTCCAGCTTGCTTGAATCATTTTGTTTGTTTGTTTGAGCTCCAAGATGTCAGCCATACATTCAATCAATTCCTTGAGGACACCAGTCTTACTGGTTATGGGCTGTCATTTGGATAACTACACGTCTGGGAATTTCAACATTCCGAGTTGTTACAAAAGAGACCTTAAGAAATCAGCTTTGCTCTTTTCATCTCTAGATGCCCTGAGTCATCTCAGAAAGATGTCTATCTATGCTGCTTTTGAAAGTTCCTGAAATCCCTATCCATTTAATTACCTTTCTTAGGGGGCAGAGTGTTTTTTTTCACACGCCCAAGTGTATTTTCAATACAACTGAAAATTATTTCTCCCTTTTTGAGTCTCTTTAAAGATGAATTACAAGACATTGGTCCCTCTGTATGCTACCAAGGAATACGAGGAAACAGTCGGTTCTCTTACAACTATGTTTCTTTAACAGGAAGCAGCTCATAGGCAAGCGATGGAGACGATGTCAGTCTCACACAGCAGTCTCATTTGTTCACGTGGGATTTTTTCCCTAGGACATTGGAGTTTTGCACCATCGAGAAAAAAATTGCTAAATACAAAGTAAGAGAGCAGAGCTGAGCCCCGCAGTTTGTGGAGAAGCACAGGAATGTACACAGGCCCCTTCTTCCCACATTCCTTGCCTTGGTCCCGTGTGGCCAGTGCTCTTAGAAGAAAGAGAATCTTTCTTATTGGGTGGCTCTTCCCAGCTTTCGTGTGCTGTCTGTGTCTCCATGATGCTGCGCCTCAAGCATTCCTTGCGCCCTCTTCTCTCCTGATAGCCTCCATTTGGAAGAAAAAAAATCTGGTGTTTCGTATAGTGTTTCTTTATGTGTTAGGAATTTAACATGTCTTTTTATATCACGATTTTTTATTGGAATTGTAATTGGTTTGTTAGAGTGCTAGTTATAAAGTTGCATGGTCTTCCCAATCTTAATTTTCCTATAATCCCTGTTATTTTTTAGCATGTAATTTTGCATTTATTCCATTAGAGCAGAAGAGCCTGTACTTAAAACCAGTTTTTAAGTTCCCCATTCACAGCTTTCTTTTTTCTGAGGATAAATTAGTCTGTTAATTTCAGATCACAGATAAATTTGTGAAAGGTCTGCAGTGAACACGGTTGTTTTCTGCTCAGCATTTCTTCCTTTGGAGAAAGATACCTCTTCGATGCTTGGAAAATCTTGTTCAGTGGTGCAGGTGGGCTAAGCATCCCCCCCAGGAGTGGGCCTAGGCCCAGCCAAGCAGATGTTTCATTCCCCTGAATGTAGGGATTGTGTCAGAGATGTGCATATGACCTCAGGAAGCCCAATCATTCCTCCCTCTGGGCACTTTTGCTGACACTGTTGGGAAAGATCCCTTTTACTGGGATCTACTTTGTAACTTTTTTTCATTATCACTTTAGATGCTTTTCTCGGAACCATCTCTCTTTTGTAGAGAGTCACTGTAGACTTTACCAAGGAAATACATGCAACGTAGGCTTGGAAATGCTGGGCAGAGTGGAAGGATGATGTCTTGACTTCTGCATTTCTTAGTTTCGAGAATACAGTATTTTTTCACTTTATGGTAACACATTTTTATTTTGTGGTCCCTGATGATTTCTATGCCTGCCCTTCATTAGGTTTTCCCGAGGCCTTTTCCGTGCTGGCTTTGGTATTTAAGCATAACTGCTTCTTTACACCTATTCATACTAAACCTCATCTAAGTTTTAAGTTCTGTATTCTCTTATGTTTTCTGAAGCATCAGTGGACCCACTAAGTTGGGGTTGTATACAGTCTGAAAATCACAACCCGTCTGTTTTCCAAACCACTGAAAATGATGGTTGACATCCACGTGGCACACAGAATCCCACCAGGGCCGCTGCCAGCGCATAGTGCACCTTCCTGCCAACTAGAAAAAGGCGCCCCTTCCTAAGGACAGGTGCAATGTGGAGTGGAGAGCAAGGGCAGGCTGGGTGTCAGACCCCACTTGCCACTACGACTGATCCCATTGTGCAAAGATGAGCTGTCATTAATCACGTTACCAAGACCCCTTTAGTCTTCTTGGGCTATGTGTGTATGAGCTGGGGTCTAGTGTGAGCCTGTTGTTGGGCATATCATATAAGATGAAGGCCAAATAGTCAGGAAAACTGAGTAACAGCTTAGTAAAAATTTAAATGCAGAAGCAAATGTCAGAGTCAAATAAACCTGAATTTATGGCGATAGTATACTGTGTTTGAAAGTTCTGGAGTTGGACAGAAATGGATTTTCATTGCCGCTTGGGCACATATTAGGTCACCTCACTGAAACTCCATTTTTTAATCTGCAAAAACAATGGTACGATCATATTTTATAGAATCTAGACTACATCAGCTGTGAGACTCATCCTCATTACAGAGCTTTTTAAAATATGAATAAATAGCCAAGTGGGATGGGCAAATGGCATCCTGATTTGCGGTGTTAAGACTGTAAAAATTGTGTAGCTTAGAATATCTGATAGATGGTAATACCCCATGTAGGTAACAGTCCTTCGCTGTGAGGATTAAATGAGATCACACATGTCAAGCTCTTGGCAGTGCTCACTAATGGGGAGGTTGTTGTTGATGGTTGTTATTTGGAGCTGGTGACGAACAGTAACAGAAGAATGTACTTGATTCAGGTCTTCATAAGCTAGAAAAATGACCTGGATGTCATCTTTCCCTTACTCCAGGATGAGATACTACACGCCAACATGTGCAAATAGGTCTAGAGGTAAATCTCAGAGGAAGATTAAAGGACAGAAAATGCACAAAACTGAAAGATAGTCCTATTTATTCTGCTGATGGAGACCCAGATCTGATTTTTCTCCAATCCCAAATGTATGAGAGAAACCGTTTTAATAAACGTTATTGCTCAGGTGGTGGGTTGGGGTCCTTCTTTGAATTTGGAATAGGAGAATAAACACTTTCAGAATGTTTTGTTAGCTTTTCTAGTGTTTGTCACTTTTTCTTCGCCTCTCATGAACAGTTACTTCTAGGAGATTTCCTGTGATTTTTGAATTGATCGTGGATTGGCTCACTAGTGAAAACCCTCTTGTGCAGCATCCTGGGATGTTAGTTTTCATTTAGGCCTGGAGGGGTCCACGGAGGATGAAGAGGGGCCAAGAGCTGTCAGTCAAACCCTTTCACCTGCCTCCAAAGCAGCTGGTTCCTGGACTGGTGGAGGAGCGGGCCTGATGCCAAGGAACAATCATTCATTGTCCTTTGCTGCCAACGATAATGCTGCCAGGGGTAGAACACCGATGGAGAAAAACTAAGGCCAGAATTCTAATAAGTGAAAAATGGCCTGCTCTGTGCTACTGCCGCCAAAGCAGTCTATTTCTTTTCCCATAGTTTGGGCTCTATGGCTTTTTTAGAGATGTGATGAAATCAGGATTATACGAACATATTCAAAACACAGCCCATATGATGAAAAGCATCCTGAACACTCTTACATACGGGACAGGTACATACAGTGAAAATGGCTCTCCTATGGAAACAGAGATTCTCTTATTATATTTTTCAAGGGAGATTCTAAATTGGTTATTTCTTCCATTTCTGATCTTAACTTGTTTCAACATCAGGACTGATAGAAATGATGTACAGAGGACAAAAAAAGGAGTTTGTGGCAAGAGTTTATCTACCTAGTTTGGGTTGTCTAAGAAAATAAAATAAGTGGAAATTTTAGATTTACTGACTATGCCATGTAAAAATTGATATTATGTGGTCACTACTGAATTGAGGCTTCCAGGGATTTTTGAGAATGAAACTCCAATGGCCCCTCTAGATGATGATGTCAGAGGAAAACGCAATTATCTGAGAAGACAGTGGCAACCTAAATGTTACACCACCTGCGGGCTCGTTGATGTGCAGTTCACACATACAGCTTTCGTTTCCTTTCTGCAGGCCAGTTCCACGTACACTCCACAGCTTCTCGTTTCTGCCTCGGGCTCCAGAGGCAGGATACGGCACAGTTTGGGAGCGACGCAGAGTCTCATCCCAGGAATACAATGGTCCATCTGTGCCACGCTCCCACCTCCAGACTCTTAGATTCACTAAAGACTCACTGGGGACTGAAAAGTACACTTGATTTAATTTCTCCCTAGGAAGAAATTAAAGATTTATGATTCCGTAATGTCATAAATTCAGTTTCCTTCAAGGTTGCTTGGGAATTTTAAATATGTGTACAAGTTCCACCTCCTGACTCCTTAATCTTCACCTTGTGTCGGAGATGCAGCGATGGTGGGCAATTCTCTGGGCTCAAGCACCATGAGGGGAGTGTTCAGTGATGGTGCCGAGTCTTGGTTGTCCACTCCCTTGGGTCCCGTTGGATGAAGAGCACATTTGAAAGACGAGTGGCTAGAAGGTGGGTCTTAGGGCAGCCTCCAATTTGCCTGAGCTCACGAATGTGACAGACGGGGCCCACCGACATACGTTATTGCACCAAAATGATGGACAATTTAGGATTCTTTGTGACCACAACCCAATGTACTCAGAGTGAAAAGCGAAGCATATTAGCCTCGGCCATTGATGCTTTCCATCAGTCATCTATTTCATTAGTGCTGGAAGAGTTTTATTTTGGTTTAGACAGTTAGATAGTTTTCAAGAGCATAACCTTTTATTACTTTTTGTGGAGAAGCAACTTATAAAAGGTCTTTCCCTCTTTTCTCCCAGGAATGAAAACAGACCATGGGGTCCCTTGAGTCAGATGAAGTTGAGAAGTTGGCTGCAGCTCCCCTGAAGACGATGTCCTCTTCCCTCTCTCCCTTCCTTCTTCCCCCCCTCCCTCCCAGGCCACCCAGCCACGTAGGCCAGCACAGCTCTGCCCTGGGACTGGGCTGCTTCTCAGCAGGGTGTCTGCTTTCCTGCCAGAAGCCCTGGCATGTTGATGGGGTACAGGTCTAGTAGAATCAATTTCCTTATTGCTTTGGGTCACTGATCCCTTTGAGCATCAGGTAAACTATAAATATCATCTCCAGAAAAATGCACACACTCCTAACCCCCAATTCTTTTCATGAAGTTTCAGGGGGCTTGGGGATCCAGGCCAAGAAAGGAGTTTGACGTAGGGTTTTACAAGAAACCAATTATATTGGAAGAGTTATCAAAAACTGAAAACATTCTGTGATAGAGAAATACCTGTGTGCTTTTATATAAATGTATTAAACAATCAGATCTAATGGTATCATAACTGCTACAGTTTTGAAGTACTGATAAGCATAAAAGACATTTTAGGATGTCTGCCAATCATGCTGTGACATGAAAATGTCTGTCATTTCCACTGGTCACAGGTGCTGTAAGTTCTGCTGCATACATTCATCACGGAAGGTAATGCTAAATGGTAGGTAGAGGTTAGTGAGAGCAAAGGTGCCGTTTCCCCCATCCACGATTCTGGACTTTTGGTTAAGAATCTCTAAGCCTCTTGGGTTCTCTGCCTGGTGCTGGGAATGGCTCAGGGCCTGGCTGCTTCAGCCCTTTCCATTCAGGTCAATGAAGAGAACACAGGGAGCCTGTTTCCTCAACAGAAACGACCTGAGGCTATCATGATTTTAAATATTCTGTAGAAAAAGCCAAAAGGGAGTGGCTTTTGCTCTGTCCTCATTTATGAAGCGAGGAAGGTGGGGTAGGGACTCATGGAGTCACCTGTGAACAGGTAGGTAACTTCTGCCTTCCCTGTTGCAGTGGCAAAGGTACACGGATGCCCTCTGCAAAGCGGCCCCAGGCTGGGAGATGAATCTCCACGTGTCTTCTGGCTTGGAAAGCAAGATGCATTTTCCTCTCGCTTTAACAAAGATACGAGGCACGCTTTTGTTGCCTTTGCCTCTTGCTAACTTAACCTCACCCTTCCAGGGACGCTCACCTATGTGGAGGAGCCCTGCTCAGCACTGTGCCCTGGGAAGAAGGCACAGTGGCTCATTTTTGCTTCTCATCCTCCCACTGGCTTACTGAATGGCACTGAAAAATGTGCCCCAAATGCTAAGTATAAGATTTGGGAGGTGTAAAAGTGTTTCATAGCACTTGAAAATATGAAATGTCACTGTAATCGTGTGGTTATGACCAGCTGAGCTATTGCTGAGAAATACCAGGGAAAAGCAAAACTTTCTCATTGCGATGCTAGAGCTTAGGCCTGCATGAGGATGAAAAGGTCAGGTTCTAGAGAAAAGAAATTGCTTTTCCTGATGGATGAGGATAGGGATGACAAACTTCCAAGGAAAGGTACTCTCAAAGCAGTGCCCTTGGCAGGGCTCTTCAGAAACTAGGCTCCGTGGCTATTTGGAGGCACATCGTGACCTGATTTTCACTAGGAAAATGGTCTGTGAAATAGGCTTACAGAATATCATCCGCTTACCAATTTTACTTCTTGCTTCATTTATATTTTCTCCCAGGGCCTTTGCTTCAGAAAATCTGAAAGAAAGAAACAAGAGAGTTTAACTTTTTCTCTTCATCCTAAATTATGTTTTAAAAATAACAGATTTCTGAGAGGTCTCTAAAATGTAAAACTTTATTAGAAGACACAAAAGAAAATCTAACTAAATGAAATATATTAGGCTTAAAGATAGAGATAAATTTTGTATTAATTATTGGTATTGTGAATTTTTACTCCTCTACCCAGCATAGAATTTTCATTCTCATATTCACTAATTTACGACTTTCAACTTCTAGTGTTTTCTTATGCAAGGATACCAGAATAAAGCCTGGCTGTAGTCTGTCCGCACTACATGTGCTTTATTACTCATAGTATCGACGTCTTAGAGCCAAGGAATACATATTTAATGGAACGTAAATAACTTTTTTTCTCTGATTATAAAGTCAGATATCGGAGGTCAGCAAGCTATGAGTGGTCAGTAGACAAATCCAGCCCACCACTTGTTTCTGTAAATAAAGTTGTACTGGTACACAGCCACCTCCATCATTTACATATCGTCTATGGCAGCTTTCCTGCTTCCATGGTGTAACAGAGACAGTATGGCCTGCAAAACTGAAAATATTTACTATCTGTCGCCTTACAGAAAAAGTTTGCAGACTCCTGTTATATACGATGTTAAAGCACATTTTGAAAATATAAAAAAACAAGAAAAAAACAACAACTTCCCATATTTTGAGATCTACCCAGTCTTTTTGCTAGCCAGTTTTTATAGAGTGAAGATCATCCCATATATATGATTTTGTGCTTTGATTGTTCTTTTTTTATTAGTTTCACGTGTACAAAACACTGTAATAGTTAGACATTTATCATTTATACCCCTCACACAGTGATAATCCCCTTCCCCATCCACTACCCCTCTAACATCGCACACAGCCGTTACATTTCCACTGTCTCTATTCCTTATGTTGTACTCCACTTCTTTTGACTATATATATTAAATTATAGTTGACATTCATTATTATTCAGCTTCAGCTTCAGGTGTACAGCGCAATGACCAGGCATCTATACCATCCATGAAGTGGTGGTCTCCCTAATAAGACAAGTGTCCATTGGATACCCTACAAAATCTTTACAACATTATTGATTATATTCCCCAAATTGACTTTCATGATCCCGTGGCCATCTTGTGGTTACCGATTGTGCTTTTTAATCCCCTCACCTTCTCCCTTATCCCTACCCACTCTCCCATCTAGCAACCCTCAGATTTTCCTCTATGTCTCTGAGACTGTTCCTGATTAGTTCCTTCATTTATTCTATTCTTTAGATTCCACATAT
Organism: Rhinolophus hipposideros; assembly: GCF_964194185.1. Taxonomy (NCBI): domain Eukaryota; kingdom Metazoa; phylum Chordata; class Mammalia; order Chiroptera; family Rhinolophidae; genus Rhinolophus; species Rhinolophus hipposideros. The sequence continues at coordinate 99,697,221 of NC_138049.1, read as the reverse complement.
AAGTGAGATCATATGGTATTTGTCTTTCTCTGTCTGATTTATTTCACTTAGCATAATGTTCTCTCAGTCCATCCATATCACTGCAAATGATAAGATTTTGTTCTTCTTTATGGCTGCGAAATACTGTGGTATAAATGTACCACAGTTTCTTAATCCAGTTGTCTACAGATGGGCATTTCAGTTGTTTCTATGTCTTGGCTATTGTGAATAGTGTTGCAATAAATATAGGGGTGCATAGATTTTTTTAAAATTAGTATTTTGGAATTCTCTGGATAGATACCCAAGAGTGAAATTGCTGGTTCATAAGTTAGTTCCATTTTCAATTGTTCAAGATACCTCCATACTGTTTTCCATACTGGCTGCACCAATCTGCAATCCCACCAACAGTGCATGAGGGTTCCCTTTTCTCCACATCCTCGCCAGCACTTGTTTGTTGATTTACTGATAGCCATTCTGACTGGAGTGAGGTGGTATCTCATTGTGGTTTTTGTTTGCATTTCTCTAATGATTAGTGAGATTGAGCCTTTTTTCACATGTCTGTTTGCCATCTGTATGTCCTGTTTAGGAAAATGTCTCTTCATGTCCTCTGCCCATTTCTTTAATTGGATTGTTTTTTTTTTTCTTTTGGTGTTGAGTTGAATTTTCTTTTTTTAAATAAATTTTGGATATTAACCCCTTATAGATATATCACTGACAAATATTTTCTTCTATTCAGTAGGCTTCCTTTTTGTTTTATCGATGGTTTTCTTAGCTGTGAAAAAACTTTTTAGTTTGATGTATTCCCATGTTTATTTTTTCTCTTACTTCCCTTGCCTGAGGGGATATATCAGTAAAAATCTTATTCTGGGTAATGTCTGTAAACTTTCTTCCTATATTTTCTTCTAGGAGTTTTATGGTTTCAGATCTTACATTTAAGTCTTTAAACCATTTTGAATTTATTCTTGTATATGATGTAAGAAGGTGGTTCAGCTTCATTTTTTTGCATGTGTCTGTCCAGGTTTCCTAGCACCATTTATTGAATACACCGTCTTTACCCCACCGTAAATTCTTGCTTCCATTGTTGTACATTAAATGGCAATATAGGCATGGATTTATTTCTGGGCTCTCTATTCTGTTCCATTGATCTATGTGTCTGTTTTTATGCCAGTACCATGCTGTTTTGATTACTATAGCCTTGTGGTATAATTTGATGTCAGGTATTGTGATACCTCTCACTTTGTTCTTATTTCTCAAGATTGCCAAGGCTATCTGGGGTCTTTCATGGTTCCATATAAATTTTAGGATTATATGTTCTATTTCTGTGAAAAATGTCCTTGGCAGTTTGATAGGAATTGCATAGAATCTGTATATTGCCTTAAGCAGTATGGACGTTTTAACAATTTTAATTCTTCCGATCCATGAGCATGGTATGTGTTTCCATCTGTTTGTATCTTATTTAATTTCTCTCTTCAGTGTCTTATAATTTTCTGAGTACAGATCTTTGAGCTCTTTGGTTAAATTTATTCCTAGGTATTTTATAGTCTTTGAAGCAATTGTAAATGGGACTATTTTCTTAATTTCTCCTTCTGATATTTTATTATTGGTATATACAAATGCAACTGATTTCTGAACATTAATTTTGTATCCTGCTACTTTACTAAATTCATTTATCAGTTCTAATAAATTTTTGGTGGAGTCTTTGGGGTTCTCCATATATAGTATCATGTCATGTGCATATAATGACAATTTTCCTTCCTCCTTACAAATTTGGATTCCTTTTATTTCTTTTTCTTGTCCAATTGCTGTGGCTAGAACTTCCAGAACTATGTTGAATAGAAGTGGAGAAAGTCGGCAACCTTGCCTTGTTCCTGATCTTAAGGAAAATGGTTTTAGCTTTTCCCCATTGAATATGATATTTGCTGTGGGTTTATCATATGTGGCCTTTATTATGTTGAGATATGGTCCCTCTATTCCCACTTTTTAAAGAGTTTTTATCATAAATGGCTGCTGGATTTTGTTGAATGCTTTCTCTGCATCTATTGATATGATCACATGATTTTTATTTTTTATTTTGTTAATGTGGTGTATCACAATAATTGATTTGTGGATGTTGAACCAACCCTGCATACCAAGAATGAATCCCACTTGATCATGGTGTATGATCTTTTTAATATATTACTGAATTCTGTTTGCTAATATTTTGTTGAGGATTTCTGCATCTATGCTCATTAGGGATATTGGCCTGTAGTTTTCTTTTTATGTAATGTCTCTGTCTGATTTTGGGATAAAGGTGATAGTGGCTTCGTAAAAAGTGTTTGGGAGCCTTCCCTCCTTCTGGATTTTTTGGCATAGTTTGAGGAAGATAGGTAATAATTCTTTTTTGAATGTTTTATAAAATTCCACTGTAAAGCCATCTGGTCCAGGGCTTTTGTTTGTTGGGAGCTTGTTGATTACTGATTCAATTTCCCTGGCAGTAATCCATCTATTCAGGTTCTCTGTTTCTTCTTGAGTTAGCTTTGCAAGGTTGTATGCTTCTAGAAAATTGTCCACTTCTCTCAGACTGTCTAATTTGTTGGCATATAGTTGCTCATAGTAATTTCTTAAAATTTTTTGTATTTCTGTGGTGTCTGTTCTCACTCCTCTTTCATTTCTGATTTTATTAATTTGGGTCCTCTCTCTCTCTCTTTTGATGAGTCTGGCTAACGGTTTGTCGATTTTGTTTATCTTCTCAAAAAAACAGCTCTTGGAGTCATTGATCTTTTGTATTTTTTTTTTTTTGGTCTCTATTTCATTTATTTCTGCTCTGATCTTTATTATCTCCTTCCTTGTACTCCCTTTGGGCTTATTTTGCTGTTCTTTTCCCAGATCTCGTAAGTGTAAGGATAAACTGTTGATTCATGATTTTTCTTGTTTCTTTAGGTAGGCCTGCATTGCTATGAATTTCCCTCTTAGAACTGCTTTTGATGCATGCCATAGATTTTGGGTCATTGTGTTTTCATTTTCATTTGTCTTGAGATATCTTTTGATTTCTTCCTTGATTTCATTGTTGACCCATTCATTATTTAGTAACATGTTATTCAGCCTCCGTCTATTTGTGTGTCTTCCAGTTTTTTTCCTGTAGTTGACTTCTAATTTCATAGCACTGTGGTCAGGAAAGACACTTGGTATGATTTCAATTTACTTAAATTCATTGAGACTTGTTTTGTGGCCTAACATGTGGTCTATCTTGGAAAAGTTTCCATGTGCGCTTGAGAAGAATGTGTATTCTGCAGCTTTGGGGTGAAATGCTCTGAAAATATCGATTAAATCCAACTGGTCCAGCGTGTCATTTAAGGCCACTGTTCCCATATTTATTTTCCGTCTGAAGGACCTGTCACTTGTTGTCAGAGGTGTGTTGAAGTCCCCTACTATGATAGTGTTACTGTTGATCTCTGTCTTTATGTCAGTCAATATCTGTTTTATATATTTAGGTGCTCCTATATTAGGTGCATAGATGTTTACTAGGGTTATGTCCTCTTGTTGGAGCGATCCCTTTATTATTATGTAGTGCCCATCTTTGTCTTTTAATATATTCTTCATTTTAAAGTCTATTTTGTCAGATATAAGTAATGCAACTCCAGCTTTTTCCTCGTTTCCATTTGCATGAAATATCTTACGCCAAGCCTTCACTTTCAGCCTTCGTGTGTCTTTTGATCTGAGGTGAGTCTCTTGTATACAGCATATACAAGGGTCTTTCTTCCTCATCCACTCAGCCACCCTATGTCTCTTGATTGGAGCATTTAATCCGTTTACATTTAAAGTGATTATTAATAGGTACATAGTTATTGCCATTTTGTTATTTGTATTTCTGGTCTTCATTAGTTAGATTGTTTTCATCTTTCTTCTGTTTACAGAAGCCCTTCTAACATTTCCTGCAGTGCTGGCTTGGTAGTAATGAATTTCTTTAGCTTATTGTTTTCTGGAAAGCTCTGTATCTCTCCTTCAATTTTAAACGATAGCATTGCTGGATAAAGCAATCTAGGTTGTGGGCCTTTGTTTGGGCGATCTCTGTTAACTTGTCTTCTCAATTGCTGATTCGATCCTCTGCCTCATTTAACCTGATGGTAATTCCTTCAAGTTTGTTCTTTATTTCGGTTATTGTATTCTTTAGTTCTAACTGGTTGTTCTTTATGATTTCTGTATCCTTCTTTATGTTGTCACTAAGCTCCTTTAACATTCTTACCATCAGTATTCTGAACTCTGTCTCTCTGATAGCTTGGTTACCTCTATTTCATTTGGTTCCACTTCTGGAGGTTTCTTCTGTTCTTTTATTTGGGACATGTTTCTTTGTTTCCTCATTCTGGCTGACTCTCTGTGTTTGCTTCGATGTATTAGGTAGATCCCCTAGGGTTCTTGGTCTTTGCTGGGTTATCTTATGTAACATGTGTCCTTTATATTTGACTTATACCACTTCCCTATTCTCCTGTGCATGTGCTCCAAAGGTGACCCTTGTGGTGTGTGTATTATCCTGTTAAAGTTGAGCTCTAATTGCTTTTGGCTTGTCAGTAGGTGTGATTGACTCCTAGGCTGACTAGTTGTGAGTATTGGCTCTGCCTGTAGTGGATGAGCTGCTGTGTGAGGGTTGACTGCTCAGATGGGGCATGGCCCCTGTGGCCTCTTGTGCCTATAGAGAATTCCCTATGTGTGTGTCACTTGTAGGTCAAATGTGGTAACACTCTGGTTTGGTCTGAAGTTGGCCTCTGGGTATGTTGAATCTTGTGCCTCTTGGGCTGGGCCCTGATATAGGGCAATTTCAGAACAAAGCAAATCACCAAGCACAACAACAACAACAATAACAACAAAGAAAAACCAGATACACTCACATGTAAAAACAACTGATAACCCACACTCAACACAGGCAAAAATATCAAAAATACAGAAGAGAAAAAAAAAAAAAAAGAAAAAACAGCAGCACTAGTCTTGGCTTAAGCCTACCCAACAATCTCCAGGTTGTCCTCTGCTATACAAAGAGTCTGCGTCCTGTGGAGGCAGAGCCGGCCACCTGGCGCCCATAGTGTCCCTGGCACTGCAGTTCTAGATGAGTGGGGCTGTGGGTTGTGGATGGTAGTTTTTACAAAGTCAGTGCAGTTTCTGCTCTTGCCTGCACATAACGTGCTCTGAGAGCACCACAGCCATCCATGGGGGTAGGTTTATTCCCTGTGCCCAGGGCTCCTGAGTCTTAGGGCACTTCTTCTGCCCGGTGGTGTGGAGGGTACGAGATTTCTGAACTGCTGAACGTCTAGAGCTGCCTCTGCCACCTGCTGTTGACCTCTGTGTGTGTCTCTGTAGCTGTAGGTGTCCTGCGCTACAGGCCAGAAAAGGTGGGCGCTGGGAAGGGAGGTGTCTTCTGTTTCCCAGCCCAGTAGTGTCATACTCTTCCCAGCCTCTTCCCTAGGTCACAGCTGTAAAGTGGCATTTTCTAGGTCCTGAGCACTACAGTGCCTCTGTAATCTGACACTACTCGTCAGTTCAGGGGCCAGCTTGAGACTCTGGAAGGGCGGGGGTAGGATTGCTGTGGGAGAGTGGGGGGAGGGGCCCAGGTTTGCCTTTAGTCTTTTTTGTCCCACCTAGGGCCCAGGTAGAGATCTTAGCTGAGGTTACTGCCTCAAACACTAGATGCTGGATATGCTGCTCTTTCAACAGGAGAGATCAGCTGTGGGATGCAGAGAAAGAGCATCCCCCAAGTGTCCTGGCTCTTGTGATCTATGTTCTGTGACCTGAGGCCTCCGCGTCCTGGCAGCTATGGATGCAGGCCGGGTCTCTGCACCGCTCCCTTCCCTTTTCCCCTGCTTGCTCAGTTTGCCCACATTCAAGTTAATCCTAGTGCGAGTCTCTTAGCTGTTCTGTGTGATGAGCAGAAAGTCCTCTGATGGAGTATAGATGTTCAATTTGTGGTAAGTTCCGGAGGAGAACTCAAGAAGACCACTTTGCTGCCGCCATTCCTATGATGTCACCCCTCTGGTGTTTTTTTTACTTAGCATTGTAACATTAATCATTCCCCACGTCATTAGAAACTTCTCCATTATCTTTGATGGCTGCCTACTAGCTAGCAGATGATTGTGCTGTTGTTTACTTAATGGGTCCTCCATGTTTCCCCACAAATACTTGTGAGACAATCAGGGAGAGCCCAACCTTGTGTGGGAGAAGAATGTATGAGAAACATGCTGCACAGAACCTTATGAAATGATAGTAGCTCTCCCATCTTCTTCTTTCTGCCCTGAAATTTAAGAGGCAACTGAAAAATCTATGAAACAAGTACATGATATGTGGCTATAGTAAAGCACTGTGCTACGTGCCCAACACTGGCCAGGCCATTAGAATGACTAGGGAGGGGCCAATCCATGAGTGGGGAGTAGTCAGGAAATCTTCACGTACAAGGTAGGATTGACTGGGTTTTATGGGTGTGTAAGAGATTTTAGAAAAAATATTATGGAAATTTCCAAATATACACAAAATAGAGAGAATGACAGAACGTACACTCCCATACCTACCATCATATTTCATTAATTGGCAACATGTGGCCAATTTGATTTTTCACTCCCTCCTCTGTCCCCATCCTCTCCCCACCTCCCCAATGCTTCTGGATTCCAGTATATCCCATAAATTGTTTCATCCATAAATGCTTTCGTTGAGCAGGATTTTGTTAGAGGAAGTAGAGAGGAGGGTATTCCAGGCAGAGGAACGACATGCCATGACTGCTCTGTGCTTGATGAAAAACAGTGTGAGTGATATCACTGCTATTTACCGAATCTGTCTTCCTGGCCTGTGACCACAGGCAGGAAGTTTCCAGGGAAGGAGACGAAATTTTCTCTCAATGTTAGGCTTCTTGGGACTCCACCCCTGGTTCCCTCATTAAGAGTGTTCATCATGGAGTATGCATGTCCTCTCTTCAGCTAAGGCTCGTTCCCTTCCGGAGAGAAGTGCAGTTCCATTTGATGCCATTCAGATTGAATTCGGTTCAGCAGACATTCCTATGATGTGTAGGTTACTGTGCTGGGCTCTGTGGGGTCACACGGGCCTTTGCTGGGCAGCCATCATCTGAAGTTTGGTCCAGGCCACTCAGAAGATGAGGACTATCTTTATACTTTAAGCTCTGCATGTGGAGATGCCTCCATGTCTGTCTCCATGACCTAGGATTTTGTAGGATTTGATCACCCTTCATTGCTCAATGAATGATTCCTCTTACTGCCAGTTCTGTAGAATTCTGGAAGCTTTCGACTCTTTGGAATAAGGAAAATACAAGAGCAAGGCTGCAAGTCTGCTGAAATTCATGTCAGTGCTGGAGGAAAGCAGAACAGAGATAGAAAAGAGAAGATACCACAGGCAGAATAGGCCATCTCCACAGCGGCACTGTTTAGAGAAGCCCTGATAGGCCTGGGATAGAAAGCTCCCTCATCCTCGCACGCCCACCACCTTGGCAGTGCCCAGAGGTGTCCAGGGGCCATGGCGGAGGGAGCTGCTTAGTGCTGTAGTCAATGCTCTCCAAAGAACCACCCTGCAGCGGGCCTGGCAGACAGCTGTGAGCTGTTCCAGTCCCTTCTCTGCAGCCCAGTGCCAAGCTTAAAAGGGTTTACCCACTGAAGAGGTGTGGGCTGAGCGCTGTCCTGTGTTCATGAGACCATTTTTCCCTTCATTCTGTAGTTGTCATCACTCCAGGCTACCACACCCACATGCATTCCCGATCCCTGGTTGTCAAGACAAACTCTTTCCTAAGGAAACCCAGCCCTGAGGGACAAGAGGGAGTGGTGTAAAAGGAGCCGGGAGAGATGAGAAGGGAAAGCAGGTGATGCCAAATTGCTGAGAAAGGAGGGGAGCCCCCCAGTTCTGCCACTTTCTTCCTTGCCCACCCTGCACCTCCAGGCCTTGCCAGCGGGTCTCCCTTGGTCCCACTCCCTCCCCTTTCCACCTGCCTCTGTGTAAGTCCTGCTCATCCAGAGTTGACTCTGACCCCTGACCTTCTGAAAGAGGCACATTTTCATTAATGACATGGCTCAGGGAACCAGTGTGTGACCAAGGCGGTGAACCTGCGCTGATTGTCCCTGGGGCATGCTGCACCCTGGACAATATCCTCAGCTGAGGCTACACTGGTGAGGAGGCGTGGCCCTTGAGGAGGGCCAGGTAAGAAGGCTCTGGGACTCAACCAGAACATCTGTGAGCCCCCAAGGGTCTGTCACTCCTGGTGCTCAAGTGTTCCTACTGGCTGTGTGGCTCACACTGAGGCGTTGCTGGTACAGCTCTGGGCTGGCAGGCACAGAACCTGCCTACCTTGGGCCAAGGCCTGGGTTTGGAAGGGTGCAGTGCTCTGGCCGGTCTCTCACAGCTGCCTTCCTGAGATAGCTAGCCTCCACAGATCCAGCTGCACGCACTGTGCGCACCCACTGTGTGTCCAGCACTGTGCTGACGACCACTGTCCCCACAGGGAACGCATTCTCTTTCACTGGCTTCCATGTGCGATCACCTGGCTCTCCTGGGTTTCACCCCTCTCTCCTTGGCTGCTCCCTTTCAGTCTCCTTGGAAGGGTCTTCTACCGCAGGCTGTTGCTTAGATGTTGGTAAGTGTCAGGGTTTTGACCTAGCCCTGTCCTCACGTTACTATTCTCTCTGGGTCTTCCTCACGCCAGTGCCTTCATTTGTGATTTCTGCTGACATCTCTCAAATCTCCACCTCAGCCCTGCTGATTTCCTGACCCCGTATCCAGCTGCCCATCGGATGTCCTGGCAGATACCTCACATTCACTGTCTCCCAAGCAGAACTGATGACTTTCCCTGAAGACCTCCCACCTTTCTCCTATCTTTCCTCATCCCATCCTTTGCCTCGCTTCCATTAGCCCCTTCACTCAATTGTGGAGTCGCATCCATTCTACACGCTCAGTATCTATCATAACATTCCACTTCGCTTGACTCCTACTTGGCCTTAGAGAAGAAGCTGTCACCTCTTTCCCAGGTTACTTCGAGGACTGCTTGCAACCTCCTTCAGGCTACTTCCCACAATTTAGCTGCGGGGCACTTTCTTCAATGCAAACTTGATTTTGTTATTATCCTGCTTAAAACTCTTCAAGGGCTGCCCGGTGACATCAGGACAAAGTCCACATTCCTTAGCCCTGATAACTAGACTCCTCAGCTCTGGCTCCTGCTGATTTCTCCAGGTTCTTCTTTGCCTTTCTAGGCTGAATTGCTTTCACTTCCATCAAGTGTCACACTCTCTCTCTCACCTTAGGGCTGTTCCCTTTGCTTGGAACCTCTCTCTTCACCTGGCTAGTTTGTACCTAATCCCTCAGTTTCAGCTGAGATGTCTCTTACTCTGAACCACTTCCTAGGACCATGCAAGGTGGCCATAGGTGTCACCGTACTGCTCCACAGCACCCTGAACTGTCCTCACAGGCAGACAGCATGCTGCAATGGACCTGCTTTTTTTTTTTTTTTTTTTTAAGATTTTATTGGGGAAGGGGAACAGGACTTTATTGGGGAACAATGTGTACTTCCAGGACTTTTTTTTTTTCCAAGTTATGTTGCTGTCCTTTCAGTCTTAGCTGTGGAGGGTGCCGTTCAGCTTCAAGTTGTTGTCCTTTCAGTCTTAGTTGTGGAAGGCGCAGCTCAGCTCCAGGTCCAGTTGCGGGTGCCAGTTGCAGGGGGCGCAGCCCACCATCCCTTGGGGGAGTCTAACTGGCAACTGAGCCATCCGGGAGCTCAGCGGCAGCTCAGCTCAAGGTGCCGTGTTCAATCTTAGTTGCAGGGGGCGGAGCCTCCCATCCCTGGCGGGACTTGAGGAGTTGAACTGGCAACCTTGTGGTTGAGAGCCCACTGGCCCATGTGGGAATTGAACCGGCAGCCTTCAGAGTTAGGAGCACGAAGCTCCAACCAGGGCCGGCCTGGGATTGCCTGTTTACTTCTTTGTTTCCCTTTCGATATCTTAAGTTCCGTGAGGATAGTGAGCACATCTGTTTAATTCACTCTTATATTCCTGGAGCTTAGAATGGGCTCTTACTGAGTAAGCATTCCGGAAATTGCAGATTAAAGGAAGCAACACGTGAGCGAGCACGTGTACACAGGCAGCGTGAGCAATGTGGAGAGCATTGGACTGGGAGTCAGAGACCTGGATTCTAACTCCCACTCCACCTCTTAACAGCTGGATCTCAGATTCCTCATTTCTGAGCTTAGGATGAGATGCCTCTCAGGGCTGGGCTGATGTGGAAAGTTCCCAGGTGCAAGTGTGCTTTGGGACTGTGAAGCATGACCACTGCCTGGCTGTGTCGGAACCCCGGGGGCATGGGACGAACTGTGAGGTGGGATTGCACGTTGGAAACAGTAACCACAGACAATAATGGATAAGCATCATCCTGTCAGCAAACCAAAAAGTCAGAAGGGAAACTTGCAAGTCAATGGTGAAGGTCACCCAAGACAGCTGCCAAGTTCTTCATCTTCAAAGGGAATGAAAAAGATGGGGGATTGAGACAGAATCTCAGGTAACTTCCTAGACCAGCTCCTGGGAGAATCCCACCTTGCCCAGGGTGTGCGTCAGGCAGAGACGAAAGTCATCACTGGGGGAGCCGCTGAGGAAGCCCAAAGCCTGGTTTTGCACCAGGGCAATTAGAAACACAGACAATTTAGTGGGCAGCATGGGCAGCTGCTGCTTTAACCTAGCGGGCCACCTTTCACTTCCCTTACACTATAAAAAAAATTCCAATATTTCTTTTCTATTTCACCTCATTCCCCCGTTAGGATGGCTCCCTTCTCTCATCTGGTGTGGAGCAGTTCCTTCCTTGACTCTCAAGAAGCCTGCTGCTGCATTCTCTTACTTCTAGTTAGCTACAGCCTTCTCAAGCAGTTTTCTTGACTGCTAAGATTTCTCAAAGTCAATTTCAAATTGTCAATCTCAAGCAAAAGAGTGCTTTTGAGTATCATTTGTGAGGCCAGCACTGTTTTAAGAACTGTGGGGAGGCTGAGAAGATTCTAATCTAATCTCTGCTCTCAGAGTGTATAATTCTAGTGCAGGAGACAAGAGGTAGGTAGAAAAAAAACAAATGGAAAAATAATAAAGGTTAAAATTGAAGTCTAATGGGAACCAGGGAACTCCTATTTGTCATGGATGTTATTTCCAGATGGTGCCATGAGATTTCTCTCCACCCTCGGTCCAGTTTTCCTGTTGGTTTTAGAGTGCTGTTCTATTTTATGTCTGAAGGATCCAACTGAGTAAAGGGGCGCTTTTCCCGGTTTATTCATATTATCAGCGCCCTTTTTCCAACTGCAGTTAATCTCCCTGTTTATGTCTGCTTTTGTTATTTAATGGCACTCTGTGAGTGAGTGACTCAATTTGTAGGTAAGATCTGCCACAAAAGAAAGTTAGCTGTGTGTTGCCTGGGCACTGGTGTTTGCCTAGCATGGGCTTTCCAGCCCCTCTTCATATTGTTATATACTATGAGAGTGAATCATGCCTGAAAAATGAAGTGATTTTCAATTGCAATTGTCTTCTACTGAAAAATCCGGCTTAAGAATCGGCTCACATGCTGTAGTTCAGTGAAGGGCAAATGTCCTGTTAACATCTTGTTAATAGGGCCAACATCTTGTTTCTGTTGTCACAGGCAGGCAGCATAGTTTTCCCCTGATAGGGCCAGAGCTGGGGGAGGCTAGAAATCCCCTGTGAGGGCAGTAAAGGGTGCAGGTAAGAAGAGGAAGAAAACCCTTCTATTAAGTAACACAGACGTAGTGCCCTCCTGCAACTCTAAAGCAACTCTTGCACTCTTGGGGAGCTGGGGGAGTTAGAAGGGATGGTGGGTCACCAAGAGTCCCTACATTTAAGCTTTGAACCTACATACGATGGGCTAGAGAGGCTGAGCTGGCCCGAGGCTCAGATGTGGGGGCAATTAGTCCTGAGTCCCTCTTTCGTGGATTTTGCCAATGTGATGTCGCCACATTAGAATCATCAGAGAGCAGAGTTATTTGATATGAGAAGTAGGGATAAAATGATAATGCAGGCCACTGGGTCCTGGTTGCCGAGGACTAGGAGAAAGGTGAGACAAGGTAGAGTGAGTAGACTTTGGTCATTTAATACCATCCTGAGTAAAACCCTGCTGGTGCATGTCTGTGTTCCCAGGACTAGCCAGTCCTCCCGAGATGGTCCCCGTGATGCTTCTGGTCACTAGCGGGAATGGGAACAGATGTGTAGGGGCAGTCAGGTTACTGTGGACTGTTTTCTAAAGTAAGGGTGGCACGGGGGTCGCCCCTATGTGCATCTGTGGGGCCTTATTTTGATGTCTGTAGGAAAACTGGCTCACAGCTATTTGTTTTCATATAGAAACATTTTCTCTTAGTCTTCTATCTTAAGCAGTTATGAGCATGTCATAGAATAATTGAATATGCGCCATGAAAGCAAACCAAAACTTCCATCCTTAGAAAGGGGTAGGTCCTAGGTTGTACCCCCAAGGACCAAATATTCCTTCAATGATTTTTATTACAGTAACATTAAAGAGATGTAGACATTTTTTTAAAAAAATGTGGGCTGGTCTCCTGACTTTCCACTTGACTTACAAAGACTGATTTACTACTGGGTAAACCTTTTTTTAAAAGAAAGCTTTGTGTGAGTTTCATTAATTCCCTTGCTCTATGATCTCAGGGAAGATAGGACCTCCAGTATTATCAACCCATCCTGCTTGATTAAGATGTGTTTAAAACCAAAAGCACATTTGTCACATGGGTTATCAGAGCTGCTGAACTAGAGTTTAGTGAGCTCTGTATCAGAAGGCTTAGAAAGACCACAATACCCACATCTCTTAAGACTACCACCCTGACCCCCCACCTTCCCGCTGGAAACACACCTAAACTCAAGGGTACAAACCAGAACCAGGAACCATGCCAATTCTAGAATAAGAAAGTTGAAGTAGTACATTCTTCCTCAGCCAGTGGTTCTTAAGCATGAGTGTGCAAAAGAATCACTTGGCAACTGTTTTTACCTGAAGAGTTTCTGAGATCCTACCTCAGAGCTTCTGGACCTCAAGGTATGTGGACACTGTCCAGCCAGTGGTTTTCAAATCTGGTTGCATGTTGGACTCTTCAAACAAAATGCAGCTCAGGCTCTACCTAATTAAGTTAGACCATCTGTGGCGTTAGGCTGAGGGTCGGTAGCTTACAAGCTCCGTGGTCATTTTAACATCAAGCCAGGGTTATAAGGCACTGGTGTAAGCTCTGAAGCCTTAGGTAGCGACATAGCTTAAGGGCACTTTGGAAGCCCTTATTGGATGAGGCAGCTGTTGTCTAGTTTGACATGATTATCTTCAGACACACAAGGTATCCTGCTCCAACACATCCAACTGACTATACTATACATATGAGTACATGGCTAACACCATGGCAAAGCATTAGAAGGTTTGTGAAACTGCTGGATTTGCGTGGAGGTGCACAGGTACATTTTTTTTAGGGAGAGAGTTCTCATCTTTCAGTAAATTCACTTTATTTTCTCCCCCACCCCTTGTTTTATTCATTTATTCATTTAAATCCGAGTCTTGGTCCCATTGTCTTCTCCACAAAGGTAACCATTTTATGGTTAAAGTATGTTAAAGTTTATCTTTCTGTTTGGCTGGTTTTCTTTGGTGTTCACGTGTTTACAAGGTACATAAATTGTGTGTTCTTAGTGTGATCCTTGCTAGTATGTGTACATTAATCCATGAATCCAACCTATGGAAGCCCTTCTCTCTACTTCCCCAGGAGTGGACACCCAGAAGCCTTCTAAGTCTCCTTGGCCACAAACAGAGGTGCCCTAGGAATTGTCGTATGTGTCTCCTTCTGAACCATGAGAACTTGGGAGGTACATCCAGAACTGGAATTGCTCGGTCACGGGGGTGCATACCCTTCTTTGGACTAAAGAGGGTTGCACTGCGCTCCAGACGGCTGTTCCTGGCTACACACCTATCACCTTCACTGTGCACCTAAAGTGATCTGCGATTCCCACCAACTCCCTCCACTCCCCGACCCCGCCCGAGTGTGAGCGCTGTGGTTAACCGTCCAAGCTGGGCCCTCAATGCTGAATGCCTTTCCTTGCTTTTTTTTTCCAGGTCGGCCTTCTTTCTCATTCCCGGGGCAGTTGTATTAAACCTTCATCACCATCCTCAAGTCTCTGGTTCTGCCTCAACTCTCACAGAGTAAGAAGAGATCACCTTTAATCTTCTCCCTCCACTTCTGAATGTAGCAATGTCAGCCCCATCTTGCTTTGTTGTTTTATTCAGGCCTCCTTCCCGGCTCAGCTCCTCTGATCTTTTGATTCCCTCCTGACTGGACTCCCTGAAGCCTTGCTGTGTCAGTCTTTTCCTTGCTCGGCTCTCTCTCTCTCGCCACTGGCTTGCTTCTGCAGCCTTCGGCCTTGGCCCATTCTCTCCTATTCTGAAACAAACCTTCCCTCTCCTTAAGCTACCTCCCTGCCACCCCCCCCCTACTTTTTCTTTTTAAAAGTGTTTTTATCTATCACAAATTTTTTGAACAATTGTTTGCTCTCTTTCTCGATTTGTTCAATTTCTTCTCACTTGCTCCTTCACTCCCAACACTCCAAACCCTGGTCTTTTAGTTACTAACTCTGTGCACTTTCCAGCTCCTCCTGCTTATTTCTTTGCAGCATCGACACCATGGGCAACATGCTTCTTCTTGGAGCCGTCTCTCCTCTTGGTTTTCAGGACAATAATTTCTCCTGGTCCCCCTTCTCTCTTTGCTTGTTCTCAGTGCCCGTCGTGGCCTCCATTTCCTCTCCGTTTCCACTAAAGCTTTCCCCTATGGTTCTACCCTGCAGACCCTTGCACTTCCAAATGATTTCCTGAGAGAGCTCATCTACTTCTCAAGCTTCCTCGAACTGTCATTTATAAGCATGTAACTGACTTTCACTCTCATTTTAAGTCAACCAATAGTTTTTGGAAATTTACTGTGTGCTATGATCCAGAGTCACAAGTGACATATAAGCATTCACAGTCCAGCACTGCCCCTTCTGAGCTCTAGCACCATAAGTCCGGGAGTCTTTCTGTTTGCTACAGTTTGAGGAAAATGTGTCTAATTCATGGGTTAGCTGCAACATGTCAGCAGATGATGCCGCCTGCTCTGCTTCCGGCCTGCAGAACGCACACACCTAAGGCCTCTGGGTCACAAGGTGTGTGTGTACAAATTTCCTTTGACTAAGAAGTACAGGACTGCTCTTCAGAACAGCTGGAGGGCCTGGAGTTCTAGGACTATAATTTTGCCCATAGATTTTTTTTCTCTGCCTTTGGAACAGGAAGATATTGAGAGTCACAAGCCGATGAGAATGAATGTATGGTGTGAGGAGTGTATACCAAGTTAGGGCTGCCAGTAACCGCCCCTGCCCTAATGGTGCTACCCAGAAGTACCGGCATGATGAGGCTTCCACATCTGAGAGAATCATACCGGGCTGATGGAATTCAATGTGAAACTGAATAAAGGCCGTGCCTTCCTTTGAGACATTAGGTTGGGCAGATGAAGGAGGACAGAAGCAAGTTTCCTCCAGGCTGGCCCGGATAAGCCCTGGGGACCAGCTGCTCGCTGAACCAGCCTTACCTCTGTTTCAGAATCTGTTTGTTGTCTGCGATGGTAATGCTGTCAGCGTGGTCCCTCTTGAAGATTTCAAAAGCCTCCTGGCGTCCTAATGACATCTCTTCTCTCATCCCTGTGGGAGACACAGGGAAATGGCCTCAGTCACAGCATCAGGATCCCATTAACTTCATTGTCACTTTAGTGAGACCACAAAGCCAGCCCTGGCTCCAGCTCTGAGAGGCCCAGAGCAGAGAGGCTCCTGACCAGACAGGTGGCCCCGGGCTCTTCCAGCTGGCGGCCAACCCACAGAGGAGGCCCTGGCAGCGACACCCACTGCACGCTGTAGGGCTGCGCCTGCACATCCATGTGACGTGTGGGGGGTGGAGTTTGGAATGTCTGGTCAAAGGAAATGAAAGCCAGAGTGCCAAGCCCTGGATTGCCAGGAACATCTGCAAATGTACTTTCTGCCATCGTTCAGTGCCACATTTCTCCGTTTTCCTGTCATGCCCCATTTTGGTCTTCTGTTAAAGTTCACCCTGAATTTCCAGGGATTTAGTTAAAAGAAGTATAATCCAGACTGAAAGATTTAGAGTCGAGAAAATTCTGCTCGCAGTCACCGTACAATGACTCATCCCTGTTTTCTGTGGCTAGTGGGGCCTCCGTTCTTACTTGGGAGTTAGAGTCTCAAACGCAAGACCCAGGAGCAGATGCTGGTGAAGGTCCCTAGTTTATGTCTAAACTTGCATCACTATTGCCACGACAGACTAATCCTCGCTGCTAGGCCCTGCTCTGGGGCCAAATTCTGAAACTCAGAGACAGAAGGGGCAGTGCCCTTGGAGGAAGTAGTTGGCATTCTTGCAACAAGGCCCTCTTCCTCACTCCTCCCAGGGTGAGGGTCAATGCAGGTGTGTGCCTGGGACTCTGCATGAGAGCAGAATTCATAGTTAAATTTTGGATAAATCTACAGAGCCATTTTTTTAATTCCTCTGCCCTTGGTTCCTTTTTCGATGTTATACTTATCACTGAAGCCCTGGATGAGTGTGAACACCTCCATGGAACTTTCCCCAAGGCCCAGACAGAACAAATCCTCCCTCCACCATGTACCCATCGATGCCTCCGGAACATGCACAGCCTAGGAGACTCCGTCACTTTACATGACAATTCTTTCTGGTAAAAGATAAATTTCTCTGGGGAGGGGAGTGCAGATAATATTTTTTGGTGACTTTTTGGCGTCTTGTTCAATGATTGGCATTTAGAATGTGCTCAACATATATCTGTTATATGAATCAAGTCAAGAATGAACTGGGAGTGATGAGGAGACTTGCTGTTATTGCCTTAGGAAAATGGTCCAGGGCTACAGGGGTTCACGTGGAAGCCTAGGGTTGCAGAGATGCATTCATATGGGCCACATCTCCTCTTGCCTGGAAAAAACCCGCTGAATCCCATCACTAAGCCTTAGGGTGAGTAACTGGACCAGCCCATCTGACACCAATTTAATGATTACTGTTGATAAAAATAGCACCATGAAGAATGTCTGAATGGTGAGGCCCACATAGACACCCCACCCTGTTCCATCAGAAGCAAATGGATACAGCTCAGTTCTATCTCCACATCTGCCCTGCACACTCCAGAGTCGGGGGTGGGATGGGGCTGGGAACACGTTTGTTTGAGACTCGGAAAGACAAGCTCTGATGCACGAGAGACATTGATCAGAGGGATCTTTTCTTCTACCAGGAACCAAGGGACTCACTCCATGCCTCTCCCCTGTCTCTGGTCTGTGCCCATTTTAACAATGTATGATGCCTTTCACTGCATAATAAAATAACAACAGAGCATAAAGGGAACAAGTCTCTTGGAATAGAGTCAGGGAAGAGAGAAGCTGTTTACAAGCCACATTGGAACCTGCCTGTGAGATCCCCGAATTGCCTCCCACAGAGGAGGTGATGAGGTTTCCACCGACCAGTAGTGGCGGTGGGTGGAGGTGGTGGTGCAGGATAGAGGGTTGCTCAAAATGCTGTAGTGAAGGAGAAGCATTTATGGCCTTTTCTCTCCCAGGTTCTGCTTTCTTTTAGAGCTGACAGTCCGAACTGCTAGCTGGGTGGGAAGGCCAAGTTGAGGTTTTTCAGCACGCAAGGTACTGTTAGAGCAGTAAGTCCTAGATAAACCTACAATCAGTTGAAAACCCCACTGGATCTTCCATGAGGTGTGGAGGTCACTGGGCAGTGGGAGCAGAAGGACATTGGCTACATGGAAGAGATAAGCCCAGGAAGGTAGTTTGGGATCATTTTGCAGAGAAAATGGAAGGTCTTGCTAAGAAATTTGGGGCCAGCACGATACCATATATATAAAAATCACCCATGTTTAAAGACTTAACATTTAGTAAAGTACACATTATGGAAGCATTTCATACTTTTGGTGATTTAAAAGGCATTCGGGGTCTTGCAGTGCCGTGGGTTTATTGCCG
The DNA here is from genome assembly GCF_964194185.1 of Rhinolophus hipposideros. Lineage (NCBI taxonomy): Eukaryota > Metazoa > Chordata > Mammalia > Chiroptera > Rhinolophidae > Rhinolophus > Rhinolophus hipposideros. Next base: position 99,679,222 of record NC_138049.1, on the reverse strand, counting down.
GGAACATGGTCTTGGTTTTCCTCTGGCTATAATGGAGAAAGTATTCTGGAGTTGGAGTTCTTTGACGGTGGTGACCTCAGGTGAATGAACAGTAGTGTGATGGCCATAATCCTGGCAGCCAGCACCCTATGTGTCTGCTCAGACAGGCCAAGGTTGAGTGGCCAATGATTCCCATAGTCTGAAGGCAAAGAGGCAAAGCAAGGCCTGGAAGCCTACTGATGCTTCATGGCTGCCTCACGGAGGATGAGACTGAGGTCCTCAGAGAAGGCACACGGAAAGGACTCCACAGGCAGCGGTGGTGTGTGACCCCAGGCTCCATCTCAGCCCTACTCTTGTACATCCCTAATCTGCTTATTTATAGCCCACATCCAGCTCCTTTTGGGTCGTACGAATAGACCAGTTCTCACTTCAGTTTGGAGAGACCCACAAAGTTAACGAACACCTTTATATTTGCTGAAGAGATGTCTCTACCTCCTCTTCCCTCTCAGGATTTAGAAAACAGCCCTTCGTCATATGGCAAGCTTTTGCCTCCAAGCACACATTGTATACAGTAGAAAGAGCAGGGGCAGTGGAGCACACGAGAGACTGAAAGCTCGCTCAGCTAGTGAGATGGTCATCTATTTATTTATTCTCTCAACAACTATTGATCTTAGGCACTGTGCTAGGCATGTGACAGAGATATACATGTGAACAAGAAGGTTAAAGTGTAGGCCCTTGCCCTCAATGAGTTCAAAGTCTAGTAAGGGAGCGAGAACAGTGAGCACTTACAATGGCGTTGCTGCGTGCTGTGAAAAACGCATGTGTCCAGTGTTGGGAAACAGGGAGGGGGAGAGGGCCACCTCTGTTAGGGAGAGGAAGAAGGATTCTGAAGGATGAAGCAGCATTTTCCAGGTGGAGAAAAAGTAGAAGATGCTAGGTGGAGGGGGAAGAGGTGGAGTGTGGGTTAAAAGGACAACTTGATTAATATCCTACCACCCGGTAGGAATGACCTCTGGGCTGACTAAAAAATGAATTTCTTACATATTGTATGCTAAGCACCATACCAAGTGCTTTCTTCCATATAGGCATACTTTAGTTTATTGTGCTTCACTTTTTTTGCACTCTGCAGAGATTGTGTTTTTCACAAAATGAAGCTTTGTGGCAACTCTGCCTTGAACAAGTCTATCATGGTCATTTTTTCCCCCAGAGCATTTGCTCACTTCATGTCTCTGTGTCAAATTTTGTAATTCTAACAATATTTTGAACTTTTTCATCATGGTTATATTTGTTATGGTGATCTGTGACCAGTGATCTGTGCCATTACTATTGTAATTGTTTTGGGGTGCTACGAACAGTGCCATATAAGATTGTGAACTTAATTGATAAATGTTGAATGTGTTCTGATTGTTCCACTGATTCGCCATCTCTCTCTCTCTCTCTCTCTCTCTCTCTCTCTCTCTCTCTCTCTCTCTCTCTTTCTCTCCCCTCCCCCCGAAGTCTTTTCTATTTCCTGAGACACAACAATATTGAAATTAGGCCAACTAATAACCCTACATGGCTTCAAAGTGTTCAAGTGGAAGAGTCACATGTCTGTCACCTTAAATAAAAATTAGAAATTACTAAGCTTAGTGAGGAAGGCATGTCGAAAGCCAAGACAGGCGAAAAGCTAGGTCTTTTGTGCCAAATAGTTAGGGAAGTTGTGAATACAAAGGAAAAGCTCTTGAAGGAAATTCAATGTACTACTCCAGTGAACCTATGAATGATAAGAAAGTGAAAGAGCCTTATTGCTGATATGGAGAAAGTTTTTATAATCTGGATAGAGGATCAAACCAGCCACAACATTCCCTTAAGCCAAAGCCTAATACAGAGAAAGGCCCTAACTCTCTGCAATTCTATGAAGGCAGAGAGAGGTCAGAAAGCTGCAGAAGAAAAGTCTGAAGCTAGAAGAGGTTGGTTTAAGGAAACATGCCATCTCCATAACATAAAATGTAAGGAGAAGAACCAAGTGCTGATGTAGAAGGTGCAGCAAGTTCTCCAGGAGATCTAGGAAAGATAATTCATGAAGGTGGCTGCACTAAACAACAGATTTTCAATGTAGACAAAACAGCCTTGTATTATAAGAAGATGACATCTAGGACTTTCATAGCTAGAGAGAAGTCAATGAATGCCTGGTTTCAAACGTTCAAAGGACAGGCTGACTCTCTTGCTAGGGACTAATGCAGCTGGTGACTTTAAGTTAAAGCCAAAGCTCTTTTGCCATTCTGAAAATCCTAGGGCCCTTAAAATTATGCTAAGTCTCTTCTACCCGTGCACTATAAATAGAACAACAAAGCCTGGATGACAGCACATCTGCTTACAACACGGTTTACTGAATATTTTAAAGGCCACTGTTGAGATCTAGTGCTCAGAAAAAAACAATTGTTTTCAAATATTACTGCTCATTGACAACGCACCTGGTCACCTCAGTGCTCTGATGGAGATGCACAACAAGATCAATGTTGTTTTCATGCTGCTAACACACACAACATCCATTCTGCAGCCCATGGAACAAGGAGTCATTGTGACTTTCACGTCTTATTATTAAAGAACTACATTTTGTAAGGTTATAGCTGCCATAGATAGTGATTCCTTTGATGGATCTGGGCAAAATAAATGGAAAACTTTCTGGAAAGGATTTACCATTACAGATGCCAATAAGAACATTTGTGAATCATGGGGAGAGGTCAAAATATCAACATTAACAGGAGTTTGGAAGAAGTTAATTCCAACCCTCATGGATGACTGAGGGGTTCAAAACTTCAGTGGAGGAAGTAACTGCAGATGTGGTGGGAATAGCAGAGAACTAGAATTAGAAGGGGAGCCTGAAGATGTGAATGAATTGCTGCAATCTCATGATAAAACTTTAATGAAGGAGGCATTGCTTTTTATGAATGAATAAAGAGGTTTCTTGAGATAGAATCTACTCCTGGTGAAGATGCTGTGGAGACTGTTGTAATGACAACACAAGATTTAGAATATTACGTAACTTAGTTGAAAAAGCAGCAGCGGGGTTTGAGATGATTGACTCCAATTTTGAAAAAAGTTCTATTGTGGGTAAAGTGCTATCAAACAGCATCACATGCTACAGAAAAATCATTCATGAAAGGAAGTCAACTGATGAGGCAAACAAAATTGTTGTCTTATTTTAAGAAATTGCCACATCTATCCTAACCTTCATCAACCACCACCCTTATCAGTCAGCCCCCATCAAGGCTGAGGTGAAACCCTCCACCAGCAAAAAGATTACGATTTGCTGAAGGCTCAGATTTTGGTTAGCATTTTTAAGCAATAAAGTATTTTTAAATTAAGGTGTATACATTTTTTTTAGACATAATGCTATTTCACACTTACTAGACTACAGTATAGTATAAATATAACTTTTATATGCACTGGGAAACCAGAAATATTTGTGTGCCTCACTTTATTACGATATTCACTTTATTATGGTGATCTGGAACTCAACCCCTAGTATCTCCAAGGTATGCCTGTATTACTCTAATTAAACTTCTCCATGATCCCTGGTCATAATTTCATTTTACAAATGAAGAAACTGAGACTCAGTAAAGAAATGGTTATAGGAATAAAAATTGCCCAGCATTTAGAGGCCAGTTCTGTTCTTAGATCAGTTTTTCCAGGGGAAGTATGCCTGATAGTGGGGGCAGTTGGTGGGCCTCCAAATGACTTGGTGGTAGTAGATTTACTCATGAGATTGTGCTCTTATTAGTGCCTATCTTGTCCAAAACTTTGATTTTTTTTATAGTATTGCAGAAAAACGAACCATGGATTTTGTTTATGACTTGTATAGTTTACTTAATATGTCAATATGTTGTATTCTTATTTCTAGAATCTGTAAGCCCCATGAGAGCTGGGATTTTTGTCAGTTTTGTTTGCTCCAATATTTCTAGCACCTGGATAGTGTCTGGCACATAGGAAGAACTCAATCACATATCTTTTGAATGAATGAATGAATGTTTTAGATGCTTAATTTTTTCCCTTTGGTATAGCATATTATGAGATTATGGGGGAAGCAAAGCATGTCTCCATTGCTTTCCCTCGCCCTTCCAGAATGTTCCAGGACAGGCTCATTCCCTGTCTAGTTTGATTTTAGAAATTCAATAGCCACTCCCCACTACATGTCACCATGTTTCAAGGCCCACCATTAGAAATAAATTCCAATGCCAAGAAGCTTTCATAAAAATGCAAATACCCTTGAAGGCATCATTATTTTAGGGCCATCAAAGAAAAAGTCCATGATTTGTTGAAAATTAACTAACAGGTCCTGCAAAAGTGAGAGACATAAGATGGTGTCTAAGGCTGGAGCTAGAGTCAGGGGGATTTGAGCTTGAAAGGGAAGGTAAATTGTACCTTCTTCCCAACTTTGTTTAGTCTGCCGGACTCAGCTGCTCACTAAAGTGCAGGCCCTGAGGAGATCTGACTCGCCATTCCCATTTCTAGCTCTTAGTTGTTTTCTTTTAGTGAATGTCAATCATAGGTCCCAGTGTCGAATCCCAGAAAATATGGATGACTCAGAGAAGCCTGGCTTGCTGAGTCAAAGGATTGTTTAAAACTTAAAGGAGAGCAAATAAAGTATCACAGGACGGTATAAAATTTCAAACAAAACAAAGCAAAACCAAAAAAAAAAAAAAGCAAACCCCACAAACCCTAAAGAAGAGGAGTTTCTTAGTGTAAGTCCCCAAAACATGACATTACAATTCTGGGTTGTGAGTTGGGTGGAAAACATTTCCAAGTCCTAAAGGTGTGACATCTTCTGGAGTTTGATACCTATGAAAGAGCACTTAGGTAGAAATGACAATCCACAGGTACTCTCAAAATTACCCTTGGAGTTGGATTTCTGAATAGGCATCCGAAGTTCTTAGGTTCTGGCGTCTTACATAGTTTTTAATTGCCTCCCCACCCCTTTTTTTTTGCCATCCTGAAATTTGGTTCCCTCTTTTGCTAAAGAATACAAATCAGTCCTTTTGGAAGCCCTCCCCACCCCCCTCGCAGGATCCCATGGAAACCAAATGCAAAGGAAAAACATCGGAAGTGGAGAGTTTAATGCCATTGCCTTTGGGCCTGCTGTCTGATTTCCGTTAGTCTGGGGCACGCGGGCCAGAGCTCATTTTCCTGGCTGCTCCCAAACAACCTACTGCTGCTGAAGCTATTGCTTAAACATTGACAAAAGTAAAATGATGGAGAGTGGTGTTATTCATGCTGAAAAATGATTTCCTAGTCCGAGCCAAAACTATATTTTCCTTGGGAAAGACATTTATTCCTGTGGTACCTCTGACTGAAGAAGGAAGGGGAGAAAAGAAGAACAACAGGGAAAGAGGAAAAGTGAGAGAAGGGGTGGATTCCAAAGGGAGAGGGGGTTTGGGACACCCGGGGGCTAAAAGCATGAGAAGGCTCAGAGCTGGGGCGGGGGTCCCTGGGGGCTTACGCTGGGAGGAAGCTGGATATGGCAGATGACTCCACTGTGGCTTGGCAGCAGAAACTTTCAAAACTGAAGGTAAGGGAATGGCTTTGATACAGTGACATGACGAACGCCTACAGTATGTAGGACGTGGGAGTGCATACAGTTATGAGAAGCAACAGGCAGGAAAGGATTGTGTTTTTGTATGGTATCTGACGTAAGGGTGTACGGGCACTGAGATTTCTTAGTAAATATCGCGTTAGGTGACATAAATACAAAAATATCCTCACATAAGCAAGTAGAAGAGAATTCCATCCTTTGGTGTTTGGAGAAGTTACAACGAATGGACCAACAGGAGGGAGAGGAATGAAGAATTTAGATGAGAGGAAGGGACAATCCATCAAGGCAGCGTGAAGCATAGAGGTCAGGAGGGGTATGAGAACCAACGGAAAGGTCAGTGGGTCAGCACTTTTGGGAGTAGTGCAATGGTCCTAGGGGAGGTGATGGCTACAGACGGAAATTCCACGGTGAAGGCTTCTAGAATGGAGAGCAAAGGGTCCACTGACACTGGACTGAAGAAATTCGTGAGATGGGGAGGTGCTAAAGGATCTCGTAAAGAGAAATGGATCATCTCCCACAAAGATTAAGGAACATCTGAGATATTGTATTTACCTTCCTCCCCCCACTGTGGGGAGGATGCTGTCATTTAGGAAGGAAGAGGTTTTAGAAGTTACATAAAAGACAGGGATAACAAATACGTAGCCCCTGTGTTCCCACTTTCCTTCCTCACACGGATGGAAGACGTTGCTAACCAACCACAGCCTCCTTTGCTGTGGAAAGTAATTACAGCACTAGAGTTTGCAGCACAGCTCTTCAGGCAGCCTCTCCCAGGCAACCACCCCTGGTATAGATGGCTCCCAGATTACTTCCCAATTAAATGATGACTGCTGTTACCTTTATCATTCCTGTGCTTTCAGGAAAAAACAGCTGCCTAGTTCCATCACCTTAGGAGCTGACAGGCAGGTGATTATCCCCAGGGAGCAGCATGGTGCCCTAGAGTGCCTGAATCACTGAGAGGGGTCGTCGGGGAGTAGATGCTGAGAAGTCCTCTGTCCATGTTTCTCCACCACCAGGGTGATGGTGGAGAAAGGAAGCCACAGGAAGCAGTGCCATGTACCATGGCTCTGTTTACTTTAAGGGCCAGGAGCAGCTCAGCTACAATTTGAGGGGTTGCTGGGTGGGGACAACAGGGCATAAAATCTGAGGATGAGGGGAAGACAAAACCACTTAGCCACGGCCAAAGTGGCTGCAGATGTGAAGACCAAAGAGTAGATTTTTTGGGGTGACCCAGGACAATTGCCCAACTTACTTCCTGCTTTTGATTGACAACTTCTGGAAGGAGTTGGTGCCCCAAGGCCTTGGGGTTAAAGGCCTATGTTCAAACCAGATGATTCCACCTGAACGAAATTCCTCCGATTGGGACTTGCCTTGGAGTTGCCTAAATTGCCACATGAAAGATGTCAAAGGAGAACCTTTAATTAGTAGATTCTTAGGGCTGGCTTGGACCAGGCTGAAGCATGGCAGGCTTGGCAGAGGCCCCAGGGAGTGGAGTGAAGGAAAAATCTGAAGTGGAAAGCCACAGAAACCTTAGGAGACCCACCCAATGGTGGCACCGCATCTAAATAAATCAAATGGGTTCCTGGCTCCTGGTGCCAGAAATCACACATCCCACCAGCAACTTAACAGGCCCAGCCACGCACACCACGTGGGCTGGGTGGAATTAAGGGGTGGTGTTTGAGGCAGGTTGTGTTCCCGTCTTGTGTTGGTAACCATGCCTGAGTCATCCTCCTGCCCCAGCTGTGTCCTGGATGTTAGCCTGAGCAGGTAAGAAAAGGCCCGGTGTGCCGACCGAGTGACAGGCCCATAGCCTCTAAAAGAATGGCAGCTGCTTGAGGGTAGTTGCCCATTTCCAGCAGTAAATAAAACCTTGAAACAATGATCCTGAAGGTCATCTGCAGAAAACCTTCATTTTCCTAACCCAGCACCCCTGGGGTTTTTATTTTGTGAGTATTCTTACTCAGGACAAAGCACTCATGTGGGTGGCTTACAGAAACCCATAGACAGACGCGGGCATGGAGCTTGGAGAGCAGCCTGGGTGATGTTGGCATTTCTGCGTGTTGGAGTTAACTCAGGAATCTGGAGGCCAGCAACGTTTCCATTACATGGGACAGCATGCCATGGGTCCTGCTGCCAGGCTACACTGGATCTATGGAGCCTTTTCCATCGATTTCAGTCCATAGATATAGCAGCCCTGAAAGAACCTTGGTATCTGATGCCGTGCCCAACATTTGGACCAACCCTGGGAATTTGGGTGGCAGGACATGTGTGTGTCCTAGCCCCTTGAGGGGTAGAGGGCAGTTGACCAAGAGGGCCCCTAAACAGAAAGGCAGCATTCCTTTTCAGCTTAGAAAGAGGCTCCAAATTCTTCATAATCGGAAAAACACATGATTGCTTGAGTTTGAGATGTCTTGACCACTTCCAAAGGCTGTGGTTGTCAAGGTTCTGTCGACTGGCTTCTACCTGGTAAGTTCAGTTCTCATGTCAGCCTGCGCTCTGGGGGCCGTGGCTAAGGCAGTGTTCACATGTCCTGCTGTCTGAAAAATAAGGCAAGTTTTCTATCTAGGCCTAAATTAGGAATGAATTCCACTCTAGTCTCAAATTTACTTTGATACATTTAAAAAAGAGAATTGAAGAATTACATTCTAGCCTAGTAGCAGAAATGCCCCTTCCCTGAAACGCCTGCAGATTTAAACAAAATTCTGTTTCCCCAGCTGGGAAGTAAGCGCAAGGCAAAATGGAGTTTGGATATGCTAGTGTTCATTCCTTGGTTGGGGTGGGGGACAGAGAAGGAAGAGGACAATTGTTTTTTGTGTGCCTTGTACGGTATGTGACAGACACCGTTCCACATTTCAGAAATATTAACTCAATATTCACAACTCTATTGGCAGTGAGGGAAGCTCATGCTTATTGAGAACTTGTATGTGCTAGACGGATTACATATGTTATCTCATTTAATTCTCACGGTGACCCTGTCAACTAGATAGCACTGGGCCATTCTAGAGGTAAGGTAGCTGAAGTTGAAAAAGTTAAAAGTAACCCCAAGACAACAGTTAGTAGAATTGAAAGCCATAACTTGACCCCAGGTTTGTCTGACTCCAAAACCCTACTTTTACATACTGTGTTGCTAAGGGACAAACATTTTCAAAGTAGAAATGATCTCATCAATATCAGCAAACCTCTGAGGTCAGACCTGTGCGGTTAGGAAGTCAGAGATGGCCAAGAGAAAAAGGCAGTTTTGGGAGGGTTGTGATTTGGGAGCGGGCTGAAAATTACGAATGCACACGGCAGCTCAAAAGAGCTAGAGATCTTCATGCATGGGAATCTCGGCACCAGACATCGGACAGGAGCTGCTTCACCTGGGAACCCCGGGGGTGGGGCAAAGATCAGAGGTAAAGGGAGAGTTGGTTGACTTAACTGTCTGCCATTAGGACTTTATTAGTGAGCCAACTATGTCGGGTGCAGTTCAGTAATTATCTTTCCCTAATCTACACTGAGCTTGCACTCAGAAGAGTCTCCACCATAAAATAGTTTATGCACTTAAAATGGTTCTGTTGGACTGAAGCGGCGTGGGATGGTGGGTGTGTACTACAGAGAAGAGAAGAGGTAGGGTCCAGGTCCTAAGAGTGGTCTTTGGCGACAATCTCCCACATGCAAATAAGCAAGCCATGAAAAAGAGGTGAAAAGGATCCTGGAAGCCATCATTTCCCTTCTGACCTCTCTGTGTCCTAACTGCTTCTTTTACAGAAAGCATTTCATTATTTAAATGAAACATTTGTTTCTTCACTCGGGCAGTGAGTCAATTGGTGAAACAGACCATCTGTCACCAAGTACCGAGTATCTATTGACAGACCTCTGGCGAGGTACAGATAAAGAAAAGAAATGGTGTCCTTGACCCTATGGTATAAAGCACTGGGGATATGGGAACGTCAAAGCTTAGAGTGCAAAGCAGGAGAATACTCACAGAGCATAATGCGCTGATGGTAATATGGTACATATAGTGCAGATGATTGTGAGGCAGCAGAAAAAGGGGCATAATCATATTGCAGAAGGACTTTTCAAGGAGTTTCTCCTCAGGGAGGTTTGAGAGGAACTGAGGAGCAGGAGCTGGAGGTAAAAAGATCAGTGTCCTTCCTTGCATAGGGATCAGCAAGGGAAAGCCACAGGGGTGGAGAGGAGACCGCTATGGATAGGTCTGGCGCAGAGATTGATGGGGAAGGCCTCACGGGTCTCCTCTGGGGTGGGGGAATTTGTTCCCTAGTGACCTCTAGGTCCAGACACCGTACTCTTAACTAGTTCCCTGCTTGCCCAGGGCATTCCCAGGCAGAGGACCACCGGTTTTCCACAGGCTTATCAAGCAATTCTCCCTCCCTCAAATGGCTGAAGAAGAATAGTAGCTTTCGAGTGTAACCTCAGGCTTCCCTTCTATTATTCTTGTCCAGTGGCTGGGGAAAGGAAATAGGATTTGTAGTCAGAAGACATGGGTATGAGTGCTGGTTTCACTTATTAGCTGTATGACCTAGGGTCTGCCATTTAAATTGCTCTAAGTCTCAGGCTCTTCATCTGTAAAATGAAGCTAATAAGAATTCCTGTCTCTCAATGTTATTGTGAAGGGTTAATGAGAGGAGGTAGCACTTTGTGCATATCTCCATCTAGGAACTACTAAATACCTTTGCAATGGTGTATTTCTATGACTATCTCACCTACCCACCTTCCCCACCTCTCAGGCCATAAACTCCAAAAGGCATATGACTTTGTCTTACACGTTTGTAGGTTCGTAGCTCTGGCTCCCAGCACAGTGCCTGAAACATAGTAGACACTCCAGACAAGGTCTGTAGACTGAATGAACGAACAAGGATGAGGTATCTCCAGTTAACTTGTTTTTCTTAAAAGCATTGTTAACTATACATATATAAAGATATGTATTTTTCTGTGTATGTTTTACGATAAAAATAAAACAATGTGGCAGCGATGACTCATTTATTTGAATGTCTCTGACAGCATGAATGAATAAATACGGAATACACTATAAAAAGTGAAAGTGTAAAAATGAGTTATTATTGTCATCATAAACAATAACGAGTCATTAAAAACCTACCCACAGCAAGCTGTTTAGCGTGCAAGAGCTACTTTAACCCAGTAGGAGAATTCTTAAGGTAGTTGCAAATTGTGGGTTAGTAATTCAGGGAGACAGAGTGGCTTAAATTGTCAGGCTGGCTCCACTGCTTCTGTGTTCTCTGTTTCCCAACCACACTAACGACCACATATCATTGAGAAGATAAATGCAACAAGACAAGGGCTTCCTCATCTTCCCAACACCATGTTTACTGGTGGCCTCGTTGGCAGTCCGGGCTTTCCTTCCAGTTACAGTGGAGAAAGCACCCACCATCTTATCAAAGGCCAACTCCTCCACCTGGGCGGTGGTTCCCAAACTCCTCTCCTGGCCTTCTTCTCTTCTCCCTTGCCTGAGCAGTCTCCCCCTCTTCCTTGGATTATTTCCATCAGCACAAAGGCTTTACAATCCATGTTGAATTCGTTTGAGTTAGATGTAGATATATTTGAATTGGTTGATACAAAATGGAAGATTAAAACGTTCACGTTCACTGGCTTTGATTTCATTGGTGAAATAAGAGCCACGATCATTATTTAGGTGGGATTGCAGAGTAGAAGCCCTAAGGACACTTAGATATTCAGGGAAGAAAAAAAAAACTATCTTAACAATATCCTGCCTTTACCCCATTAATATTCCAGTTATTTTTCTATTCCTCTGGTCCCTTTTCATATAAAATGCCTCAACAGAGTTGCCTATATTCACCACTTCTATCCTCTCACCTCCCAATCTCTCCTCGATGCACTCCAGTGGAGTTTCATCTCCTCTCCTCCATTGAACCTGTGTTTTCGACATCTCCACTGATGTCAGCATTGCCAAAACCAGTGGTCAGTTTTCTGTTCTTATTTTAGTTAACTGCTCAGTAAATGCTAGAGCAGCGAAGTCATCAACTATTCCACACGCCCCCATCCATGTCCTAGGTCTCCTGCAGTAAGAGAGGTGCATGTAATTGGTTCTGGCCAGCAGGCTATGAGCTGATTGGTGTCATTCCAGCTACAGAGTCTGTGTCAGCCTAGGTCCCTGGGGACTTGGACCAGAGCTCCCTGCCCTCCTGACTCATACTGCTCCTGCAGGGTGAATGAGAAATAACTTCTGGTACCATAGGCTACTGAGATTTACTGTTAATGTATCACCAAAACATAACCTGGTCTATCCTGACCAGTGTGCAGCAGCGTTTGACACAGTTGAACTCCCGTTGGCTTGAAACACTTCCTTTCTTGGCCTTTTGTGATATTACTCCCTTCTGATTTTTCTCCTGCCTTCCTGGCTTCTTCTTCTAACCTCCAGATGTTACAGTGCAGTAGGGTTCAGGCCTGGGCACTCTTCTCTTTCACCAGGTGATTTCATTTAGTCTCACAGCTTTCATATGTATTATACATCAATGGCTCAAAATTTATCTCTTTAGCTCTGACCTCTCCGTTGAGGGCCAGATTGGGACATTTAATTGCCCACTTGAAATCTCGACTTGAATGTCTACTTGGCATCTCAAACTTTACATGCCCCAAACAGAACCCTTAATTTCAAACTCCATTCCAAACTCTACCCCAAGCTGTTTCCCCTAATCGTTTCCACATCAGTAAAAGGTACGATTTGCTTAAGCAAAAACACTCTAGGACTTTTCTATGGTTCCTCAATTCCCACATCAGCTCCACCAGCAGGTCCTGTCAGCAATCCTTTAAGAATATGCCTACACCTCTTTGCTTCTCTTTATCTCCGTTTTTTTCCAACCTTAGTCACGGCTATTTCTTACCTAGAATGCCTCCTAAGTTCTTTGCCAGCTCCCATCTTGCGCTATGATATAGTCTTCACATAGCGAACTGAGTGCTTTTTACAGAACACAATCATGCCACTCCTCTACTTTAAACTCTCCAGTGGACCCCGAAAAAGCCCCCAACCCTTCGGCCTGGCAGGCCTTACATCATCTCTCTCCTCATGCCCCACCCAGGTCTTTGCCCATCCCTTCTCAGCTCACTGGCCTTCTTTCAGCTGCTCAGATATGTCAATTGTATTTCTACCTCTGGGCCTTAATACTTGCTGTTTGTTTCTTTTGTCTGAAATGTTCTTTCTCTGAATCTTTATGACTATCAATACACTACTCACTTCTCAGCTCACATGTCACCTCTATTGGTCCCCAACCCACTGAATGTTTCCTAAACCATTATTCTTTTTCATGTCCTTCCTAGCTTTTGTCACGATCTGAAACTATGTATGTACTATGTATTGTGTAGAGTTAAAACTCCACAAAGGCATATTTGTCTTGTTCACTGCTCCTTCTCCAGTGCTGGGAAGGAAGGAAGAAAGAAAGGGAAGGAGGAGGGGGGTCACAATCCTATTGGAAACAGGTCCCCCGAATAGGTGTCAGATTTGCACCCTCACCCTTGCTGTCCATATGAAGCCTAAACAGCTCTCCTATGAAGATGCCGACTCTCAGATCAGGGCTCTCTGCTCCCCACACTCACAATCAGAATTACAAAAATGCCCCTTCTTCCCCAGAGACCTGGCCAGGGTCAACTTCCACAGGCCCTGGCTAACCCACCCCTTGATTAACCTCGTCACCTCATGCTTTTGCTGTCTATCTCTCTTTCTTGGTTTTCACTATTACGCTTGTTTATTTTCTGCATATTACAACTATACGTAATTATTTCTAAAGGGAGCCACACTAAACTCCACATATAAATGGCAATGGGGCTGTGAGAATAGCTGTTTTTCCTTTTCTTGGCAAGAGCTTCCATTCCTGAGACACGGTAAATGAGAATCTTTGGGTATCTATCACCATTTCAGAATGCCACGGGGTCAGCCAAGTTAATATCTGTGTCTGCTATTTGTATGTCCTCAACAGAGAGAAGAAATTCACCATTATGAACCACTTACATTAAGCCATCCAACCAGGTTTCTGAGGGATTTTTCTTTCACAGACGCATTATCCTATAGGATTCGGAGAGGAGGGGAATACCAAGATGTAGGATTAGGTAAATGCTATGCCTACTGGATCCCAGGATCACAGCAAAATTACAAATAAATTATAAACAATCAACCTTGAGAATCATCTGAAGACTCGATGAACAGAACCCCTATAACTAAGGATATAAAGAAGAGGCCACCTCAACACTGGTAGGAGAGGCGGAGACATGAAACGGGCTGACCCCAAACCCACAGGTAGTGACTGAACACTGGGAGGGACACCACAGTGGTGGAGGTCCTCCCTGAGGAGTGAGGAGTCCCAGCCTCACACTGGGCTCCCCAGCTTAGGGGTCCTGTGCTGGGAAGAGGAGTTCCCACAACATCTGGCCGTGAAAATCAGCGAGGACTCTGTCTCCCCATCCTGGTGAGATGGAAGGCACTGGAAACCCAGACTCCCTCTTAAGGAGCCCTCATAAAGATTCAGTCACTTGCAAACACTTACCTGGTCTCTGGTGGAAGGGCAGCAACTTGAGAGGCACCAGAAACATACAGGGAAAGACTGAGTTGTGTGGCTTTAGGATGAGCGCTAGAGGGACATCTGCCGTTAATCCTGTGTGGAGCCTGACTCATGTGTAGCATATGGGAGGGCACCATCCTTTCTACGTTAAGCCCTCCCCCAAAAGGCCAAATCTGAGACTACATTGATCTGGTAAAATCTGTGCATGTGCACCACTTGGGAATGCCCTGGGTCCCTGCCCCACACAGCTAGTACAGCATCACCCGGAATATTCTTGACTACTGAATGTCTGGCCCCGCCACACAAGCTGCAGAAGCCTTTCACAGCAGTGGAAAGCCTGTGGCAGTCTGGGAAACTTTTGATTTCCCAGAAGTTGGGCATTGACCCAAAACCTGCGCTGCACAGCCTCTTTTGGGCACCTCTCAGGGATTTGTGAGTCCGACTCAAGAGGTGGGTGGCTGCAGTGTTCTAAAGGCATTTCATGAAGTGGTCACAGGCCAGGCACTGCCCTGAGGTGGGCAGTAGCAGGCTGTGGTCTCAGGGCACTTTATGAAGTGGTCAGAGGCCGGGCACTTGTACAATAATTGAATCTGCATTAAGTTTGTAAGGAACGCTGGCCATGTATCATGACTCCCTGAGACCCCGCCCTGCCCAGCTAGTGCTGCATTGCCAAGGGCACTGTCAACACTGGGTCAATGAGCCTGGCACATGCACCTACGGAAATGGAAACAAGGGAAAAGAAGGAAAAGATATTCCACGCAAATGGAAACAAGAAAAAAGCTTGTATCAGACAAAATAGACTTTAAATCGAAGACTATAATAAGAGACAAAGAAGGACATTACATAATACTAAAAGAATCAATCCAACAAGAGAACACCCAACATTGGAGCATCTAAATATGTAAAGCAAATATTGACCAACATAAATGCAGAGATCAACAGTTTCATGATCATAGTAGTGGACTTTAACAGCCTACTGATACCAATGGACAGATCTTTCAGACAGAAAATCCACACAGAAATAGCGATGTTAAATGACACACTACACCAGATGTATTTAATTGATATTTTTAGAGCATTTCACCCCAATATAGCAGAATATATATTCTTTTTAAGGGCACACGGAACACTTTCCAACATAGATCACCTATGAAGCCAAAAGTATTTAAATATATTAAATACATTTAAGAAGATTGAAATCATATCAAGTGTCTTCTCTTACCACAATGGTATAAAACTAGAAATCAACTACAACTAAAAACTGAAAAACACACAAACACACAGAGGATAAATAACATGCTACTAAATAATGAATGGGTCAACACTGAAATCAAGGCAGAAATCAAAAGACAAACAAAAACAAAAACACAATGACCCAAAATCTATGGGACACAGCGAAAGCCATCCCGTAGGGAAATTCATAGCAATGCAGGCCTACTTAAAGAAACAAGAAAAATCTCAAATAAACAGTCTGACTTCATACCTAAGGGAACTGGAAAAAGAACAGTAAACAAAGCCCAAAGTGAGTACAAGGAAGGAAATAATAACGATCAGAGTGAAAACAAACAAAATAGAGACTGAAAAAGCAATGCAAAGGATCCATGCAACCAAGAGCTGGTTTTTTGAAAAGAGAAACAAAATCAACAAACCTTTAATCAGACTCACCATGAAAAAAATAGAGAGGACACAAATAAATAAAGTCAGAAATGAAAGAGGAGAAGTGACAACGGACACCACAGAAATACAAAAAATTTTAAGAAAATACTATGAGCACCTATATGCCAACAAATTGGACAATTTGGAAGAAACGGATAAATTTCTAGAAGCATGCAATCTTCCAAGGCTGAATAAAGAAGAAACAGAAAATCTGAACAGACTGATTACTACCAATGAAATCAAATCAGTAATCAACAAACTCCCAACAAACAAAAGTCCTGGACCAGATGTTGTCACAGGTGAATTTTACCAAACATTCAAAAAATAATTAACACCTGTTTTCTTCAAACTATCCCAAAAATCCAAGAGGAGGGAAGGCTCTGAAGTTCATTTTAGGAGGCTACCATTACCCTGATTCCCAAACCAGACAAATACATTATAAAAAAAGAAAACTATAGGCCGATACCGCTAGTGAACATAGGTGCAAAAATCCTCAACAAAATATTAGCAAATTGAATGCAGCAA
This sequence comes from Rhinolophus hipposideros, assembly GCF_964194185.1. Classification (NCBI taxonomy): domain Eukaryota; kingdom Metazoa; phylum Chordata; class Mammalia; order Chiroptera; family Rhinolophidae; genus Rhinolophus; species Rhinolophus hipposideros. The sequence goes on along the minus strand of NC_138049.1, from coordinate 99,662,965 downwards.
TACATTAAAAAGATCACACACCATGCCCAAGTAGGATTCATTCCTGGTATGCAAGTTTGGTTCAATATCCGCAAATCAATTAATGTGGTACACCACATAAACAAAAGGAAAAGTAAAAATCATATGGTCATATTAATAGATGCAGAAAAAGCATCTGACACATTCAGCATCCATTTATGATAAAAACTCTCAGCAAAGTGGTAATGAAAGAACATATCTCAACATAATAGAAGCCATATAATAGAAGCCATATATGACAAACCCATAGTTAATATCATACTCAATGGGGAAAAGCTAAAAGCATTCCCTTTAAGATCACGAACAAGAGAAGGCTGCCCACTTACACCACTTTTATTCAACATAGAAATGAAAGTCCTCGCCACAGCAATCAGACAAGAAAATAAAATAAAAGGCATCCAAATTGAAAAGAAGAAGTAAAACTGTCATTATTTGCAGATGATATGATACTACACATAGAGAACCCCAAAGATTCCACCAAAAATCTATTAGAACTGATAAATGAATTTAATAAAGTAGTAGGATATAAAATTTATATTCAGAAATTGGTTGCATTTTTATATACCAATAATGAACTATAAGAAAGACAAATTAAGAAAACAATCACATTAACAATTGCATCAAAATATAAAAATACTTATGAATTCATGCCTATATGGTCATTTAAACTATGACAAAGGAAACAAGAATTTACATTTAGGTAAAGACAATTTATTCAATAAATAGTGCTGGAAAAACTGGGCAGATACATGCAAAAATATGAAACTGACCACCTTCTTATGGCACATACAGGAATAAACTCAAAATGGATTAAAGACTTAAATGTAAACCTTGAACACATTAAACTAATAGAAGAAAATATACGAAGCAAACTCTCAGACATTACTCATAGTAACATTTTTACTGATATGTTTCCATGGGCAAGAAAAACAAAAGAAAAAATAAACAAATGGGACTACATCAAATTAAAAAGTTTTTTTTCAGAGACAAGGAAACCATCAACAAAATGAAAAGACATCTACTGAATAGGAGAAGATATTTGCCAATGATACATCTGAAAAAGGGTTAATATTCAAAATTTGCAAAAAACTCATACAACTCAACACCAAAAAACAACCCAATTAACAAATGGGCAGAGAACCTGAATAGGCATTTCTCCAAAGAGGACATATCGATGGCCAACAGACATATGAAAAAATGCTCAACATCACTAATCATCAGGGAAATGCAAATAAAAACCCCAATGAGATACCACCTCACTCCAGTCAGAATGACCATCATCAATAATTAAACAAAGAACAAGTGCTGGTGAGGTTGTGGAGAAAAGGGAACCCTTGTGCACTTTTGGTGGGATTGCAGATTGGTGCAGCCACTATGGAAGACAGTATAGAGGTTCCTCAAAAAATTAAAATTAGCACTATCTTATGACCCAGCAATTCTGCTCCTGGGTATTTATCCAAAGAAATCCAAAACACTAATTAAAAAAAAAACATGTGCACCCTATGTTTATTGTAGCACTATTCACAATAGCCAAGATATGGAAACATCCAAAATACCCATCAATAGATGATTAGATAAAGAAATTGTGTGGTATATTTATACAGTGGAGTATTACTCTGCCATAAAAAAGAATGAAATCTTATTATTTGCAACAACGTGGATGGACCTAGAGGACATTACGAGTATGCTAAGTGAAATAAGTCAGAATGAGAAAGACAAATACCATATAATTTTACTTATATATGTGGAATCTAGGGAACAGAACAAACAAACAAACAAACAAAAATCAGAAATATAGTCATAGATACAGAGAACAAACTGATGGTTGCTAGATGGGAGGGTGGTTGGAGGGTGTGTGAGAAAGGTGAAGGGATTAGGCAGTGCAAATGGGTACTCACAAAATAGTCAGATGTGAAATACAGTATGGGGAATATAGTCAATAATATTGTAAAAACTATGTATGATGTCAGTTGGGTGTTGGACATATATGGGGGATTGTATCTTAAATTATATAAATGCCTAAGCACTGTGCTGTACCCTGAAACTAATATAAAATATTGAATGTCAACTATTGTATATGTATATATATACATATATATGTATATATGTGTATGTATATATGTATATACATATATACACACACACACACACATATATGTACATATATATATATATATAGTCACGAGATGTGAAGTACAGCATAGAGAACATAGTCAATGACGCTGGAATAGCTATGTGCAGTGTCAGATGGGTAGTAGACTGGTTCGGGTTACCACTTTGTGTGGTGTGTAATGTCTAATCATGTTGCTTTGTACATATGAGATACAAAGTTATTTAGCTACTTAAAAAGAACTCAGAAAGCAATATAGTTGATGCTGAAGGCAAATCCTAAAGATTTAAACTCCCATACCTTTGCCTGATGAGGTAAGAATAGGTACAAGGTATTACTTTACTTTTCCTACATATCGAGGTATAGCTTGTCCATTGCAAAAAAATTTGGGAATTAGAGTGTAAAGAAGCAGAAATAAGATCACTCATCACAATTCCTCCACTTTCCAGTTTTTGCTATGCTTTGTTTTACTGCATAATTAAGATGATAATGTATACATAATTATGTCACCTATTTATTTCACTTAACATTATCTCATAATCTTTTATTCTAAGTCAACAATTCTTTATGAATACTGCTTTTCATTGTTGTATAATAGTTCATTATAGATAGTCCATTCCCTATTACTGGATATATGCCATATATATGTATATATATGTGTGTGTATACATATCAGTAAATAATGCTGCGGTGAGCATACTGATGTGTAAATTTTATTCTACATGAACTTAATTAATTAGCTAATTAATTTATTAACACAACAAGTATTTACTGAGTGCCCAAATATGCCAGTTCTTGGAGCTGGTGAACAAAGCCTATATCCTCGGAGAGCTTACATTCTCATGAGGGTGATGGACAAGAGGAGCAAATAACTACATACTATTAATTATCTCTATGAAGAAAGATAATGCAAAGTAAGGGATATGCAGGATATGAATAATGGGGGAGGCTATTTTCCTTAGGGAGATTAGAGGAAGGTCTCTTTGAGGATGTGGTACTTGTATAAAGGCATTTTTAAAAAATTTTTTTTTACTATTTGAAAAATATTTTGTATTTATTTTTCATTAAATTTATTGGGGTGATATTGGTTAGTAAAACTATATAGGTTTCAAGTGCACATTTCTATAATTGACCTCAAAGGCATTTTGGATTATTTCTGTGGGCTAGATTCCTAGAGGGAGTTTCTGAGTTAAAGTTCTTGCTTCCTAGGAAGCCAGATTGTTGTCTGACAGCCATTTTCAGCAATGCCTGTAAGAAACAACAGTTATAAAAATGCACCCTACCAGGGTGTGAGATCGAGCCAGTTACTTAATTCCTCTATTGCTTATTTTTCCTGTGTGAAATGGAAATAATGATACTTGTATGTGTACGTGTGTGCATGTGCGACATGTGGTAGAAGAAGGGGGGTTAGGGGTGGCTGTGGGGATGGGATGTTAAGGTTCTTACATCCCAGAAGGACTGGGTTAGGGAGCAAATACAAACACGTCTGTGAAAAGGGAGTGATCAGGTTGTTAAATATGAGCAGGGCATTCCAATTGATGAAAACTTAACTGAAAGAGGGTTCTGGAAGGTGTAGCATGAGCGCTTGCCATGTTTGGGCACATTAGGCTGTCAGTAATGCACAGTGAATGAAAGGAAGAACCCAACCTCTTGAGAAGAGCTTGTTGACACTGGGTAGCTGAGAAGGAAAGGTCTGAGATGATTGGTCACAGAGCAGTACACTGTGGCTCGTGATTTGTCTATCAGACACTACAAACAAAGCCTCTCTTCATTCATCAGCCTGCAAATAGGTGGCACCCTCAGTTTCCTCATTCATCTAATGGGGCCAGTAACGTCTACTTCATAGGGCTATTTGGGAGGTTAGAAGGGATGAAACACGCAAAAAGCACAGCACTGTGACTCACGCGGTCACAGTAGGCCCTCGGTACATGTTTGTTTCTCTCCCTCAACTTGTAGGAAAGGATCGGGGATAGTAAGAGGTAGGGCAGTGGTACAGAGCACCGCGAGGGCTGTAAGTTAATTGTAACTCCCCAAACCCCAGAATAGGTTATACTCTTTTGAATTCTCAGATCTGTTGTAATACAAATATTTTATTGCATGCAAGATAATTAATGTTGACAAAAATCTCCAAGGAAAGCCTTGCTGATGACAGCTGATGGGAAGCAAAGCTATCAAAGGCCTGCAATTTAGCATCAGACTTAAATGCTCTCTTCATGTGACATGATTAATCTGATTTGGAAAGCACGGCTCAAATCATATTCCCTTATTTCCCTTGGGTTTTTCCAGCAGAGCTCCTCCTTTAGATTTAGGTACTTACCTCCACAGGCCTTGCTCTAATCTCTCTGCTATGCTGCGCTCTCCTCCAGCATATCTTTCTGATTCCAGGGAGAGGCTGTTTGTAAGGTCCCCCTGGCGAGGGACCAGGCACACCCCCTACTTGGGTCGTGCATGTTTGTAGGGAGGAGGACACACACATTAGACATGACTACCAGTATCATCCTTCCCTTTCCCGAACTGCAGTGACGTCTAGGGGTTCCTTACTCTGGTGGTATCCAGTGGAAACCACAGGTCTGTTCCATCTACTGCTGGCCTCACAGCTCCTACTTGTGTTTGTCTTTCGCTCTTTGCTGCGTCTCCTCACGTGTTAGGGGCACATGAGTAGTTTTCCTCTCAGTAACAGCTTTTGTCTGACTTTCCCCCTCACTGTTTAGTTGCTGTTGTTGTTTTGAATCCTGTCTTTTCCTTAATCCAGAAGCAGAACAGGATCGTGGAAAGCAATGTCAAGGGCATGAGGCCCTGATTGCCAGCATTTGCTACAATGGCAGGAAGAAAAGGACAAAGGGCAGGGCACTAAAAGTAAAGCAGAGCAATGAAGACGAATCTAAATTTGATGTGCTTAAAAGCTTCTCAGATGGGCATTCATCTGTGGTAGAAAATGTTCACTGGCAGATGCTCTGGGAGCTGGTTAACTGTTTGTTCACATGGCTGGGTAGAAAGACTGCCCTCTCTGCCCAAGCCCAAGAAGCTGCCTTTCACTTCAGTGGGTTCACTAATGAGCTCTGGGTTGCCCTGGGCAGTAATTTGCTCTCTGGATATAAAGAATGCAAAGAGTGAGCAGACTGAAAGCCCCTCTGGCTGGGCTTCCTCTTGTTACAAACAGCCAGTCTTTGAACTTGTAATTATGAGTCATGGGACTCCCAGTCTGGCGCAAAAGTGACTCATTTTAAGCAAATTATCAGTTTTTGCCCTGTTACCAAATGCTGTGATCAGCCATTCTGTTTTTTTTTTTTTAAAGGAACATTTTTATTAAAAGAGCAGGAGATGTGGAAGGAGAACGAATTGCACTATGCTTTCCAGACGTATGGACCAAAATCAAGCTCAGGCCCAGTGTGAGCCAAGCAACAAAATAAATAGTAAAAATGGCACAGAAAGCAAATGATCAGGAATATTCATTTCAGAACAGTCGCAAAACCAACTTTTGCAGCCAACAGCATAAAATGCCTCTAATGCTATGATTCCTGGACATTCTCGCCTGCCCCCATTCCAACTCACTTGGACCTACCGGAATTGAGGTCAAAGAAGAAATATATTTTGGGTGGTTGATTTAACCCATGACATTGTCCAAAAGTCAGTGATGATTGATGCCTTTGAGTTGCCCAAGGAGAGTTACTTAGACAGATGGGCTGACAGATACAGCAGTCCGAGTAAGTAAATGTGATCTGTGATGAGTCTGTGTAGAGGGAGACGTCCCAGGCCTTCTGTTATAGAGTCTTCTCCTAAGGACACCTGCTACATTCATGGTCTTTGGCTGAGGAAGCATGTGAAATGATCATTGCCTCTTCATCAGTTTCAAGAGTAGTAACTGGTCTAAAAAGGCAATTTCTCTTCTCTGATGCCTTGGGTGTGATTAACACTTCCCAGGAACACAATACGGGGAAATGGGCCCAGACTAAGCTGGTCCATGTGTGTAATTTTTGGAAGAATGATTTGAAATTTCTAATTAATCCCTTTAAATAGCTGCCCACTCATCTACACCACTGTAGAAGATTCCATAAGCTACCTGGGTGATTTGGCTCTAGGTTAAATTGTCAGACTTACAGATTTTACAGCCTTTCCAAAATTACTTTCAATTTAAAACTGCCTTTCTTGTTCTTTGAATACATTATTTCTTGGCCCTTCCATAGAAATTGTGGTTATCAAATGGCTATTTTTATATGTTCCCAAACTCCCAAAGTAAAATCAATTAATCACTCAACATTTTTGGAATATCGATCTTCTATGTTTTCTGCTAATCACTATAATTGATAAAGAATCAGTAAAAGCCATGAAAAGTAAAAGCAAAATATAAGTCATTAATCATCTCTTAATTGGCAATTTCAGTATACATTTTCAATTCTCCTATCTCTTGGCCTCTCTACAGTATTTGAATGTTCCTTACTTATTAAAATTTTCTTTTCTGCATCGTGGCACAGTTCCCTCCTCATTATCCTTCTATGTCCCTCACTGTTCAGTGTAAGCCTTTTTTTTTACTGGCTGCCACACTGTTTGCCCATCTAAGTGGCATAACTGACAATGAAGAGATCAGTGGAGATGGAAAAGAAGTGTTAAATTCAGTAGACATTGCTGATGGCACATGATAACTAACTAGCTGTGTGAGTATAGATTAGAACTCTTGAGTTACAAATAATGGAAACCCAAAATTAAAGCTGTCTTTTAAAAATGCATTATATTAGTTCAGGTAATTGAAAAATGCAAAGACAATGCTGGCTTCAAACATTCCTTGATACAAAGATTTAAAAGCAAAACAAAGAGAAAAGACTGATCCGAGGAAATGACTGAAATGTAGCACTGACATCTAATGAGATGGAAAAAATGGAAGATCGAGATGTGAAAGATAGATTATTAAGGTCTAAGAAGAGTGTACAAAGAATAGAGAGAATGGTAGAGAGTCAATATGAAAAGAGATAATGATTCTGCATTTTCCAGAAATAATAAAAATATGAATCCTGGTATTCAGGAAGCACAATAAATCTTGGGCAGGAAAATAAATAAAAAAAAACTCTCCTTCCCAGGTCTACTTCCTGCCCAAAAAAGCTGGACAAAGCACTAGCTGAAGCCCACGTGGACAAGCTGAACGTGAAGCTGACCAAGCTGACTGAGAAGCAAGCCCAGTACTTGGGCACGTCCTGTGATGGACCCTACTGCGCCTGAGAGACAGGCCTGCCCTGTTGGCCTTCCAGCTGCTCCATTGCCTAGGTGTCACCTCTCCTCCCCAAGAGCAAATGGTGCCAACTTTGAGAATGATTTGTTAGTGTCCCCCATTGACTCCCTGGGGCGGGTAACTCGGTCTTTGACCTCCATTGCATCCCTGATACTGTTACAAATGTGGCGGGGGATTGAGAAGCCCCCTCAAGCCCTGGTCACAGTGGAGGTACATGGGGGACACCCACAGGGAACCATGAGCTCAGGGTGTTTGGAAATGCTAAGTCAGTCATTCCTTCCTTAGGCTGGAAGCTGGCAGTGGTGGTCACAAAGCCCACGCACTGTACCATCTACGTTCTCACTGGCCTATGGATGTTACACTCATGTTCTTGGTTTACAGGTTCAGCGGTTCCTCAGCCCTTGACAGATGAGAAGGAGCTACATAAATGGGCAGGAGGAACTGGTGGAGTTTGACTGCTCCTGAGAGACTGGCTTAGTGCTGGGCATTCTTTTAAACCTCAGAACAATGAGGTTGGTAATTTCAGTCCCTATTTTACAGGGGTTATAGAATATACTGTTAAGAGACAGTCAAGAAAGAACAACAGAAGTGGCAGCCAGAGGTTCAGAGGGGCCAGAGAATCTTAAAAGCAGACCTGCCACCACTCTGTAACATGATGGTTCCTATCACAACCCTGAGTCAAAAATATTACTTTGGTTTAAAATGCTTACATAATGCTTATAATGTTAAAAGAGAGAGCATGAAGGTGGGTAAATAAAAATAAAATAAGCCCACTTAATTTCCTAGACATACTCTCGATACAGAGAGCACCAAAGACAAGAGATCTTTTAAATAGCCAGGGGTTTTAAAAAGTACTTTGCTTACTATGGAATAACAACTAGATTGACATAATACTTCCCAATGATAACAATGGACACAAAAGGTGAACAGGATAGTATATTAAAATACTGAAAGAAAATAAAATATGTATCAATCTAGAATTCTATACTCAACTAAATTGCCATTCAAATATGGGGGACAAAAATGCTTTGTCTCCATTCCACCCATATAAAAGGCCCAAACTCTAGCCTCAATTCAAAGTGATTTTTCACCAGTATCCAAACACACTAGGTCCTCTCATGACCTTTGGGCTTTTGCAATACTGCCTCTTTGGCTTGGAATGCCCTTTTCCACAGGGCAGGCTCCAACTCCTGTTTCAATTCAGGAAGAAGAATGTTGAATCCAAAAGAAAAAAGGGAGATGTAAGAAAAAAATAGTTAAATAAGTAAATAAATAGGGAAATTGAAATAAGCAGTGCCTGTATTTAACAATATTAATACTATGTGTTAACTTGGGAAAAAGAAAGGATAAAAATAAATCTGGTCATATAGTGGACAACAGTAGTGTTTAAGATGAAGAGACTTTTGAATTAAAATTTTGTTAAGATTTTTGCACTGTTTGGGAAGACGGTAGAACTATTAACTAACTTTTTAGACTTCTAAAGTAAAAATTTCTTGATAAAATATAAGAATAATAGAAGTAGCACATAAAACGTCTAAGCCAATATAGAAAAAAAAAACACTTAATAAATCTACAGGAAGTAGGAAAGAAAAAAAAAGGACAAATTATAGTGGATGAAAAGGATAAATTAAATAAAACAATAAAATCCAAGTTATTAGGAATCACAATATATGAAAATAGAGCAAATTCACCAGTGCAACAATGAAGATTGTGAGACAAGATTTTAAAAATCCAACTATCTGCTGTTTATAAGAGGCACATCTAAAATATGAGACATGGAAAGATTGAAAGTAATAGAATTGAAAAAGATATCTAAAGCAAATGTTAACCAAAAGAAAATTAGTGTAGTAATAATAATATCAGGCAAAATAGATTTTAAGCAAAGTGCATTGTTAGGGGCTAATAGGCTCACTATATATTGATGAAAAGAAATCACAAAGCAGACATAATTCATAAACTGAAAACCCTAATAATATAGCATTAAAATGTATAAAACCAAAGTAAACAAATTACAAGAAAAAAAATGGCCAAATCCATTACTGCAATGGAACATTTTAATATACCATCACAATAATTGAAAGATCAACTAGATAAAATGCGTAAAAATATTGAGAATTTGAAATAACATGGTAAATAAGCTTAATTCAAAGAACACACAAAAATCCTATACACCAAAATGAGAAAATGTACATTCTTTTTAAGTATACATGGAACATTGACAAAAACTGAACATGTACTAGGTCTCAAATCAGGTCTCAACAAGTATTAGGAGTTAGTCATTTAAACTATGTTCATTGATGATAGTGCAATAAAATGAGAGATTAATAACAGAAACCTTTAAAAACTTCATAATTTTGAACATTTATAGAGCATCTCAAAATTACTCATGGGTCAAAAAAACAGTAAAAAGGAAAATAGATGTTATTTATAACAATGTTAATGTTATATCAAATCTTGTGGAATACAGCTAAATCAGTAATTAGTTGCAAATTTATAGCTTATGGCTTATATTAGAAAATAAGAAAAAAAAGTGTAAGTTAATGAAATAAGCATTTACTTTGAGAAGGTAGAGAAACAACATTAAAATAAATCCCTTATAAGAAGAAAGGATACAACAGAAACAAATCTGTTTACAGCATTTCCCTACTTAGAGAAATATCCTGCTTACTCCCAACTCCATCCTTATAGAAAGTCCACATTCTAGCCTTATTCCAAGCAACCTTTACTCCAGCCACCTAAAACTTTTCACCAGCACCCAAATATGTCTTCTTGCTTTTGCAATGCTGCCTTGTAGGCTTGGAATGCCCTTTCCACATGGCAGGGTCCAACTCATCCTTCTGATTTCAGTTCAAGTACTACCTCTTCTGGGAAACCTTTCATGACTCCTCCTGGCAGAATTGTTAACTTTATTTTTACATTCCTTCACATTTATTTCAGTATACAATAAATTTTTGTTATATGAAAGTATGCATGCGTACATTAATAAAATTGCTAAATTGGTGGTAAAAGAAGAGTTTTTGGAAGAGGTCACCCGTAAACTAGAATTTAGTTAAAGCCCAGATAGAGATTAAGGCTCAACTTAATAGCAATAGGAGTAACCTCAATAATAAATTGTAGTTAAGATTTATTGAGCACTGCTCTCTGTATCAGTTAATAGATGAGAAGAGGAAAAGTATGCTTCATGAGTGGATGACACAAGCAATATGAGTATGACCAGCTCTATCGATTGGCTAACCTAAAAATCATCCCCAATCCTCTTCACCTTTGCCTCTCTCTGACTCTAGACAAGGACTATTCAATAAAAATGTTATGCAAGTCATATATATATATATATATATATATATATATATATATATATGCATACATATATATGTATATATGTGTATATATACATACATATATATGTATGTATATGTGTGTATATATATATCTGTGTATAATATCTATATCTATCTATCCTTTTTTTTTTTTTCCGGTTACTAGATGATAAGGGCTGAGAACTTTTACAGAGAAAGTATTCAGTAAATATTCATTAACCAGATGATTAGAGGTAGAGCTGGAGGTATCAAGACTGTGTCTTCAGCATAGATCAAATGTTTCACATTAAAGAAAACCCAGCAAACTAAAGCCCTTAATGAGAAAACTTGTGGAGGTTTCCTGTATTAATATGTCAAATGTCCTTGGCCTAACTTTTATATCCCATAAACACCTACAACAAAAAGGACCACATTGAACTGAATTTTGCCTACCCATCTCTACTTTCAACTTACTTACTAGGCAGCACCTTTATCCTTCCCCGGACATTTGACTTCTATTTTCATCTCTTTGAACATGTAACCCCTAACCTCACAGTGTCCTTCCTGTTATTCCTCTGAACTAAGCTCCCCTATCTCCTCTCCTTTATCTCTCTCCCATAGTGTGAGACCAGGCCTCCAATTTACAGCTTGAATACTTTGCAAACCTCTATGGGCCAATCTGCCTGCAGCCTTATCAATCCCAACCTACCACCCAATCGAATTCTTCTGATACTATTTTCTAAATCATATGCAATTCCCAGCCCCCCCCCCCCAGATTTTAAAATAATACAGTCTTTGTAGAATATTCGGAATAAACTTTTAAAAAGAAAAGAAAAAATAATCTCTAATCTGACTACCAAAAGATAATAACTATATTTTGGCGTATTTTCTTCCAGAGGCATATTTAGATCTATGCAACACGATTGAAAATATGTTAAAAACAAAACTTGCATTCATCTTTTTCATTTCTCATCACTTCATGAAACATTTCCTTTGTAATTAAAAATTCTTCAAAAGCATTTAAAAATAATTGCATGATATCCCGTCAGATAGCTATTCTTTAACTTATTTAGCCATATTTTTATATCATAACTTCTCTTTTCTGGTTCCCCACAGTGACTTCCAATTGTCTTTTGTATTAAATAAAAATTGCCACTCTTGGACCCTATCAGGTGCTGTCATTCTACCTCTGCCTCTACCCTCCAGCTGGTGTTTCATGTTCTAGCCAAATGAGTTGGCTCGCTCCTTCCCATATACAACTTGCCTCTCTCCTTCTGAGCCGTCATTCATTTTCTTCCTCTTACATCTCTGTCAAATCATTGCCCTCCTTAAAATTTACCTTAGGTGTCATTCCAATAATCTCCCACTGTCCCTTTCTTTATATTTCATGTCTTGTGTACATGTTTATGACTTTGGTAGTTTGTAGCTGGTTGTACTTACGTTTCTACCACACGTGTCATGGTCTGATAAGGTGGCAGAGGCCAACACAATGGGCCAAGAGCAGGAGGAGTGGAGCTAGCAGGCTGGAGGCCGCTTCTTCTTGACTCTCCATCGCATTTGATGAGGTCTGGTCAGCTTGGGAAGGGGGGTGTGAGGTAGGACCATTCTCACGCTCAGAGCTGAGTAGCAGGGAGTAGCTAATGTTGGCTGGCTTTCATTAACAAGATAGACTATCAGGCATTTGGACACCATCTGCATTTCCAGGCTAAATGAAAACATATTTATTTTGGCTGCTGAGTATCTGGAGGATGAGGAAACCTCTGAGCACATGGGAGGCTTACCCTCCTTTTGGAAAAAATTATCTCAATTAAATCCATATCTGCTTTAGATTAACCAGTGTGTTAAGTATAAACTTGTGCACTGACTTAAGGGTCCCAGTGAAGTGGCCCTACTTTTGCATCAATAGTCCTTTATCTCACACAGCTATTCTTTTATAATTGAAAATTGTAAGCATTAGATTAAAAGTAGAATTTTGAATACAAAACAGCTGCCAGCCTCCCCCTCCTCAGCCTACTGAGGCCATCACTCGGTAGCTTGCCTCAATAGAGCCTAGATGCCAGCAGGCTGAAGTGGCTAGGCCAGGCCAGGTGGAATGTTTACAAGCACCAGTCCACGGAGCTGGGCTTGTGCTAACAAGACTCCAGTGGAGCCCACTAATCTTCTGCCAGTGGGAGATCGTTACAGTTTATTGAATTCAGTGCAATGATACACCTAGGATGGATTAAAGACCTTTCAAGAACTGCCTTTTTACATTGGTCATTTTTACTCATGTTAACGTACAACGAACTTTGAGTACCTGGAAGCATGACTATCCCAGTTTATGGCGAAAGAAAGCTACGTGCAAACCAGGTTTTGTGCTTGTGAGCCACTCAAGCAAAAGTTTGGATGGGAGTTAGCAGATGTATTTGTAAATTTTAATTGGTCAGGACTTCTTTCCTGGTAGCCCACTTTTCCAAATATTTCTGGCATCACCAGATGGCAATGTATTTCTCATTTCCAGAGCAGGCTATGGACTAACTTTGCTGCTTCTGTAGGTGGACAGGGATGTCACACCCTAGGTATGCATGAGCCTTGAAGGAGGCAGCCCTGTTCTTTGGTTGCTAGCATCACTGCCCATGAAGTTATCAAGAGAAGGCAAGGAGGAAGGTCAGATGTTATCACAGCATCACTAGATTCATTTTGGACAAAGACGAAGAATTTTGGACAAGTAATTCTTGTCTCCAAAAATCAAAGCAATGACGTTATCATCAAGAGGCAACATTACATAACTGAGAAACAGTTGCCAAATGTGAAACATTTGAATCATCATTGACTCCTTTCCTATCACTGGCATTTAATTAGCACAATTATATTATTAATTAGCACTTTGGACTCCCTCTCCTACGGGGCTCTCCTACTCACCTCTTCTCCATCCCCAACACCACTGTCTTGGTTCAAACCCTCATCATCTTATGCCTAAACAACTGCACCTCATACCTTCCTAATTTGTCTCTGTGACTCCATTCTGACCCTCTCTTTATGCTCGTCAAGAGTGTCCTTCTAAAATAAATCTGATAGTTTCTCTCTGATGCTTAAACATTTTTAGAGGTTCCCTAGTGTTTATGTTTACAGTATCATTTCTAAACTTTATGGATTTAACCATTGGGTCCTAACCTAACGGCTTTTCTTCTGCTACTTCCACCATATAGTACATCTTGTGTTCTAACTACACTCAACCACTTGCAGTCCTCTAAACATCTCATGCTTTTGCATGTCTCTGTTCTTTTGGGCCATGCTATTTTCTATTCCAAATGTTCTTCTCCATCATCTCTGTATGATGAATTTATTTCAAGAGTCAGGTGAAATGTTGCTGTCCCTGAAGCCCACCCTCATTCCTCCAGGAAGAATGTCACTCCCTCCTCTCCATGGCACAGCACTCTCCACATGCCTCTCTCAGCCCCTGCCCCATTAACATGGTAAGAGGCATCTCTTTGACTTCTCTGACCGCCTTGATCTCAGGACTTTGTACTTCAGGACTAGCACAGAGCCTCACATACATATGGTACTCATGCATGTTTGCTGAATATATAAATATGGTGGTAGAGGAAGTTTTTCTGATAAACAGTTTTGTGTGACAATAAGACCATCCTCCCTCTCTCCTTTCCTCACTCCCTACCTCTCTCCTTCCCTCCCTCCCTCCCTTCTTTCATAAACACAGTGGGTACCAAAACTCTTTTGGACTTCCTGGAAGAACACAGAGCAATGGTTCCTCAGTTAAAAAATCAAAGATAAGGGAAGTTGGTATTTCCAAAATGGTGGCATGAGGAGCTCAAAGGGCCCCCTCACCAGCAAACAACCATAGCTACTGAAATTTTTTATAGCTACTGAAATTAAAAAAAAAAATTAAAGCCTCTAAATTAGTTTTTCCAGTCAAGATGGCAGAGTAGGTAAACGCTGTGTTTACCTCCTTTCCCAACCATACCAAAATTACAACTAAACTACGAACAACCATTATTGAAAATCATCTGATGTCTGCTGAACTGAAGCCCTACAGCAAAGGACATACAGAAGAAGCCACCTCAAGTCTGGTAGGAGTGATAGAGACATGGAAAAAGCCGGTCCCACACAATAGCTCCTCCACTGTAGTCAAGGCCAGTCCTCACAACCAATAAGCCTGAGGGTCAATCCCTCCCACTGAGGTACAAACAGCAACAAAGGCTCAACTACCCAGGAGGGCACACACAACCCATGCAAGGGACACACCTGGAGCTCCGGGCTCTGGTGCCAGAGAGACTGAGCCACTGGGCCCCACAGCACACCTACTAAATAAGACCACTCTACTAAGATCAGGAGACATAGTAGTTCTACTTATACATAGAAACAAACACAGGGAGGCAGCCAAAATGGGGAGACAAAGAAACATGTCCCAAATAAAAGAACAGAACAAAGCTCCAGAAAAAGAAATAAACAAAATGAAGACAAGGAATCTACCAGACACAGAGTTCAAAACACTGGTTATAATAAGGATGCTCAATGAGCTCGGGGAGAACTTCAACAAAAAGACGGGAAACATAAAAATGGAGATAGAAGACATAATTAAGAACCTGTCAGAAATAAAGAATGCAATAACTGAACTAAAGAATACATAAGAGGGAGTCAACAGTAGATTAGATAAAGCAGAGGATCAAATCCGTGATTTAGAAGATAAGGTAGCAGAAAATACCCAAACAGAGTGGCAGAAAGAAAAAAGAGTCCAAAAAATGAGGACAGTTTAAGGGGCCTCTGGGGCAACATCAAGTGTACCAACATTCCCATCATAGGGGTTCCAGAGGACAAGAGAGAGAACAAGGAATTGAAAACCTATTTGAAGAAATAATGACAAAAAACTTCCCTAACCTGGTAAAGGAAATAGACATATGAGCTCAGGAAGCACAGAGAGTCCCAAACAAAAGGAATGCAAAGGGGACCACACCAAGACACATCATAATTAATATGCCAAAGGTCAGAGACAATGAGAGAATCTTAAAAGCAGCAAGAGAAAAGCAGTTAGTTACCTACAAGGGAGCTCCCATAAGACTGTCAGCTGATTTCTCAACACAAACTTTGCAGGCCACAAGGGATTTGCACAAAATATTGAAAGTGATGAAAAGTAAAGACCTACAACCAAGATTACTCTACCTAGCAAAGCTATCATTTAGAATCAAAGGCCAGATAAAGAGATTCCCAGACAAGAAAAAGGTAAAGGGGTTCATCACCACCAAACCAGTATTAAAAGAAATGTGAAAGGAAATTCTTTAAGAAGAAGAAAACAATATCAAAAGTGGATAATAAAATGGCAATAATTACATATCTATCAATAATTATGTCCAATGTAAATAGATTAAATGTTCCAATCAAAAGATAGGGTAGCTGAATGGATAAGAAAACAATACCCTTACATAAGCTACCTATAAGAGACTCACTTCAGATTGAAAGACACACACAGAACGAAAATAAAGGGATGGAAAAGATATTTCATGAAAATGGAAAAAAAAGGTGGGGTAGCAGTACTTATACCAAAGAAAATAGACTTTAACACAAAGGCAAAAAATGAGACAAGGAAGGACCCAGTAATGGCACTTCTGAGTATTTATCTGAAGAAATCCAAAATTCTACTTCAAGGGGACGTGTACATCCAGATGTTCACTGTAGCGTTGTTTACAATGGCCAAGATATGGAGGCAGCCTGGGTGTCTGTCAATGGATGAATGGATAAAGAGAACGTGGTACATATATACAATGGAATATTGTTTGACCATCGAAGAGACTGGCTTCTTACCATCTGTGGTACCATAGATGGACCTAGAGGGTATTGTGCTGAGGAGAGTATGTCAGACAGAGAAAGACAGATTCAATGTTATTTTGTTTATATGTGGAATCTAAAGAACAAAACAAACAAACAAAACAAAAACAAACTCACAGATACAAAGAATAGTTTGATTGTTGCCAGATGGGAAAGGGGTTGAGGGGGGTGGATGAAAAGGGGGAAGGGATTAAGAAATACAAATTGGTAGTTACAAAATAGTCACAAGGATGTAAAATAAAGCATAGGGAATGTAGTCAATCATGTGGTAATAACTATGTATAGTGCCAGCTGGGTACTAGACTAGTCAGAGAGATCACTTCTTAGATTATATTAATGTCTAACCACTCTGCTGTACACCTGAAATTAATATAAAATAATATTGAATGTCAACTGTAATTGAAAAAAATTTAAAGGCAGAAAAAGGTCAAGGGGAATAAGAGGTCCAAGTATCCAGGTATAAAACAAATAAGTCATGGGAATGGAATGCACAGTATAGGAACTATAGTCAATAATATTGTGATAGCATGGTACGGTATCAGATGGTTGCTGGACTTATCATGGTGATCACTTTTTTAGGTATATAAATGTTGAATAACTATGGTGTACCCCTGAAACTAATATAATATTGTAAGCTATATTTTAATAAAAATCTTAAAAACATAAATAGTAAAAAAAATCACTAAGGGAATTAACATGCTACATTGAAAAATATTCACTTAATTCAAAATAAAGCAGTTAAGGAGGAAGAGAGGAACAAAAAAGACATGTAACACAGAAAACAAAATTAAAATGGCAGATATAAATCTAACTATAGCAATAATAATATTAAATGTGAATGGATTAATCAAATCAATCAAAAAGCAGAGATTATCAATGGGATAAAAAGAACAAGATCCAGCTAGGTATCTGCGATAGAATACATGTTTTACTCAAAGGTAGAAATAGGTTTAAAATAAAAGGAAAGAAAAGATATATCATGAAATCAGCAACCGTAAGAAAACTAAAGGGGCTATACTAATATGAGACAAATAGACTTTTAAACAAAAAAATGTTACTAGAGATAAAGAGGGACACTTTATAATGATAAAAGGATTAATCCATCAGGAAGATGCAAAAATTACATGCATACAGCATGCAACATACAACATACATGCATACAACATGCATACAACAGAGCCCCAAGAAAGATAAGCAAACTTTGAACTGAAGAGAGATATAGACAATTCAACAATAACATTTGAACATTTCAATATGCCACATTCAATAATGGATAGATCAACTAAGGAGAAGATAAATAAGGAAACAGAAGACTTAAACTACACTATAAATCAACTAGATCTAACAGACATCTACAGAACACGCTAGCCAAAACCAGCAAAGTGCACATTGCTCACAAGTGCAACATTTCTCCATTTGAACCATAAAACAAGCTTCCATAATTTTAAAAGGATCAAAATCATACAAAGTATGTTTGCTGACCATAGACTGGTGGCAGGGAAGTCCAAAGGGGATTGTAGAGCAGAGAGTAGGGAAGGGCCAGGAGCTGGGATATCAGGGCCAGAGAAGAAGCTGGTAAGGAGGCAGAGGAAGGGACTTCAGGGTTGAAGGCTCAAAGTTCAGAGGTCTAAGCGCAATTTTATATAGATGAAAGATCAATGCAGTAAGAGCAGCTCACAGTCTGACAGGTGGCTGAGCTGTAGGTGGCTCAGTACAAACTAAAGCCTGTCTGGGTCCTCCTGCCAGGGACACAGGAGGTCACAGATATCTCTGGAGGAGCGTCTAGATTGGTCACAGCAGAACATCCAACAGCGTGTCCTAGTGAAGCTGTCTCTAAGCATCACAAACTGGAGCCTACAGGATGACTGCCCTGGAGATTAACTAAGGACGACACCTGTGACACCACGGAGTACGATTAACAGGGATCTCTCTGCATGCTCCCTAGGTGATGTGGAGATCTTGTACAGTCACAGGGTTAGGTTTAGATTACAAGAGATTTGGAGGAAGGGAAAAGGAATGACATGTCATTTTTTTCATTTACTTGGGTAACCATCTACTCACAGACGTTCCCACTATTCCCCGTACGTGAAACATTTGAAGAG
The DNA here is from genome assembly GCF_964194185.1 of Rhinolophus hipposideros. Lineage (NCBI taxonomy): Eukaryota > Metazoa > Chordata > Mammalia > Chiroptera > Rhinolophidae > Rhinolophus > Rhinolophus hipposideros. The sequence continues at coordinate 99,644,398 of NC_138049.1, read as the reverse complement.
AAGTGTCAACTCCATCCATGAGTACCCTTCCCAGCATGCACATGCACTTCCAAGGGAGTAACAGGCACGAACTGCCCATATTCCTTTATACACTGCCCTTTGTAACGTGGGCTCCTTTAAGATCATACGGCTTTAAGATGATCGGATTTTTCCTTTAATGGAACACCACAGAGCTCTTTTCCTCCTTGACCTTTTAATTCATGTTGAATAATAAAACTTAACACTGAGCTGTGATTTGATATTACAACGCCAGGGATGGCAAAGCTAAGGCCTTGAGTTTGCCAGAAGTCTGCAATTCTGGGTCTAGCAAGATGTCAGGATGCAATCTGGAAGTGTTTTAAATGCCAAAAGAAATGTGATACCCCTCTCTTCTGTTTTCATTTCCTTTTCTCCTGTTTTCCTTTTCCCCTGGTATCTTTTATGGTCTCCACGTTTCCTCCTTGAGGCGGTCTATCCAGCACACGGACCCACCTCTTCCCAGGGAAGACTCTGCTGTGCATAGAGCAGCTGCATTTGCTGACCATCTATTTTTGCTTCCTCCTCCGACTCCCTGACCTTTCTTTCCATTAGCCTCTGTGGCCCACACCCAGCCTCCTTACTGCCTTCTTGTCTGGCCATGAGATTGAGTACTCCTTGTGCTCTGTGCCAGCTATGCCCCGCATCTGGCATACTCTTTCTGGGCAAGGATACTGGTCACACGGACAGGGCTGGCACTCCACTTCTTGGGTTCTCCTCATCTGTGGTCCTTGTACAGGTTGTTCATTCATGAAGCCACGTGTGTTCTGTACACGTGTACCTGTGATGGCTGCAGACCCTCCAGAGGACCTCAGGTGTCCTGACCTGAATGCCACCAGGACAGGGTGGGAGAGTAGTAAACACAGGGACCAGCTCAAAGTAGAGAAGGTGTTTAAGTAATTCATGTCCTCCTATTCCTTCCAATGGGACTACTTTAACTCTAGGAAAGGGAGCTTTTCCCTATATATTTACCTTGGTCTGGACAGAGCTACTAGCTGAGCATCTAGAGTGAGAAGAAACACACATGGCCTTTCTGAGGAATGAACAAATATCAAGGACATCATAGAAAGCGGAGTAAATTGTAAATAGATGGCCTTCTATGTCTTCCATTTCAAAATATTTCTGACACACCAAGGAGTTCCAACCGCAGCCTAACGCGGAGGGGAACCCTAGCACGTGAGACCCTTACTGCAGTCTCTACGTCTGAGAGCACTGTGTCCTAACGCAAGTGGCCACGACCCCCTCACTGCACCCTGCCCTTCCAATCCTCTACTGACCCGCGTCTCCTTGCCCTTCACCAGCGAACTCCTGGAAATGCTGTCAGTTCCCTGGCTCCATTTCCTCAACTACTCTTCACACCTCGTTTCACTGCAGTCTGGTTTCTATTCTCAGCACCTCATTGAAACTGCTCTTCTGAGGTCACCCACCACCTCCTTATTGCCACACCCAATAGTCTTTCTTTTTTTTTTCAAATACTTAATTTTTTTTAAAGCAGTTTTGGGTTCAAACTGAGCAGAAGGGACAGAGATTTCCCATGTGCCCCTGCCCCTACACACGCACAGCCTCCCCCATTATCAACGTTCCCCACCAAAGGGTCACATTTACTACAATTGATGGACGTGCAATGACACATCATTATCCCCCAAAGTCCAGTTTACCTTAAGGCTCACTCCTGGTGCTGTATATTCTATGGGTTTGGACAAATACATACTGACATGTATTCACTATCATAGTATCATAGAGAGTAATATTATTGCCCTGAAAATCCTCTGTGCTCTGCCTATTTATCCCTCGCCCCCACAACCCCTGGCAACCACTGAACTTTTTACTGTCTCCACAGTTTTGCCTTTTCCAGAATATCATATAGTTAAAATTATACAGCATGTTACCTTTTCAGATTTGCTTCTTTCACTTAGTAATATGCATTTAAGGTTCTTCCACGTCTTTTCACGGCTGGATGGCTCATTTCTTTTTTAGCTCTGAATGATACCCCATTGTCTGAATGTAACTACAGTTTATTTACCCATTCCCCTACTGAAGAAGACCAACTGAAGGACACCTTGGTTGCTATCAAGTTTTGAAAATTATGAATAAAGCTACTATAAACATCCGTTGCTAGATTTATAACTAGGTATTTCATTGTTTAGGATGCCAATGTAAATGATATTGTGTTTTGGGTTTCAAATTCCACTTGTTCCTGGCTGGTATATAGGAAAGCAATGGACTTTTTGTATGTTAATTTTGTATCCTACAACAGTGTTATAATCACTTATTAGTTCCCAGGGTTTTTTGTTTGTTTGTTTGTTTTCTCTGAGCTTCCAGCATTGTAATTTGGTATTTAACATTAATTTGGGGCAGATTCTCAGTCATTACTGTTTCAAATAATTTCTGTGCTCCTTTTTCTCTTTTCCTTCTGGTATTCCCGTTACACGTCACACCCTTTGTAGTTGTCCCACAGTTCCTATTTTTTTCAGTCTTTTTTCTTTTCACTTTTCAGTTTTAGAATTTCCATCTCTCTGCTTACATTGCCCATCTCTTTGTGTACTCTGTCTAATTTATCCATTAGAGCCCTTAGTATATTAATCATAGCTGCTTTAAATTCCTGGTTTGCATAATAATCTAAAGATCCATCCATTTTGTCACAAATGGCACTATTTTATCTTTTCTTATGACAGAGTAGTATTCCATTGTCACCCCAATAAATTTTAAATAAATAAATAAATAAAAAAGAAAGATTACATGATAAAAAAATTCCTAGTTTGATAATTCCAACATCCTTGCCATATCTGTGTTTAGTTTACATGGCTGATCTGACGCTTCAAACATGTTTTCTTTTTGCCTTTTAGTAGGTTATATATATATATATGTGTATATATATATATATGTGTGTGTGTGTGTGTATACATACACACACACACACACACACACACACATATTGATAGCCAGACATGATGTACCGAACAAAAGGAACTGCTATAAACAGGACTTTAGTAATGTGGGGTGAGGGCTTGGGGGAGAGAAGCATTCTGCAGTAGTATGATTAGGTCTCAGTCTTTCAGTGAGCCGGTGCCTCTGGACTGTGACCTTCACACATGCTTCTCAGTCCCTGCCTCTACCCATCCCCATATGTGGGACAGGGTGGCTATAGTGGGCTCGAATACGTAGGCATTTCCCTTTTCCCTCATGGAAGACGAGCAGGGGCTGCAGTGGGGTATTTTCCTTCTCTCAGGTCAGTTGGGCTCTGATAAAACTCCAGCAGGGTAGGCTCTGGTGAAACAGTTTCTCTGGAGGGTGATCCTTGTTAAGAAGAACAGAACGTTCTGGCATATTTCAAAATGTCCCTTCCCGACGCCCCCCACCCCCCGCCAGAAGCATGAGGGAATTTTCCTCTGCTATTCACTGTGAGGAGGTGATAGAGCTTGGAGGCAAAACTCACAAAAGTGTGTCCCTGTTATAATTGGGTTCCCTGGAGATTTTAAGTCTCAGAGTTGTCCACACAGAGCCTCAGGCAACTTGTCAGTCAGAGTTTAGGTGTCCCTGCCACTGGCTCCTGTGGAGGTTTGTGCTCATGGGCTCCTGCTTCAGTAGCTGCGGTTCTTTGTATTCGCTGGTTGGTCGCTCTATGTTTCGAGGCAGTGGTTTGCCCTGTGACCTCACTTCCTTTATGGAACTAAGAACAGTTGGTGATTTTTCAGTTTGTTCGACTTTTTACTATTGTTAGGACAGACAGAGCGGCAACTTCCAAACTTTTTATATGCTGGACCACAAACCCTCTTCCCAATCACCGTATCTTATTTGATACTGACAACTCTTCCTGATTCTGTTCTCTTGGTTCCCAGGACTCCACACTGCTGGCTGTCCTTCCATCTCCCTGACTATCTTGCTTCAGTTTTCATGGCAGTCTCCTTTCCTTAAAAGTAGGCATTTTTTTCCTTACTTCTCTAGCTAGAAATTTTCCTGCCCCTGGGTGAAAACCTAATTCAAAACTTAAGATGGTGAAGAGAGACGTCATCAAAATGGCGGCGTGAGGTGAGCCTCTGTAAAGCTCCCCTGGAATTTACAACTAATCGAACAACAATAACTCCACAAAGGACTCCCTGCACAGCAGACAGGCAAGACGAAGAGGCCCACTACTGAATTCACCTCCAGGTGGGCGAATCGCGCGAGCGGGGGAGGAGGGAGAGGAGAAGTGCGGGGACGGAGCCGCGTGGGCGAAGGACGCAGACCTGGCTCAGTGCTCCGAGCACACTGCTCCCGGAACTACCGCAGCTGCAGGAGAGGGAAGAACTCAGACTGCTAGGGCTCCGCTTACGGCCCACAGGGCTGAGGGGACAGCGTATAACACGGTTGAACCCAATGCTCACAGCAGAGACCTCACGAAACAAAGACTGAGGAGAGAGGGCTGAAAACGGTGGTTTAAGCCCTCACTGCCGAGTGGAGAACGGAAGCCTTAGGCACGGAGACTAGCTGCCCCCTCCCTACCCTCCCAAAGCTCACCCCACCCCAACCTGCGCGGTGCTAGAGGCAGAACAGTAGCAGTGTCAGATCAAAAGAACAGAATATTTGCTGTTCTGAGAACTGTGGACCACAGACACAGATTCGCAGCCCAACTAGTTCCGGCAAAGGGGAGGGAGCTGTGGAAGCTGACTGGCTGTGGTGGGGTCGCCACCATTGCTCTGGGCCACCTCTCACAACTCACCCCGCCCCTGGCCCCACCTATCTGGGCGGGTCCCTACAGGAGTAAAGAGAACTGCTGAAACATACGGGCTCTGAATCTGGTGCAGAAAATGCTTTGGAACTTCAAAAGCTCTCCGCACCCCCACACGTACGTAGTCCCCTATGACCCAGGTGAACTGTTAACAGAGGAGAGGCCAGTATTCCAGGAAATCCCCCCATTGTGTGAGAAGCTAGAATAGTGCAGAGAAAACATAGCACTACTGTGTGAGAGGGAAAAAAAAGGCTGCAGCCGGAGAGAAAATAAAACATTCTACAAACAAGTATTGGAAAACAAAAGAAAGACCTCTTCCTATCAACCTGTTGCAGAAGCTACTCCTGTAGATGTCTAGGAAGAGAAATAATAAATCAGTAATTGCCATGAATAACCAAGGCAACAAGACAGCTCAGAAAGAAAGTGAAAAGTCTCCAGAAAAAGAACTTAAAGATATGGAAATATGTGACTTAAATGATGGAGAATTCAAGATTGCAGTTCTGAAAAAACTCAACGAGATGCAAGAAAGGCAATTTAATGAACTGAGAAACGCAATCAAAGAACAACATGAACATTTTACAAAAGAGATTGAAATTTTAAAAAAGAACCAAATGGAATTTCTGGAGATTAAGAACTCAATAGAAGAAATTAAGAATGAAATAACCAGCTTAGGTAGTAGAGTTGACCAGATGAAGGAAAGAATCAATGACATCGAAGATAGAAACCTGGAAATTACACAGATGGAAGAAGAAAGAGACTTGAGACTTAAAAGAAATGAAAGAACTCTACAAGAACTTTCTGACTATCAGAAAGAGCAATATAAGAATAATGGGCATACCAGAAGGAGAAGAAAGAGAGAAGAGAACAGAGAATATATTCAAACAAATTGTTGATGAGAACTTCCCAAACTTGTGGACAGAACTGGATCCTCGAATCCAAGAAGCAAATAGAACACCTAATTACCTCAATCCCAACAGGCCTTCTCCAAGGCACATTGTATTGAAGCTGTCTAAAATCAATGACAAAGAAAGAATCCTCAAGGCAGCCAGGGAAAAGAAGACGGTAACCTACAAAGGAAAGCCCATTAGATTATCATCAGATTTTTCAGCAGAAACTCTACAAGCCAGGAGGGAGTGGAACCAAATATTCAAACTATTGAAAGAGAGAAATCATGAGCCAAGAATAATATATCCAGCAAAGATATCCTTTAGATATGAAGGAGGAATAAAGACCTTTCCAGACATCCAGAAGCTGAGGGAATTTTCTAATACACAACCTGCACTACTAGAAATACTAAAGGAGCCTATTCGACCACCATCAACAGGGACAATTTGTGGCAACCGAAACATAAAAAGGGGGAGAGTAAAGGCCTGAACAAGAATACGATAATGGAGAAAGTAAAGGTGCTGAAGAAAATGGAATACTCTAAATATCAAACTTTCTTTTACATAAACTTAAGGGTAACCACTCAAAAAAAATCCAGAACTGAAATGTACAATGTAATAAAAGAAGAAACAGAGTTAAAAAATCATAGAATACCACCACACAGAAATAATACACAACAACAAAAAGGCAAAGAAACAATGGAGACACAGCCTTACCAGAAAACTAAAGATAGAATGACAGCAAATCCTCACATATCATTAATCACCTTAAATGTAAATGGACTTAATTCACCAATAAAAAGGCACAGAGTAGCAGATTGGATCAAAAAACTAAACCCAACCATATGCTGTCTCCAAGAAACAAAACTCAGCTACAAGGACAAGCATAGACTCAAAGTGAAAGAGTGGAAATTGACACTCCAAGAAAACGGTACCCAGAGAAAATCAGGTGTAGCCATATGATATCAGATGAAACAGACTTCAGGGTGAAAAAGATAACAAGAGACAAAGATGGACATTTCATAATGGTAAAGGGGACTATACAACAAGAAGACATAACAGTCATCAATATTTATGCCCCCAATCAGGGAGCACCAAAATACACCAAGCAACTACTAACAGAACTAAAGGGAGAAATTGACCAAAACACAATTATACTAGGGGACTTAAATACATCATTGACAGCTATGGATAGATCATCCAAACAGAAAACAAATAACAAAATAGCAGCCCTAAGTGACACATTAGATGAAATGGACATAATTGACATACATAGAGCACTTCATCCTAAAACATCAGACTATACATTCTTTTCGAGTGTACGTGGAACATTCTCAAGGATAGACCATATATTGGGACATAAAAGCAGTCTCAGCAAATTTAAGAAGATTGAAATCATACCAAGCATATTCTCTGATTACAAGGCTTTGAAATTGGATATCAACTGCGAAAAGAAAGCTGGAAAAAACACAAATACATGGAGATTAAACACCATACTTTTAAAGAACGACTGGGTCAAAGAAGAAATTAGAGGAGAGATCAAAAGATACATAGAAACAAATGACAATGAAAATACATCCTACCAAAATTTTTGGGATGCAGCGAAAGCAGTTTTAAGAGGGAAATTTGTATCATTACAGGCCTATCTCAAGAAACAAGAAAAATCCCAAATAAATAACCTCATGTTACACCTTAAAGAACTAGCAAAAGAAGAACAAGTGAAACCCAAGGTCATCAGAAGAAAGAAAATAACAAAAATCAGAGCAGAGCTCAATGAAATAGAGAACAAAAAGACAATAGAAAAAATTAATGTGACAAAGAGCTGGTTCTTTGAAAAAGTTAATAAAATCGACAAACCCTTGGCTAGACTCACTAAGATAAAAAGAGAGAAGACACTAATTAACAAAATCAGAAATGAAAAAGGAGAAATTATCACGGACACCACAGAAACACAAAGGCTCATGCAAGAATACTATGAAGGACTATATGCCACCAAATTTAATAACCTAGCAGAAATGGACAAGTTCTTAGAAACATATAGCCTTCCAAGGCTGAACGATGAAGAACTGGAAAATCTAAACAGACCGATCACCAGTAAAGAAATTGAATCAGTCATCCAAAACCTTCCCAAAAGCAAAAGTCCAGGATCAGATGGCTTCACTAGTGAATTCTACCAAACCTTCAAAGAGGATCTAATACCAATCCTGCTCAAACTCTTCCAAAAAAATTGAAGAAGGGTCAGTACTCCCTAACTCATTTTATGAGGCCAACATTACCCTGATACCAAAACCTGGTAAGGACAACACAAAAAAAGAAAACTACAGACCAATATTTCTAATGAATACTGATGCAAAAATCCTAAACAAAATTTTAGCAAATCGAGTACAACAATGCATTAAAAAGATTATTCATTATGACCAAGTGGGGTTCATCCCTGGGGCACAAGGATGGTTCAACATCCGCAAATCCATCAATGTGATACAGCACATAAACAAAATAAAGGACAAAAATCATATGATTATATCAATTGATGCAGAAAAAGCATTTGACAAGATACAACATCCATTTATGATTAAAACACTCAATAAAATAGGCATAGAAGGAAAATACCTTAACATAATAAAGGCCATCTGTGACAAGCCCTCAGCTAATCTCATAATTAATGGTGAAAAACTGAAGCCCTTTGCTCTACGTTCAGGAACACGACAGGGCTGTCCCCCATCACCTCTGCTTTTCAACATAGTGTTGGAAGTCCTTGCCAGAGTCATCTTCATTCCAAATTGGGAATGAAGAAGTTAAAATATCACTCTTTGCAGATGACATGATGCTATATATAGAAAACCCTAAAGACTCCACCAAAAAGCTGTTAGAAACAATCAACGAATACAGTAAAGTTGCTGGCTACAAAATCAACGTACAAAAGTCCATTGCATTCCTATATACTAACAATGACATCTAAGAAAAAGAAATTCAGAAAACAATTCCCTTTGCATTTGCAGCAAAAAGAATAAAGTACCTAGGAATAAACTTAACCAAGGATGTGAAGGATTTATATGCTGAAAACTATAAGACATTTTTGAAAGAAATTGAAGAAGACACAAAGAAATGAAAAGACATTCCATGCTCATGGATTGGAAGAATCAACATAGTTAAAATGGCCATATTACCCAAAGCAATATACAGATTTAATGCAATCCCCATCAAAATCCCAATGGCATTTTTTAAAGAAATAGAACAAAAAAAATCATCAGATTTGTTTGGAACCACAAAAGACCCCGAATAGCCAAAGCAATCTTAAGAAAAAAGAACAATGCTGGAGGTATCACACTGCCTGACTTTAGCTTGTACTACAGGGCTACAATAATCAAAACAGCATGGTATTGGCAGAAAAACAGACACATAGACCAATGGAATAGAATTGAGAACCCAGAAATAAAACCACATAAATATGGACAGAGAATTTTTGACAAAGAAGCTAAAAACATACAATGGAGGAAAGACAGCCTCTTCAATAAATGGTGCTGGGAGAATTGGATAGCCACGTGCAAAAGAATGAAACTGGACTGTTATCTGTCACCATGTACCAAAATTTATTCACAATGGATCAAAGACTTAAGAATAAGACCTGACACAATAAACTGCATGGAAGAAAACACAGGTACTAAACTTATGGACCTTGGGTTCAAAGAGCATTTTATGAATTTGACTCCAAAGGCAATGGAAGTAAAAGCTAAAATAAACACATGGGACTATATGAAACTTAAAAGTTTCTGCACAGCAAAAGAAACCATCGACAAAATAAAGAGGCAACCGACTGAATGGGAGAAGATTTTTGCAAACCGTTCCTCAGATAAGGGTCTAATATCCAAAATATACAAGGAACTCATGAAACTCAACAACAGAAAAACAAACAACCCAATTGAAAAATGGGCAGAGGACCTGAAGAGACATTTCTCCAAAGAGGACTTACAAATGGCAAATAGACATATGAAAAAATGCTCATCACTAATCATCAGAGAGATGCAAATAAAAACCACAATGAGATATCACCTCGCCCCAGTCAGAATGGCTTTCATCAACAAGACAAATAGTAACAAGTGTTGGAGAGGGTGTGGAGAAAAAGGAACCCTGATACACTGTTGGTGGGAATGCAGACTGGTGCAGCCATTATGGAAGGCAGTGTGGAGGTTCCTCAAAAAATTACAAATAGAATTACCATATGACCCAGCAATTCCTCTCCTGGGTATCTACCCAAAAAATTTGAAATCATTTATACATCAAGACACGTGTGCTCCAATGTTCATTGCAGCTTTGTTTACGGTGGCCAAGACATGGAAACAACCAAAATGTCCTTCGATAGATGAATGGATAAAGAAGTTGTGGTATATATACACAATGGAATACTATTCATCGTTAAGGAAAGATGACATAGGAACATTTGTGACAACATGGATGGATCTTGAGAGTATAATGCTAAGCGAAATAAGTCAGATAGAAAAAGCAGAGAACCCTATGATTTCACTGATATGTGGTATATAAACCAAAAACAACAAAAGAACAAGACAAACAAATGAGAAACAAAATCTCATAGACATAGACAATAGTTTAGTGGTTACCAGAGGGTAAGGAGGTTGGGGGGTGGGAGAGGAGGGTAAGGGGGATCAAATATATGGTGATGGAAGGAGAACTGACTCTGGGTGGTGAACACACAATGGGATTTATAGATGATGTAATACAGAATTGTACACCTGAAATTATGTAATTTCATTAACAATTGTCACCCCAATAAATTAAAAAAAAACAACAACAAAAACTTAAGATGGTAAATGATAAATGACCCCAAAAGGTTAATTGTTGATATTTATGCCTTTTATATTTTTGTATTTTTTAAATTAAAGTTTATTGGGGTGACAATAATGCAAAAGGCAAATATAAAAAAAATACAGAGGGTATTTTTTTTTGTATTTGCCTTTTGCATTGTCGAGGAACACAGACCCATGTTATAAACAAAATCTATAGATGGTCCCTATTGCAGTAGGAATTCAAACATCTGTGTAGGGCTTTTCCATAATGCAAAATAAAAAACAAAAACAGTTAATAACAATAGCACACATGCACATGCACACACGTATTCTAATGTGACATTCTAGTTTTAAAAAAGTAGCTGTCTGGGCTTTCTTGGCCTTGCTGAGAAATCAAACACTCGAGGTTTTCTGCTCTACAGGTGAGTCCTTGCCAAGTAGGTCAGAGTGAGTCATACAGTCCCTGCTAAACCCATCAGACATCTTTGTTTTGATGCAACTGCCGTGCCAATGCCACCAGATTCTCCAATAATAAGAAAGTTGCACATTTTCCAATCATTTAACTGAGCATAAAGATTCTACTTTCTAGACAGTCAAATAAAAGAAAAAGGATACCAAATTGGTGTGTAGAAAAGTAAGATTTTGCTAATTTTGCTGCATGTGTGACCAAAACTTTTAAGAGCACTGAAGTTCACAGTTTTCCCCTACACATTTTCCAGTTTAGCAGGTGATCCAAGAAGACTTGTTTCATGTTCATTCAGTTGCTTTCAGTCCTCTAGGCCTACCGCTGCTTACCTGTAAATATTTTAGAGTTTAAGATGCAGAACCCTATGTATCAGGAAGAGACTAAACGTCGTATAATACTAAGCTCTTCTTACACTGACAGAGCAGTATGCAATTGATTTTTCGAATGATGTTTATCAAAATTGGTTAAAATGAAGAGATAAGCTTCAGTTTTTTTTCCTTGCGAATTTCCCTTACCTGAAAACCTTTTCTTTCCCACCAGCATAGGACAAATGACTCTACTTGATGTATGGGTCAAACACGAAATAGAAATCAGGATTAGAACACGAAGTATCTTTATGTCTAACTTGACTTCTAGCTTTATTGTCCCCTCCGCTCAAGAGCTTCACTGATTAATTTGGTAATCCGAGTATGATAGAAAACTCAGGACACATCCTTTTCAATGAATAATTCTCTTTGTGGAAAATTCATTTGAGTTTTGATCCAGGACCATGACAATACCACCCACTTCTGTTCTTTATTTGGTCTTTGGAAAATCCAGTCCTTGGAAATAAAATCGTTTCCTGAGAGGTTTCATTTTACTTCTGTGTGACTCGATAGAAAAGCAAATATCTGAAAATAGGTAACAACTGAAGGAGGGACTCTTTGGCAAGGGGATGTTTAAAGAGACTTATTTTTAAGAGTTTGAAATACTTTCACATCTTTGGTTATACATAGGCCATGATGTGTGACTAAATGCTAAGAAGGTAAAATAACTAATAAAGATATTACCTATTTTGGGGTTAACATACTTATTCTTAAAGCAAATTTCTTTCTTAGTTAAGAGGTCTCTTTAACTGCAGGTATCCAGTAACTAAGGTAACTGGCGCATAGTAAGTGCTCAATAAGTTTTCCTTCTTTACTTGCATGAACGAAGTATATCTTACAAACCTTATATTTCATGTTGGAAAGCCAGACTCTTGATTACTTCCATGGTGGTAATAACTGATCACAAAACCATAATAAAAAAGGGGCTGGACTGCCCGTTCCTCCTGGGAAGGAGCTGTGGTCTGAAGCTTCTCTATTTCTTTCTCACAGTTCCTCTGGGAACTGTAGGCAGGCACATGGTGGGACTAAATAAATACTTGGTGAGAACTGTGTGTTTTCATGTGTGGTTTGTGCATTCTGACAGGACAAGCTTATCTCTGAATAAGCGGCAAATCTTAAAGAATGGTTCCAACTTGGACTTTCAGTTGATCTGCCTTACAGTGGACCCACTGCCCTGTGGCATCATGCCCAGGGAAATCATCCAGAGCTATTAACCGCTCCTTTATCCCTGAGTTTGGATCCAGGACAATTGTTGTGCTTTCAGATGACCACAAAACAATTTGATAATGGTTCTGCTGCGGAAAGTGAAATTCTCAGCACCAAAATTCCACTTACACTAATTTTGCAATGAGTTCAGAGACACATCCTGGGAAGAGCCCCGCTTTGGGGTTCAGAAGACTCGAGTCAAAGTCCTGCCTCCTCTTTATGAATTGTGTGGTCTTGGGCAAGTCACTCAGCCTCTTCTGGTTCCTCCTTGTCTACAAAAATGGGTGGGTGGTGGATATGGAAATAACACACACGTGTGTGCTGGGGAGGAAGTGACACAACGAACATAGACTGTTAAATGCTGAACATATATTAAAGTTGTTTCTTGCTGACCTATCATCTAAACACACACACACACACACACACACACACACACACACACACCCCAAAAGTAACAACAGAAAGAAAAAGAACCAGTGATGGAGAGTTTGCAGGTATGTTAATTTTCCAAATGTCCTTCTTTTAAACAGTTATTCTTTGGCCAACATAACTATTTTAAATATCGAGTACAGTTCCCATTCACATGATGTTCCTAGATCCCTGACACTATTTGTTAGGATTATTTTCAGTCATAGAGGGTCTGGAGTCAGGGTTCTAATCAATTTCAGGCCTGCCTTCACGTTCTTCTTTCCCTGTACTTTTTGCGTCCCTGCTCCTTAGCGTGGCTGTGGTTCCTGGTGGAGCCCCTGGCTTGATGGGAGCTTACATTCTGGGCTGGACTCAGCTTTAAGAGTCCCTCTGTGACTGCGGAGGCAGCTCTTGTTCTCTAAGGAGGAAGGGAGCTTCCTAAGCAGGTGGAGGGCTTCATGCTTCTTTTGGGGAAGCCTTTCCTTTGGGGGCCACAGTTGAGCTGCAGCACAGCTGTTAGTAAAGCCACTTCAGGTAAGGGGATACCGTGGAAAGTTCTGCTGTGGTCTTGCTGACAATTGCTCTCACCCTTTGCCCATATAACAGTGGCTTCTGTTTAACTAAGATAGCATAAAACAAATAGCGAATATGCTGCTGGGGAGAGGAATTCCATAAAATTCATAAAATTAACAGACAATCAAACATGCTTTGCTTGTGGCTTATGGTATTTTCATGCGGAAAAACATAGAAACAACAGAAAAACAAAGAAACACAGGCTTGAAACTCCAGCTAATGCCAGTCTGCACTGCCACAAAAGCTGATTTCTGGGTGGATTCTAAGGAGAAGTGAAGCTGGAAGGAGCCTGAGGAAGCCACATGCTGGGGCCTTATTTTGTCTCTCCTGATTTATTAGTTAGTTCTATGAAAACCATTTAATTACACCAGCTCCAAACCACTCTTTAAATGAACAAGAACCCATGGAAAAGAGCTGTGGGGTTCCTTCTTCCACCAATCCCTCACCTTTCTGGGGATAAACAAGGTATTTCATGTAAGATTCTCCATTTTGCAGCCTAAGGCAAATAAGTATTCACTCTCAGAAGGCTACAATGGAATCTTTGAACACACACTGTTGTTTTTACATCTGCTCTGAAAGCTTACCATCTTATGCTGCTTGAGGGAAGAATCATATCTAATTGAAGATTTATAACTCCAGTCACATGAGAACTTATTCAATCATTTATCTACTCATTCATGCAAACATTTATTGGATTTACCAATCTTGACTGAAACCTATTTTGTAGCAAGGCATTTGGGAAAGCTCTGGGAGAGATACAGGAATGAAGAAGTCAGCCCCCTAAGAAGGAGCTTAAAATCCATCGGGCCCATAAACATAAAAAAATGCTCAACCTCATTCATAGTAAGAGAAAAGCAAATTAGAGCTGCACGAAGATTTTGCCTAATAGACTGGAAAAGCTCCCAAAGTGATAACCCACTGTGTCGCAAGGCTGTGGGGAAGGAGGCAATCCCAGATACTGCGGGTGACTGCAAATCAGTGCAACTCCCTGAAGAGGAAAATTCAAAAATCTCTATAAAATTATAAGTATATGTAAACTTTGATGCAATGAGCCCATTTGTGGAAATTTATTCTACAAGTATACATAGACACATACAAAATGATATAAGGGCAAGTTATTTTTTGCAGCACCATCTGTAATAGCAAAATATTATTAAAAACACACCCATCCATAAGGGTTTGTTTCTCTGTATAACGGAATACTATGCAGCCTACAAGAAGAATGATGTGGGAAAAGCTTTAAGATCTGTTTTTAAGTGAGGAAAGCAAAATCCAGATAAGTGTGTAAAGTATGGCATCTTTTCTTTTGTGTAAAAAAAGAAGGAAGATAAGAATATACATTAATATTTGCTTGAATTTGCATAAAGAAACACTGGAAGCATACATAAGGGAGTCATGAAAGGGGTTTGGAGTGGGGGTGGTGGGGGTGCGGGCAGAGAGCCAGGTGGGAATGAAACAGAAGAGGACAGAGATGGGAGGAAACCCTTCATTGTATACCTCTTTATATTTGGATTTAAGAGCCACGTGGATATACTACATTTTAAAAAATGAAATAAGTATGTTTTTAAAGTATTTTAGGGAAGGCAAACACATGCTCCAATAATACGTACAATACACATTGCTACCTTATTTTCTAATTAAATTTAAAGCTCCTGGAGGGATGAATCACATAAAAGCCTTTTAAACTAATCCCTCACATAGTTTCTCCCTCTCCAATTTCTCTTATAAAACCTTGCCAGATTAATCTTTCCAAATACCTGTTTAGACAGATTGCCAGAAACGTTTCCTTATGGTTTCTGCATCAAATTCAAATATCTCTGTTTGACTTTTAGGGCTCTCAACAGCCTCACCTTATCCAACTGACGCAATCTAACGTCAGATTGCATCTGACATTTTAGGGCTCCCATCTCTGACTTTTAGGGTTCTCAAAACACACACCTTATCCAACTGATGCAATCTAATATCCATTACTGAGATCCCCAACAAGCATCTTATGCTCCCATCAGGCTGGGCTCATCATTGTTCTTTAATGGTTCCATCCCTGTGCCTTTGCTTGGGCTATTTCCCATCTGTGGGGATGCCTTCCACTCTGCCCTCTATCTATCCTGAACCTTGTGTCTTCCAAGGCCCCTCCCATCCCTAAAGTCTGCACTTGGAGCCCAGACTGATGTACTCCTTGTGTGACCTCCATGGTAACACACACACACACATCACTGGTAACTTTGGCATGCTGTGATGTCAACATCATACATTTCCAGCTTTCTGGGTCCTACTAAGAGGTTGTCCAGGTCACAACCGTAAGGACTGGCTAGAACCCAACCCATCCCCCCACGTGCTGCTTCTAATGAGCCAAATTCTCCAGACTACTGTCAACTGTTACTTGCATAACAGGCACCCTATCTTCAAGTCAAAACTAGTTGTGTCTGGTGAATTGGAGGGTGGTCCCATGTGGAGCTAGCTTGTTTGCACGTGAGTCCTTGCCACCACAACCACCATCACCACGAGATAAGCAAAGAGGTGGGAGGACATTTGAGGTAAGAGAGAAGAGGGTACAGCTTTACCCAATCCCTTTCAGCCCATGTCTGAGCACCATGGAGAAAGAGCCTACAGGTCAAACCCGAAGGACCTATTTTCCTGAAGAATGCTGGGAGCCACAGTGTATGACGCTGAGTCATGTCAATGAGGCTCAGTGAGAAATGGAGAGAATGGAAGGTGGCTTTGAAAGTTTTTGAGTTTTGCAGCTTTGGGGAGCATGGGAAGCTAGAGCCTGAACAGGGTAGCATGGCGAGGGCAGGACAACAAGCGACTTCTCCAGTCATGGACGTCGGGGAGGGGACCGCTGTGGAACTACAAGAAATACCAGTTCTTGAGCAATGTAAGATACCCACAGGGGTATCAGAAACCCTGGTGAGGGGTGGTGAGGGGAGTCTGCAGGAGGCTGTGGTTGGAAATGGGGAGGGGCAAGAGCCAGAGAGGTTCAGATTATTTCTGTTGGTGTAACCTTGTCCACACACCCTGAGAAATTCAGCCTAAACTTGATATTCAGCTAGGTCCTCTGGCAGTATGCGGCCCACAATCTCACTGATAAAAAACATACAGTTTGAGTGACAGGATTTTAGAGGCAGTGCTGGGACAGCCAGCAGGTTTCATCCCAAGGTCTGACTCCCTCCCTTCATCGGGTAGTGAGTCCTTGGAGTTCTGTTGAGAAGGATTTCGCAGCCCAGTTGGGCTCACTGTGGGAGAGCATCATAATCCAGTACAGATGTCTGCCATGGGCTCAGACTGGGAGGGCAAATGGATTTGCCATCTTTGATCCTATCTATATTACAGACAGGGAAACGGAGCCCTAGAGAAGGGAAGTAGCTTGTTCAAGGTCTCTTTACCAAGCTAGAACTAGAACGCAGGTCCCTTCTCTCCCTAACTGGGCTTCTCCATTACCTTTTAAGTCTTTTTCTTTTTCAGATAAATAGAAAAAATAAAGATAATCAAAATAACAAATGATCTATATAATAAAACCTTGATTTTAGTTAATAATCTTATTCTTCCATCCCTTCCCTCTGCCCCTCTACAAAAGAAACTATGAGTTCCTCATAACATAGTCAACAGATCTGAGACACTTTATTCCTTTCTCCCTGACTTTCTGCCTACCCTTCTGGGGGTGAAACTAAGGGGAACTAAATAGACAAAGTATAGCAGTCTGAAGGAGAAGCAAGTAGGAAAATATTTGGCAAGCACACAAAATGAGTGAAAAATCCAGAACTGATGGTGCCCACAAACCTTTCTTACAGGGATGGAGATCCTTTCCCTCCACAACTGCTGTTTTCCTGAAGCTCCTTCCCCCATCTCTGCCATGTACAGCCCCTACCCAGCTCCACATCTGATTTCTGCAGCTGGGTTTTTGAGGAAAAAGTGATTTTTTAAAAGATTTCCCACCTGCCACATCACATTATGACTCATCACACTGGGATGTACCTTTCTCTGACATGCCAAGTTCTCCATGCTCGCATTTTAAAAGGCAGTCTTTCTCTCACAGTAACAATTGGAAATCCATTGACAGAGAGCAGGTTTTAAACCAGTGCGTTGCAAGCATCTGAAAGAGATGGAAGCTTTGACCCTGACATTTAGGGTGTGGGCACTTAAATGTTTTGCACTTCCAGGCCTTTACCCAGGATTCGAAGGGAAAACTCAAGGACTGTTCCTGTAATATCCAGCATATTGGCCTTAAGAGAAAAGGGAAATGGAAAAAGCCGCCTCCTAGTATTTCAGAATCAATAAATGAAATGAGACAGGTTTTGATGGAAGACAAAGTATCTAAAAGTGACATTTCTCAGTGACTAGCTGCTCCATTCATTCCAAAAATATGTATTGAATTCTGACTGAGGGCCAGAAACCGGGGATGAAAAAAATGCATCAGTCATATCCCGTGTTCTTCAAGTCACTGTGGGGGGTGGGAGGAGGCCCACAGCCCTGCGAACAGGATTTCAGCACCGTGTGACAAACGATAATGAAGATGTGGGCAGGGAGCCATGAGAACACTTTCAAAAGTGACGTGAAAGGACTTGCTGCTGCTAACATTTATTTGGTTCGTATTTACACCACCCCACACGTTACCCGGTGCATTTCTACCTCATCTTCCCTACTGTGTTGTAGGAACCACCTTTTCATCTTATTTGTATTGTTTATAGGGTCTGCTCCATAGCACACACTTAATAAAGAATTACATCCACAGATATTTATTGAGCAGCTGGGACCTGGTGTAACACCAAAAGTAGAGGCTTACTATGATGAATACGTGAATTCCCACATTCAAGATTGTAGGTCAGTGAAAATGAAAGGCATAATGGGACGAAGCAACACAAACAAAAGCATTGTGAGAATGCGGGGCCAGGGTGGTCAGTCACGCTTGGATAATCGGAAGGCGTGAGGTGAGGAGAGAGCATGGAGCAGTATGGGAGGGAACCACAGGGAAGAAAAGGGTGGGAGATGGAGCGGCTGAAGATGGGGAAAACGTAGACAGGCTGATGCCATGGTGAAGACCTTGAACTTTATTTTCCAGGCAACAACAAGTCCATGTCGATTGATGGATAGAAGTAATTAATTTCAGGAGTCGTGGATATACACAGATCTGGCCATATTACTGAAGTGAAGCAATTACTGAGAGCCTGGACTGTGAAGCTTGGTGCGATTTTTCTCTGCATGAAGCTACCTCTCCTATGCTAAGGACTGGGCCCTACCATACACGGGTATCACTGCCTCACTGACAGGACAGGCCACAGGTAGCCAAGTCCCTCAGGTGGTCAGCCTGTGACCGCCCTCACCTCTGCCCCTACTCAATCTGGTATTGCCGCCACCAGGGAAGCCACTCTTATTGAGTACACAACATGCCCTCTGGGCCCCTTTCTCTGGCCGCTTCTCTCCACTCTGACTACTCCCTGTATCAGCTTCCCTCTTCCCAGCAATTCACTGTCACCCCCTACCCACTCCCAGGGCTCTACCCTTGGCCTGAAGATTTCTCTGTTTGACAGATGACGAAATGAAACCTTAGTGAAGTGAAATGACTTGTCCACTGTCACACTGCTAATAAGCATAGTTAGTGGAAAGAGACCTGGATGGGTGACCCCAGGGCTGGGACACTGGGTTACTTTCTGCAGTGACACTACTACTACTACCTATATATAGTAGATGAGATTAACCACCTGCAAAGCCATTTCATACTTAGAACGCTGCCAAAAATGAAGAAACAAAGGAAACTCTAGAAATTTAATCAAGAAATGATGAAATGTGAAAATGCTCCTGTCTGCTTATCAAAGCGATTCATAAAGCTTTATCTAAACTTATTACCCTTCCCTCAATCCTCCTCAATGCTTACTCCTCTTATGATGATTTTCTTCAGAGCACTTATGATATCTTTGCTTAACTGATTGTTAACTGCCTCACTCCTTTGAATATGAGTCCCTTGAAGGAGGGGGCCCGTGTTTCAACCAAACTCTTATCCCCAGCACTTCGAACAGGGCTTGACACATAGTAAGCGATGAGTTAATACAACCCATAGTTTAGTGATTCTCAAGGGAAGAGCTTGAAAAAGCAGTACCCACACTCCTACATCCTAGTGGGAGAGTCTGACCCACCATCTCTCTCATTAATAATCAGTGGGCAGAGACGCACTGTCACAAAATGAGAGTGTTGGCCCCTCAGGTATGTTGGAGCAGAACAAGGGCCACACCACTGATATCTAGCCTGAACTAGGTAGGGTATTAATAGGTTTTTTAGAAAGAACATGCCAACATAAGAAGAGTGGTACTAAAGAGCTGACACTTACATAGCACTTGCTTCAGGCCCGGCAAAGGTCTAAGTCATTGTAAGTCACTGAATCCTCACAACTATCCAATGAGGGAGATGGTTATATATTATCCCCATTTTGTAGATGGGAAAACTGAGGCACAGAGAAATTAAGTAACTTGCCCAAGGTTGCACAGCTAGGAAGTGGGATTTGAATCCAGACATCAGGCTCCAGAGTGCAAGTCAGGCAATACAGAGCAATGCTTGTGGCAAATTCAAGATGGCCACAACTACTCTGATATTACTCCCATCAAAGGGTGGACTCTATGTACCCTCCCCTGTACCCAGAATGGCCTGCAGTTAATTTGATGAATAAGTAATACTATGCCATTCCTGGGCCTAGCTTTTTTATTTCTTCGCCTTTTAATTCAATTTAATTTTTTATTTTTTATCAGTTTCAGGTGTACAAAACAATGTAATAGTTAGACATTAACACCCCTCACAAAGTGATAATCCCCTCTCCCAATCTACGACCCCTCTGACATATATAGCTGTTACATATAGTTGTTACAATTCCATTGATTCTATTCCCTATGCTGTACTCCACATCCTGTGACTATGTATATATATATTAAATTATAGATGACATTCACTTGTATACACCAATAATAAACTATCAGAAGGAGAAATTCAGAAAACAGTCCCATTTACAATTGCTTCAAAAACTATAAAATACTTAGGAATAAATTTAACCAAAGAAGTAAAGATCTGTACTCAGAAAATTACAAGACAATGAAGAGAGAAATCAAAGAAGATACAAATAAATGGAAACACATACCATATTCATGACAAGGAAGAATTAATATCGTTAAAATGTCCATACTGCCTAAGGCAATATATAGATTCAACGAAATTCCTATCAAATTACCAATGACATTTTTCACAGAAATCAGAATAGAACATATAATCCTAAAATTTATATGGAACCACAAAAGACCCCGAATAGCCATGGCAATCTTGAGAAATAAGAACAAAGTGGGAGGTATCAGGATACCTGACATCAAATTATACTAAAAGGCTACAGAAATGAAAACAGCATGGTACTGGCATAAAACAGACACATAGATCAATGGAACAGAATAGAGAGCCCAGAAATAAATCCATACCTATAAGGTCATTTAATCTACAATAATGGAAGCAAGAATGTACACTGGGGTAAAGACAGTCTATTCAATAAATGGGCCTAGCTTTTAAGAAGAATCGCAATTTCCATTTCTTGCCTCTGGGAGCCTCTGTTGGAAAGGCCAAGTGGAGAGGCCCAGAGGCTACAAGGAGAAAGACTCAGCAGGGTCCAGCTTTTCCTGGTGTCTCTTCTAAGGCACCAGGTATGTGGATGAGCCATCTTGAATTCTCAGCCCTGCCCAGTGGACTACCACTGGAGATTTAACATCACATAGAGCTGACCCCTGTCTAAATTCCTGATTCATAAAATCATGAGCTATGATAAAATGACTGTTGCTTCACATCAGTGAGTTTTGGAATAGTTTGTTATGCAGTTATGTTGTGCTAATCAGAATAGTGTTTAAACATTTTGACTGTGACAAACAGATAGAAATACATTGTCCATGAAACACACATACGTACACACTAGGGCAGCCAGGTTAGCACTGGCTTCAGACTTTGAAAGTCCAAGTGGCCGAATGCCTGATTGAACATTTCTGGAATTTCTGAACTTATGTGTGATCAGTGGCAATGTGGATACAAAGTTTGCATGAACCCAGCAATGTTCGTAATACAACAAGGAATGTTGTTCAGATTTATTGTTGGTATCCATCCATCCGTCCATCCATCCACCCACCCACCCACCCACCCATCCATTCATTCATCCATACTTTTATCTAAAATCAAATCTCACAAAAGTATCCTAGCCCTTACTATGTGTAATGCACTCTGATAGTTTCTATTCTATTTACTTTAAAAAATTGCTCATCATGACCCCCTAAGTTACTTTCTTGACCCACCAAGGAGGGAATACTTGCAGTCTGAGAAAGGGTAAGCGCCAAGGAAGAGCTTATCAAAGAATGGGCAGCATTCTCTAGGAGAGGCAGCATTTCTAATCAGCCACCCCCCACATTCGGTTCACTTGGCAGATGGAGTAACGACGGAAATGCCCTGTCCCAGCTTTATGACACCTGTGTTAAGATCACCCAACTGATCGCTGTGCTTTGATTCCACACTCAATAACCAGCTCAGTTTGCCCTGTGGTTTCTGCACATGCTGCTCCCTCTGGGACTTGCTCCTTTTGCCCCACCCCACTGTTGCCTGATGAACAACTAATATTCACCCTTCAGGACTCAGCAGAAGCCTTTCTCCCAGAAGCCTTCCTTGATTCTCTAGGGCTGGGTTGGGTCATAGCTCTGTATTCGAAGCCGACTGTATTATCCTTGCCTGTTTATTAGGTGGTGGGCCCTAAGAGCTTAGGGACTTAGTGCTCGGCACTGAGGAGGAACGTGGTAAATAGCTGTTGAATAAGCAAATATCTGTTTGACCATGTGCATATTTCTACTAGAAAGAGATTGATCTGACCAATTATTCCCCAACCAAACATTAGAATTTTGGCTCGCATGGCAAACATAAACAATATTGTGAATTCCTATCAATTGACATTTTGTGATTTACAGCTGTCTCTTGTGGGTTAAGTCATGCGAATCAGTCCCCATTAATTTCATTAACTCTGGGAGGAATCATAAGTTTCTAGAATGGCAGAGCTGACTACCAGACCTTTATGATTTCACCAAATTAATGTCACTTTCTAAAGTCTTGACAGCAGCCATCTGATGTCTCACTCATAGCCCTACATCAATTTTAAGTGCAGGGCCAATATGTGGATTCTGAGTCTCTTTACAATATAGCACCTTCCATATGAATTAAATTGATGACAGCCTTAGAAATAGGTTTTAAAGTATTTTCCACTTTTTCTTGATTTCATGTAAAATCTTTGTTTTCTAATAGCCTTTGACTATTTGGATTTCTTTTGTGCGATTTTTTTTTTCCTTTTTGAGGATCATTTTTTTTTTTTTCCCTGAGGAAGGCTATTAACAATTTTCCAAATTGTTTTTGTCCCAAATCACATAAATTGGGATACATCTATTAGTTTAAAAATTAGGATGGTCATAGCAATGGACTTGAGAGCTATCTCAGCTGGAACTGAGGTCTGCACAAACCTATGTAATTAATGTTGTCATTAAAAATAATCTTAGATTATTTATTTACTTGTTGCCAGGAAAGAAACTGAAGAATATTAGCACTTGAACAAAACCCTCAAACAGGAAATCTGAAGGTCACAAAAGGACAATGACCGTGACAAGAGCAGCAGCATTTTGGTGCCTTCAAGTAGCCACACTGTTCCAGGACTGAGTACTTCCCCCAGTGGCTGGCTTATTGAAAACAAACAAACAAAAATATAGCTGCTAGGGAGAGCCACATGAGAAGGGGATGGGAAGGTAAAGGTCTTATAAATGAGCAAACTAAACCCTACAAAACTACTTAATACAAACTTAGAGGCTCTATGACTTTACATTGTTACTCATTAAAAAAAAAAAAAAATTAAAGTCTTCTTTAGAGCAGTACCCAGAGTCCAGGGAAGGCTGCCGAAAGCAGAAGGCAGAAAATGCATTCAGGAATGAACCACTGGTAGTGTCTTAAACCTGTGACATTTTTGTTCTTATCCTCTGGCCAAGTTTCACTCTTGGATATATGCAAGAGCTCTTACTAAATTAAATGGAGGTTAAATGTGCATGCTCAAAGGAGAAATTTGGCCACTAGTATCTTTCCAAAGATATTAGTAAAACAATAGAGGTGAAAAGGATGGTTGTGTCACCAGAATTCTTGTTTCAGATGAGAAATGCCAGGAGACAGAGCAAGCCTTGCATTATTTTTTCCTTTGCAGAGTCTCCGTCTTTGCATTCCCTAAAGTCAGTGCATTCTCACTAACTTAAATGTGTTCACAGAAGCAGCATCTATTCCAAGTAAATACTCTAATTCCCTGCAGCAGAAGACTCCTAGACGATGTGAAAGTGGAGCGGATTGTGAAGACATCAAACAAGGGAAAATGCAAACTTTTATTCCAAAAGACGAAAAAGTGAGTTTTTATACCTTTCTTGATGACAGAAGTGGGAATGCTAGAGGGGAAAAAGAACTGGTTTGGGAGGCGAAGCAAGCCATTTTTGAGCCTGACGTCTGTTACTGATAAGTTTCCTGACTTGGTGCTTGCAGGAGCTTTGGATTTGTCATCTGAAAATAAAATTGTTGGGCCGGCCTGGTGGCTGAGGCAGTTAGACCTCCGTGTTCCTGACTCCGAAGACTGCCGGTTCGATTCCCACATGGGCCAGTGGGCTCTCAACCACAAGGTTGCCAGTTCAAGTCCTCGAGTCCGCAAGGGATGGTGGGCAGCGCCCCCTGCAACTAAGATTGAACACGGCACCTTGAGCTGAGCTGCCACTGAGCTCCTGAATGGCTCAGTTGGTTGGAGCGCATCCTCTCAACCACAAGGTTGCCGGTTCGACTCCCGCAAGGCATGGTGGGCTGTGCCCCCTGCAACTAACAACTGGCAACCTGAACTGGAACTGAGCTGTGCCCTCCACAACTAAGACTGAAAAGACAACAACTTGAAGCTGAATGGCACCCTCCACAACTAAGATTGAAAGGACAACAACTTGACTTGGAAAAAAGTCCTGGAAGTACACACTGTTCCCCAATAAAGTCCTGTTCCCCTTCCCGAATAAAATCTAAAACAAAAAATAAAATGAAATAAAAAATAAATAAACAAAATAATCTAAAAAAAAGAGTACATGATTTTTTAAAAAAGGACAAGTTTGATAATAGCCTAATAAATAATAATAAAATTCTAAAAAATAAAAATAGAAATAAAATAAAAATAAAATTGTTGGTTGACAGGCTAAATAAGGTGCTTTAGCTCTAGTACTCTGTGATTTTATGAGCTGTAGAATTATCTGTAAAAGTGTTCTACTAGCAATTAAAGGCGACATAGACGTTATAAAGGGCGGGGGAGAAGGGAAGTTAAAACAGTCCTTTATCTGAGAAGATTGTTGACAACACTCAGGAAAAAGAAAGCACTGAATAATACGAATAATAATGACACGAGAAACAATAACAATTTCACAGCTACTACACAAATGTCACGCTTTGTGCCAGGCACTGGATATTCACTATCCCTCACCACTAGGCATGGCAAATTGTATCTTTTAAAGATGGCCACGACGATATCTCCCATCCCACACAGTCTTCTAGAATTTTGTCCCTTCACCATCAAGAGGTGGAGTCTGATTTCCTTCTCCTTGAATCTGGGTGGACTTGTGACTCATTTGTAGCCAAGAGAACGTGGCCGACGTAATTCTGGATAGGTCCTGGGGCTAGCTCATAAAAGACAGTGCAGCAGAAGCTTGTTAGCTGGAACACTCACTCTTGAAGACTTTAGTTGCTAAATAAGCAATCTCGCTGCTTATACGTTGGAGGCTGCCATGTTGTGAGAAACCCCAGACAGAGACCACAAGGAAAGGTCGTGAGACAATGTGAAAAGAGATGCCTAGATAGCTCCCAATTCCTCCAGCATCCTTCTCCCCACTCTTCCAGCTCCCACTGCCATTTGACTGCAACTACATAAGAATCCCTAAACCGGAACTACCAAGCCAAGCCCTCCCCAAAATCCTGAACCAGAGAAACTGTTGAGAGATAATAAAATGACTGTTACATTAAGCCACTAAGTTTGGAGTGGTTTTTTTATTTAGCTATAGCTAACCAGTAGATTTTGGTAACTTTGGTACCTGGAATTTGGGTATTGCTATAAACAAAAACCTATAATATGTGGCAGTGGGTTTGGGACCAGATAGCAGCAGGAAGCTAGAAGGGACTTAAAGAGTCTGTTAGTGAAAGTGTAAAGAGTTTTAAAGAGAGTGTTAGCAGAAGCCTGGGGGCTACTCGTGAGGGTTTAACAGAAAGGGAGGGAAATGTTATTTGAGCTGGAGGGAAGGAGACTCTTGTTATGTTGTGGGGGAAATTTAGCATAATTATCACCAGCAATAACGTGGAAAATATAAATGTACCTAATGAACTCAATGATTTCACTAGGAAGAATTCTAGGAAGTGTTAAGGGTGCTGCTTGGTTTCTTTTAGCCGCCTATATATAATGAGAGAGGAGAGAAATGAATTAAGAAACAAGCTATTCAGTTTTCGAGAAGTTGGAGAAATTTTAAAGGGTGCAGAAGAGTCTTTTCAGCCAGCAAAGGGTTCCTGAATTAAGGAATGGCTTCCTGGAAAAGATGACATTCAGGGTGTGACAGTAGGGTCCTTTGTTAAGACCTCATGAGGATCTCTTTGTCCCTTTCTGAGAGACAAAAGTTCTAGGGATCTTAAGGGCATAGATCCTTCTAGTTAAATAACAGGGCTTCTAATGATTTTAAGGGCTTTGTCTCACAGCGGCCTCTCAGGAAGACCAAGTTAGAGAAGGACTTGCCTTGAAGAGATTTATGGATATGAGTTTTATCTAATGGAGTGGACTATAAACTGATATGCAGGCAACCCATAAAGTTTTTAAGGAAATTGTATCAGTTTGGGATGAAGGGACAGGGATAGTGCAAAATATAAAAAATCCTTTAGACCCTCAACCTCTTGTGGGTAGGAAGTAAGCTGAGAAGTCGCTCAGTTGCAAAAACAGGCCACTTCTTATGGCAACAAAAACAAAAAAGAATGTCCAGAGTCTGGAACCAGGGAAAGAGCCAAAAGCCATAGAAAACAACTCCCAGGAAGTTGGACTGGGCTCTAATGAAGGATCTGGAACTGTGCTTCTGGAGAGATTTTGTAATTGCTATGACCCAGTATTCCCATTCTCCCCCATTCTGAATGGAAGCATGTATTGCAGTTATCTGAGTTTGGCATTAAGTTCAGCATATTCATTATATGTTATATGTATGTGGGGGGGGGGCAGGTATCTTGTCTGTATTGTTCTTCGGTTGAAGAAGTATGGTACATCAGTACTTCTCTGTGCAGTACCCATGGGAGAACACCAGGACCTGACTTAGAGCCTAGACTTTGAGCCTAATGCTTTCTTTAGGCTCTTGATTTTTATAGGGAATTATAGCTCAAAGCACAGAAAATGTCCCATGTAATGTTTTGATTTCTTTTTTTCCTTGACCTGTAAACAATTGGCATAGGTCTTACTTCCTCCATGAAGCTGACTGCTTCATGACTGAAAATAAGCTCTTTTGGAGCAGGAATGAAGCTTAAATTTGCCTAGCATACAGCTCAGGCTCTTAATATTTATTAGGCATACATTAAATGCTTGATGATAATGAAAATGGTGATGAAAGCCTGTGCCCTTCCTTCTCCATTTACAGGACCTAGGGGAAATATTTCTTGCTGCAGAATTCTTAGTTTCAACACTGTCAATCCTAAATGACTCAGAAACTATTTATGGAAGATAAATCTTGCATATTCTGGAATTTTAGAGCTGAAAGGGACCTTGGAATTCCAATAGTTCAACCCCTTCATTTTACAGATGAGGACATTGAGGTTTTATTGGTCAGTGGGATGATTGACCATAAAGTGGTTAAGTGACCTGTCCAAAGTCATCTAATTAATGCCAGAGAGAATCAAGACTAGAAATTTCTTCTCTAATTCCATTCCTGCATTCAACAAGCTCTTTTGGGAGCCTGCTATTTGTTAAGCATGTGTTAGATTCTTTTCTTCTCTGTTTCCCTTTGATATTCACTACAGGATGCTAACCAGAATCAGGAAGGAAACGGGCATCCAAGCCAGTCTACTGAATCCTGTCTTTTTCAGTAGTTCTAGAAAAGGCTTGCTGGGTGGAGATGTTAACAGTATTGCCTTTGGCATGGTACCGTCTGTGATTCTGGGTTATTTATGCCAGATGGCTTGTGTACCACCTCACCACACAGAATCAGGAACTAAATAAATTCTATTTGGCATTTTCCAAATAGAATATTCTTCTTGCTTCTATGGCCACCTTTAAATTGTACAAACTCCATTTAATTCAAAATTTTACAGCAATCCTTCTTACCAGCTGCTTTGGTCTATTCCTGGCCTCTCCCAAAACCATCATGGCTTCTCAGCAAGATGGAGCTCAACTTGGAGCTCCTCTTGGCTCGAAGAACCTTCTTTTGGTTTCTTTCTACATGCAGCTTGGTGAGGTCTTGGCATCTTTCATCAAAATTTTCCCCACTCCTGGCCCCAAACCTCTTGTTGCACAACTCCCTACGTGAGGAATATTCTCTGTCTCCAAGAACATTAAGAACTTTCTGGATATCTTTGGAAAAATCTCAGTGAAGAACCCACTTCCTCTTTAATCCTGTAAGTGTGGAATGTGGATTCTCCCAACCTTACCACTTTCTTTCTTGTTTATTATTGACTCAATATATACATAATTTAGAAGGTACGAGTGATGCCTGGTGAGTGACTCTGGGTAGCCCCTAGTATATCATCCTGCACTCAGGAGGATTTAATATTACCTTTGAGTACAAGGTTGCACACTCATTCATTTGACTAAATCCTGGGAACACTGCCTGCTTTTATCACTTGGATGTTTATATATTAAGAAGTAGATACAGCCTCTTCCTTAAGAAATTTCTAAAATAAAAGGTTTATAATGAAAAAAAAGTGACAAATTAAAAGAAATTAATACTCAGTACCAAATAAGAAAAAAAATGCTTTTTTGGCTTAAATAATCATACGCATTTTAGGCAAAATAATCACATGCATAGTGCTCCCACTAGAGAAGGGATAGATACTTGAAATAGTATTTTTGTAAAAGAAACATGGAGAAATACATCATTCAACCAAAAGCATAAGTTAAATTTGATAACGAACAAATCAATGCTTTCAGAATTCTGAAATTTTGAAAGAAAGTCTAATATTCAGATATAAAAAAATGGGGTGTTTTAGTCATGGAGAGGAAATGCATTGTGATATTTACTTATTCCTTGGTTCTTTTGTCGGAAAAAAAATCCAGATGAATGAATGGTGAGGTACATATGCAATGCCAAATAATTGAAACTACAAGAAATTCCTCATGACTTTATAGACAAACAATGGTAAGACAGACTATACAAACCGGTGAGTCCACAGAAACTTTCTAAATAGGCAGTGTGGTTGCTAGGATCATCTTTAACCAGCTTCCAAACATACTTTTCACATCAGTGAAGTTTCTCAGGGGAAGTGGAGATGGGGACATCGGGGGCCTCAGAACTGCCAAAGTTATTTCGGGAAAGGAAATAAAGGTGGAAAAAATCTGTGTCCGTGGCTCCCACACCCCGTGTTGGTGGTCACTTCAAAACGAATAGTCACCAACAACATTTTCAGTAGATGAGATAACTGCATTCCCAAACAGCCACAAAATGGACAAATGACTGTAATTAAAACAGATTGTAGTTCTTTTAAGTCACGAGTGAAGGGACAGCTGAGAGAACTTGGTCTGGGTTCTGCTCTCCATGTCTCTATACTAAAGTGAGGCTAGAACGGGGAAGACACACAGTTTAGTAATTTGCAGCAGCAAGAGAGAGCAACAGCCCCTCTGTAGAGTGGATGATGAAGTATTGGTACAAATAAGGAGGCAGAAGTGGGCGCATTGGGTGCTAAGCACCTGCTCAGCAGCACCTGTTCTCCCAGCCCTACCCTAGACTGGATGTAAGCTTCCTGGGTACAGGCAAAGTGAACATTTGTATTTTGTGTCTCTTTCCTCGGTGGCCACCTTGGTGCCTTATTGTAGCACTCACTGCAGTATGCTGCCAAGGAGCAGTGAAACTCTGCTATGTTAAAGGTCTTATGCATATAAAAGGGGGTGGGGCAGTGCAGTGATCAAACAAGCCTGAAACCTGATGGGTTCAACAGAACAAACAGTTTTATGGGGGGATTTCCTAGACCTTTAGTAAATTCATGCACAGTATGACTCCTTAAAGGGGATGGTGAAGTATGTAGCATCTCTGAAACTTTCTGATCAGCAAACACATTATTCATGGATGTTTTTTGTAGGACTCTACTTCATGGAAATCGCTCCACTTTTTTCGAACTGAATTGACATAGGTAAGTCTCACCCTTTCACTTGTTACCCCTCCACCTACTTGAGGATAGTATATTTCTCCTTGTTTTTTCTTTTCTGTGCTAAACCTCTTTAGACATTTTTCTCCTGTGATTATCACCATACTTTCTTATCATTCATGACTTTTTCGATCTGTCTGCCTTCCATACCCTAGAACCTGGGAAGGCAGGTTCACCACTTATTGCCACGAGCTCCTTCTTTTGGGCACGTTCATTCTGGGCACCTCAAGAAAGGGGTGTCCAGAATAAATCTGAGATTTCAGAGGCCATCCAACTGACTAAGGCAATCCAACCAGGGAGACTGTCACAATTGCTGCGTTCTGGACACTGGATCACGTGGGCTTTGTTGGCAGCAGTCACGTGATCCTGCTGACTCACGGAGAGCTAGCAGCCCATTGAGATCCCTGGCCCTTCTGCACAGGAGCTGCTTCTTCTGATACCCTACTTTTGCCATTTTCTTTTTGTTTGTTTGAAACAGCTTTGTTGGGATAAAATTCAGATAGCATACATTTTACCCACTTAAAGTGTACAATCTAATGGTTTTTGTTACATTCACAAATTTGTGCAACTACTGTCACAGTCAATTTTAGAACATTTCTGTCATGCCAAAAAGAAACCCTGCACCCTGTAGTTATTACCTCCCAGTCCTCCCATCCCTTCTGGCCCTCAAGAGCCACTAATCTACTTTTGGTCCTTATGGACTTGTCTATTTTGGGCATGTCATTTCAATAAAATCAAACGTATTTTTTTTGTGACTGGCATCTTTTACTGAGCATGATGCTTTCCAGGTTCATCCATGTTGTAGCATGTATCCGTGTTTCATTCCTTTTTGAGGCTGAATAATATTCCATTGTATGGATATATCGTATCTTGTTTATACATTCATCAATGACGGACAGTTGGATTGTTTCTACATTTTAGTTATTGTGAAGAGTGATTCTATGAACATTTCTGTACAAGTTTTTGGGTAAACATATGCTTGCAATTCCTTTGGGTCAGTCTACGTTTAACTTTTTGAGGAATTGCCAGACTGTTTTCCAAGGTGACGGCACCATTTTGCATTCCCACCAGCATTGCATGAGTGTTCCAGTTCCTCTAGGAGTACATCCTCTCCAACACTTGACTTTGATCTAGCTACCATACTGGATGTGAAGTGGCATCTTGTGGTTTTGATTTGCTTTTCCTTGATGACTAATGACGCTGAGTATCTTTTCATATACCTATGGTCATTTGCATACCTTCTCTAGACAAATTTCGATTCAAATCCATTGCCTGTTTTTAAACTGCGTTATTTGACTTTTTATTGTTGAGTATAAGATTCTTTATATATTCTGGATACCAGACCCTTATCAGATATATCAATTTTTCAAATATTTTCTCCCATTTTGTGTAGGTTGTCTTTTCACTTTCTCAATGGTATCCTGTGAAGCACAAAAGTTTTAAATTCTGGTTAAGTCCAATTTATCTATTTTTTTCTTTTGTTGTTTACGTGTATGCTTTTGGTGTCATATCCAAAAACACTGCCAAATCCAAGTTCATGGAGATTTATCTCTATGTATTCTTCTAAGCATTTGTAATTTTAGCTTGTTATTTTATATTGAGCTAATTTTTGCATATGGTATGAGACAGGGGTTCAGCTTAATTCTTTTGAATGTGGATATCCAGTTGTCCCAGCGACATTTGTTGAAGAAATCATTCTTTCCCCCATTGAATGGTTTTGGCATCCTTATTGAAAATCAATCAACCACAGATAAGTGAGTTTGTTTCTGGACGTTCAATTTTGTTCCATTCGTCTATATATGTCTTATCTTTATACTGATACCATGCTGTCTTAATTACTGTTGCTTTATAGTAAGTTTTGAAATTAGAAAGTGGTGAGTCCTCCAACTATTTCTTTTTCAGGAACATTTTGGCTATTCCAGGTCCTTTGGATTTCCATGAATTTTAGGATGAGCTTGTAATTTCTATAAAGAAACCAACTGGGATTCTGATAGAGACTTCATTGCCTCTGCAGATCACTTTGGGGAGCAATACCATCTTAACAATATTAAGTCTTGTCATCCATGAACATGGGCCACCTTTCTATTTATTTAGATCTTCTTTAATTTCTTTCAATAATGTTTTGTAGTTTTCAGTGCATATATTCCCTTTATTAAATTTATTCCTAAACATTTTATTCTTTTTGATACTGTTGTAAATGGAATTGTTTTCTTAATTTTATTTTCAAATTGTTCAAAGAAGAATGTATAGAAATACAATAGATTTTTACATATTAATCTTGCACACCTTGCAACCTTGCTAAACTCTTTTGTTCGTTCTAATAGACTTCTTAGTGGATTCCTTGGAATTATTTATATACTAGATCATGTCATCTATGAATAAATGCAGTTTTTTACTTCTTCCTTTCCAGTCTGAATGCCTTTTATAATATTGATTTTTAATACAAAGAATAGAAGTTAGCGTATACTTCTATCCCACTTAATTATATTTGAGTTAGCCCATAGTATGGTTCTTTTAATTTGGACAGTCTTCTAGAGAATATTGTTTATAATTCATAGTTCTCTTGCAAACAGTTGTCACACTGTCTGGGGTTTTGCATTCAATAAATGTTTGTAAAATCAAGATGTGGTAGAATTTGCAATTTTCATATGTTAGTTATGTTCTGTGGCTCTAATTGATATAAATGTGAAACAACATGGGTGCCATCAAAATTTCTAGGACCCCAGGATATCAACAGTGGTGGCAGTGACACCCAGAACCTGCCCTTTCACAGTACAAGTGGTCACACAAGAGGCAAGAGATGGCAGCCTCAAGAAGCAATGGAGATAAAACCATTCTGAAAAGAGTATAAGGTTCTTTAAAAATTAATAATAGAACACACAATGCAATATGTAGATGATGCATTATAGAATTGTATGCTTGAAACCTGTACAATTTTATTAGCCAATGTCACTCCAATAAATTTAATACTAAAAATAAATTGTAAAAAAAAAATAGAGCTGTACATAATCCAGTAGTCCACTCTTAGATATATAGCCAAAGGAAATGAAATCAGTAGTATCTCAAAGAGATATCTGTACCCCCACATTCACTGCAGCATCACTGACAATAGCTAAGATATGAAAACAATGCAAGTGTCCATCAATGGATGAATGGATAAAGAAAATGTGGTATATACATCATGGGATATTATTTAGCCTTCAAAAAAAAAAAAAAAAGAAATCCTGTCATTTGCCACAACATTGATGAACCTGAAGGACATTATCTTAAATGAAATAATGCAGGCACAAAAAGACAAATATGTCATGATCTCACTTATATGAGGAATCTAGAAGTGCCAAACTCTTAGAAGCAGAGAGTAGAATAGTGGTTGCCAGGGGCCAGAGCAATATGGTATTATTAACTACAGTGACCATGATATATATTAGATATCCAGAGCTTATTCATCCTGCATAATTGAAATTTTGAATCCTTTGATCAACCCTATGCTTATAACTTATTCAGAGTAAGTTCTGGAGATCTAATGTACAGCATGGTGACTACAGTTAATAATACTGGGTTGCATTCTTGAAATTTCCTGAAAGTAGACCTTAAATGTTCTTACCACATACACAAAAACTATGTGAAGTGATGGATATGTTAATTAGTTTGATTGTGGTAATCATTTCACAACATATACATATATCAAGACATCCCGTTGTACACCTTAAATATGTACATTTATGGGTGGTCAATTATATCTCCAGAAAGCTGGAAAAAAATAAAATGAAAAATAAAAGAAGCAATGGAGACACCCTGGCGTAGACACTGGCACTGGCCTCGAGGACACTGACACTAGAGGATGAAGGTGAGACATCCTCACTTCTCTTGGGCAGCAGATGGCACCAAAGAGGCCAGAGCAGGAGAGGAGGAAAACAGCTGCCATGATATGTGCTGAGAAACCTCGCTTATATGCACATGTAAAATACTCTCTGTGGACTCTTAAAATTAGTGAAGGGGATACTCTTGGGGGACTGAGAACCCCAGAATAAGAGGCAGGCGAGAGCCACATGTGAGCACCGTTTCATCTCAAGCTGCAGTGATCTGGAAAAACTTGAGCCAGACATACAAACGTCTCTGTATCACAAATTATTTCTTTGATTCTTCCTTCCCCTCAAGATGCCAGTCCATTTTCCTTCTTTCTGTTAATTTTAAACCCTTACGCTGTCTCTCTACGTGTTCACACCCCACACAAACTGTAACCCATTCCTTTACATTCATATGTAAATATGAATATGTAAATAAAGATATGTACCATCTTCTGAAGGAGATCTACCTAAAGTCCCTCAGATATCGCTGTGACATCACACTGCCTGTGCCACATGACCACAGGATGGGAAAAACTCAAAGGGGATGGCAGAGCGCTCCATAACCAGGCTGCATCCTCAAATGGCTTCTCTGCCTCCCATAATCATATCAATGGTGACAGTTTGCTCACATTCCTTGAATACTTACTCTGCTCAGCCACAATTTTAAGCACTTCAGCACGTTATATACATATACATTAACATACTCAAGACTCACAGTAACCCTCTTAGGGTTGAAAAACTTCCTCTTTCCTTGTACATGGCAGAGCCCAGGTCCCTACCTCGTTCTTCCTGCTCACACTCACCTGAGGGAATGAAGTTTAGGTAAAAGTGAGGCCCCCATTTTCAAATCTGAGATGGTCATAGGGTAAGTTCATCTATTTTTATGTGAAAATCTTGTTTACAGAGAAACTACACATTACGCTCAATGTCTAAAGTCACCCGAAGCCACTTAACAATGGTAAGTTAATATTGTCACATTGAGCCCAGAAAACTGAGTATAAATTTAGTTACATTATTACATGACTAAAATAAGTCAAAATCTGGGTTTATACAGGTTTATGCCTCAGGAACTCTACTTTTTTGAGAGCCCTCAGAAAATTGGCAAACTTAGAAATTCCACTTAGATTTATAGTATATAATCAAATTACTTAAAAAGTCTCACTCTTGTACCCGAGTTACAAACCCATCACCCAGCTGAAATAATTGCTAGGGTCACAAAATAAAGATTGCAGACTGGAGTGTTAAGTGCCTTTTCTGCTTCATGCAGGCTTGAACGCAGAGGCCACGTGGCCATATACAGCCCCTATACAGGGCAGCAGCTGGACTACACTAAAAATGGAAAACTGCTCATTCTATATCGACTCCCTTTTGCTTCTCGGGAAGCTCCTCAGTGACAGGAGCCAGCCTGCCAAAATGTCAGCATCAGGATCTAGTCCAATGTAAATACCCGGCACTGCGTGGCGGATGCACTGAGTTAGAGCTAGGCTACTGCCCACCACTCCTTGCTCAAAGATGATCTTCCAGATCCAAGAAAAACAGATCTGTCAGCAGGAAAACTGGTATAGTTGTGAAACTGAGAAGTCAATGCCGTTAAAATCCATTGTCAGTAGCCAAGTCTGAGGAAGACCTTAAGAATTGCAGGCCTCTGACAGAACCTTTGTTGGGCTCCCCAGACCTTTATTTTTAACCTCCTAATATCCCAGCAGATGGGTCTGTGTGGAGAGGAAGGGGTTATTTGAGCTGCTTAGCAGTCAGCCAATTGTAGCACAAAGCACGGCCAGGGTTCCTGACCACCAGCCTAAGAGAGGCTCAGAACCAAACTTGTTTCACACATTAAAAAGTGAGACATTGAAACCATACCGACAGTTTCCATATGGCCCTGTGGGGCCAGACTTCCAGATAGAGCCATACTGAAGTCATGTTTGACAACCCTTCCCTCGCCTGTCATTGCCCTCCCCCCACCGCCCCCAATTCATGTTTTTTAACTTTTCTATAATGTTCTTGCAGATTCCTTCTCCTTGCCCTCTTCACTATGCAGCTCTTCCCCGTCTGTTCCTCTCTACATTCCAAAAAAAGTAAGCGAACATCTAATAAGTTATAAACGATCGGGGACTAGAGAGTCAATTTCATTATTCTGGAAACTTATTCTTGGTTGTTTATTTTTTAAACTAGGAATCTAGGATGTCTTACAGAGAGGAGAATGCCGTGCTTGTCAAACTTCAGGGTGCCTCAGAATCGTAAAGAACTTGTAAAAATGCAGTGTGCCTGTAGTATAGCCCCCAGTCCCCAGTGGCCCACTTGGATGGAGCTCAGGCTTTGGCACTGAGGGGAACACTGGCCCCGACAGAGCCCAGGGCCTTCCCTCCCTCCCAGTCCTGGGCCCTGCACAGTCTACATTTTCACAAGCTCCTCTGATGATTCCAACGCAGCTTAGCCAGACCCCAGCTGAAAAGCACTGGCCCACACCTCCCTCCTGATTCCCTCATCTTCCTCCAAATTCCTTCCCTGATCAGCTGTTGGTAATTCCAAAGCCCATTAGGGAGGACCATCTTCTCCCTTTGGGGTACAAAGTTGAGGGTGGGGAGAACTGGCCGTTTAGAAGGTGCAGAGACGTACAGGACAATGAGCGCTCGAGCAATCAAAGCTAGAACAGAAAAGAACAGGTTGGATGGACACAGACACATCTGGACTGCTTCAGTTTCTTCTACAACAGGGTCTGTGAATGGCTACACAGTAAATATCTTTTCCTTTGTGGGCCATATGGTCTCTGAGGCATCTATTCAGTCTGTTGTAGTGTAAAAGTACACATGTACACAAATGAGCAAGACTGTTCCCGTAAAACTTTATAAAAATGGGGGGCTGCAGGCCCTGGGCTGTAGTTTGCTGATGCAAACTTATTCTAGTCAATATTGAAATAAACATCTTTTTAAAAATTATGGAGGAAGAGGAGATGGTAAGGTGTTTGTTTCTCACTGCATTAAAAAATTATTTTAAAAACAGTTGGTAAGGGAAAAATTGACGAGCACACTTGCTGAAAGTGGACTTCCCAGCAGATAAGGGAAACTGGCATATTCAAGCCTCTGGCCCTTTCTGTGAGCACACAGAAAGGAAATAAATGGAAAGGGGGGAAAAAGGAAATATTAATTAAAAAAATAAACAGCTGATAAATGCTCTGGGAATAATGAGTAATCACTTGTCACTGATAGAGAGAAGATATAAAAAGGACAAAGGATTTGGAGCCAAAAGACCTTTATTCAATTCAACCAAGTGTGTTAGGCCCTGCCTTCAGGGAGATTGAAGTCCCATGGGAGACAAGTCCCTAACCAGACCGTTGGAACTGCATGTGTAAATGTAGAGGAGACCCAGGGGAGGATGACTTATCTCTGCCCGAAGGTGCAGGAGGGCTTCCTGGAGGTGGTGACACAAAAAGAAACTTGAAAGGTGAAGAGAAGTTGGCCAGCTTGTTTTTTTAAATGAAGGGGAAGCAGAAATGTCATTACAAGAAGAGGCCAAAACATGAGCAAAAGATTGCATACGAGAAATAGCAAAACGGTGAGCCCAAGTCTGGGGAGGGGAGTCAGCTCAGGTCCCCGGGGGCTGTGCCCCACTGTAGGACCCTGGCATATTTGGTTTATGGCCAAGTGGAACACAGTTCCCCAACAGCCCCCGTTGGTTTCTTCATCCCTTGAATACACCTCTATAAATAGTTCCTTCCTTAAAAAGCGTCTTCAAAGATCCCAGCTGAGCATGCCACGTCTGCTTCTTGCTGTGACTAAAGAGTTTGCATTGAGAAGAGGGTAAGCACCTTCCCCTCACCCCTTTGGGCCAGCAGTAAGAAAGTCACTTTCACTTAGAAGAATCCTCACTTCTAGCCTCTTCATCATCCCTTCAAAAGCCTCAAGGTGGGTGGTGATGAACTGCACAGAGCACAATCAGTTTCAGCTTCTTCCGAGAGAGCTTATGATTTAGTTCAGGAACTAGATATAGATATGTACAGTCACTTCTCACAAGAAAGGATGAAGGAACTGCTCGATAGAGGTATAGGTTGTATACTGTGGGTCCGTGGGGAGAAGGTGGTGAATAGTGGAGGGCGATATCCTGACCCCACCGAGGGAGAGGTGGGGTGCTGTGGGGATGCGTGTTTGGGATGGAGCAAGGCCTCAGGGCTTTAGTGAGGGAAAGAAGGTGGGATGCACATGGCAGATGAGGCTAGAAAGTGAACTATGGACCCTAATGTGTCAGGGAGGGGAAGACCATCTGTCTAATACCTTCGTCCCTAGTGACCTAGATTTGTAGACCATCAGAAACAAAACTGGAACAAAAGCAACGATTGGGGTTGGGAGAGTTTTAGTACAAACTGGAGCAGAGTCTTGCAAAGTGAGCACAGTGGGTTAGCAATGCAGGTTCCCAGGGCCCACCCACCAAGATCCTAACAAGTGATTCCTACCTACATGCATTCAAGTTTGATAACCTTAGAGGGATGGGTTCCAGAGGCGACTACGAGTAACACAGAAGCCAGTATAAAGAATCGGAAATAAAGAAAACCTTTCGTGTCTACAGAGAGACTAAAGGAGGGGTGGTGGTTAGAAGCATTATTTTAAACACTGTATTCTTTTCTTTTGTCCTATGATTCTTTTCTATTGTCTAATATAGGATTTTGTATATGTTTTAATTGCCACCCTTTGTTCATCTGTTTGTGATGCTGGTGGACCAAAAGGAAGGGGGGTTCTTCCAGGTTTTCTGGACTTTGCTGGCTCACTCTTTTTCCCCTGCAGCCTATGCTATCTTGGCTGTGGCAGGTTGCCCGTTAGCAGCCTCGGCCGCTGAGCTCTGGGCCAAGGCTTGCTACCCGAGTCAGTGCTCTGATGTTGCTGCTGGTGAGCCTGGCTCTCCGGTGTCTGTCTATTGCAGCTTTTCCCTTCCTCCCTCCATGCAGACACAGGTTACACAAAACCACTTTACCCCAGCTTCTATGCCTACTACTTCAGATCCCCTATCAATTGCAGGCCCATCCTGAGCTTCACTAATATCGGCTGGGACCCTGACATCCATTTTGGCCCCTGCAGATCCTTTCAGCCAGAGGACTAGCTTCTAGTTCTTGTACGTCTAACCACAGGACAGGATCTTATAACAAAGGGACTGATTATGGAGATCTACAGAAATGTTTCTGTCCTGACTTTGAGCTTACTTGCCTCCTGGAAGGAAGTCCACTAAAATTTGGTGCTATGAGCCAGGCACATTTACGTTTTTGTTTTTGTTATTGTTTCCCAATAAGTTTTTCAACCACCCAAAAAAGTAGAAATTATCCTCGGTTTTATATAGATAAGGAAAGTGGGCTCAGAGAGGTTAAGTAACATGCCCAAAGTTGCACAGCTACTGAGGGCATATGGATGACAATTCTACTCCAGATCTTCATGACTCCAGAACTCCTGTCTTTTCCTCCATACTGCAATGGCTTTCTTCCTGCTGCTGTTCCCATCTGAGTTCACCACGATGCCTGAGATTCTACAGCAGGCAATCTGGCTGCCTTTCTTTGGTGAACCTGTAGCTAGGTCTGTTTCCCCCTTGGCTTGTGGCATCTGCATCAGGTTCCCCCGCTTTTCCTCCCTACTAGACTCCCCTGTGCCTGAGCCTGCCCAAGTCGTAAAAACAGCAGGTACTAGCAGGCTGATTACTTCCACGCTCTCAGTCCCTATTCACTACAATCCACAATATGCTGAGGCCTTGTTACCACGGAGCTAACGAAGCCCATGCTTTATGGCCCCTGAGAAGTTCTCAGTAGTAAGGTCACATGATCATGAGGTATTGTACAAAATTTAAAAGTCAGATGTTTTCATCGCAACCAGTCAAGACCACTGGATCTTCCAACTTGGACTTCCTCTCTATTACGCTTCGCACCTAGTTGGGGTACTTGAGTGACCACTGGCATTTGAGAACCTAAGGAGAACGTTTAGTCTGTTTTAGAGTAATATAATTGCATGGTTTTTAGTTGTGTCTGTTTATGCTTAAGTTATTGTTAGTGGCCCTGGTGTAGGAATAGTCTCCAGCAACACAGTTTTCACTCATTGTGCTCTCTGACCTGGCCTTGTGGCACAAACGTATAGGTCTAGAGGTTAAACTACAACATAAACATGCCCTATGGCACCCAGTGCTGGAAGGTTTTGGTATTGGAATAGAAATGAGGTGGGAATGTAAAGGCAGAAAATTCCTCCAAATCTGATAGCTCAGATGTGAAAGGAACATGATGGAATTTCTCCAATTGTTGTCCAATTCTGACAACAATTCTAACAATTTCCATGACATTACTTTGTAAATTTACAATGACAAGCTGCAAAGCTGGAAGAATCTTTTCTAAACTACCAATAATATAAACAAGTTTCAGCCAACCATTCTCAGAAGGAAAGTTGAGTACTCTTTCTATTCTCTCTATGGAAAATAATATCACAAAATGGTTACAGAAAGCGGTGATCAAAGATTATTCAGCAAAATGGTAGACAAAAAGTATTATAGAGGTGTGTCAAATAGTTAATTAAATATTGCATTTTTCTGGATTTTGTTATTTCTTAGCTTTTTAAAATGTGTAATGTGCCATGATTAAGTTTTGTCTCATTATTTCATAAATATTTAATTTCCTATCTACTTTTAAAAAAATTTCTGGAATGTTTTTATTTTTCTGTAATACTGAAGAAGACTATAAATACATTTTTTTTTCTTATGGTAAATAATTTTCATACAAATGGATCTAAATAAAAACAATGAAAATATTAATATTTGAACAATTATGGCCTTATAACAACAAAAAACGTTGTTGTAGGTCATGTCCACTTTTGAATTATGATTTTGTATTCTTTTTCTAAAAGAACCCCCCTAATAGTATAAGCTTCAGGCCTCATAAAACCTGGGTCTGCCTGAGAATGGCATTTACAAAAGGGCTGTTTAGATCTAGGGTGCGACATGTAAAAAGTTTGCAAGTTTTTTCTTTTAAAAATTTTTGTTGTTTTTCTCTTTCCTTTAGGAGGTTAAATGGCTCAAGTGAGGAGCGAATCCCTGTTTCTGCCTTCCTGGTACCAAATGTAAACTGTCATCTCCATCTAGGCATTAACATTTAAGCATAGAGAATGACATCAGAAATTGAGTCAGAAAAACCTCTTTCATGTAGGGCACAAAGTTAGAAAAGAATGCAAATGTGTTCTCTAAATGTCTATTAATTGCATATGTACATAAACATAAAATGTGTAAGATTTAATTTTTGCATTCCTCAGAATAACCCTGGAATACAAAGAAATGAAATCATTGAAACTTCAATTAAGTCCACCAATATTTTCCTTGCTAATAAACACACAGATAAGCCATATATAGTATTCACATAGGGAAAAAAGATGTAATGAAACACATTTGATTATCTCACTTATGAAACTACTTGAATGAAGTTTCCAAAAATAATCCAAATTCAAGACTTGATGATTTCCCTTACTACTTGGTTTAATCTCTTTAAGGTTAAATGAATGGATGGAAAAATGGAAAATAACTTAGCACTAACTTGATTAATGATTGAAAAAAATCAGCATTATTTTTACTGAGGATTAAAGTGAACAAACCAAAGAAAAGCTTTTTTATGTTAAGTTGTGATAAAGCATTTATCTAAAATAAAATAAATACTTGGAAACCTCAACTGGAAAGAGAAAACTATGAAACCCACTAATTTTTTAACTATATGAAAAAATCTTTAATCTATAATGTATATTAAATTCATGTGGATTGGAATGAGGTAAGGAAAATATTTCAATTATGAGGACTAGATTTCATGCTACAGTTGAGGCTCTTATAAGTCTCTTTATCAAATCCGAATGTTTAGAAATAGGAATGCAGGCTTTCATAGTTCAGAAGGATTTAAAAAGAGTACTAGGTGATGTCATGAATAGTAGCCATATTGGAAGATGAAAAAATGGG
Organism: Rhinolophus hipposideros; assembly: GCF_964194185.1. Lineage (NCBI taxonomy): Eukaryota > Metazoa > Chordata > Mammalia > Chiroptera > Rhinolophidae > Rhinolophus > Rhinolophus hipposideros. The sequence goes on along the minus strand of NC_138049.1, from coordinate 99,602,766 downwards.
AGTTTAACACCAAAATAGAGCTTCCCCCAATGTTCAATCTGGACTCAGATAAATCTGGCCCCCTGTCCTCTCCTCTGGTGTGATCACGTTCACTTGCTGTTGTCGTCCAGGCATATGCCATCCTTTCAAGAGTTTCGATTTGTCTTCCATCTCTACTCTCCTGGTCACCACTCTAATTTTGTTTCTAATTGTTTAACATTTAATGCATTATCCTAAGTAGAAAAAAATTTTTTCCTTACCAGCACTCTCAAGGATTTCTCTTGTGTTGTACCTCTGGTCTGACAACACAGACTGCAACTGACAAAATCATCACAAAGTGATGTAGGAGGTCCAGTTACTTTCTCTCTCTCACCATAGAGAGTGGAGGAAAGCTGCAAGGGGCTCTCTCCACTGCCAGCCAACTGTAGACAAATATCCAGTAGACCAGATGGCTGGTCAAAGTTTCGTGACAATAATTCCATCGATATGGGGACGTCTAAATTACCTGTGATATAGCCACATTTATGCATCATTTAAAATGACTGAGGTGGACCTGTATGTACGAAAATGGATAAGCCTCCAAGATATATGTATTATTGAGTGAAAAAAGAAGTTTAAGAATGATAGCACTTACTACAATGTAAGCTTCATGGTGGCAAGGATCTTTGTTTGATTCAGAATTCAACTGCCAGCACCTAGAACAGTTCCAGTACAGAGTAGACACTTGACATTTGTGGAATATTGAATAAATGAATTTATGGAGAGACATACAAATATAGTCACACTAAATAATGTTATATATTTTCTATGGGTTTATTATATATGTAAATAAAATGTATTTATCTATAATAAATATATTTATATTAATATATTTTAAATATATACTATGTAAAATGTTATACATTATAAATATAAATAAATATATTATTTATATATTATGAATTACATATTATTTACATACAAATATATACACATACATATATGTAAGTATGTATATGTATATATATATTAGGTTGGTGCAAAAGTAATTGCAGTTTAAAAGGTTAAAAATAATTGTAAAAACCACAATTACTTATTATTTACACACACACGCATTATACATTTTATATATCTCTCTCTCTCTCTCGATATATATATATCGAGATATATATATATCGAGAGAGAGAGAGAGAGAGAGAGAGAGAGAGGAAGTAAAGTAAATGATCTCATATACAGTTTTAACTGGGGAGGTGGGGATTGGGAAATTGGGGTAGGTTGTCAATGGAAACTTGGTGTTATTTGTAAGGTTTTAATTTTTTAAAAGGAAAATACATGTGAGTATTACTTGTAAAATTAAAAGTTCTATGGCATCATTGTTGCTAAGCTACCGTGTTTCCCTGAAAATAAGACCTAGCTGGATCATCAGCTCTAAGGCGTCTTTTGGAGCAAATATTAATATAAGACCTGATTTATATTATATTACATTACATTACATTATATTATATTCCCGGTCTTATATTATAGTAAGATAAGACCAGGTCTTATATTAATTTATAATCAGCTAAGAGCTGATGGTCCGGCTAGGTCTTATTTTCGGGGAAACACGGTTTGTGAATGTGTAGCCAAATGTGACATGAGAACAATCTTTCAAAAATCCTTCTGCAGGCTGCACACAGCAAATTTTGGGTCTGTCTTAATAACACTCTTCAGATGGATGCATTGGTTGCCTGGAAGCCAGCGACTCTGGCTGGTTCCCTGACTCCTTTCCTGCACTTTCCTGACCTCTGCAATCCCAGTTCACTCCGTTAAACGACAGCTGTACCTAACATGTACCTGACATGGAGGAGAAAAGGTAAGAATAGCAACATTCTGACTAGCAAACTTCACTTTCCTCACTCTCTCACTGTGCCCCTGTTTTGCTCCCTTGCAACTGTGCCAGCTCTTGGGGCTTCTAGAAAACAGGTCTCCATTACTATAATACCCCACCCAGATGTGTTGGTTCCTCAAATTACCTCTGTTTCTATAAGCCGAGAACAGAGTTGACTAAATGACACGAACTAAGGCAGAATGACGCTTATTTCTAGAGCTTAACCTTTTTAAGGTTATCTCATTTACCCAAATGAAACCGAAACTGAGGCAATTTCAAGCTTAGGGGAAGATATTTGGGGCAGAGCAACCTGGCCCCCACCAGAGGTCTTTACTGTGGGATCGGAAAAGGGTAAAAAGGAGAGTTATATTGAGACTCCCGGCTGCAGCAGGGGTCAGCTGACCATCTTGCATCATAACCTTTAACAGGTTTGGTGTGCAACAGTGAATGACACAGATGGAAGGGAGCTCCTCTCGCTGGACGTGTTAGACACCATTGACAGCACTGTTCCCTGCGTGCATTTGGTGAAAAATGGGGCTTTAAACCCCAGAGTCAATCTCCTGTCAAGCAAAACTATTTCACAAAAATGGTTAATTCAAGATAATGAGGATAATGAGGCCCTGTGGGTTCTGTGTGCTAATAACAAGAATTGATTATTTCACACAACATATGTAATTAAAGTGGAAGGGGTAATGAGCAATGAAGTTATGAAATGAATATAGTAACCAATTAAGTCTTTAACTTCTGTTTAAAATTTTTTAAAGGAGCCTATCTATTGTATATCCAAGCGAACGTAATCAGCTTAACAGACCTTGATGAGTTTGGAGAGAACAATAAACCGATAAATCCTCTCTCTCTGTAGGACCTTATCAAAAAACTATCTTGAGCCTTGGTGAGAAAAATCACAAAAAACCCATGTTAGGCAGAGCATCACTTTTCCATTATTTCATACATACCAAATGCTGTGCTGATCCTGCTTGTGTTTACAGAATAAAGTAGGTCAAAGGAATTCATTGAGACCATAAAGGGTAAGAGAAATGCTAGAGCATAGCAACCTGGTAGCTGCTAGACTTAATGGAATGAAAAAAAATTGAAATTTAAACTATGAGTCAGTAAATCAACCATTTAGATAGTTCTGGACCAGTAAGTATGGCAGAACATTTGTTTCCTTTAGTACAGACTAAGAACAGGACAGATGTACAAGGAAAGCACACACAAAAAAACCAAAAAGAGTTGGTGTGTGCACATGTATGCAGTGTGTTATGTGTGTGCATATTGTGTGAGTGTCTGTGGAATGTGTGCACGAAAGTATATGTACATACACATTTGCATTGCTGTGATTGACAGAAATGACGTGGAGTCACTCTGTTATCCGAGTCAAGTGATAAGCATTGCAGTCTAATGGTTAAAAAGGCTCCATTGTTCTTTCTCATGTCATACCAGTGGACTGTAAACAATTGAGGTGACAAAACTCACTGAGATTTTACTGTAATATGGGAGAGTGATTGAACAACACAGGACTTGAAATATGAAATACTGTACTGTAGTCTTATAAAAAGAATATGTCAGCCATTAGCTTATGATCACTAATGTAAATTTCTACTGAAAGGAAAAGAAAAAGACAGATACATTCAATGTCCAGATGGTGCTGATACCTCAATTAGGTCACTGTTTGGTTATGAGATCTGAAGGGTAAGGAAATTGCTACTTGGTACTTCTCGGAAGGACCATTATTTGACTCCCATTAAACTCTTCTGGGTAAGGTCATTCATATACTGCAAAATGTGACTCAAACCATCCAAATGGTAAATACTGAGCTTCTAGAGATATAAAACTCCTAAAAAGATATGTAAACACACCTCAACAGCACAACTGGAGAGGGGAACCCTGTCATCTAAAAATTCAGGGTAGCCTTGAGTTGATTTTCATCATAGGGTGAAGATGGAAAAACCACAATGTTAAATGCTAATATCCATTTGTTACATCTGTCAGCTTCACAAAGGCATATGGCGTCATGCGCATAGCTGAGCTCTGGAAGCGTCTACATCTGGCCGTCTTCATAAACAACTGTAGGCTATCCTAATCGTTTAGTCAAGTTAGAATGGAGAGTACTTCAATGGAAGAAAGTATTACATATAATAGTTCTATTTTGGTTTGTCAGCATGAGGCGACTAGGCTCAGAGTACTTCTGGGCATCTGCAAAATTTCCAAAGGAATAGGTCACATTATTAATGAAAGTATTGGTTATAAAATATTTCCAAAAATAGCCATATACAAATGACTGGGCTCTAGGAATACACTTACAACAAGATACAGAGTTCAGCATGCCATGGGTTGAGTCAGTACGAGGCACTGACGAATAAATCTGAAGAATAAATAGCTGGATACAGTAGAAACCAGGTGAACTCTACACGTAGCAAAAAATGTCCATGGGGATTGCTGCACAGCAAGTTTTCTCAGACAGTGTTCTACAGAGCACAGCAACCTGTGAGATGCTGACAGGCATTCTGAGGCAAAAGTTTGAGAAATATTATGTACTATAATACCCCTGGCCCCTTCTGGGGACCACACCTGGAATTCCACCAGTCTAGGAAGAAATAGATGAAGGACAAGAAAGAGAAAGCTTCAGTGTTTGGTGCCAACATGAAGATCAACTCCACCTGGCTCCCTCCCCATCATCTCCCAATGCCTCTGCCCCCCCCCCGCCCCCCCCCCAAAAGAGAACCCTGCAGTAGTCCTGTATGCTAACGAATCTACAAGACCTCCTTATTCCTCTTTTGGAGCAGTTCTTTAAAGGCTACCAAGAATCCCTATACCAAGGAAAGATCACAACCAAGAAAGGGGCCAGATAAAATACAGGATTTCCCAGTTAAATTTGAATTCCAGAGAAATAAGGAATAACGTTTTAGTATAAGTATTGCCCAAATATTGAATGGGACCCACTTATACTAAAAAATAAAATAAAATTTGTTGTTTATCTTAAATTCAAATTGAACCAAGTGTTCTCTATTTTTATTTTTACATCTCGTAGCCCCAGCCAGAAGGCTTACCTCTTCTGTCAAACTTGACAGAAGACAGTGCTCAACACAACACAACCTTATGAGGCTCAAGATGTTCAGAAAATAGGTTGCTGTAGGATTCCCAAGAAATCTCTGTACAGCAAAAAGAACTCAACCGATTCATAGAAACATAACTAGAAATGAGGGGATGAGATGAGGAGACAGATGGGCCTGAAATGCAGCTGGAGAAGGGGAAGGAGTATCTCTGAGCTAAGCTTTCCAGCTGAGGGAGGTTAAGAGGCAGAGTGAAAGTGACAAAGGGCTTTTCAAACAACGACTGAGGTTCTAATAAAAAGACCAACTGCACATATGCACAGCTTATTGTTTCCAAGGTGGCCTTTTCTGCCACCCCCACCCGCCACCTCAACATATATGCTGATTGCGGTCAATCTTAACATAACCATAGACAAGAAAACCCGCTAAAGCTAACTGTAGGAGGAGCAGAGTGGTAAATTCTGTCTTGGGTTGTCAGAGCAATTGATAGATGGTTTATAAAGATCATGTCTTATGCTACAAATAAAGTCGGGGTTCGTCTATCATGTTTCTAAAATACATTCTCTACTGAACACACCAACAGAAACCACTTTCGTCTTTGCTGGTATAAGTCCCAGAAAATCATATTTGAAAAGGGAAGTACTGATAGAATTCTCAGACTCCAGGGTGAAGGCAAGTGATGAACCTCAGCGCAATTATTGTCTCTCATCACAAGATGAAATCTGACTGATTATATTATGGCCACGGGAAGTAACAGACTAGTCAGAGAGGAGGTGTAAAGATTCTCAGCTCTGTGCTTGGCCCAAATCAGAGACTAGAAAAAAGAGTCTGCTGATTTAAAAGAGTCTTCTTGCCTTTGTGTCTCTGTTACCTCCAGAGGAAGCTCCGAGAGGCCTTTGAACAGTGAAGACATATTTAGCAGCTTACAATCTAGGAAATACAATACCAAATTTATAAATATCTGACTTAGGAATGACCTATATCTACAAAGCAACAAAATTACTGCCACGGATACAAGAACAGCCCCCAGGTCAGTGCCCTCATCCCCAGGAAAGCAGCTGCCGCTTTCATGGATCAACCAGGCTGCCATCAAGAGAAGAGCATGTGGGGGCCACACCAACTGCCTCTCCCCAGTGTGGGGAAAACTCTGAGAGAGATTTTTCAGAGCCTTTTCAAACTTTTTCATGCTATACCTTCGTCCTAACCTCACAGGGTTCTGTGATTTCACTGGAACATTCCAGAAGCCAGCTGATCTTTTCCCTACCCCCATTCCAACACAATTTCCAGGGAGAATTCATTTCAAATGCAATCCTCAGAAAGATACCATTTAAAAACCAATAAGAGACGGAATCTGCTACTTACCAGGCCCGTAGCCTCAAGAACAATGCATCTCACCATGACTTTTATCCCTGTCATCACTGGCCACCCACAAAATGCAAAACCCTACAGGCAACTGTTATCTCACATATTCTTTACCTCCTTGCCCTACCTCTGTCTAATGCCACCCATTCCTCCTCCTACAACTGGCCTCCCTGAGAACCTGTCCCACTCTGCTCTCTGGACCCTACATTCCACTGTTAATTAAACTCTCCCACATACTCAATAGTTTCATGGAACACCCCGTCCAGCTTTCTCATCACTGAAATCTGACTTCCCCTTAAGGATAAATGCCTTATCTGGAGCCTTCTCGAGTAGATGTTCATTCTCCTACAATGTAAATACCAGAAGGGCCAGAGGTAATATCGGCCTTCTTCTGACTCACCAATATTATTTCAAAATCACTGTTTTTTAATGCCAAGGCCCCAAATTTTCCTCCTTTGAGATTTGTACCATTTGGTCCTGCTACCCACTCTCTCTGATGCTATTTGAAATTAAAGGCTATTTGGTATATTTTGGTTTAATGATTGAACAAACCACCCAGCTACCCTACGCAGACTTGTATTCCTGGCTCACAGTTTTCTTTTCCACCCCATTTCTTGCCAATATCCTGAATGACTTCAATATCCACAGAGAAACTCCATTTAATAGCCCTAGCCTCAAAATTCCTTACCCTCCAGTGATCTGTGCGACCATTCCTGCCCACTTCCTTACCTCCTACTCTTCAATCTGGTACAGTGAGCTTTCTGCCTCCCCACTCTTTGAAATTGCTTTGGCAAAGGTCACTCATCACTTCCCATCCAAATCCAATAGGATTTGTAGTTCTCATATAACTTGAGCACGCTGCAGCATTCAATATGGTTAACCACATCCATCTCCTTGAAAAGCAATCTCTAGCCTGGCTTCTGAGATCTCACTCTCTCTTGACCCTCTCTCGCCTTTCCCAGTTCTCTTTGCTGGTTCTTCTGCTTCAGCCTACTCCATCAACACCGGGGATCCTAAGTATTCTGCCCTTGGTCCTTTCCCCCTCTTTATCCTTGCTACCCATTCTTTTGACCAGTTTACCCTCTCTCGTGGCTACAAGTCAGTGATCCGTATCTCTAATTAACTTCTGGCCTTGAGCACTGAAGCTCTGTATTTACTAGCTTAGACACTCCCATCTCATACGCATTCTCAGCATATCCATAATGAAACTAATAAACTCTCCTTCCAAGCGTGCTTCTCCTCATGTATTCACAGCCTCGGTAAATGGCACCATAACCACTCAGAAACCTGGGAGTTATCCTGGATTGTTCGTCTCACGCCAAGTCTAATCAGTTGTAATCAGTTTTCCTTCCTATATACCTCTAACACCTTCCTCATATTTTTAATCCCTACTGTGGCTGATTTGAGTCAGGCCCTTACCATTTCTTTTCTGGAGTGCTACTACAGCACCCTTCCTTCCAATTTCTAGTTTACGCAGCACACTGCTCTCATGGTCTTTCTTTAAAGGAAATCTGGCCATGTTACTCTCCTGTTACAAAGCTGTAATGGCTCCCCACTGCCAAGAAAATAAACTGCTGAATTTGAAAACATGGCTTTTAAGCTTCTCATGAGCTGGTCCCTCTTCAGTTTCATTTCTTCTTAAACACCATCCTATCCACAAAGACGCTACAATCCAGCCAACCCAAATGCTTTAAACATCACAAATATACCATGTGTTCTACACTTCCATGCTTTTGCTTGAGAGGTTTCCTAGGCCTCAGTGCTTTGTCCTTTTCTTCCCTCCTCTATTCATTCTGCCAGACATAAATGTGGTTACTCTTTGAAGATTTTGTTCAAGTACCACTTTACCTATCCAGGTTTTCCTAAACCTACCCAGGAAAAGTTGACCTGTCCTCTTTCACGTCTCATGGTATCTTTTATACATGTTTTCCATATGCCCTCTTCTCGACTGTAAACCCATTAACAGGCACTAGGTCTCATTCATCTTTTAATTTACAACACCTAGCACAATGCCTGCTAAATGGCTTAAATTCTCACCTTTCCTAGTTCATTTAAGAATATTTATTAAGTAAATTAGTAGTAGCCACGATTCCTGCAGCTAAGGATAGTCCTTCATGTTTCCTAGAGCCTCTGTAATAGAATGTCTTACATTCTTGACCTCATCTAGAATGGCACAGTACCTCACATGTTCTATAGAGTATATATATAGTTGGTGCAAGAGTAATGTTTTATTGCCAAGCCTGAACAAGACTGCATGTGCACATTTTTGTATGTAGGCATGCATATGTGTGTGAGTGAGAGAGAGAGAGAGAAGATACCATCTATTTCTCTGCTGCCAGAGTGATAGGGCATGTGTTCTTGCTATCTCAAATAGAAATGCAGAATATATTTTGTTATGAAAATAATGCTAAAATAGCGATGACACAATTCCTATATTTATTAAGCTTTATGGGTCATATTGCCATAGAGTTACATTATGGTCTATAAAGTTATTCAATTCAGTTAAATTAAGAACTATACTGGTATTTTGCATGTTGTGGACAACTTACTGTGGTGGATACTCTGATGTGCCATCCAGATATACCCTCAACAACCCAGAACTTCAAGAATAAAATACATAGGAATAAATTTAACCAAGGAGGTAAAAAAAAAAATCTGTATATTGAAAACTACAGAACATTAATGAAAGAAATTGAGGAAGACACAAATAAATGGAATGATATTCTATGGATTGGAATTGCTAAAATGTCCATACTACCTAAAGCAATCTATAGATTCAATGAAATCCCTATCAAAATTCCAAGGCACTTTTTAAAGAAATAGAAAAATCCTAAAATTTTTATGAAACCAGTTTTCCAGTCAAGATGGTAGAGTGGGTAAATGCTATACTTACCTCCTCTCATGACCACATCAAAATTACAACTAAACTACAGAACAATCATCATTGAGAATCACCTGAAGTCCAGCTGAACCAAAAACCTACAATTAAAGACACACAGAGGCAACCACCTCAAGACTGGTAGGAGAGGCAGAGATGGGGAATAGGCTGGTCCCATACCTGCGAGTGACCATTAAAAATCAGGAGGGCTATCTTGGCTGCAAAGGTTCCCCCCAGAGGAGTGACGGGGATCTCTAGCCCAGGGTTCTACTGCTGAGAAGTCCCCATAAATTTGGCTGTGAAAAGCAGCAGATACTGTGGCTGAGTGAGATAAGGGCAGCTGGAGTCCTAGGTGCGCGTCTTAAAGGGCCCATGCATGAACTTACTCACTGAAGGACTCTGAGCTCCAGGACTGGAGCAGTGGCTCAAAAGGCGCCAGGGACGGGAGGAACTCAGTCGTTTGGCTGTAAGGCAAGGGCTGGAGGGGCAGCTTTCTCTTGGAAAGAGGAGCTGAAGGAAACCATTGTTTCTTTGTTGAGCCCTCCTCTCACCTGGCGCCTTTGACAGCTGCCGTATCTGAGTCTCCATTAACCTGGCTAACACTGTTCCTTTGCCCCACTATGGTGATTCTGAGGCCTGGCCCCACCCAACTTGAGGACCCATCCAAACCCCTTCTAGTGGCTTTTACATATGAATGACCTGTCTTACTTCATACTGCAGACTTTTCCTAAAATTTCTCAAAGGTTCACAAAACCCAAATAAACAGCATCTGGCTTTGGTGTGTCCCACACCTCTTGCTGGGCAGCCCTAAGCCCAGCACTAGCCACAGTTGGCCTTGGTTTGCAGCTTGTCCTCACCAGGCACCTCCAAGCCCAGTGTGGGTGGTGGATATCTGTAGATTGCTTTGTGGCTCATGCCGGGTGGTCCTGGGCAGGGCAGAGACTGTGGGTGAACTTGGCCTGCAGTTGAACCCCTCCCATGAGGCCCTGGGGCTGGCACAGCCGGCGATCAGCTTTGGGCCCAGCTGGAACACCATCCGGCATCCTCTAATGATCACACATCCAAAGCATAGACTGGGCAGTCACCAGAGAACTGCTAAAGTGAATCCTGCTCTGTAGGGTCTAACCACTGCACAATAGCTCCTCAACTGTAGTCATAGTTAGTCTACACACCAATCAGCCCAAGAGTCAATCCCACCTATTGACATGCAAACAGCAACCAAGGCTCAACTATAAAAGAGGGGAACACACAACTCACACAGGGGACACACACTGAGGTGACCAAGGAGATTGTGTCACGGGGCCCCACAGGACACCTACTACATAAGGCCACTCTACTAAGATCAGGAGACACAGCACCCCTACCTAACACATAGAAATAAACACAGAGAGCCAGCCAACATAGGGAGACAAAGAAACATGTCCCAAATGAAAGAACAGAACAAAGCTCCAGAAAAATGTAGACAAACCATCTACCAGATGCGCATTTTAAAACACAGGTTTTAAGGATACTCAATGGTCTCAGGGGGAACTTCAAAAAAGAGTGAGAAAATATAAAAATGGAGATTAAAAAACATAATGAAGAATCAGTCAGAAATGAAGAATACAATAACTGAAGAAAGAAGATATTAGAGGGAATCAACAGTATATTTAGATGAAGTAGAAAATTCAATCAGCAATTTAGAAGGTAAGATAGCAGATAACAACCAAATAGGACAGCAAAAAAAAAGGGGGGGGGGTGGAGAGTTTAAGGGGCCTCTGGGACATCAAGCATGCCAACATTTGCATCATAGGGGTACCAGAAAGAGAAGAGAGAGAGCAAGGAACTGAAAACCTATTTGAGAATTAATGACTGAAAACGTCCCTAATCTGAAGAAGGAAGGAGACACACAATCCCAGGAAATGCAGAAAGTCCCAAACAAGATGAACTCAAACAGGCCCACACCAAGACACACTATAATTAAAATGCCAAAGATTAAAGACAAAGAATCTTAAAAACAGCAAGAAAAAAGCAGTTGTTACCTACAAGGGAGCTCTCATAAAACTGTCAGCTGACTTCTCAACAGAAACTTTGCAGGCCAGATGGCATTGGCACGAAATATTCAAAGAGATGAAAAGCAAGGACCTACAACCAAGATTACTCTACTCTGCAAAGCTATCATTTAAAACCGAAGAACAGATAAAAAGCTTCCCAGACAAAAAGCTGAAGGAGTCCATCACCACCAAACCAGTATTACAACGAATGTTAGAGGGGCTTCTATAAGACACACACACACAAAAAAAAAAAAAAAAAAGAAAAAAAAGAAAAAGAATAATAATATGGCAATAACGATATATCTATCAATAATTATTTTTATTGTAAATGGATTACTCCAATCAAAAGATAGGGGGGCTGAATGGCTAAGAACACAAGACCCTTACATATGCTGCCTACAAGAGACTCACTTCAGATTGAAAGACACACAGACTGAAAGTAAAAGGATAGAAAAAGATATTTCATGAAAAAAAAAAAAAGTAGCAGGACTTATACCAGAAAAAATAGGCTTTAAAACAAAGGCTTATAACAAGAGACAAAAAAGGACCCAGTAATCTCTCTTCTGGGTATTTATCTGAAGAAATTCAAAATGCTACTTTGAGAGGATGTGTGCCTCCATATGTTCATTGCAGCACTGTTTACAATGGCCGAGATGTGGAGGCAGCCTGGGTGTGTATCAATGGATGAATGGATACAGAGGAGGTGGTACATGTGTACAATGTAATATTGTTAGGTCACGGAAGGGAATACGTTCTTGCTGCCTGCAGTGGCATGGAGGGACCTGGAGGGTATTGTGCTGAGTGGAGTATATCAATAGAAAAAGACCGATTGCACCTATATGTAGAATCTAAAGAATAAAATAAACAAACAAAAGCAGAAACAAATTCATAGACATAGAGAACATTTTGTAGTTACCAGATGGGAGGGGGACTGGAGGAGTGGGTGAAAAAAGTGAAGGGACTAAGAAATACAAATTAGTTGTTATGAAGTAGTCATGTGGATGTAGGGTATAGCATAAGGAATATAGTCAATAATATTGTAATAACTATGTATAGTGTCATGTGGGTACTAGATTTATCATCGTGATAGATGGGGGAGGTTGGGGAGACAGGGTGAAAAGATGAGGGGATTGAGAAGTACAAATTGGCAGTTACAAAATAGTTATGGGATACAGCATAGGAAATATAGTCAATAATATGGTAATACCTATGTATAGGTCCAGGTGGGTATTAGACCAGGCAGGGGGACCACTTCTTAAATTATATAAATGTTTAACCACTATGCTGTACACCTAAAATTAATATAAAATAATATTGAATGTCAACTGTAATTGAAAAAAATTTTAAATGGGGGGAAAAGGTGAAGGGGAAGAAAAAGTTCAAATTTCCAGGTATAAAGCAAGTAAGTCATGGGAATATAATGTACAACATGGGTAATATAGTCAGTAATATTGTGATAGTGTGGTATGGTGTAGATGGTTGCTGGACTTATCACAGTGATTACTTTTGTAGGTATATACGTTTAATAACTACGGTGTACACCCGAAACTAATATAATATTTTATGTTAGCTCTATTTTAATAAAAATCTGTAGAAAAAAAGAATATCTCACTACAGCAGAAATTTTCTTCCCATCAATAAAAAATGAAAATGAGGCTATAACCAAAGTAAATCTTCAAGGTGTTTACTTGTTAACTGAGCAAGGAAATCCATTTACCAATGTTGAGTCAATTAAGTGATGTTTGATTGTAGCAGCCAAAGAAATGTGTCCAGAGAAAATAAACTTATCTACGACTATTAGCCTTTCAGTGAGAACAGTTGCTTGCAGAGTTGGGGACATCTGAGCAACATCGATAGTCAATTAAAAAACAAGGCAAGTTATTCCAGGTGGTTTCCTTTGGCTGTTGATAATTTGACATATGTTACTGATACTTCTCAGTTGTCATTTATTTTAGGAGTCAATGCCAAGTTTAAAGTGGCTGAAAAATTGGCCGTTATGAATACTTTGTGTGAACAACTATAGGTGAGAATGCTTTCAAAGAAATTGAGAAAACATAAATTCAGTGCAACCTGAAGTGGAATCTGCTAAGATGTGTTCCAACTGATGGTGATAAAAATACCAGGTGTGCCAAAAAAATGTACGCACGTGACTTGTACTCATCTTCTATTATCAGTATATAGTATTACAATTTTAATATAGTTTTTTCCTTTCTTAAAATGTATATACATTTTTTTGGCACCTTCTGTATGTGTAAGCAGTAAAGGCCTTCATTGGATAAATTTATAAAGCTTGTGAAAGTGTGAGATGTTTAAAACTATGGTTGTTTTTTGTATTATGCATTGATGGTACTTTGTAGAAAATAGTTGTATCTATCTTGTGTTTACGGAACCAGTAGTGTCAAAGGTAAACTATTCATTTTTGTGGACTTAACGACTGTTAATACACGAATTTTTGTCAAATAAAGCTGAATAGCCTGATTTTCCCTATCACACAGCAATTTGACAACCTAACAGGGGTCAAGTTTCACTGCAATTTTACCTTTGACTGAAATTTTTCTGAGCCAATATGGATAATCAGTTCTGTATAGGAGAAGGAAAGACACACACACACACACACACACACACACACACACACACAATAATGAACCCAGAAAATAAATCCCAAAAGTCAAAGCAATCTTGAGGAAAAACAGCAAAACACAGCTGGAGGACTGCCACTCCCCATTTCAAACTATATTACAAAGTGATAGTAATTAAAACAGTATGGCATTGGCATAGATCAATGGAACACAATTGAAAGCCCAGATATAAATCCACAGGCATGTGGTCAATTAATTTATGACAAAGGAGCCAAGAATATACAATGGGGAAAGGATAGTCTTTCAATAAATGGTGTTGGAAAACTGGACAGCCACTTGCAAATGAATAAAATTTGATGACTATTTTACACCATACACAAAAATTAATTCAAAATGGATTAAAGACTTGAACATAAGACTTGAAACCATAAAACCCCTAGAAGAAAAAGCATAGGCAGTAAGCTCCAAGACATAAATCTTGGCAATGATTTTTTGAATCTGGCACCAAAACCAAAAAATTAATAAAGGAACTATTAATACATCATACTAAAAACTTCTGCAAAGTAAAGAAAACCATTAATGAAATTAAAAGGCAAATTACTACATGGCAGAAAATATTTGCAAACTATTTGAGAAAGGGCTAATATCCAAAATATATAAAATACTCATACAATCCAAAGCAAAAGACAAAAAGACAAACAATCCAATTTAGCAAAATAGCAAAAAGACAAACAATCCAATTTAAAAATGGGCAGAAGACCTGAATAGACATTTTTCCAAAGAAAACATACAGATGGCCAAGAGGTACATAAAAAGGTGCTCACTAATGATGATCACTAATCATCAGAGAAATTCTTATATTATAATAAAATAAGACCGGGTCTTATTAATTTTTGCTCCAAAAGACGCATTAGAGCTGATTGACCATCTAGGTCTTTTTTTGTTTTGTTTTTGAAATCTAATTGGTTTTATTAAACGATTCATGAATGGGGCAGTACCTCAACTAGTAACTAGAATGGCACTCTGAGTTAGGTCTTATTTTCGGGGAAACAGGGTATTTAAGGATTTTCTCAGCTGAAAAAACTGCCTCATTTAAAGCCATGTCTCCTTCCAGGGGAGGCCTGTATCCAATGTCTGATGATCACGAGGGTAGACAGGCCCTGTCCCCTGCCTCTACTGGGGATGACGCTGAAAGGCCCACTCAGCTCCTGAGCCCTGAAGCCTTTCTCAGGACTGCATCGCAGCTCAGCTTCTCCCTCTGCCAAGTCCTGCTCTCACTTCCACAGGTGTCAGTCCCCAAAGCCCTCCCTAATAAACAGTGAGCTCAGACTTTGTTTCTCACAGAACCCAACCTGCCTTTATACGGGAAAAGCAAACCTGAGCTCAGAATAAGCAACTGAAGAATTAATTTTTGAATGCACTGTTTCATAATATGCAAGTCCCCTGTGTCCTGACACAATCTTCACATTTATGATCCTCTATTCTAGAGCCAAAAGATAGGGTCCCCACGCCCAGGGCCACTATTAACTTTTCTGTTGCATGCAAGTAAATCGCTTGGGCAATTGGTCTTCCATTACTGTTTGGTGAGGGTACTCTCCCAGACCTTCTCCCAGCAATGTTTGAAAGGAGGCTTGAGAGTATCATTCCTATTTGAAGAATTCATTTGCTTGTGCAGACAATATCCGATCTACCTTATGAACGTACTGAGTAGAAATATAGCCTTCACCCCAAACTTCAGGACAAGGTAAAAAAAAAAAAGGCACGATCCCAGAACGGGCTTCTTCCTACAACAGGGTGAGGAAAGGGGGATGTTGGTCTGCATTTTATCTGTTTGCTCTTGTGATTCTAGAACAATGGTCATTCATGCTGATGAAAACAAACACACAAACAACACAATATATGTACCCCTTTCCCCTTTCCGGTTCATTCTATCTGGCTATGTCTTCTTCTACCATCTCCCCACTGACATCAGCAGATCTCTCTTCGAAATCATTTCCCAGAGCACTTGGGTTCCACTTTCATGTATTCCTTTTACATATCTAACCTAGTAATTTTAATATCCATAGGGAATAGGTATCCATTTTAGCAAACTACTTTCTGCCTCTTTGAAACCATATCGCTCATTCTTTGACTCCTCCCCACATTTAGAATCTGCGTTTCCCTTGCTGACCATATTGTTTTCCCCCAAAGTATGGAACTGAAGGCTGACTAGACTATGGTTTTGCAGGAACCCTCAACTATCCAGACCCTTTTCTTGAACATTCATTACACTGAAAAGCAACTTTAGCTCTATTTATCTCCCTGGCTACATGAAAAACTCTTGACGTGCTCAGAGATGGTGATTTCCAAAATTGATATATAGAAAGATCGATAAGGCACATGGGTGCTGATGGGTGTCTGCTGCATCTAAATGCCAGAAAATGAGTCCCATCTAAAGTCATGCCTCTTTCCTTTAGAAAATGCAAGGACTCCCATTCGTTTGTTTACTTATTGAGTTGAAAGCCCTTATTGGAATCACAAACATTATCAGATAAAACATTTAGAAATTGGTGTGAGCCTTGATTTTGGACCTAAAAAGCAGAGATATATTCTCTCTTTCTCTCTGTTCCCCCTCAACCCCACTGTTTCAAATGGGAGAGACATAAAGATGCATTTCTCAGAGCTAGCACTCATAGCAAATCTTGGCTAACGGAACAGTAGTGTGCTCTGAAGAAGTGAGATTGGCCATAGAGCTAGAGAGATGGCAATTACTCACATACTGTCTCTTTAATTTCATTTATGAGGAAATGCAAAGATGAAAGTGGTCCGTTCCAAGAGAGTGGGTAAGATGGATCATGAGAGATTTGAAATGTAAGAGGTGGACATTTGTGCCCAAGGCTTACAACAAAGCAAGCTGCAAAGGATCTATGTTCTTTTTCTCTGGTTGGTTTATGAGTGAGTTTTGCCTGCATGGACTTCTCTTTGAGCTTTTCAGCTTAGTGGAGGACTGGGTATGTTAAATCTTTATAATGGTAGCTTTGATCTAGAGAGCAATCCTTTGAACAAGAGTAAAGCAGACTCAAGGAACTGACTCAAGGTTTTGAAACAGCATCCCAGAGAAGCACCAGCTACCCCATTCTCCGACTATGTCTGTAGCTGCATGCTCAGTGCCAGGAGAACTTAGACAGCCAGGAGAAGGACAAGAAACACAGTTGTCCTTTACGCCACGAAGAACTGCTATGGGCTCCCTCCATAATAACAGTTCTTCATGTTCCTCATCTCGTTTCTGTTTCCATCACTCCCAACATGGAGTATTATGATATTTCCTAAGCCACTTCCTTAAATCTTCAGGGCCTCATCTCCAACATACCCTAAAGATTTCTTCCAAAGAAACATCACCAGAGTACAACCATCACCTGCCTCTCTGCGTTGGTGGTTCCCTTGCAACCAAATGAAAATTCCCTGGCTTGGCATTTGAGGGTTTTCATAATGTGGCCCTACTTATTCAACAAAGAAATGCGAGAAACTGCAAGGTTCTTTTTCTTTTTCTTTCTTTTCTTTTCTTTTTCTTTTTCTTTTTTTTTTTAAGGTGGGCACAGCTCACAGTGGCCCATGTAGGGTTTGAACCGGCAACCTTGGTGCTATTAGCATCACGCTCTAACCAACTGAGCTAACTGGTAGATATATATGTGTGGGGACAAAACCCCAAAAAGCAGTTTCCAGGCTCTCGGCCTCACATAGAAAGGTGCTGGCTCGGGTAGTAAATGGCCATCAACTGTGATCAGATGCCAGCAGCTGTGGCTAGTTGGCCGTCAGCTGTAACCCGTAGGCCATTGGCCACTAATATAACGGCTGTGGCTATGCTAGCAGAAGGGAATGGGGGCAAGCAAGAAGGTGGTGGCTGGCAAGCGCGGACTGCTGTTAGGCAGATTATGTAGATCCTGCTTCCTGTGTCTCCAGCCCAGCCGCCAGCGAGAATATATTGGTTTGACTCCCCTATCTATGGCTCCGTGGGTGTTCCTTTTTGGCCTTACCGTGTCCTGCGTTCTTGGGCGGGGAGTGGGAGCTGAGACCCTGCTTGACAAATGGCTCAGCGAGCAGGGTACCCTGCGTGACAATATGTCAGAAGGGCATAGATTGGGGGAGGAGGGTTATCACTTTGTGAGGGGTGAAATGTCTAACTATTGTTTTGTACACCTGAAACTAATTAAAGAAAAACTATATATATATAGTTTTATATACATGTATATGTATATATATACATACATATATATAGTTTTATATACATATGTATGTATATATATATGTATATATAAAAGAAATGCAAGAAATGAAGATATGAAAGCATAGAAAGTTGAAAGGGGAAGTTCCCATCTATTTCTCTATTCCCTTCCCCACAAGCAACCATCCTAACAATTTGTCACTTATTTTTGTAGCCTTATTTCTTCTCATTTCCTGTATATCTTCAAGGCTCCAACTAAACAAATATCCCTGCCAACTTTACATATTTTTCCTTGCTTTCCTGTTCCTAAGCCTTTGCTCATAATATTCTTTACACCTGGAATGTTTAGAATGTTCTTCCTTCAATCTTTGAATTTCCAAATTCTACCAATCCTTTGAGAGCTAACTCCCATGTCACTTGCTCTTGTAAAGCTTTTCCTGATCTACTTATTAAAATTCTTCCCTTATCCTTTGAATTTCCAAAGCATTTCTCCTAGCTCCCACTCACAGCACTTCTTATTTTGTTTTCTGCTCTTTGGGTACCGAGCCAGCCCTCTCTACTTAAGCTACGTAAGCTCTCAAAGCCAGAGACCATTTCTCAGTTCACCTTGCTACCTCCTATAAAGTGTATCCTTGTACCTTCCATGGGCTTAGTAGAGATTTAATAAACTCTCACAGAGTAAGAGAAAATAGCCTGGAGCCCCGGCTTTCAATTCACATTTTCAGATGCTAATGACATCACCTGTGATGAGTGGGTTCTGTTAGCATCTCAAACAGTTAAAGGATGTGGTGAGTCATCAGGGGCTTTTAGAATACTGGCTGGCTCCAGGTGGCTATTTGGAACTTACAGTCAGAGAACTAAAACGGGGGGGGGGGGGGGGGGGCGGGGGGGAACCAAATAAACAAAATACAAAAACAAAACAAAAGAACAACAACAACAAACCAAAAAAGAACAACTCCAGAAACAAAAGACAAACTATAAAACTGCTATTTTAAAGAGAACAATATGACTCTTTTAAACTGTGGAGCCGAACAATCCCTTCCATTATTTCAATAAAACCAAAACAGACATTTAACCTCCAAAACAACAACAAAAAGCCCCAAAGCCCCTAACCTTCCTCTGCCTTGGCAGGCTGATTGCACAGTGACTCTATGGGACTCTCTAGTGAACCATGAACTCGGTTTCATTTTCTTTTAACATGAGAAATTGGAAGGGAGTCATTTTCAGCATAAAATAGGGGTAATGGAAGAAAGGGGAGGGTCATCAAAATAGTGACAGTTTGACAGCAGTCTCAGAGAGGAAGACAGTCAAACTGACTTGCTTTCTGCATTAAAAACAGCCCCAGGGAGGGTTAACAGAAATTGACAACAACTGTATCAGGCGGAAATACTTTTAAACAACATGGTTATTAATTTTCTGTATTTGGTTTAGAGTACACAAGCTTCTTGTATATAAAATAATGTGATAATAAAAGCCTAATCATTTGCTAGGATCTTAAACATTGTAACAAACTATCCCATTACCTGTTGCTTTGCAGCATTGGTTCATCCGCAGCAATTTTCATCCTGTTTGTAGTTTTGCCAAAAAATAAAATCAAGCTCCCATTAATCCCTCCTCCAAATGCTTAGATCATTATCAATCCATTTGTGAGCCTACTTCTATTTAAAATTATTGCTACAACTATATCTAATGACAGTTAAAACAACTGAAAAACCCTTTCAACTGTAAGGCTTTTCTCCAAAACTCTTTTACCTCATTTGTACTTGGACTTGACAAACAATTTCCATTATTTTTTCAGTGATTTTCTATTTAAGTAAACTTAATTCATTTCCCAAATAGAACTACAGTCTGTCTCGATAGCAGTATCAAGGGAGAAAGAGAGTTACTGAAAGTTGACTGTAATTATGAGTTAGGAGACAGATTATGAGATGCTGTGGGGAAGAAGAATTATGAGAAGAGAGATGGTGTGGGCAAGAGAAAATAGAAATAGAAAAGGTCTGGCCCACAGCAAGGGTTGGGCCGTGATGTCTGAGGCCATTTCTGCACGGCACATGGTGTGCACCTTCGGGAAAGGCCAGGACACGGAGTCTGATGTGGGTACTGACTGTTCCCTTTCATTTCAGCAGAGTAGCCAATGTTCTGATCGCTGCAGCCAACAATGCCCATCGTAGGGCCAATGGAGGCACAGCTCCTTCTGTCCACAAAGAGCCTCACCGGCCACCCAGAGACCTGGAGGCCAATCTTCACCCTTTCCCCCCACATTCTTTAGTCACCAAGCCCTGTTCACATTACCTCCTCTAGGCTTCTGATCCCCCCACTTCGCTCCTGTCAACCCCTATCCTTTGGCCTTGACGGCTATCCTACAATGGCCTTCTAACTGTTCATGCAAACTCTGTGTCCTCTACCAGTCTGTTCTGCACATGTTACTCAACCTGTCTTCCCAGGCTCTCACTCCCTGAATCCCAACTATCTTGGATTTTTCACTTCCCAAAATGCTCCTTTCTACCACAAAGGCCCTAAAAGCTATTCAAGTGATTCCTTCTGCTTGCAATATTCCTTCCAGCCACACTCCTAACCCCATGTCCCACTTTGGATCTTTCTGGTTTAAACTTGAGGTATGGTTTCCTGGTATATGCTGCCTGCGTAATATAGTATACTTTGTAATTATTTTAAGGCTCTCTTCCCTGTCAATGTGTAAGTACTCTGAGGTCAGAGATTGTGTTTGTCCATGTATGTCCTCATCAGTAATATGGGGTAAAACAAGAGCTTATCGGATAAGGATTCGATGAGTTAATTTAAGCAGAGAACTTTGACTAGTACCTGATATATATAAGGGCTATGTAAGCTTTAGTTGTAATAATAATTAGCACAGTACCTACCAAAAGTAAGACCTAACTGGACAATCAGCTCTAATGCGTCTTTTGGAGCAAAAATTAATATAAGACTCGGTTTTACATTATGGTAAAATAAGACTGGGTCTTATATTAATTTTTGCTCCAAAAGATGCCTTAGAGATGATTGTCCGGATAGGTCTTATTTTCAGCGAGACACGGTAGAACAAAGTGTGTACTCAATAAATATATGTTGAATGAGCAAAGGAATAAGTAAATTGATAGATGAGCTAATGAACTCACCAATCAGGAGGGCCTCTTTTTTTTCCAACCAGCTATTACCCATAATAGAGTACAGGAATGCGGTATGGAAAACAATCACAGAGAGGAATAATTGTTTTTCCCTGTCTTCAGCCACCATGATAAATGGTAAAAACAGCATTTTTGGTTTCCTGTGATTTTGAATTTATCCTACCATGTTACTAAAAAAATATTCAAGAAGACTTGGGAGTTAAGAGATAAAGGGGATCAAACATACGGTAACAGAAGGAAACTAGACTTCAGGTGGGGAGCATGAAATAGAGTATATAGATGTCGAAATATAATCTTGCACACCTGAAAATTATATAATGTTATGAACCAATGTTAAGCCAATAAATTTAATTTTAAAAAGAGATAAAGGGATATAATTTCACAAAATATACTTCTAGGCTTCTTAATCTTGTCCTTATTAACTATAAATGTCTTTCTTTTATTTTGTTTTTCAAGGTTTATATCACAGTAAACTTTTTATTTGTCAATTACAGTTGACATTTAATGTTATATTAGTTTCAGGTATATAGCATCGTGGTTAGCCATTTATATAACTTACAAAGTGATCCCCCTGATAAGTGTACCTGGCACCCTACAGAGTCATCACAGTATCATTGACCACATTCCTTACGCTGTACTTTACATCCTCTTTCTTAATAAGCATGATACTCTAATTATTCCCAAGCTAAACCCTTTAGAAAATCATGCAAGTCAGGTTGCCCATCCCAACAAATGTTTATTCAGCAAGTTTCAACCTATGTTGCCAAAAAAGGGAAGCTTTTCACCCCTTTGTTCTAGTACATTCCATACTTCAGATTCCTCAACGTCATCAAGAGAAAGGCCATCAGTCACATTACTGTACATCACGCACTGCTGGTCTAATAGAAAGTGAAAAGTCTCGGAAACCTACCTGGGCTTCCGGCGTGGTTTTGTAGTCGAAGCGCTGCACATTTATTAAAAGCTACAAATGGGGGAGGAGACTCTGAGTCGGCGCAACCCTGTGAAATTATCTGACAAAATTTTGTTCATATTACTGTGGTAATAGTTTTAAGTTATTTTGCTGCGGATAGCTCACTCGAGTTTAGAAATAAGCAGGATCAACACATCAGTAATGCAACACCTGTCCTTATTCTTTCTTTCCTCCATCAGAGGGAAGTTTTTGTTCCTTTCTCCAGTCAGCTTTTCTTCTATGGCCCTGGACTCATCTATTTCTGCCTCTGAACTCTGTGACAATTCAGACTTTATTTTTTCTGGTCAGCCATCAATTTTGGAAACTGGTATTTAATTTAATGGATTTGATAGTTATAAAAAATTCTACCAAAAAAATTGGCCGAGCCTTCATACTTGCACATTTAAAACTAAAAGCTGCTAGGGGCTCGCTTCGGCAGCACATATACTAAACCTAAAAGATGCTATACTTCATTCTATTATGGAGAATGAGGGAGACTGGAATATTATTTCTTTTTTTTTGAGGATGGATAAACTTCACTTGGCATTTTTTTTGGTTATTGTTGCTGCTAGAACTACACAACTTCAAGACATATTAGTAATAATAAAAATCGTAAGAATGACAATGGTGAATCAAATGATAAAATTGTAATGATTTACTCTTTTTACTTTTTACGTAGATATATAATTTATGCTAGTCTATGTTTTCTACTTAAGGTTACATAATTTCTATTTATAAATGAATATCACGGACCTGTTTTTCTCTGGAGCAAAGTGGATCTGTACCCCGAAGTGCTGGCTTCCTGGATCTGTGTGGAAGCTGAGGAAGACGTCCTTGGACCGTCTGGGTTCCCAGGGGGGAAGGGTGAGCTCTGTGAGTGTCTAAATTCATTTCTATCCACGCTAGATACGTGGAGAGCGTCTTGAGCTTTCTTCTTTTCCTTCTTTAACATATTGACCAGAATATCTGAGATTTGACTTAAGGATTTAGTGACTCCTGATTGATGGTAATAACCAAAACATGAATGTTTTAAATGGGATTAATATGCCCAACAATACGTATTTACTATTTGTCACATGGTAAAGACTGACTAAAGGAAGTCTTCAATTTCCTGAAGTCATAGATAGAGTTATGGCCAGTGTAGGAGGCTATTGGTCTTTCAATATGGTGCCATTACAGGAAAAGATAGCCAACCCAAAGGTCTTCAAAGTGTTCTGGGTGGAAACCAATTAAGCCTTAAATTTTTTGGAAAGGTTTCTAAAAAGTAAAATGAACACTGAGTAGCAGCAGGCAATGGAGTGATGCATATTTCATAGCTTAATCCAGGAAGCTGCTCAGGAGGAGAGAGGAGAGAGAATGCCAGAAACTGCCCAGCTGGCAGATCGGCCAAATCAATCCTGGTGACCAGAGCACGCCCATGTCCAACACGTGCTTAGTAAGAGCACATTCAAAGGGGGCTTTCAAGTCACTTTTTAAAAAGCACCATATTTTGCCGTGCATAATGCACACTTTTTGCCCAAATGTGTGAGGGAAAAATAAGCATGTGCATTATACATGGTTAGTACTAATTCTGTATCTATATAAATGTTTTTAATTCTTTTATTTATGCTTATGAGTTAAAAACGTAATCAATAAATAAATGCTAAAATTCCTTTATAATACAAAAAACAAGTACCTAAATATAAACAAATAAACATTTGAATTAAAAAATTAAAACGAAAAGAATTTTTTTCCACTGAAAGTTTGGGCCCAAAATGTGGGTGCGTGTTATACACTGGAGCACATTATACACGGCAAAACATGGTACCAATATTTGGTTCCAAATGGAACTGAAAAGAGGTAAATTATTAGTATTGATTTATCATTTAAAATGCACCTTTTGTAGGCCATTTAGATATACGAGGAGCACCGATGATAGGGATAAAATCATTCCCTTCTCCCCTACCTCACTGTTCTTTAGGTTCAGGATGTCTGGAACTCCAGGGGACTTTCGCTATCACTAAAAGGCAAGACTACAATCCCTCTTGAGAATGT
Organism: Rhinolophus hipposideros; assembly: GCF_964194185.1. NCBI lineage: Eukaryota > Metazoa > Chordata > Mammalia > Chiroptera > Rhinolophidae > Rhinolophus > Rhinolophus hipposideros. The sequence goes on along the minus strand of NC_138049.1, from coordinate 99,578,709 downwards.
CAGAACTCTAACTGCATGTGCAGTAAGATGAATCCAAGGCCTTCGCCATCCCTAGAGATGGCTTCATGAATCTTAGAGTTTGAAGAGCTATGAGGATGGTGCAGGAGAGAAGACCGATACTCAGCATGGCGGGGCGGCATCCAGGGACACTTATTCTTGGACAAGTAACATGGACATCGTTTGACCTCCATCTTCCTTCTCAGCTTTGACCCCAACTTTTGGATGTCTGGAACGATAAGCAGTTTTTCTCTCCCAATGTGGCTTCTGTTCTTTGCCTCCAAAAAGCGTGTACCCACCAAAGGTGTTCACAACCTCTGTCCTGTCTAAGCGTTGGCCTGATGGAGAAGAAGAACAGGGCTCTGCCCACAGCGTCCACTCCTCTTTGTACGTACCAAATTTCAACAGTATCAGGCATTTCGATTGGTTCACATAGTGCAATGGCAACGTCCTTTCCTTTACCCATTCAGTGACATTTATTGGAGCTTGTGCTATGTGCCAGACACTATTCCAGGCACAGGGAAAGAACAATCAAAAGGCAGACTCTCATGAAGCAGACGTCCTACTGGGGAAAGACAGACTACTTACACACACACAGGCTCACATACACACGAGTAAAAGTGCCAGATAGCTTACTGTAAAAAGGTCAAGACAGACTGAGCAGCTACTCTGCACTGGCTGCTACCCTTTGTAAGAGTGAATTTAAGCTGAGATCTGAATGACAAGAACCCACCAGAGAAATGGCTAATGCTAATATCTAAGCAGAGGAAACGGCTAATGCTGACACCCTACGGAGAAATGGGCTTGGCGGTAGTTCCCAAACAGAGGCTCTTTTACCACCCAGGGGACATGTGGCCATGTCTGGAGACATTTTTGGCTGTCATACCGGAGTGGGAGGTAGGTGCTGTTACAGAAGTCTAGCAGGTAGAGGCCAGAGATGCTGCTAAACATCCTACACGCATAGGACAGTCCCCACGACAACGAATTCTACAGCCCCAAAGATCGGTGGTGCTGAGGCTGAAAAACCCTGCGAGAGAACAACAGAAAGGTCACTGTGGACGAAGCCTAACACACACGTGACAGAGGCAGAAGAAATGCAGTCAGAGGGCTAGTCAGGGCCACGATTACACACGGCCTCGTGGTCTGATCAAGGAGTCTGAATTTTATTTTAAGTAGAATGGGAAGCCCCTGGAAGGTTTTAATCAGACAAACAATGTGTTCCAGTTGACATTTCCACCCCTTGCCCTATGCCTACCCCAAATGGATCTCCTGTGCTACCTTCCTTCCTCCCCTTCCCACGCTGTTTAACTCGGGCCTGTTTTTCTGTCAAGCTCTGTGTGCCGTATTAAATGACACGCTGTTATATGTCTTCTGAAGGGGTGTCTGAACTTTATTCAAACTGATGTCATGGACATGACATCATTTTCACTCTCTTTGCAAGAACCGTCAGTGTTGTTCACTGTCATTTTGGTTTCATTACTCTTTTGTTGAGCGCAAGTATTACCACTGTTTCCCCTCCTCCCCTGTAAGTCATGTCTTTCTTATTCCTCCTGATAGTTTTGGCCTTCATCGCTCTACAAAAAAAAAAAAAAAAAAGGTTTGAAAATATCCTCCAACCCGACTGTGAAAAATCAAAATTTCAGAAACCTTTCTTGGTCATTAGCCCTTGAGAAGTGTAAACTTCGTGAGGAGTAATTCTTAGCTGCTGTATTTCCTTCTTCTGAGTTTACCCCTTGTCTACAGAAGCACATCCACCGTTACATAACACTCTAGCGTGCTCATAGCACTCTCCACTAAATAATAATATCTTACTGGTTTTGCTCAGCACTCTGATATTAGAGGGGCAGGTCATATGCTCTCTTTCCTGAAGAGAAGGAAACGGCTTCACTGAACAGTTGTACAGCTAATGAATGGAGAGCTGGGGTGTCACTCTGTGGGTGAACTTCACGTTCAGGGTTGTTTTCACCATACTGCTTCCACCCCATCATTTTGAAGATGAGTCTCAGAAGGAAGGGACCCTGCTCCAGTTATTCACAGTCAAGAAAGAATCTTGTGTAGCCTCACATGAACAGTGTACCTGGATTTGCCAGTGGAGAAGAGAGATGACGTATATCTCTCTCTTTCTTACTCTCTTTCTTAAAATAAACATATATGAGCAAGCTTAGAACTGTTCCCTCTCTCTGTCATATCTCATTTCATCTCTCCTATATGTACAGACATTCATAAGCCCAGAAGGGGATTAAGAAGTTGCTAGGAGCATTTAGGGGAGAAGATCTTAAACTAGGATCAAGGCCAGGAAAAGAAGCAGAGCTCAGGTGGGGGCTGTGGCCAGGACTGAAATCTAGGCCGGGACCGTCCTGGAGGTGGATAGGGTAAGACAGAGGACAAGGAATGCACGGGTGACAGCACATGTGGGCAGCACTCACAGACAAGGGCTTGTGTGGGAGTATCGTTCACAGCTGAACCCACTGTTACTGGCCTGATAATAAAGCAGCTAAAACTCCCCTGAATCAGACATACAGGGTCTGCTAATCCTCAACGAAAATTAGAGACTGAAGTTAATCAGGCAGTGTGCCTACCTCGTATTTGTTTGTTTTTACCTCTTCAGTACTGGATTTCCTTCATGCAGGTTATTTTTATCCATTTTGCACTATATCTGAAGCTAAAATGCCTTTTAGTAATTTTTCAAAAACGAACACAAATATCTGTTCATAAATAATTTCTTGTGCGTGACTTTGTTAAAAAAAAAAAAGAGGCTGAAAATGTCATGAAAATGTCAAATCGTTTACAAGAAGCTTGAAAGATAAAATAAGAAACAATACTGAGGACAGGTTGGGGAGATCTGAGGTCTAACTCACCGGACAGGAGAGTGAGAAGTTCTTTACAAGTAACCACCTAGCCTGTCCCTAGAGGCAACTCCCACAGGCTGCTACCAGTTCAGCTCCCAAAATACACCACCTCCCAAAGCCCGTAAGACTTCTATCTTGAACACTCATCTGTCCTCACTTCCAAATTTGGGAACATTTGGAAGTGGAACCCAAAGCAGTAGATCTGGCTTTTAAATAAAAAGTTACGTTTAAATCAATCTCTGATCTTCATAAGCTAAATACCATTTGTCATTTTTCAGCCATCATTTGAGTTTCACCCACACGCCAGCCACAAATTCTGGGCCATGGTGAGGCTGTGGTCAGCCTGGTGTCCGGTCAGCTAGCTAAAGATAACCAGTTAACTTACTGGCTCCTGGCTCAGGACTAAAACAGAAAGAGCACCACAGAATAGTAACAAAAAAAAAAAATTTAAAGTTAAGAGATGGGATAAAAAAGCCCATACTTTTCAATAAACTGAAATTTTCCCTGCAATAGTAACTCCATCTGGCTAAAAACAAAGTCAATTTTTTTCTTTTCTAGCAACTCTGGTTTTCATTAGTTGCTCCATTTTGTTTGCTGAAGGGACATTTTACTTCTAAATGGAAAGAAACGATGTGACCTGGAAGCAGACTGGGGAGCCGGGTAATGTGGTCAGGGGGAAGACATCTGTGTTCCCACTCCCCGTTTAAGCCAGTAGAAGGAGAGTTTCTTATTGCCATAGAAAGGATACTGATTTCATTGTCTCTCTGCTGTAGAATATCTCGTAGCTTTTTATATTCTTCCTCTTTTAATGGTTCTTGGCAGTCTTGGTCTTTGATTTCGGAAGACACTGTGCTTTTTTCTTGGATCTTCTTGTCATTCAACAGTTTCTGTAAGATGAAGTACAAGTTAGTGTCCATACTTCTACTCCAAATCTCTTTAATTCTTTGACTCTCCCCACCTTTAACAATTCCTTGCACACATCAGACACGCACGTCTGTCATGCCGGTTCTCTGGTCCCCTTCCCCACATAAGAACGCAGGACATGGTGAGGCCAAACAGGAAAACCCACGGGGCCACAGATGGGGAGTCATACCACTGTATTCTCGCTGGTGGCTGGGTTGGAGAGACAGGAAGCAGGAACCACACGATCCGCAACCTGCCGTCCGCTTCTCTGCCAACCAACTAATCAAACCCCTAGCATAGCCACAGCAGTTATATTAGTGGCTAATGGCTAACTGGTAACAGCTGATGACCAACCACCCAGCCACAGCGGACGGCCATCTGATTACAGCTGATTACCATCTAATAACTGATCCAGCACCTTTCCACATTAGGCCAGGAGCTGGAAACTGCTCTCTAGGACTCTGTCCCCACGACATACCTCCTTGTCTTTTCAATGCAATTGCCTTGGCTTGGTATGTTTTCTCTCCCTACCTGTCCTCTCTCTGTCCTCCTTCCCCATTTCCCTCTCCGCTCTTCTTCCCTAAACTGGGAAATTCCTACTCACACATTATTTCCTCTCGAACTTCTTTCCCTGTCTCCATAACCCCATACCACTTTATAAAATAGCAGTTACCATGTGCTATAATTATTCTTTACATATCTGTCCTGTCCATGACTTACTTGTTCAACTTTGCCTTCCCTATGCCTGGCTCCCAGCAGACTCAACAACAAAAGTTTCTTATCTTAAAGAAGTATGCCAAATTGTAAGTGGGGTAGAAGTAAAGATTAATGACACGCCCACTGTGTCATCATAAAAGGTAAAACCTAAGGCAGAGGAAAAACTGAGGATTTATGTGGATAAATGAAAACTGCTGGGAAAAAATGAAGGACATGATTCTCTTGACAGAACGTGAAAATAAATGGTTTTTGAACATGGACCTATTCTGTGTAGAAGGTAGAGATTCCTGGCAAAAGAATTGGAAGTCCGTGGTCTGAGTTTATTCATTGGCAAGTAAGGTATAAGCTCTGAAAAAATTCAGTCAGAATCACAGCCTCGGTTAGAAGATCATACTGTTCTGGATGAATGAAGCTACGTCCTAACCTTTCAAGAGTTGGTCAACTAAGAAAGCTTTACTGCAGTCTGAACATCGCAGACGATGGCTTCTGCTAGAGGAAATGCTTAAATTTACCTTTAAATGATGGAAACAGTGATGAATTTTACGCATGTCAGCGCCAACCTCTAGTCTACTCTCTGGATCCTGGTCTTCCAAAAAGGATGTTATTAGTTTTTCCAGCCTAAAAATACATAATGCATGAGAAGCAACTATGAGCTAGAAACTTTAGAGATTCTAACAGCATTACTTTGTTGGTTAGCATTTGAAGTACAGGGTAGTGTTCCCACTTCTTTATGGGAATACGATAATCTGATTTGACTCTAAAAACTAAGGGGAAAGAAAGAAATTGACACATTGAAATCTGAAATGATGCAATTATTTGCAATTAATTTCTAATAAATTTTCATATGCAGCTTTCAATATAAGAATCATCTGATTTCTACAAAACATGAATTATAGCCCAGGTGAATTTCTATGTCCCTGTGCCTACCTGCAACTGCTAGAGAAAGCCATGAAAAAGTTTATTAATTTCATTAAAACTTCATAAATACTCAGCCTCAGCAATGACCTCAGTGTTGCTCCACAACCCTTTGAATCATTCCAGGTTGACTTACATTCTTCACAGAGGCAGTTTCACATCTTCCCACAGCTCCCAAGCCTATCACTACTCTTTCTTTCTCTATCAATAATGTTGCATGTCACTAGACTGAGACAGTCAAAGACGTTACACGTGGGCTCTTTTGGTTTCCTTTTCCTTCATCTTCGAGTGCTTATATGCCTACCACTCAGGCCCTCTTCCTTCTGTTACATATTTTGAATAATATCCTTCCTCCTTCTCACGACCAACTTCTCCCGCTGGGCTCTCTTTAGGCGTCTGCCAGGGTTACCTGATTTATTCCCTCCTTATCACCTTTTCGTACTGACTCCTTCCCCTTTGCTTACAATGATTTTCCTATTCTAAAACAAAACAAAACAGAAAGCAAAACACCTTTGGTGCTACTATTTAACCACTCTATTCTGCAGAGCTACTTCAGTTTATCTGTGATCATGACAGTCCACGTGGTATTCTAGAATCTGTGCAGCAGCTTGGCTCTGCCATTAGTTTATAAGCATCGTGAGGCCATGCTTGGCTTTTATTCATCTTTCTGTTCCCTCTCCCTCTCCCTGTATGAAAAGCAGCACACACATGCGGTTCTCAATACAACTATGTTAGTTAGTGGATTCATTTCCATGGAAATTATTCCCCTCTGTGTTGAGATGGAACTCTTCATAAGGAAGGTGTAAGCACGGCAATCAGTATCAGAGATGTTAAGTATCATAATAGAACAGCAGCATATCTGTCTCATTATGAAAATATTTGCATACTTTCAGCATCTTTTTTAATTGCACACATTTCCCCTCCACTGTTCCTATCAGCCCACTCAAACAAAATATGATTTCCATCATATAGCAGTTTTGGATTTTATTTTAATTTCTTTTTATAATCTGTGACATGTAACAGCTGATGTTTACAAGTGTGAGGCAATTTATATTGTAATTTTAAGGAGTTTTTTCAGGTGGAGGGATATTTTGTCATTTGTACTATGTGCTGATTGACAATGTTTCTTTGTAGAACAGAGCTTCAAACCACCAGATACACGGAGAGATTAATTTCTGATACAAATGGTTTTATGTTTTATATAAAACCTTACAAAATACATGTTTATGAAAAAAATCCAAACAATGCAGATGTGAATAAATTAGAAAGTAAACATTTCTCTCTTCCCCGTCATCCATCACCATTCCCATCTTCTTTATTCATTCTTGATACCTTGGAGAAGCTACTGTTATCAGTTCAAATATGTTCTTCTGGCTCTTAATGAAGCAGACACCTGTATCCATATGTTATTTGTGGATTTTGTTTCTGTTTATAAAAATGAGATCACACTATGAATAGTGTTCAGCGTCACTATTTTTTTAAACACTTTATCACAAATAATCTTGTATGTCAGTACACATATAATAGAGCTATTTCATTTTTAATAGCTACATAATATTCCACAGTATAGGTATACTGATCCTCTCATAATACGTATGGAGGCAACATATTCCCAGTTGTTTCTTTCCTTTGTAACTCACGAGAAGGCCTGGGTCTATAATTCCCACTTAATGAGTCATCAAAAAATAGTAATGTTCATTACTTGCATTTTCCCTGAATACTTGGCAGAAAGCCTGGAACTTTGAAAGTCACCATTAGTTCGAAGATATACCCATTTTCTGGAGTAAAAGCATTTTGTGGTTTCTGGTGTCCATAAAATTTCCAACAGATAATATCAGGGTAGAATCAATGGTTAACCAATTGATTTTTCCTTCTTGCTTTTTCTTTGGAAAAATCATTTCTTCTGTACAGTTGGATGATAAAGTATATAATCTAGGAAACATTCCCTGGAAGAGGGCTGAAGTGAAATCCTAGTTCACAAGAAAGCATTGTAAGACCCAAGCCTGATGGCTGGGTGAATGACCACTGGCGAATCACTCAGTCTCACCGGGCTTTGGCTAATGAAATACATCAAGACTCTTGTCTCACACAATAATAGTATAGGGTACAAAGATTACCAGGGACATGATGCAAAGAAATGGTTAAAACTTTCTTCCTAACTGAAAGAACTGGTTTACCATTTCTGGGACTCTAAGAATGAAAATCAGAACTTTTGATGCACAATTTTTTTTCCCTCAGTGCTTGAGACCACAGAGCCCCTTTCTTATCTAAAGATAAGAAAAAGGCCTGGTCTTTCATTTACACATTTGATGTATTGTTGAATTTATTTTCTTATTAACCGAGGACGTGGTCTAATAATTAAAATTCAGTAAAATGCCGAATTCAAATGTTTCCGACGTATTCCTCTAATAGGTGAGTGAACGATTGACCCCAAATTCCCTGCATTTTCCTATCTCCAAAAATAGTTCCCAAATGCCATATCTAGTCACTACTCCCACTGAGGGGTCTCCCAGCTGCTAGAACCCTGCTGGACAGTGAAGAACTGTTTGCAGAAAAGGCTCTCTAAGGAGGTCAAGTGAATACAATAAAGTCTGTTCTTTAGGAAAAGCCCAAGTAAACAAGAAACTTTACTTTTTCTCTACTTTCACTGAGAGAAAAGAAGGAAGAGAAAAAAAACCCTGGGAGATAAGTTAAAAAAAAATGTATGAGATTTGACAACTAAGTTTGCGAACTCATCCTAGAAAAGGTGCTATATACCTCACTGCTGAATATCACTGTGGTCACCTTCGAAGTCCTCCCCTTGGGAAGCTATGCACTGATGCCAGTGCCTAGTCCCCCCTTCAAAGCAATATGGGGAACTTTTCTGGAATGGCCATCAGCGCTGTCGTTGTATTATCTTTGATGTCCTGAATGTCATCAAAATGTCTTCCTTTCAATATTTCCTTTATCTTCAGGTAAAGAAAGAAGTCACTGGGGGCCAGATCAGGTGAGTAGGGAGGGTGTTCCAATGCAGTTATTTGTTTACTGGCTAAAAACTCCCTCACAGACAGTGCTGTGTGAGCTGGTGCATTGTCGTGATGCAAGAGCCATGAATGGTTGGCGAAAAGTTCAGGTCGTCTAACTTTTTCACGCAGCCTTTTCAGCATTTCCAAATAGTAAACTTGGTGAACTGGTTGTCCAGTTGGTACAAATTCATAATGAATAATCCCTCTGATATCAAAAAGGTTAGCAACATCGTTGCAACAAGTTCACGAACTTCATTGTCAGACCTTCATATACCATTCAGTTCTAGTTCATATGGATGGGAAAGATCACAGATAACCTCTGTGTGTCTGATATACAACCTGCCTGCCGGTTGGCGACTCTCCCTATCTGCACCACACTGACTGCTAATGAGACACCTCTAGCCTGCAGCCTAGTTCAGCAACTTGACGGTATTATAGATTTTAATACCTGGCCACATAGCAAGAATTGACCATATTTCCTAATATGTGCTTTTCCCCCTTGAGACCACTGTGTTCCTTTCTTTCTGTTCTCAATATTTCTTGCCCAAAAGTAAAGTTTTGCCTGCAGCCGTATTTGTGTGGAAATTTACATCTAATAGTGTGAATACAAAAGGAAAGCAGGTTCATTATCGTTAACAACAGCTAATATTCCTTGAATAAGCATGAAATGCTAGACACTGTTCTGTGCCTTTGCATACATCATTTCCTTAATCCTCACAGCAGGTAGAGGAGATAAGTGCTATTATTATCCTCATATTATAGGTGAAGAAACAAAATACTGTTTGTTCATTTTTACAAAAATGAGATTACACTCTGAATAGTGTTCTGCACCATTATTTTTCTAAACAATTTATCACACATAATCTCCCACATCAGTAGATATATAGTAGAGCTATTTCATTTTTAATGGCCATGTAGTATTCCACAGTACGAATGTACTGGTACCATATCCACTCGAATTCTTTGAAGAGCTAAATAGGTGAATAGACCACCAGGAAATAACTGAGTAGCAGTTGCTTAGATCTTAACAACGCCAGGGACCATCATAATTTATAACAGCAAAAGAAGTTAGAAAAGAATCAGAATGCACCATACTATGAAATTAGTTAAATAAATTATGGTATAGTTATATACATAGTTAAGCAACTATTTAAAATTATGGTGAAGAGAGATTTATATTTACTGACATTAAAAATACTTATACTATATTATGACAGGTTAACGATGAATTCCTTTGCAAGGATTCTGCAAGTACCCTGTACCATACCCAAAGTGACAGAAGAGAAGAGACAAGGAAGGAAGGAAGGAAAGAAGGAATGAAGGACGGAAGGAAGGAAGGAAAGGAAAGGAAGAAAGGAAGGAAAGAAGGGAGGGAGGGCAGCAGTCTGGAGACTTTTGCCTGGTTGCATTTGGCTCAAGAACTTTTATTATCTCCCTATGATAAAGGAGACTAGAGATCCAAGCTAAACTTGCTCTTCTATAATATTTTTATGATGATGTTACATTTAACTGTTTATTAAATTAACTTCATTGTTTATACATTGAATGTGATTATGTTTTCATTATTCTGAAATCATCTTTAAAAAAATTTTTTGTGTGAACATTTTTCCATCAGCATTAGCTTCTAAAAATGGGCTGGAAGCCATATCACTGTGGTACTAATTGTAGGAAAGTTAGAGAAAAGAGGAATAGGACATCAGTAAGAAGAGCATACCTACACTGTGGCGTGGAAACCCTGGCTGGTTCTAAACCCCTGGGGTAGCTCTGAGAAGTGTGCCCCAGGGAGTGGGAGGGGAGCACGCCTTTGTAATTGGGGGACAAGATGATAGAAGTGTGGCACAGCACAGTATTACTCCAGGGAATTTACTGAAGACAAGGCTAGGGGCTGAAAAGTGAAAGAACCTTGTCCTCTGATACGGAGCTGGAAAGAGTGAGGTAGATAAAAAAACATAGACACAGACAATAATTTAGTGGTTACCAGAGGGTAAGGGGGTGAGGGGAGGGATGAGGGTAAAGGGGATCAAATATATGGTGATGGAAGGAGAACTGACTCTGGGTGGTGAACATGCAATGGGATTTATAGACGATGTAATACAGAATTGTACACCTGAAATCTATGTAAATTTACTAACAATTGTCACCCCAATAAAATTAATTAAAAAAAAATACCCCAGTTGGTGGGTCAGGGATGTTTTGTGGTAGAATCATGGAAATGCCTGGTATTCTTGAGCTGATAGTCCTTAGTTCATCCAGCTTCTCACTGGTTCTGGGAGAGGAGTAGGCAGCTCATTCCAAAGAGCTAGCTAGGAAGGAGTTCTGATTTAAGACCCTAACTGGTATCATCTATACCAAAAGTATCCAAATATGCCTGACCGCTGCCAGTCATTTTGCCACTAAAGATGGCTCCACCAAGGATGGGTTGTCTCTGACAGGGTTGAGCAATGCAGATACTGACAAACTATAGTTACATATTAACAGGAGCAAAGACCTCTAAAACAGCTGGGTAATAGTGATAAAGTTATAAAAGGAAACTTGGTAACTCTTAACGTCTAGGAATATAAGGATTAAATAGGAAGAATGGGAGAATAGTTACACAATTTTAAAAAATTGATCAAGGTGGATAAGAGATATAGCTGAACGATTAGGTTGAATGATCTCAACTGTGAACTAATTTACCACCCAATATGGGTCACAAATTTCTCATCTGTAAAATGTGTAAAAAAATATCATCTCTAACTTTTTAAGCTCAATGAAATAAGACAACGCAAGGAATTAAAGGGAGGGTATTTATTGCCTGGACAATTAATGCCTTGCCATTCAAAGTGTGAACAGTAGGCCAACCTCATAGACATCACCTGGGAGCCTCTGAGAAATGTAGAATTCAGGACCATACCAGACCCACTGAACCAGAATTCAGGCGCCATCTCAGACCTGCTGAGTCTGCAATTAAACATTCCCAGGTGATCTGAGCACACACTAATTATTTAAGAAGCATTACAAGGCAACCTGTTGTTGAATGTTGAATCAAGAAGATACACACATCTGGGCCGCCCCGGTAGCTCAGGCGGTTAGAGCTCCATGCTCCTAACTCCGAAGGCTGCCGGTTCGATTTCCACATGGACCAGTGGGCTCTCAACCACAAGGTTGCCGGTTCGACTCCTGCAAGGGATGGTGGGCTGCGGCCCCTGCAACTAGCAACAGCAACTGGACCTGGAGCTGAGCTGCGCCCTCCACAACTAAGACTGAAAGGACAACAACTTGACTTGGAAAAAAGTCCTGGAAGTACACACTGTTCCCCAATAAAGTCCTGTTCCCTTTCCTCAATACAATCTTTAAGAAAAAAAAAAAAAGAATATACACACATCTTTTCAGACCTGGAGACCAAACAAATACCTGAAACGTTAAATGAAACAGTAACTAACATCCTTCGGTGGTCAACCATGTCCTGGCCACTGTGCTAGTGACTTTACTATGTTTTCTTATTAAGTGGAAAAACAATTACAGATATCATGGTCAGGCTGTCTTTATAACTGCCTTCTCCCAGTATTTCAGTATTACTTTTACTGAACATCCATTACACACTAGGCACTCTCTCATGTATTTTGCTATTCATCTGTACCATAAACCTATAAATTATTTTACCTCTTTCATAGATGAGGACAGGAAAGCTCAGAGAAGTTAAGTAATTTGCATATTGTTACAAAGTTGGGGAATGGAAACACTGTCTTCTGAATCAGGAACCCCCAATTTTCCCACACATATCACAAAGCCTCTTAACCATTCAGGAAAATGTCTTCTCCTTTGCCATAATCCCTGGTATACTAAATTTGTATTTTCAATTCAGAACCTTCCTGCAGACGTTTTTTGAAACAAGTAAAGATGCAAACAGCAAGGTCAATGAGATCATCAAATAGACTTTGTGTCTTGCATCTCAAAACAAAAAAAAAGAATTTTTGGTTCTTGAAACCCAATGGTGGTGGGGGGGACGGGGCAAAAGAAGGCCTTACTTTGACTTTGCTAACATGACAGGCTTCTTTTACGGGGTACGACCTTTTAAAACATACAGTGTTGGGATAGCATGTAATTTACAACAGGAAAGTTCAGATAAGAATAATAAATTCACAATTTATGATTAACTACAATCCACAGGACATGAAAAACTGAAGGTTGAGATTGTGCCAACAGGACTACGACCAAAGGAAACTATACAAATATTTTTCAGGGTCATTAGTTTCATGTTTGTTTTTTGTTAGACTCTGCTGAAAGAAGTATTCCCAACTGGCTTAAAGGTCGTTACTTAGAGATTCTTTTTCTTTTAGAATTCTCTGGTCTGTGACAAATATTATATACATTCTACACTCCCCTAGCCCTAATCAGTAAAGTGAAAGACATGGCCCCTCGTGTGCAAGACACTGAGTTCAACGTCAGCCACTTTGTTGGAATAAACCTTTTTTCCTATCAGTAGAGGCCAGACAGTTCATGATTTTGGTGATACAGAGGAAATTTCTGCGCAGTTTCTTCTATTCAAGATGTATATTAGGTAATGCATATTTCCTTTACCTCCACAAAAGCAGTTATATGCATATGGCACCTCAAATGCAGAGTTTCACAACTGCTTGATACTTTTAGTGTTTTGAAATAGCAAATGTGACAAATCTCAGTCAAAATCCAAACTGGTTTGCCTCTTTAATGGTGAAGATGTAGCCTATTAACAGGGAAATGCATCTGTGGCCATGTAATTCAGTTGATGGAATCTTAAAAACTCTTTCAAAGAAATTTTTAAATAAACTAAAACAACTTTAAAGATACTAAAGACGTATTTTAAAAGCTCTTTCAGAATGCAATGATGAAGGCTTTTGAAAAGTTATAAAAATTAATTCTGATTTTTGTCAATCCAGATAGTCATACATCAAATTTACTTAAGGCTGTATATATTACGTTGGTGCAAAAGTAATTGTGGTTTGAAAGGTTAAAAATGGTTGCAAAAACCGCAATTACTTTTGCACCAACCTAATACAAGTATCTTGATATGATTAAACATTTTGACTTCGGTAGACATAGAAAGGCAGTAGTTTTGAACAAATGCAAACAAAAGATGAAAATAACAAATTAACCAATCCATAGATATTAATAACTCCCTCTTTAAATTCTCCACGTAGTTTTTGAGCTCCTTGTTTGCTATAGGCAAATACTATCTCATTTGTGTTTAATGTAAACATGAATGCTCATCTACATAAATACATAATAAATAAGAAATTGATTTACAGGGAAGAGAATGGCAGTATGGTAGGATGGGGGGCAGAGAAGCTAGGTAGTAAGCAGGATAGCTGGTGGCAGGAAAATATAAAAGACAAGTCACATGCAGGAAGATAGAAATGACAGTCAACAGAAACAAGGTAGGAAAGGTTTCCTGTCATTATGGCAGAGACTGAAAGAGTTACAAGGGAAGTTAAACTGGGCTAAAGCTTACAGAAGAGTGCAGCAGAGAGACAGATACCTAGGGAAAGGACTAGGAAAAAAGAATCAGATTAGAATGTGGAGAAACTACCGAGAGCTCCTCTGAGGAGAACACTGGGGACAGTAAGCAGATGGGAGTCAGAGGCGCAGGAGAAGAAAGGTGAGACGGAGGAAGGAAATGGGGAGGTGGGAGAACAAGGATAGCGAGGTGGGGAAAGAAGAGAAAGGGAGAGGAGAGAAATACCACAGATAGATAAAATCAGAATGTACCCACGGAAAAAGATTTATTGGGAAATTTGGAGAAACAGGTCCAGTTGGAAATGGACTGGGCTCTATATAGCTCCATGGTTAAAGTTTCCCAGCTATAGACTTTCCTTCATTAATTTGAAGGAATAGTGAAAGCTCTATCCATCCTTTGCTCCAACTCTCTGAACTCTTTTTCTGTAATTCTGTCTTGTACGAAATTACATTTGTAGACAACATTAAAGTTTAAAGAGAAACATTTCTCAGCTGGTTCTTTTAGCAAACTTCTAAATAATGGTTTGTATACAAAAATGCAGAATATATGTATATTTTTAATTAGACAGAAAACTTGTAATAGTTTGAAAGACAAATTTCAAAAGATTTCATTACGTAAAAGTACAAAGCCAATCATTGTGGGTATGTTCCCATTTGATAAAAACTAATTTACTTTATTCTATCATATGGAAAATAGTATATAGCTGTTTGCAAACACGTGTTCTTGCAATATTAACCTAAATCAAATTTATGTAAATTGAATCATACATTATTATTGAGTTTTATATTAAATCGAAGATGGGTTTACAAGGTAAAGACAGAGAGACCCTAAGATGTGATAAAATCACATTAAGGACTACTGAAAACTTAAAAAATTAAATGTTTAAAAAAACGACCACTAAATTATTAAAACAATGATGCAGGGCCTCTACAAAGAAAAGCACAAATTTAGAACAGGAACAAAGAGGACATCATACTGGGAGTCTTAACATGCTTCTGAATGGAAAGATGTAGAACTGTAGCCTCTCCCTAAATTTATCAAGAAAAGTTAAAGTAAGTCCAATTAAATGTCCCAATGCATTTTCCCCCCAGAAAAAATACATAGACACACATAACCCACAAAATTTCATATATATTTTTCGGGTGAAGGGTCCACAAATCCTCCAAAATCTATGCATGGACCCCATAGAACCTCTGTTTAGAGCTGTACATATATATTGATATGAGAAGGTATAAAAATTGAATGAAAAAACCAGGTTAAAATCCAGTAAATAAAGTATGAATCCATTTTTATTAAAACACATATTTATATTGAAGGATTATTTTGGAAGATTACAACTAAATAATAACAGTTATTATCTTTGAGTGCTGGATTTATATGATTTCTCTTTTTTCTTTTTCTTTATTTGTCCATTATCACTTTTCCACAATGAACACGAACTGTTTATAAAATAAAAAAATTATCAAACTCCTACAATTCTCACATCCAAATTTAAAAAATAGATAACATTCTAAAACTTAATTTATAACAATTCCAGTTACTTTCCTTGAGGACAGAGCTATGGGAGAGAGACTTACCCCTTATTAGTTATTAGTTATACCCCTTATTAGTTATTACCATGTTTCCCCCAAAATAAGGCCTGGCTGGACAATAAGCTCTAATGTGTCTTTTGAAACAAAAACTAATATAAGACCCGGTCTTATATATTATGCTACGCTACGCTACGCTATAATATAATACTGGGTCTTATATTAATTTTTGCTCCAAAAGATGCATTAAAGCTGACTGTCTGGCTAGGTCTTATTTTCGAGGAAACACGGTAGGTCCTTGAAATGAAATCCACAGTTTAAACCCAAGGCCGTTCCTCTGTTGCTTCCAGATGGTTTGATTTGTTGATATGATCTACTTACTTATTTTATGGTCCTGATTACAGTGGTTGGTGGCTATTTCTGCATTTATTTATCCATCCTTTGAGCAAGCTATCAGGAACCAGGTGTTAGACGTTTGCTGTAATTTATTATTTCCACAAGTGCACATTTTCACACTGTGGTTTTTCTTCACATGGCATTAGCTATATAAAACTAATTAGAACAAACATTTGTTTCAGGAAGTCTTTAAAAATATCCAGCTCCATGTATATGCAAACTTTTCCTGTGAAAAGGTTATTGGGGAAAGCAAGAAAGAAATACAAATATTCCTGATTGTGATGAAAGTTCTCATTCCTTCTTTTAAAATAATTCCCTGGAGCTCACAAAACCCAAAAGGCGATAACAAAAAGCAAAAAGACTTAACACTGAGAAAGCATTAAATAACTGGAAGAATGAAGGATATGTTCATGCTTTCACACTCAAGACTTTCTAATTTAGCATCAAGTACTTGGACTTCCCATGAAAGAGTTGTACAGGCCAAAAGAATCCAATGCGTCAACCAAAGTCCAATCGATGGAATTGCCATTCATATCTCATCCTTGCTTAAAATCTGTTTTCAATATTCATTCATTTAGTCTATTAGAGCCCAAAGCACTTACACTTCAGGAGAATAAAATAATCATTGAAGTACAGAAACAGTCCTGAGATGGAGACAGGCTTTTTAAATCATGTTAGATAACTACGTCTTAAGAGCTCACGTGCTTCCATAAACTACCCAAGGAGAATTAACACAAACTGTAGACCACGATTTTAGTTTTGGTTTTAATGTCTTCAAAATGTAATGTGAGGCCCAAAACCACTTTGTACCGAAGTGGGGAAAGCTCATTTGCAATGAATTATATCTCATGAATGATTTCAGAGATGTGATTTCTTATAAAATAAGAGAGACAGCATTAGCTATTAATGGCCTCGGGGATATTTAATCCACAAAGCTTAGGTTATTGCTTTACAGCTAGCCATTACTAGAAGCTGGGGAAAGCATGCCTGGGATACAAGAGATCTAAATTCAGGACATTAGCAGATACCCTGTCAATTTATTTTTTATTTTTATTTTATTTTTATTTGTAATATTGCTTGATTACTTGGGCCTCTTTAGGTAGTGTAAACCAACTGTTCGGTAAATACTGACCATGGTACAAAATGCTTCTCAATTTTCTATCCACTGAGACATTTTAGAAAATAACTATATTTGGAGCTTAAATTTGTCACTGCATAAAGGGAGCTTCTAAGAAGATAGGGGATAAAAATCAAGAATGTGCTGACTCTTTCATTTTACATTTATTCAGAGAGCATTTACTGACTGCCTACCATGAACCAACCGGGTGCTGGAGTCACAGAGACAAATAAGACACATCCAAGTCTATTCATCTTAACTTCCCCTGGATCTTGATCTTTAAAAATCTTTGAGGTGGTGTTCAACAGGATTTTTTTTTAAAAAAAGGTAAAAAACACAAATACAATTATCTGTTTATAAGGCAAAATTATTCATGGAAATCAGGCAAACAAAAGTAAAAACCCTGATCATATGAAACAAAACTGAAATAAGGTTACAAATATTGTATCGGGCATACTTACACTAAAAAATTATTTTTGTTTATGTAAAATTCAAATCCAATTGGATGTCCTGCATTTTTATTTGCTAGACGTGGCCATCCCAAGCTGAAAACCAGAAAGACTGCAGGCTTTCCAGCTTCAAGTTGGCCTGTGGGTGCACGCTGCTGGGGTTTGTGGACCCCAGCACATTGGAGGGCCGCCACCACTGCTGTTGGTTAATAACCCGTTCACTAATAATAAGGATAGGCAAGGCCCAACTGTTGTTTCCTGAGAGAATAAAAATGCACTGCAGGCTTTGCTCATAGTATTCAAATGTTTCCCCAGTAATAATAATAATATACTACATTTTCAATTGATTTTAAAACTACAAATTCAGAGAGCTATAAGACTTTTAGAGCTCTTAGAGAGCCAGAATTTGTGAAGGCTGATTTCCTCAGGAACAAATCCAACTTGGGAGAGATCTTTTCTAAGTCACGTCACTTCTCTGGATCTGTTTACGAATCTATAGCATAAGGAAACCAGACCACGGCTTTGCTCACATTGACCCCTCCTCTATCTGAACTGTTCTCCCTGTCCAGCTTTGCTTTTCTCAGTCGTGTCTTAAGTCGTGGGTCCGTGAAAAGTCATGTCTGATCTTCCCGCTGAAAAGTCATTTCTGTCCCTCCAATGGCCCCAGTACTTCTCTTGTTCAGGTACCACTTTTCAGCTTACATCATAGACACTTAGACTTGTCCTGTCTCCCTTACAAGACTGAAGTTCTCCAAAGCCCGAATCTGTCACCAGATTGTATTCCTCACCCTGCCATCCCACCACGAGGTAACTCATTTTGCTTACTGCCCCTACTATGGAGCTGAGGATGCAGCCTTTCTGTGTCTTTGAGGAAGGCAGCCTTTTTAGGGGCATTTTGCAGGTGTCGCTGCCTGAGAATTTTCTGATTCATGTCAGACCCTCTAAAAATCCCTGCCTTTGTACTGATCTGTGCAGCAGCAAACGGGAATAGAAATAGCTAAAGCAATGAAAATACGATTGCATACATTCCTGAGGTTGTGTAATTGCAGTAGGAGGTCTTTGCAGTTTAAAAGGCTGATTGGGGACACTTATGAACTGAGCAGATAAGTTGCCTTTACAACAAAAATATGGATTCACATTCAACTGGGATGCAGGGCCAATGTGGGTCAGAGGGGCAGCTCACCTGAGTCAGGAGACAAGGCAGAACCAGAACCATGAAAGAAAGAGTATCTGAGCCAGGATCAGAAGAAATCCTAGGAGAGGAACCATAGCTAAAAGGAGATCCACATAATAAGTTATTACAAACCTACATATTATTTGCAAGCAATATTTACGAAAGTGAGTTTAAGTCATAGTGTTTCTTTTATTTTGATTTTTAAAAAAGAACACTGAGAATGCCAGAACATAAATATCAAACTCCAACCATTTAGAAACAAATACTGTGTGACCTTTGCTTTCCTGGCCCAGTGAGAACACACAATACTCTGGAGATTCAAAGCCCAGCTCAGCCACGGAAGAAAGTTCTGCTCAGCACCTGAAGAGGGGCGTGGGGCAGACATGGGCAGGGCAGGGTCATCCAGAGCGTTCCCAAAGAGTCAGGAGTGTCCTGTGTTTGCGAGATCGGCATGAGGTGATCCCAGGGTTTCTCCCCAGCCATCTGAGCTTCTAGTTGTGTGACATTCAACGGAAGCCATGTGAGAACATATTTCTGTGAAATCAGCGATACTGACTGAAACAAACGAAAAATCCAATACATTTCCGCTCTTCTTCTCTGGCTGATAACAATGAAGAATGAAGGAATGAACTTCGGAGAAGTTAGTTATTTGACCCAAATGGTGGCTAAAAGAATAATTAGGATCTGTCCCTGGGATTTTTCGTAACTACCTCATAGGTTAGTGGCCCCATGATTACTTGAACTGTGAGGAATTTCATTACTGGCACGAACTCTTGAGTTTTATCAGCTGTGGTTACTTCTACATAAACTGTCTCATATGAAAATAAGCACTGGTTCATATACTTCGAATACACCAAAAAATGAGCCATCGGCAATGGGTGGATTATTTACTTTATGGCCCTGTTCTCTGTCTTAGTTAGGAAGCCAATCCCTCAGGATGGAAAGAGGGATACATTTCCCCACCAGGAGAAACATACAAGTCCTCTCCTTATCTTTTATCAGACATTCCAGATCAGACCATTTCTATGTGGCAGAGCCAGAGTGAATGAACAACAGTAAAAAAATCCGGAATTCCAGATAGGACTTCGTTTCTTATAATGAACAATACAGAAAAAACAAGCCAATTCTAGAATATTGCTTGCACTGCGCCATCAGACTCCTTAGAAGCAGATGAAGGTTTACGTCATCACTGTAAACCTCACCTCTTTGTGGCAGAAAAAACCAAGATTCTAATGCGGACTCTGCATCTCATCTTGCTAGCTGAACGCTATTTACCTCATGAAGTTATTGTGGAATTTTTATTAGACTATGTATGTAAGAATTGTAATGCAATGTCAATTGGCAAATGCTTGATGAATGGCATGTACTTTTTATCATAATTATTACTACATGTTTGCTGAGTGATCTGATTATAACTTATTAAAAATGGGAGGTTAACATATTGTATGCTTAATGTATTTTTAAATACCTTTATTTTATCTGATCATAAAATGAACGCATGTCCAATGCAAAGAGTTTAGAAAATACAGAATAAAAAAGATTACTGGAATCCAAAGTTAACACTGTGAAATTTTGGTGTTTATCTTTCTATGCTTGTTTGTAAGCATATATACATGTATGTATACATGTGCATACATATAAATGTATTTTTTGTTATGAAAATAACAAAATGACAAAGTATATAGTTTAGAAGCGTTCATACACACACACACACACACACACACATACACATACATGTAACAGGGTGCCAAAAAAGTGTATATGCATGACTTGTATTCATCTTTTGTTATTGGTCTATATTGAGTATTACAACAGTTTTTTTCCTTTCTTAAAATGTGTATACACACACACATATATGTATATATATAGATAGATAGATAGATACAGATGTCTTCATTGACACTGACATTTACTGTATTATATTCCATTGAATGAATGTATCATAACCCTATTCTCTATTATAAATGTTGTTGTGATAAATATCTTCCTACACATATTTTTGTACAAGTGTCCTTAAGGACATTTCTAGAAATTAAACTGCTGAGCCAAAAAGCATAGCCATTTAAAAGTCTGTACGAATGCTTTTCAAAGCCATTCATCAAGGGGGAACAAGCTGAAAATGATACATGGCATTTGCCCAGGCCCCAGGCCCAGGCTTTCCTGCCTGCTACCCCCTCACTTGCCCTGTTTACTCTCTCTGCAGTGTAAGAGAGCACCAACATAGGGTATCATCATCGTTTTCATTCTCACCAAGAAGTTTGGGGGGAAAATTACATCTTATTTTAATTTGCATTTCTTTGATAATTAGCAACTTTGGTTTCTTGATGGTTGCTTTCTTCCGCCAAACTTATAGGAAAAGTTACGTCTATCAGGCAGGGAACATAACAAAAAGGGACATGCAGAAAGGACACATGTGGTGGTAAATTTCAATTAGGGCTTTCAGATGCAATACAAAAATAAATATTCAGTTCTGTGCTCTGCCCAGCACATGCTGGCTGACTGCTCTGAAAAACACACTGATGAGGAAAGCTGTTGAAAAGCACTAATAGTAGGAGGTGGGTTTATGGACAAGAAAGAGAAATCTGATTTCTCCAGTAAACTGAAGAAATTATACGTGAGGCAGTAGCTACCTTGACATCAATGATGACAAATTTGGGGGACTGTGGCAAAAATCATCAGTATATTCAGTTAACAATAAACACAAAAGGGACCACTAGGGAAATTGGGCTGGAAGGATGGGAGTAAGAATGAATACTCTGATGTAAAATGTACCAAAATACCCTGTCTTGAGTTGTCCCTGAGCTTAGCTCCTGAGAGGTAGTTAGAACAAGAACAGGTAGTTTTCTAGGCCAGTCAGGGAAGGGCTGTCTTGGGGGACATTTGTCTTCTGCCTATAAAGGAAGGAAGTAAAGAAGACCTACAAGAGTACCTGTGAATGCCAGACGAGAAGGGCTCTGGGTGCTTGGGTAAGGCTCAGCTTGAGGAGGAAACAGGACACTTGCATATAGCATCTAACATTTTATTTTGGTGTGCGTTTGTCAGGAGTTGAATATATACTGTGAACTCAAGTATTATTTGGCTCTAATTCTCCATTATGTTGTGCCAAACTAGAAGGGTCTGTCAAATTTCCATTTTTTGACAGGTATAAAATTAAAAAGAAGCAGAAGTTATCCCTGTGTTTATCTGAATACAAAGATAATCACCATCTCATAGCCCAATGAATGACACAAATTATCCTTGTTCCACTTTTGGGCATTGACTTCATCAGCACTGGGACGTCCTGCACTGGAATTCTTTAATATAAAAAAAATCTTTGAATTTTCTCACAGCTCTCAGATCTTTACCTAAATGGTAGGGAGATGGGTATCCATACTGTAAAGGGAAAATAGCTGAAATATAAAATCAAAGTGTTTAGGTCCGGCCCGGTGGCTCAGGTGGTTAGAGCTCCATGCTCCTAACTCCAAAGTCGGCTGGTTCGATTCCCACATGGGCCAGCGGGCTCTCAACCACAAGGCTGCCAGTTCAATTCCTTGAGTCCCGCAAGGGATACTGGGCAGCGCCCCCTGCAACTAAGGTTGAACACAGCACCTTGAGCTGAGCTGCTGCTGAGCTCCCAGATGGCTCAGTTGGTTTGAGCGCATCCTCTCAACCACAAGGTTGCCGGTCCGACTCCCCCAAGGGATGGTGGGCTGTGCCCCCTGCAACTAGCAAACGGCAACTGGACCTGGAGCTGAGTTGCACCCTCCACAACTAAGACTGAAAGGACAACAACTTGAAGCTGAACGGCACCCTCCACAACTAAGAATGACAGTCAACAACTTGACTTGGAAAAAAGGCTTGGAAGTACACACTGTTCCCCAATAAAGTCCTGTTCCCTTCCCCAATAAAAAAAAAAAAATCTTTAAAAAAAATCAAAGTGTTTAATTCTAGATCCTATGCAACTTGGTAACATTTCTGAGAGTCCTTAAGTTTGCTTTGATATTGTGTACGGATAATTCTTGAAGCAGGTCGTTGTTTGCATTTTATTTAAAAAGCTTGACCTATCTAGACAGTTATTTGGGTAATTAATTTTTCTTTCATTAAGTCCTTTACACTCCTGGTTTTTATTGTCCATTAGGTCTTAATCTTTAATTTTTTTCAAATGCAGATGTCACTCCTCCTCACTTAGTTCCTTTTGGGCAGACACCACGCTTTGTGCTTCTGCTTCTTTGACAGCCCCTACCACAGTGGTATGAGTGCTTAATAATACTCAGGGACTGATAATTAAGGCCCCTGGATAGATGTGAATCTTCAGTTTTCAGTGGCAGCAAGGCCAAGGAATGAAATAGAAGGAGACATCTCACCACCTCTTCTCCCAAGCCTTGGGGGATGAAACTAAGACAAACTGTTCTCTCTGAACTTTGTTTAGCACACAGATTTGTAAGCAAAAGAGATAAATTAGAAGATACATCCAGGTTCTAAGGCCATTCAAAAATTAGCTCCCCCCCAGTAAAAACAATCAAATAAAATCCTTTTCAGTAACAACACGAAATCTCAACTCAATCCATCTTGCTCATTTATAAGATTCTAGGATATTCACTAACAATTTTATATGTGTGTATCTTTAGTATACTATTATACGGATGTTGAAATGCTAAATTCACAAAATGGAAAGCAGAAGGTTTTGCTGCCATGTCGAGCATTTGAAAGAAAGAATAGAAAGTTCCAAATAAAAACAACTGGGAAGTACCTGAAAGAAGTATTAAGGCAGTAAAATAAGGTGTTCACGTCGAACTTCCACAGAGAGATGCAGAATTCCAAATGGCAGGAATCCAGAAGAACAGGGCAGAAGAGACAACAGGGGCCATGTAGTCCACAACTTCATATTAGATACAATATTTATAAGTCCCTTGCAAAGTCATATAGGGGAAAACGTCTTCACTAACATCACTCAAGCAAAATGTGTCTGCCTCTTACTTCTAGCATGTCTCCATTGTATTCAGATACGACCATGTACATATACATATTGTTTTCTTTTTTATGTCTATCTGCATTTTTTAGAATTTTTACAATGAGTACATATAACTTGTATACTTATATGCATTACACCACGTGAAAATACATACATATATTTACAAAGATTTTGTTTAAATTTGCATTTTTATTTTAAATAAAAATATAAACTTTATGAGTCAGTTCTCTTTTGATTCAGGCTGCTACTTTATCTTTAAATTTCCAAATATCTTAGGGGTTTCAGCCAATTTTTATCACTTAGGGAGTATGTGGGGCTCTGTTATGGTTAAAAAAGTGGATGGTAAGATTCAAAGCAAACAACTCCAGTTTGGAAGTATTTTGTGAACATTCCATTCCAGCAATTTATAGTTTTTGTTTTATTTATCCATTTAGATATACAGTCTTATATCAACTGTATAAGAAAAGCACCACTCTGAAGCGACTGATTAATAATACACAATATTATAGCACAAATATACAAAAAATAATACAAATATTAACTATAAAAATAATTTAAAGTTAAAAGTCTAGAGACAGATGTAATTTATATCCTAGAACCAACTATGTGTTGTGCAATAATTTGCTATACGCCAAGAGAGAACATTTGTTTTTAATTCAGCTATGAAATTTAGTGTAATAGTAGAGTTAACAAATAAAGGCATTTTTTTTCCTGCTATGCATTAATTAAGTAAAACAATTTTACTTTGCCACACGGAGGCGTAAAATTGGCAAGTGACATTAATTCACTTAGAAATAATCTTTAATATTTGGTAGAAATTTTAGGAAATATAGCTAGGTAAAAAGAGCTAAAAACACAAAAACTCCACATGAAATTCCAATAACATTGTCATGATTTTTCCTTCCAGTACTCTTTCTTAGTGCATGAATGTGTTAGTGGAGGTATAGTCTAAAGAGACACTTTTAGAGCAACACATCTCCAGATGGATTCTAAGATGGCAGAATAGGTAACTGCTGTTCCTGCTGCCTCCTATGACAACATTAAAATTACAACTAAATTATAGAACAATCAACCTCAAGAATCATCTCATGACTAGCTGAACAGAACCCTAAACTAAAGATATAAAGAAGAGGCCACACTGAGACTGGAAGGAGGAGAAGAGACACGAAACAGGCTGACCCCAAACCCATAGGAATGGTTGAGCACAGGGAGGGACACCATGGTGGCAGAGGTCCCCTTGAAGAGTGAGGGTTCCCAGCCCCATACCAGGCTGCCAAGCCTGGTATGAGTCCTATGCTGGAAAGAGAAATCCCCACAACATCTGTAAAACTCACTGAGGATACCACCCCTCTGGGTGAGATGGAAGGGGGCTGAAAACCCAGACATCCTCTCAACGGGCCTGTGCACAGACTCATTAGCTCCAGACACTCACCTTGGGCTCCTGTGGAGGAGTAGGAACTCAAAGGGTGCCAGAGACAAGACTGAGTTATGTAACTTCAGAGTGAGGGCTAGAGGGACAGCGTCCATTATTTCTGAGTGGAGCTCACCTCACATGTAGCCTACAGCTGGCACCACTTTTCCTGTGTTGAGCCCTACCCAACATGGTCAAATCTGAGACTGCATTGGCCCGATGAACTCTGAATGCCCTAGTGACTCCCTGGGACTTTGCCCTACCCTACTCCCACAACATCCCCAGAGGCACTCTCATCACCTAGGCAACCAGCCCTGCGGGAGGCTCTTCCAGAAAGAAACAACACACAGTAGCAATGTGCAGTCACCTGAGACACTTTCAGTGGCAGATAAACTGCCCTAACTTGCACTGCATCCTTTCTTAAACTCTTGGGGATCTGTGAGACCAAGGTGAGCTGTAGGTGGCTTAGGTGATCTTGGGCATTTTGCAGAGTAGCCACAGGCTTAGCACTGGCCCCAAACTGAATATGCATTAACCCTGTGAACACCATACCCCCCACCCCAGTGATTCCCTGGGACCCCACCTGCTCAACTACTGCAACACCACCAAAGGCACTATTAAGCACTGGGGAAACCAGCCTGGTCCCACACACCAAAGGAGGCTCTTTCCGAGGCTGAGCCTTAGGGCAGCCAGCAGGTGGCAATAGGCCTAGGGATGCCCTGGGTCTTTTGCTACTCTGCCCCAGGTCTGATACTGGTAGCAGCTGGCCTCAGTTCTTAGTGTGGTCACCCCCACGATCTCTAGGTCCAGCATAGGCAGTGACCAACCACATATGGTTTTGTAGCTCTAACAGGCATAGGAACCTACTAGGTAGCCCCAGGATGGGTACAGGAAACTGCTGAACTTGGCCTGAATGGGAGCCCATCCCAAGAGGCACCAGAAACAATACACCTGCAGGCCAACTTCAGGTTAGCCCCATAAACAGCACACCAAAAGTGTGGTCTCAACAGGCACAGGAACCTGCTGGGGCAAATCACTCTCTAAAGTGTCAGCCCCCACAAAACAGATCATATACTGTAGGTGTGGCCAATCCTCATAGCCAATCAGCCTGAGAGTCAATCCCATCTATTGACAAGCCAACAGCAATCAAGGCTCAAATACAACAAGAGGACACACACAACTCACACAAGGGACACTCTGAGAGCACAAGTAGACTGTGCTACTAAGCCACATAGGACACCCACTGTGTTTCCCTGAAAATAGGAGTGGGTCTTATATTAATTTTTGTTCCAAAAGACTCATTAGAGCTTATGTTCAGGGGATGTCCTCCTGAAAAATCATGCTAGGGCTTATTTTTCAGTTAGGTCTTATTTTCATGGAAACACAGTACTACATAAGGCCACCAGACAAAGACTGAGAGACATTGGAGATCTACTTAATACATAGAAATGAACACAGAGAGGCAGACAAAATGAGGAAACAAAGAAATACATCCCAAATAAAGGAACAGCAGAAAACTCCAGAAAAAGAACTAACTGAAATGAAGGCAACCAGAAACAGAGTTCAAAACGATGGTTACAAGAATGCTTAAGGAACTTAGTGAGAACTTCAACAATAGGTAAGAGCATAAAGAAAAACACAGAAACCATAAAAAAGAACCAGTCAGAAATAAAGACTACAATAACTGAAATGAAGAATGCACTAGAAGGAGTCAACAGTAGAATAGATGAATCAGAGGATCGAATCAGTGATTTGGAAGATAAGGTAGCAGAACACACCCAACAGAATAACAACAAGAAAAAAAAAAGAACATAGTTTAAGGGACTTCTAGAACAACAACAGTGTAATAACACTTGCATCATAGGACTACCAAAAGGAGAAGAGAGGGAGCAAGGGATTGAGAATGTATTTGAAGAAATAATGACTGAAAACTTCCCTAACCTGGTGAAGGAAATAGACACACAAGCCCAGGAAGCACAGAGAGTCCAAAACAAGATAAAACCAAACAGGACCACACCAAGACTCATCATAATTAAAATGGCAAAGGTTAAAGACAAAAGAAGTAATTCTAAAAGCAGCAAGAGAAATATAACTAGTTACCTACAAGGGAGCTCCCAAAAGACTATCAGCTGTTTTCCTAACAAAAACTTTGCAGGCTAGAAGGGAGTAGTACAAAATATTCAAAGAAATGAAAAGCTAGGAACTATAACCAAGACTACTCTAACCAGCAAGGCTGTTATTTAAAATTGAAGGAGAGATAAAAAGCTTCCCAGATAAGAAAAAGCTAAAGGAATTCATTACCACCAAGCCAGTCTTGCAAGAAATGTTAAAGAGACTTCTCTCAGAAGGAAAACAAAACAAAAGAACATAAATATGAATAATAAAGTGCCAATAACTACATATCTATGAACAATTACTTTCAATGTAAATGGATTAAATGCTCCAATCAAAGGACATAGGGTAGCTAAATGGATAAGAATACAGGACCCTTATATATGCTGCCTACAACAGACTCACCTCAGATCAAAAGACACACATAGACTCAAAGAAAAGGAATGGAAAAAGATATTTTATGCAAATAGAAATGAAAAAACAAGTTTAGGTAGCAATACTTGTATCAGACAAAATGGACTCCAAAACAAAGATTCTAATAAATAAGATACCATCCTTATAATAAAAAAGGATGTTACATAATGACAAAGGGATCAATCCAACAAGAGGCTATAAACCTAGTAAACATCTGTGCATTCAACATAGGAGCACCTAAATATATAAAGCAAATATTGGCCAACATAAAAGGAGAGATTGACAGTGATATAGTCATAGTAGAGGACTTTAATACTCCACTGACACCAATGAACAAATCTTTCAAACACAAAAATCAACAATCAAATGATACATTACACCAAATGGATTTAATTGATATTTTTAGAGCACACCCCAATGCAGCAGAATATATATTTCAAGGGCATATGGAACATTTTCCAAGACAGACCACATGTTAGGCCACAAAACAAGTCTCAATAAATTGAAGAAAATTGAAATCGTATCAACCGTCTTCTCTGACCATAATAATGTGAAACTAGAAGTCAATTACAGAAAAAAAAAAAAAAAAAAAAAGAAAGAAACCGAAAAAACACACAAACACATTGAGGCTAAATACCATGCTACCAAACAATGAATGGATTAACAATGAGATCAAGAAATAAATCAAAAGATAGCTTGAGACAAATGAAAATGAAAATACAACAACCCAAAATCTATATAGAACACAGCGAAAGCATTCCTAACATGGAAATTCATAGCAATGCAGGCCTACCAAAAGAAGCAGGAAGATCTCCAACAAGTAAACTAACTTTACGCTTAAAGGAACTAGATATAGAACAGCAAACAAAGCCGAAAATGAGTAAAACAAAGGAAATAATAAAGATAAGAGCAGAAATAAACAAAATAGAGGCTAAAAAAGCAATACAACAGATCAATGAAATCAAGACGTAGTTCTTTGAAAAGCATAATTGATAAGCCTTTAACCAGCCTCATCAAACAGAGAGAGAGAGAGAGAGAAAGAGACAGAGAGAGAATCCAAATAAATAAAATCAGAAATGAAAGAGGAGACGTGACAAAGGACACCACAGAAATACAAGAAAAAATATTTTTAAATTACTATGAACAACCTGGAAGCAATGGACAAATTCCTAGAAACATACCATCTTTCAAAGCTTAATTGAGAAGATATATAACATCTAAACTGACCAATTATTACTAGCGAAATTGAATCAGTAATCAAAACTCCCAACAAACAAAAGTCCTGAACTGGCTTCACAAATGAATTTTAACAAACATTCAAAGAAGAATTAATACCTATTCTTCTAAAACTATTACAAAAAATTCAAGCAGAGAATTTCCTCCTTCTAAGAAGGAATTTCCTCCTTCCAGGAGGAAATCATTACCCTAATTCCAAAACCACACAAATACATTACCATAAAAGAAAACTATTGGCTGATATCCCTGATGAACATAGATGCAAAATTCCTCAACAAAATATTAGCAAATCGAATTCAACAATACATTAAAAACATCATACATCTTGATCAACTGGGATTTATTCCTGGGATGCAAGGTTGATTAAATATCTGCAATTCAATTAAAGTGACACATCATGTAACCAAAATAAAAGATAGAAATCATATGATCATATCAATAAATGCAGAAAAAGCATTTGACAAAATTCAGCATCGATTTATGACAAAAACTCTCAGCAATGTAGGAATAGAGGGAACATATCTCAATATAACAAAGGCCATATATGAAAAATCCACAGCTAACACCATACTGAATGGGGAAAGGCTAAAATCATTTTCCTTAAAATCAGTAATAAGACAAAGATGTCCATTTCCACCACTTTTATTCAACATCATATTGGAAATCCTAGTCCCAGCAATCAGACAAGAAAAAGAAATAAAAGGCATCCAAATTGGAAAGAAGTAAAACTGTCATTATTTGCAGATGACGTGATACTATATATAGAGAGAACCCAAAGATTCTACCAAAAAATCTATTAAAACTGATAAATAAATTCAGTAAAGTAGCAGGATACAAAATTGATATTCAGAAATTGGTTGCATTTTTACATACCAATAATGAACTACCAGAAAAGGAAATTAATAAACAATCCCATTTACAATTTCTTCCAAAAAAAACCACCCATAATGAAACAAAACAAACAAATGCCAAAAAAACACTTAACCAAGTGTTTTTATAAACTTAACCAAGGAGGCAAAAGACCTGTACTCAGAAAATCATAGGATATTGAAGAAAGAAATTTTGAACATACAAATAAATGTAAGCATATACTGTGCTCATGGATAGGAAGAATTAATATAGTTAAAATGTCCATACTACGCAAAGCAATCTATAGATGTAATGCAATTTTTGTTAAAATACCAATGGCATTTTTCACAGAACTAGAACAAATAATCTGAAAATGTATACGGGACAATAAAAGACCCTGAATAGCTATGGCAAAGAAGAACAAAATTGGAGCTATCACACTACATGACATCAAACTATACTACAAGGCCATAGGAGTCAAGATAGCATGACACTAGCATGAAAACAGACATATAGATTAATGGAACAGAATAGAGAGCCTAGAAATAAACCTACACCTATATGGTCATTTATGACAAAGAAGGCAAGAACATACAGTGGGGTAAAAACAGTCTATTCAATAAATAGTGTTGGGATAACTGGACACGTGCAATAAAGTGAAACTGGACCACCTTCTTACGCCACATACAAGAATAAATTCAAAATGGATCAAAGACTGAAACATAAGACCCCAAACATAGACTCCTAGAAAAAAGCATAGGCAGTAAATCCTCTGACATTGTTCTTAGTAATATTTTTACTGATATATTTCCTTGGGCAAGGGAAAAAAAGAAAAAATACACAAATGCGACTATGTCAAACTAAAAAGTTTTTGCACAGCAAAGAAACTATCAACAAAAAGACATCCTCCTGAATGGGAGAAGATATTTACCAGTGATACATCTGATAAGGGCTTAATATCCAAAAGTTATAAAGAACTCAGACAACTCAACAGCAAAAAAAATAAACAATCTAATTAGCAAATGGGCAGCGGACCTGAGTAGATGTTTCTCCAAAGAGGACATAGAGATGGCCAATAGACATTTGAAAAGATTCTCAACATCACTAATCATCAGGGAAATACAAATTAAAACCACAATGAGATATGACCTCACTCCTGTCAGAATGGCCATCATCAAAAAATCAACAAACAAGTGTTGGTGAGGATGTGGAGAAAAGGGAACCCTCGTGCACAGTTGGTGGGATTGCAAATTGGTGCAGCCACTATGGAAAATGGTTTGGAGTTTCCTCAAAAAGTGAAAAATAGAACTACCTTATGACCTAGTAGTTCCACTTCTGGGTATTTATCTGAAGAAATCCAAAACACTAATTTGAAAAGAAATATGTACCCCTGTGTTCACTGCAGTGTGTGTGTGTGTATGTCCCCAGGCATGCACAAGTTATGCCAGTCAGTAGTCACAAGCAATTGTATATGCAAAGGCCCCAGGGTAAGAGACAGCACAAAATGTTTAAGGAACTGAAACACCAGTATTGTTGGAACTGAAAGACCAGTAAATGGAAAAGGAGAGAGAAATGTGGCTGAAAATATAGAAAAGGGTCAGATCAGAAGACATTTATAGGCCATATGAAAGATTCTGGTCTTTTCCCAAGAACAACGGGACGTCAGAAGTCACTGAAGAGTTTTAAGAAGAAGAGTGAAATGATAAGAATTACACTTTAAAAAATGAATACTCTGGCTACACAGAAAAAGACTTTAGTGGGGAGCAAAGGAGATTCAGGGAAACCTATTATGAGACCCTGTTAGTAGTGGACAAAATGTGACTGAGTTTTGGATAACAGAAGCCACAGCAGAGGTGTGGTGAAATATTCTGATTCTGGACATGGTTTGAAGATACAGTCAACAGAACTTCAAAATGGACTGGATTTAGGGAGTGAGAAAAAGGATTAGAAACACAGGTACCTTCAAAGTGTATAGTCTGGGCAGCTGTAGGGCTTGTAGAGACATTGACTGATGGGCATTTAGTTGCAGAGCTCAGGTCTGGAGAAAGATGAACAATTTAGTTTGGAGCAATTCAGGGCCACATGTCAGGCAGGCAATGCAATCAATGAGTATGGCGTCCAGAGAATAAGTATGGGCCAGTGAAATAAATGTGTCATCGGCATTTGGATTGCAGCTGAAGTAAGTGTGTCGATGAAATCATCTAGGAAAAAGTATAAAGAGAAGAGGGGTTGCTAGGACAGTGCCATGAGAAATGCCAACATGAAAGGAGGGTAATTTGGCCCAGGAAGCCAAGGAGCAGTGAGGAGGTGGAAAGAAAACAAGAGAGGAGGATGTTTCCATGAGAGAATGGTTAATAATGTTGAATGCTGCTTAAAGGTCAAGAAATATGAGAACTGAAATAAGCCCACTAAATTTGTCAACACCGAGGTCATCAATAACCGGAACAAACTGTGATGTGATGGGGCAAAAGACACAATGAAGTATGTTGAGGAGTGGGAGGGAAGGGGATTGAGGCCATGAGTGAAAGCAACTTCTTGTAGTTCAGCTTAAAGGAGAGTAAAGTGAGCAGTAGATAGAAGGGGAGGGTGGGTCAAGAAGGAGTAATTTGGTTTAAAATATGGGAAAAACTTGAGCTCATTTAATAAGAAGTGTCCAATAAAAAGGAAGAAGTTGAAGATAAAGATAAAATAGGATAGTGGAGTTCCTGAAACGGCAAACATGACTGGGATTGAGAGTACAGTTGGTGAGGTCAGCTCTACACAGGAGATGGGACACATTCTCTACTGTATCAGGAAAGAAGGAGAGGGTGGGTACAGATGCAGGTTGGTATTATATATAGGTTTGGTAGCAGAGCAGGAAATTGAGGAAGTTCTCCTCAACTTGTACACTTAGTCATTAATTGCAAAAAGATAAGTTTGCATGCACTGAGGGGCTTGTAGTCAAACATAAGTTGCTACTACTAAACTAGCTACAGCAGAATTTTACCTAAAGGAAAATTCCCCACTGCATAGTTCTGTTTTACTTTGCTTTGGTTTGTTTAAGTACTGGTCTTTTAATTTTATATTATCTTATATCACACAATTTTTTTCAATTTTTTAAAAGTCAGGTTAGTTGAGGTTACATTTACAGATAGTAAAATTTTCAGTTCACCCTATCCAAATGTGTGCTACTATAACTCTTGACAAATGTGTACAGTTAAATAACCACTATGAAAATCAAGGTATATAGGGATGATCCAAGATGGTGGAGTAAACGCTGTGCCTCCTTCCTTTCTTGAACACATTAAAAATTACAACTAAATTAAAGAACCATCAACCTAGAGAACCATCTGTTTTATACTTAAGCATATAAAGAGGACACATTGAGACTGGTAGGAGGGACAGAGATGCAAAACAGGCTGGCCCCAAAACTCCGTGTGGCATTTGAGAAGAAGGAGGAATGTCTCAGCTGTGGAGGTCCCCCCCAGCCCCACACCAGGCTCTCCAGCCCAGAGTACTGGTACCGGGAAGAGGAGTCGCCACAACATCTGGCTGTGAAAAAACAGTGTGTATTCCTACCGTCCAGGTGAGATGGAAGGCTGCAGAAAACCCAGACATCCTTTTAAATGGCCCATGCACAAACTCTCTTACTCCCAGGCACTCACCCTGGGATCCAGTGGAGGAATGGTGACGTGGGGGGTGTCAGAAACATATGGAGGCAGACTGAGTTGTGTGGTTTTGGGAGTAAAGCTGGAGGAATGTCGGCATTTCCCTGTGAGGAGCTCCTCCTCCCCTGCAGCTGGCAGGCTGGTGCCATCTTTCCTGTGGTGAGCCCACCCCCATAGGCCAAATCTGAATCTGATTGGCCTGGTGAGCTCCACAGCTCTGCCCTGCTGACTCACTGGAGCCCCACCTGAATTGCACTCTTGGAAAACAATCAGAGTCCAACAGACCCCAGGTGGGTTGTGACAGGCCTTGGTGTGCTCTGAGACTTGCTGAGTAGCTTCAGGCCCAGCACTGGCACCAAACCAGAATTTACATTAACCTGGTGACCACAACTCTTCCCAACTTAGTGATTCCCTGACACCCTGTCTCATGGAACTTGCATAGGCTTTATCAGTGGATGGATCTTAATGAAGTCAGCTGGTGGCAGCAGGCCTCTGGTCGCTTGGCTTTTGGTGGAGCTACCCCAGACATGGTACTAGTGGTAGCCATCCTCAGTTTGCAGCATGGCTTTTCCTACATGCCTCCAATTTTAGCACAGGCAGCAAACAACTGTGGTTTGCTTTGTAGTTCCTGGCTTGTCACAGGCAGTGGGTGACCTGGGCCCAAACTGGAGCCCCTCTCAAAAGGCCCCAGAACCAACATACTTGGATGTTGGCTTCAGACCACAGCAGAACACCACACAATTAGCCACACAAGCAGCACACACAAAGGGTGGTCTCAACAGGCACAAGAGCCCACTGGGGCAAATCCCACTCAGTGGAGTAAGCCCTCTGTGAAGTAGCCCCATAAACTGTAGATGTGGCCAAACCCCACAGCCAATAAACCTGAGGGACAATGCTACCCACTAACATACCAATAGCAATCAAGGCTTAACTATAACAGGAGGGCACACACAACCCACACAATGGACACTCCTGGAGCACTCGGAGCAGGTGACCAGGGAGACTATGCCACGGCCCCACAGAGCACCTACTACATAAGACCACTTGGCCAAGACTTGGAGACACAGAAGGTCTACCTAATACGTAGAAACAAACACAGAGAAGCAGCCAAAATGAAAAAACAAAGAAATACATCCCAAATGAAATAACAGGAGAAAACTCCAGAAAAAGAACTAAACAAAATGGAGGCAAGCAACCAACCAAAGACAGAGTTAAAAACAATCGTTATAAGGATGCTCGAGGAACTTAGTGAAAACTTCAACAGAGAGATAGCAAGCTTAAAAAAAGAACACAGAAACCATAAAAAAGAGCCAGTCAGAAGTGAAGAAAACAATAACTGAAGTGAAAAATGCACTAGAAGGAATCACCAGCAGACTAAATGAAGCAGACAACAGAATCAGGGATTTGGAAGACAAGATAGCAGGAAACAGCCAATTGAAACAGGAAAAAATAAAAAAAGAATCCAAAAAAAAATGAGGATAGTTTACAAGACCTCTGGGACAACATCAAGCATAAAACCATTTGCATCATAGGGGTACCAGAAGGAGAAGAGAGACAGCAAGAGATACCTATTTGAAGAGATAATGACTGAAAACTTCCCTAACCTGGTGAAGGAAATAGACATGCAAGTCCAGGAAGCACAAAGAGTTCCAAACAAGATGAACCCAAACAGGCCCACACCAAGACACATCATAATTAAAATGGCAAAGGTTAAAGATAAAAAGAGAATCCTAAAAGCATCAAGAGAAATACAACTAGTAACTTATAAGGGACCTCCCATAAGATTGTCAGCCGATTTCTCAACAGAAACTTTGCAGGCCAGAAGGGATTGGCACAAAATATTCAACGTGATGAAAAGCAAGGACCTACAACCAAGATTACTCTGCCCAGAAAAGCTATCAATTAAAATCAAAGGATAAACAGCTTCCCAGACAAGAAAAGCTAAAGGAGTTCGTCATCACCAAATGAGTATTATAAGGAATGTTAGAGGGACTTCTTTAAGACTGGGGGAAAAAAAGATCAAAATTATAAATAATAAAATGGCAATAGCTACATATCTATCAACAATTACTTTCAATGTAAATGGGTTAAATGCTCCAATCAAAAGACATAGAAGGGCTGAGTGGATAAGAAAACAAAACCCTTACATTTGCTGCCTATAAGAGATTCACTTCAGATTGAAAGACAAACACAGACAGAAAGTAAAGGGATGGGAAAAGTTATTTCAAGGAAATGGAAACCAAACAAAAAAGCTGGAGTAGCAATACTGATACCAGACAAAATAGACTTTAAAACCAAGTCTGTAACAAGAGACAAAGAAGGACCTAGTAATCCCACTTCTGGGTATTTATCCGAAGAAACCCAAAACACTACTTCAAGGGGGTGCGTGCGTCCGTATGTTCATTGCGGCATTGTTTACAATGGCCAAGATGTGGAGGCAGCCTGGGTGTCCGTTGAATGGATAAAGAGTAGGTGGCACATATATGCAGTGGAATATTCCATCTGCAGTGTATTCTCTCTCTCCCCAGCAGAATAAAGCTCCATGAGGGGCAAGGACTTTGTTTTTGTTCATTGCTATATTCTAGTACCTACAGCGGTGCCTAGCATAAAAAAGGATTACAATAAACATTACAGAATGAATGAATTGCAATGCTTTCATATCACAATGTTTCCTAGTCACCATTAAATAAAATAGTAGCTCCTCTACATATGGTATTCATAACCTATCATGAAATCACCATTTATCTGCCTAATCCTATTCTTCAATTTTTCCATGAGAAACCCAGCTTCCTGCCAGGCTAGTTTCAATCCAGCTCCTCGCGAGTTAGTTCCTCTATGCAAGCTCTCCAACTGGTCTCTTGCTATTTCCCCCCTCCTCCTCATATGGCACTCGTTCCCTTTCAGTACCATTGGTTAAGTGGTCCCCTTTGTCTTAGAATAGCACTTCCTCGTGACATCCTTTAAGACTTATTTAGTTTGCTCAGTGGATGA
This sequence comes from Rhinolophus hipposideros, assembly GCF_964194185.1. NCBI lineage: Eukaryota > Metazoa > Chordata > Mammalia > Chiroptera > Rhinolophidae > Rhinolophus > Rhinolophus hipposideros. Next base: position 99,542,571 of record NC_138049.1, on the reverse strand, counting down.
TATCTGCAGTTACTTCCCCCATTTCTGGGTGACAGCTGCAGTGACTTTCCCCATTTCTGAATTCCCACATAATGAACCAGCTTTTCATTATCCTAGATAATGAGTACATAATGTGTTAAACTGTGTGTAATAAACTGGTATTAGGTTTAAAAACATGGAGCTTAAAGAGTGCATAGAGAGCATTTAGTCCAACTCTCGCACATAAGGAACTTAAGTCTAGAGAGCCATTAAAAAATGAATATGACTAGAATTATAACTGTAAGTAACATTTTACAATTCTCAGTGTCCACTTATTCTTTCCAATGATATACTCTCTTATTCTGTTTTATATACACATATACGAGGTCCGACAATTACGTTCACGAACTCATCCTAGAAAAAGTGCTACATACCTCATTGCTGAATATCACTATAGTCACCTTCGAAGTCCTCCCTTTGGGAAGCTGTGCACCAACGCCAGCACCTAGTCCACCCTTCAAAGCAATTTTGGAACTCTTTTTCTGGAATGGCCATCAGAGCTGTCATCCTATTACCCTTGATGTCCTGAATGTCATCAAAATGTCTTCCTTTCAATATTTCCTTTATCTTCAGGTAAAGAAAGAAGTCACTGGGGGCCAGATCAGGTGAGTAGGGAGGATGTTCCAATACAGTTATGTGTTTCCTAGCTAAAAACTCCCTCACAGACAGTGCCGTGGGAGCTGGTGCATTGTCGTGAGGCAAGAGCAGGTCGTTTTCGTCTAACTTTTTCATGAAGCCTTTTCAGCACTTCCAAATAGTAAACTTGGTTAACTGTTTGTCCAGCTGGTACAAATTCATAATGAATAATCCCTCTTATATCAAAAAAGATTAGCAACATCATTTTGACTGTTGATTTGGACTGACAGAACATTTTTGTTCGTGGAGAATTGGCTGACTTCCATTGTGCATTTGACGCTTTGTTTCAGGGTCGTATTGGTACACCCAGGTTTCATCACCACTGATAACACTGCCCAGAATATTGTTTTGCCTCTCCAAAACGTCTTGGCAAACTTTAACTCTCCTTTGCTTTTGTTCATCGGTGAGCTCCTTTGGGACCATTTTTGCATATGTCTTTCTCATGCCAAGATTTTCAGCTAAGATTTTCCTGTTTCTCTATCAATGTTTACTTGGTCTGCTATGCTTCTTACAGTCACCTGATGATGCTGACGCACAATTTGATGAATTTTTGCAATGTTTTCCTCAGTTCTGCTCGTTACTGGCCGCCCTTCCCTCTCTTCATCAGTGATGTGTTGTCTCCCCTCAGAAAAACGTTTAATCCATTTGTACACTGCCATTTTCTTCATGGCATTGTCCCCATTAACTTGGACTAACATGTTCCTGATTTCACTTCTACTCTTGCCAAGTTTAACAAGAGATATTTAATGTCTATTCGTTGCTCTAATTCAAACTCAGACACTCTTGCGACGGCACACAGAAACACACAACGACAATAATGAATGCCATTCAGGAAGACACCGGCACACGTCGACTCGAACACAGCTGTGAGACACTGATAGACCGAGGTTATGAAACCTTACTGAGCTGTTTGTACAGTGCTGCCAATGTAAGCGCACGGTGGCAAGTTCATGAACTTAACTGTCAGACCTCGTATGTGTACATAAATGTGTATCTGTGTATACATGTATTACTTCCCCAATAAAACTGTAACTCTTTGGAATTGTTTTCTGTATCCTATATTACTGAATCTCTTAAAGCACCTATTAAAATTAGCATCTAGAAGGTGCTCAAAAAATTCAGATTAAGGATTTATTGATTTGCAAAATTTAGCGAAGAGAAATAAGTCAGAGAAAGACAAATACCATATGAACTCACTCACATGCACAAAATTAAAAAGTTCAACTCAGAGAAACAGAGATTAGATTGATAGTTGCCAGGGGTTGGGAGTGGGTAAGGGAAATGGGGAGATGTTGGTCAAAGGATACCAATTTCCAATTATAAGATGAATAAATTCTGAGGATCTAATGTACAGCATGGTGACTATGGTCAACAGTACTTTACTACATACTTGAATTTGCTAAGAGAGTAGATTTTAAATTTTCTCAACACACACACATCTATTCTAGGTGATGGATGTGTTAACTAACTTTATTATGGTAATATTTCACAACATATATGTATATTAAATCATCACATTGTACACCTTAAACTTGCACAATGCTACATGTCAATTATATCTCAATAAAGTTGGGGGAGTGGGAAGAAATAAAAGAAAAGCATCCAGATGTTTGGAAGTTTAGTTCGGGTGAACTTGAGCCCATGAAATCCAATTCAATTCCATCTCAGAAGTAAACTTGCTATGCTGCAAATATTCTTCTCATTTAGACTTAGGCCAGGGTATAAAATTCCCATGCTAGCCAGAGATCTACAGGCTTTTTTTTTTTTTTTCCCCTTAACCAGAGAAAGAAAGAAGTATGTGTTTAGAGAATCAATCAGAATCCAATCTTCACCCAAGAAGTTCTATATAAATATTAACTTGGCTATACAGTCTTCATCCAGCTGTCTCTCTTCAAATTTACACAGGCCCAGGAAAAAAAAGATGTAAACTAAAAATATCACAATAACTGGAGGCCGACATCTGAAATCCCCTTCAATTGAGGCATCCAAGTCAGTGCAACAAATATTGACATTAAGAACTGAAATGTTGGGAAATTCAAACATTCAAGTTCAAAAAATTTGATAGGGTTGGATATTAACAGATATCTCCAAACTGCCCAATGCATGGTACATAGAATATATTATCTATAAAATACCTGCTTTCTGACACCCTTTACAGAATCCCTGACGTTAATGTCCTTATGCCATGCCAGTCAGCATAAACCCAGGAATCAGCAGGGCAGAGAAGTAGACCAGATCCTGAACATTTCTGCCCTTTGTACTGCCAAGCTGTGGGGCTCTTCCTCTCGCCAACACCACGACCCCCTCCCACCTTTGCCACCCGGGGAGTCTGGGCACAGTGAGAGGACTGAAGCTGATTCACATTCCTGAGAAAATGTGCTGGGACCCGAGAAGACAAAGAAGCACAGTCCAATGACAATGAAATAGCAGTGCCACACTAGGGGAAAAGTTTAATTTATCTCTTTTACTTTAAGATGATAAAGGACTCTCAAGTCTGATGAATTTTGAGTTGTACCAATATTCAATCTAGCTCATTGTGGCAAAACATGACTACAACAACAATATAACAAAAACAATAACAGAAAACCACATCATCTGGATGATCTACACTGCCAGTATGAACAAGCACCAAATTTGCTGGGCTGTTGTGTAACCCTATGTTTTGCTTTGGAGGGTGGATGTAGTTTGTAACACTTATTCTCCCCAACAGCTGAGCAGAAATCATTAGTAAGATGTAGTGCTACATGGTATACTTGTCTTGACAGCCGAGAAATCATTACATCAGGAACGGCTGAAGTTTACTTATTAGCACTCAAACTAATTTTACATGCTTCCTGAGCTCGAAATTAATCATTACTATCTCTGCAATTTCATGTTTTATTTATATCTTTCAAAACACTTATACACTGTATCATAATTAATTGTGCTTATGTCTGCCACTGCCATTAAACTGTGAACTAACTCCTCGAGAGCTGGATTCAGGTTTTGTTCATCTTTGGGTTTTCCTCGGGGCGTAGGGTAGCTTTATGTGAATACCAGATGAACAACGCTTGTTGAATGAATGAAGGAATGGATGAATGAATCAATTGCCCATACATGGCAACCATACGTACTGCCTACGCAGAATCTGTTCCAATTGACATTTGTGAAAATGTTATCCATGGATCAAAGGAAACCAAACCATCATCTAAGAGTCCTTCAGTATTTTAAATTTGTGGTCACAATTTTATTTCTCTGCATGCTACCCTCCCTCCCCCCCCCAGATTCCTATGAATGGCATATTTGATTGCTGTCAGTAACTTTTAAACAGAAATATCCATGTATGTAATAAATGACAAGTTACTAAAAGATATAATGCAAATATAATATTAAGCATAATAAAGAAGATATAAAAATTTGCTCATTGTTATACTTTATACCATTTTTCTTTTTGTGAAAGTATAGTCTATGGGTAGTCTCTTTTCGGAGAGGATCGAGGGTGGTAACCTTTCTGTCTGAAAGTTTATATGTCTGAAAAATGCCTTTTATGTTGCCATCACATTTGAATACTAATTTGGCTAGACAAAGAAATCTCCATTCAAAGTCCTTTTGTGTTTTATTTTGTTTTTCGGCACCAGAAACTCTCGTTTCCCGAGTTGTTGATGAGAAGTCTGCTGTTCATCAGATTCTTGGTTGTTAATAACATTTTTTCTTCTTTGATAACTTTTGGGATTCTTTTCTATATTTTGAGGTTCTGAAAGTTTTCTATAATATTATTATATTGTTTAGCACATGCTAACCCTTTCATTCTGAAGTCTTGTGTCTTTTTTTATTATTATGTAGTTCTAAGAAATTCTTAGATATTATTTCAACTATTGGCTTCCCTGTATTATCTCTATTTCTCCTCCATAAACTCCCATTTGTTAGATATTGGTAAATCTAGAGCTATTCTCTATGATTCCTTTCTTTTAAACTTTCTATCTCTGTATCCCTTTATCTTATATTCTGGAAGGATTCCTTAGCCCTGATCTCCCTACCTCACTCATCTGCCCCTTCATTTTTTCATTCTGTTCTTGCGCCATCTATTAAGTTCTTAATTGCCCGAATTGCATTTTTCACATTTTCATGATCTCTTGATTCTGTTTTATAAAAATCAAGATCCTGTTGTTGTTTCATGGATATCATACCATCTTTCATATTTCTAAAGATATTAATCTCTCTTGGTAAAGTGTAGTTCTGAAGCCCTACAAGCCATATTTGCTTCTTGCTCTTATCTTTCTTGACGTTGGCAGTCCTCATATTTCTAGTAATTCCTGACTGTGAGCTCGTCTTTTCTAGACTCTCAGCTCTCAGCTGGGCAGCCAGTCTTAGATGAGGCTGAAGCAGCTGTGGCTGCCTGTGCTCCTTACTCTTCTCAGTGAGAACAGGGGATGGGCAGAGCTAGGACAGCAGCTGGTGTTCAGAGAGCATCTGGTCCCTTTGTCCTGAACTTCTGTTACCTGAAGCCCTTCCCTATTTTTCCATCCTAAATGGAGACCTACACACTGGGTGGCGAAAGGAAGAAGGAGTGCTCAGAGTTCATAGGACAAACTGCTCCCAGCACAGCAGCTCTACCAAACCCGCATGGCTGTTCCTGCCCTCTCCTGCTCCAAGCGCCACCAGCTCTAGACATGGAGACTTCATGGTGCTGCACCTGTATCTAGGTCTCTCCTTTTCTCTTGCCCATCTCAGCTCCACCTGTCAGTCTCCCAAGAATTCCCTGAAGCCTCTAGTTCCTTGAGAAATTTACTTCTTGTTCTTCGGTGTGGCTAGAGATTCAAATGTTTCCTTATATCAGGTTCTATAATTCCCCAGATTTGGTGCAGTGGAGGGAACCTGCAGCAAATACTCAATCGGGTATCTTGAAACCACCACGTTCAGAATTTTACCCTCAAACTGTGCCCTCCGGGCCACATGCAGGATACACAGGAATCAGAGAAAACACTTGTACTATGTGATATGCTGGTCATTTCCCTTTTCACTCTTGGATCCAATTTCCACCCTTCCTTATTTGACTCTGCATGCCGGGAAACCATATTCTCCGTTAACAACTGGCTTCTGGGTAAATTCAGCCAGCGGGAGGCACTGGGGTAAGGCTGGAGGGGAGATGAGGGAGAAGCTAGGGCTCCTCACCGGCATTTCATCTCTCACAGCCCCTACGGCCCTCAGTGGCCCCGGCTTATATCGGGCGGCACTCCTCGTGGTCTAGCTCGTGCTGGGCAGCCCCAGTCTTAGGCTTTGGTAACACAACCTTCCGCCCTTGGCCGTTTGGCCCTCGGGGTGTAGGAGCTCCTGCTGCTCCTGATTCCTGGGGTGCTGCCCCACTTCCACAATACCATCTCCTGCACATTTCCCACATTGAATTCCTTTTTTTGAAAGGTCTAGAATGATTTCATTTTCCTGGCTGGACCCTCGCATGAAAATCAAAATTCTGAAGAGGTATCTTCAAAGACAATATCTGGCAATTCCTTTCTGTGAGGGGAAGGGAAGACTGTAGCAAAGGAATTCTCAACTTGGGTTTCTCAGTATCTAAGATATCCCAAGTTGTTTCAAAGAGTGACATGAAATACTTTAAAATGGGCATTTGGGCAATATATTTCAGGTTAGCTGCTTATCTGCCAGAAAGCAGTTTTGTAAGGAAAGCCTTAAGGGTCTGTCCTATTATCAAACATGGTGTTCTAGAATTAGGAAATGCTATCTGGAGGAAGAAAAGCTTAGCGTCTAATAGAAACCTTGCTTAAAATTCTCAAGCTTGAGAGACCTTGAGAGACCAGGGGCAGCCACGAGATAGTTTAAAGAATAGACTTTTACTATCTCTATTATTTTCCGTGTTCTCTGTTGAGATAGGGTTAGGCGAAATGGCAATCAGCAAACCTTTAGAAAACCCTTGTGTGGCTCTATTTCTGATTTGGAAATAGACAATGCCACTGCCTTCTAAGCTGAGTCTGTCATTATGACTCCACAAATGCTTAATAAGCAGCAGAGAAACAATAAGTGAGCCCACCGCTGTGGCTCATGATCAGAGAGCCATACTGTGCCACTGGCATGCCACACGGCCACAAATCTAAAGGCTCTGAACATGCCGCCTTGTATAAGGCCCTGAATACCTGCTTTCATCCCCATTTTGAGCATTTGAACTATAATATACGGCCATCTATTTATTAAAGGAAAGAGCTTACTTTGGCATGGGATAAATTGGTGCTTGCAACAAGATGCTATTTAATACAAAGGACGTTTCTTGAATTCCTTTCAGATCTGAGGTCCACGGCTTAAAGAGTGGTGTATATGTTTCAAAATAGCATGACTATTATATAATCCCTTTTCTTCAGCTGGCATGAGAAGGACATTCCCCATCGTCTCTATGCTCTCTGTTCTTTACTTCCTCAAAGCTGAGGCGACAAAAACACTGCCAGCCTTATCCAGCTTTTCATGGAAAGCCGCCACTCTCAACTGGCGCCTACATGCAATTTCAGAACTGTCCCAGGAGACCTCTGTGCTTTGAGGTGAATTCATAACATGAAGGCCAACAAAGAAGGGAACACAAACTCTGACTGTTAAAGAAAAAGAAGTCTGCGGACTTACTGAAGGAGCTCAGCTTCTGTGAGTGCTTCTGGCCTCTGCTCCCCGGTGACAATGGCCAGTTCATCCTTCAGCTCCTGGATTTCCTTTTGTAGGCGGATAATCATCTACAAATGGCAAGCCGGGAGAGTAAATGTCAACTCCTCATGAGGAGCAACTTGGTGACAGAGAACATACATCTTTTAAGACTATGAGCTGTTCTAAGGATACAAAACTGTGTAGACAATCTTATCAAATGCCCTCCTGTACCTACCACCCAGCTTTGTCAAATCTTATTTTTTAAAAATAGTTTTTAAAAATATTTTTTAAAAATAGTTTCAGAATTTTTTTTTTAAACAAATAAAATACTACTGATCTAACTGGAGCTCCTTATTGCTTTTCCTCTTCTGTCTTTCCTAAACGGCGTTTAGGGGGTGGTATTTGCCAGCATGTTTTCATACATTTACTCCACATGTACAGATATAACTGTAAACGACGCATGGTATTGTCTTGCACGCCTGAAGCTTTATGTGAATGCTACTATACTACATGTAATTGCAACAGTTTCCCCCCTCACATTATGCTTTTGAGATCATTTATCTTGCTTCATGTGGCTCTACTTCATCAATTTTCATGGATATGTAGAATTTCAGTAAAGGAATAGATCACAATTTATTTATTGATGTCTCCTACTGACAGACATTTAGACACACTTGATAGTAGCCAAAAGGCCGAGCAGTGATTGATAGCCATTTAGGATTTTCACTTCTGCTGTTTACAGCGTTGCTGAAAACATTATAAATCTCTGGGCACACATGTGAGAATTCCTCTATAAGGGGCACTTAGAATCGTGTGGTTGTAGAGTATTGCACCTTCCCTTTATTATATATTGCTAAATTGCTCTTCAGAGTAGTTGTACAAATTTACATTCTCATCAGCTGTACATACAAGTTCCTGTTTCCTCACATTTTTGCCACTATGTGTGTAGTATTGACAGACACTTTAGTGTTGTCAATCTCGTAGGTGGGAGATTGAGTTCTAATCTGCATTTTCATGATTATGATGCACAGAGGTTGGTCATCTTTATAGATGTATGTTAGCTCTTTGGGTTTCCTCTTCTGTGAATTATTTATTCATATTCTTGCCCATACAGTTGTTTTTGCTTTTCCTTATTCATTTGCAGGCTTTTTAATACAGTCTGGATGAGAACCCTTTATTAGTTTTATGCAATGCACACATTTTCTCCCAATCTATATCATATTTTTCATTTTGTGGTGTTCTTTTTGCTAAAAGCAAGTTTTTACATTTCAATATAATTTCGTTATTAACTTCTTCCCTTATAAATTGCATTTTTGTGTCTTCTTAAAGAAAATCTAGTTTACCTAAAACCATAGGAATATTTTCCTATATGTTCTTATAAGAGTTTTAAAACTTTGCTTTTCATATTTAAGTTGATTTTATTTTGTATAAAGTATGAGACATGTATCTAATTTTATTTTTTTATGTGGCTAACCATTCAAGGTTTGCTATTACAATTCTGTTATATAACATGTTTCCACATATAAATGTGTCTTTTTCTAGGTATGGGTTAAAAACATTTATTTGCTTGAGTATATGTATGGCACACTGTTTTAATTAGTATACCTTAAGAAATTTTGGCATCTAGACAGAATAAGACCCTTCCATCTTGTTCTCTTCTAAAATAGACTTGGCAATTCTGGGTCATTTGTTCTTTCATATAAATTTTAGACCCAGTTAGTAAAATTCTACCAAAGGCCCTCCTCAAATTTGATTAAATGGTTAATTTGGCAAGACTTATCAAATTAATGATGTTGAATCATCACATCCATAAGTATGGTATGGTTTTCCACTGATTCCTTTCAATAAAAATTTATAATTTCTCTATAAATATCTTACATGTTTTAAATTCATTTTTCCTAGAATTTTAAAGTTTTTGTTGCTATTATAAATAGAATTTTTGTAAAATTGCATTTTCTAATTATTGGCTTTTGATGTATAGGAAGGCAATTCATTTTATGTATGGATTACATATCATATAATTTTGTGAACATTATTTTGGTTCTGTTTATTATTAAACACTCTCGAATGTTCTATTTAAGCAATCAAATTGCCTGCAAGTAGTAGTATGCGTTTTTCTTTTTGTTCGAATCCTCATTAATTTTTTTTTTTCATACTGTCTCTGTCCTAGCTAGGACTTCCAAGTACAATGCTTAAGACACTCTTCTCTTATTTTCTTTGGCATTTCACCTTTAAAATGTTTGCTGCAGTTTTTGTTGATACTCTTAAGGATGTTCACTTATATTCAAAGTTTGATGAGTCTTTTCAAAGTATGTATGAATGTTTAATGTCATCAAATACTTTGTTTTACATCTAGTGATATGATCATATTTTGTTTCTCTTTTAAACTGTAACTGTGATGAATCACCTTAATTCATGTGATTTTTTTTTTTTTAGTATGAACTACCTCAGATGTACAAAAAGATATGAGAACACCTTGTACCCACTGCTTAGCTAAGTGACAATCAATGTACCTACTACTTAGCTTAAGAAGGAAAACATTACAGGCTCTTTTGAAACTCTCGCTCCTGTACAGCCTTCCGTAAATGAATGTGTCATTACCCTAACTTTGTTGTTTATTTTTCCCATGGCTATTTTTCTTTTAGTATACTGTCATATATTTCCTAATGATATATCATCGTTAAATTCCTGAAATAAACCCAATGAGGTCATGATATCACATATCATATTAATGATCATATGATTATAATGCAAAGTTCCTAAAATAAAAATGAGCAGGAGGAATCCAATTTTTATTCTTCCTTCAGTATTTGATAGACATAAAAAAACATGACGTCACTCATATGTGGGATATAAAAGTGAAGGCGACAAAGGAACAAGATAAACAAACAAAGAAACGAAAACTCATAGACACAGATAACAGTTCAGTGGTTACCGAGGGTTAGGGGGTGGGGGAGAGTTAGAAGAGAGTAAAGGGGGATCAAATACATGGTGATGGAAGGAGAACTGACTCTGGGTGGCGAACACACAATGGGATTTATAGATGATGTATTTTAGAAATGTACACTTGAAACCTATGGAGTTTTGTTGACCAATGTCACCCCCCAAAATTAAAACAAACAAATAAAAAAAACAAAAAAAGACAAAAAATCATGAGTCTGGTCCTCTCTCCCTACGCCCGTCCCTCCTTCCCTCTCTCTCTTTTTCTCTCTTTTTGGTAGCTTTGTTATTATTGAGTCAATTTATTTATTAGTTGTAGATCTATTCAAGTTTTAAAATTCTTTTTGCTTTAGTTTCAGTGTTATGTTTTTCTAGGAAATTGTCCATTTTAAATTTTCAAATTTATATCATCAAGTCATTCAAAGTACTTTAGTTTTACTGTACCCATAGTTAAGTCCTCCTTTCATTCCAAATCTTCTTGTATACATCTGTGCCTTCTTTATTCATTTCTTCATTAATATTTCCAGAGATTTGTTCATTTTATTAATCTATTAAAAACCAACTTCAGTTTTGGTTGTTTCTCTCCACTGTCTTCACTTCGACTTTTATTTTTACTCATTTTTATACTTTTAAGTTTCTATCTTTATTTTTGGATTTACTTTATTGTTCATTTTCTAACTTCTTGACTTGAGGGTTACCAGACCAAGGTTGTTGTGTAAATGTGAACTTCAAATTCATGAGAGGCAGAGCCTTAGGATTTCAAATTTTCAGAGAAACTATGTTTTGTTTTACTAAAGTCCAGCCTAAGGCAGACAAAATTCCTGTGTCTCCCTAAGCCGGTGAACAGACTTTTTTCCTCCCAGGTTCACCCTTTCACTGGTTTTATGTTGAGAGGGCGGGGAGGGGTGAGATGTCTTAGGTTCATCATCTACCTTCCAAGGGCTTTGACTTCTATGCGCTTATGAAAACCCCTTTCACACTTCTACTCACGACAACCGCAGCCTCAGCTTTGTTTCTGGGCTCTAGAGAATTCCCTTACTTCCTCTAGCTTCAGATACATCAAAAGATGCTTGTTACATTTTATACAGGTGGGTTTCATGTTATGTGTACACCATCAGCAGGGCCAGAAGCTCCAAAGAACATGATACTCAGTAGTTTGAACATATCAGTGCTCCTACAATTTCATTTAAATACACAGAATTGAGTAGGTTTTGGTTGTTTGCTTCCTTTCAAAAACATTCTTAGAATCATCAAGCTATGCAGAATGAAAATCCTTGGATAGGAACTATGTGAGTCATTCATCTGTATCCTCCCTCTACTAAATTAACATTGATGCCATATTTTCTGCTTAGTAGAAGCTTTCAAAATCAAATCTAACCAATTATGTTCTGTCTTATTGAACAAAAATCTCAAAACTAAGCCAACTTTGCATGATTTTTAAATTATTACCGTCACACTTCCCATTAAATTACTACAGACATTTTGGAATGCGAGTCATCCTTAGAAGACTTTGGCCCATAACCAGTCACCAAAGACTCTGATCTGTTCATAGTTCTCCTCTCACCTTCTCTCTCTGTGGCACTAACAATTACAAAGAAAGCAAGTCAAATCCTCGCTGATCCTGATCTTTCAGCGCTGGTCCACATTTGCCACTACATTTTGAGAGTAAGATACAGGAAATCCCATCCAAATTGCATTTTGGGTGGTTATGGGGACACGTTTTCAATCGTCACTTGTGCTTCAGAAAAGCTCTGTACATAAAATAATGAACAGTAACGTCAGTTTTTAGAAGCACTTATACGAGACCAGTAAACAACTCTTGTCAATTACCAGATTGTTCTGCACCAGGAAGGTCTCAACATTTGTTCAATTACCAGCGACTAGCTTTTGACTCCTGATTTCTGATTTCTTCAACTCTTCACAGACCTATATCGAAAACACGATGTTTGTCTTTCTTTAAATTCCTCAAGTTCTGTCAAAGAAAAGTCTCTCTAGCCAAACTTAAAGAAAAAAAACCAAAACGCTTATGTCTGTTTATTGCATTCTATTATAAACTAAGTTTTGTCTCCAAGCTAATAACCCCCTTATTGTCTTTCTCATTCTGAGCAGTAAGGTTACAGGGAGGGCTTCTAACAGGGTAGGGACAGCAGAAGAATGCATCCTTGGAGTTCAGTTCCACTTGACTCATGCCTTTGGATTCTCTCTCCTTTCTCCAGAGGGGGCTCTGTGTAATGCTGCTTCTGACGACGGGCCGGCCCCTACTGGAAACAGATCCTGCCTCACCCATTGGTTTCTCCTGAAGAGAATTCCATCAGGGGAGCTCAAGCTCCCGGAGGCAAGCAGGATAAAACAGATAGCCCCATTATTCTTTTTTTTCTCCTTCTTCTCACCCTTTCTGGAATGATTTCAGGGGAGGAAGGGCAAACAATCAAGAGGAAGTAGTTAATATGGGTAACAGTGAATTTGAGATTTTTTCTTTTGGAATTTGAGAAATTTATAAATAAAACACTGTTGGTAAGATTTCACATCTTTTTTTTTTTTAATAATGCATACTACTAAGCTTACACCAGATTATTTTCTAGAAAATTAAAAAAAAAAAGAAAGCCGAGTGGTTTGCAAACTAATATAACCTTAATTGGAGTTTTACAAAATTGAAATATTTTATTGCGACATTTTCAGAGCTGGCATGAGTTAATTTCATGCTGCATGTCATCTGTGAAAGACTAACAAAACAGCGAAAAGAGAAAATATCTGCATTTATAATGAGTAGTTGAATCATGTAACTTGCAAATATTTTTGGTTTGCAAAAGCAGAATTCATTGTTATAAAACTAGAAGCTTGGTCATTTTTCCACAGATCAAACCATTATTAATTTTTAAAAATCACTAGAATAAGTAACAACGATTATGCAAAATGTGGTTGTATTTAATAACCATCAGTATTTCTATTTCTTTATAAGCTTTTATAAAAAATGGTCTATTATTATTGTCTCTAGAAAGTTAAACCTGTTTTTTAAAAGGCTGTAGCCTGCTTATCAACCTAACTGTATATGATTCCATTGTATGTCCTCAGGATTCACTGCACATTGTCCCAGTGGGATCATGGGGAACTGTAGGTAAGAGCACAGGCCCTGAGTCACACTGTCTCTGCTTCTTATTAGCTCCGCGACTCTGAGTAATTTAACATTTCTGTGCCTCAGTTTTGTCATCTGTAAAATGGAGATAGAGATGGCACCTACTCATAAGGTTGTTGCAAGAATTAAGTGAGTTAGTATGTTTCTAGTACTAAGAGCATAGCTTGGTTACGGGGAATAAGTACCCCCCCCACCCCCAAGTGTTGCTAATCTCTGATACAGTACTTTGATTTTTTTGTTTTGTTTTGTTTTAGATCTACTTTATTTATGGATGATAATATGGTTCTAAATTACATTAGATCATAAATCTGCATTTTGTTGAATAAGAGTCAGATAAAATTATCTTAAGATAATCTTATAAAATAATAATAAGATTATTATTAATGTTTATTCATGCTCTGGCATATCTCCTTCTGGTGCTTAGTTAATGCCTTTTTAAAAACCTAGTTGAAGTTGTAATGCATTTACAATTTCAAATTGTGTGGTCCTTTTTTTTTTTAATTAAAGTTTATTGGGGTAACGACATTAGTAAAGTTACATAGATTTCAGGTGTACAATTCTGTAATACTCCATCTATATATATCACATCGTGTGTTCACCACCCAGAGTCAGTTCTCCTTATATTTGAGTACTTTGATTTTTTTTAAACATAGTCAGTTAAAAGTGGCTTACCAATCTGGGATCAATTTCTTCATTAAGAACAGCTTCATTCTTTATGAGTGCCACTCGTTGTGCAAATCTGCAGGTAGATATAGACTCCTAAGAAAGCAAAATAACTCCTTAAGATGTTATGGCATAGAGAGAGAAAGTTTTGTTCTCAGGAAAAAGATGCCCATTTAAAGAGTGATGCGTACTAAACACAATGAGGAAACTTGCCTCCAAATTAGGGAGCTTTGCTCTAGAACATTATTTTTCACTAAAATTTTGCATGGGCTTAATAAAACAGCCAATGCCGAAAGTGTGGGAGACCCTGAGGTCCCCAGTGACAACCAGTATGTGTTTCTCAACTATTGATCTGTTCAAGCAAAACCACATAGACAAATCATAATCAGAGCAGGTGCCATAACCCATGAAAGATTACGAAATACATAGTATTTGTAATAGACCAAAAAGAGACTTTTCAAGGCATCTTACAGTGCACTTGGGGTTTTGGCCTTGTTTTGTGAGGCACCCTGCCACATCCTGTTTTCCTCTTTTGGAGAAAGTCTGGATCCCAAATATTAAACTGATATGCATGAGACATCATCTGGCTCTAAAACAACCCAGGAAAGTCATTTGGCAGCTAGCCCCCTGCCAAAAGCATCATGGGTACTGTACCCAGCAACACGTCTGGGGACACATCTTGGCGATGTCTCCAAGGTATCTCAGTGATCAGGAGCACAGCAGAGAGGGAGAAGCTGATGGGTGTCCTTTCTCAAGTCTCTGGCCAAGGTAACTGACCCATCAGCGGGTCTGCTGAAATGTGTATGAGGCTTCTTCAAACCATCCTGTGCAATGTGAAATCAGTTCTCAGACGGGGTAATTATAATGTTGGCAAATAACCCAAAGCTGTAAATTCTGCAGGGTATTTACCCATGAAGGCATACCCGATCCCAGATGAAAAGATGAAAACCCACCCAGGAAACTCGACCCTATTCCACCAACTAGCAATAAAAACTCAGACTGAGAGCTCCAGAAAGAAGAAACAACATACGTCGATATTCCTTTTCTCTAAAGAGAGCGTTGCAATCATGGTGGTCATGCAGTTCCCTCCCAAACTGTCTCTTAGGACGCTGGTCATCATGGAGTTCCTATATGGAATGTGTGAACGGTGTTTTTCTGAAAGGGCAATGATAACCTGGAAGAACAGAAAAATAACGGCATCAGCTGAGCAGAAAATGCAACATCTGACACACAATGGAGCTGTAACTGCCATAAAAATCCACAAGAAACAAAAACTAAACGCAGGGTGACACTCAAAACTTGGGCTCAAAATAAATATCTTAACAATATTTAGTACATGCTGAAGACAGAATGAAGTAAATGTAGCATAAAACATACCATGATGAACTCTGTAATTTCTGGATAGGCGACATAATTTGTACAGAACTGGATAGTATTCTGTTTTTGGCCAGTGTGGAAATTCATATAAAGACTGAAGAGGAAATCATGTCAGATTTAAAAAATCCTACCAAAAATTGTCTGTATGCCTCATCTTTAAGGTAAAACAATGGCAAAAGAGTAAATAAGAACCACAAGAGCGAGTGGGGGTTAGTAGTGGAGACCCCACATTCTGGGGCAAGATTGTCCAGGTCCAAATTCTAGCCTTACTAAGAGCATGTCACTCAACATCTCTGTCTCAGTCTCCTCATCTGTAGAATAGGGAAAAATTAGTACCTACCACATAAGCAGTTGGGAAAATTAAAAGAGTTAAAATGTGCAAATTACTTTGAGTAGTACCTAGCCCATAATAAGTACGACCTAGTGTTTGCTATCATTGTAAGTGACAGGGGAAGTTTATGTTGGTTCAACTAAGGCTCGCTCATCTTACACCGAATGAATGTCTTAGGCACTTAATAGGAAGGTAGGATGGATAGATGGATGGTAGATGTGGGTTGTTCCCAAAGGAAGCCACCAGGGGTTCAGGGTTTTCCTGGGAAGATGAATCCAGTTAGGATGCCCATTGCAAAGCATCAGGAATAAGTCATCCACATATGTGACTTCTGGGGCATCACAAGGTCCTATCTCTTGAAAATATGGCCAACACTTGCCATTGTTCTAGTCTTCCCTCTTCCCAGGCATGTAATTACCATCACTAAACTTCTTCTACTCCTTCAGTTTATAAAACAAGATGGGTGCATTGTTTTTGATGGCTATTTTGTGCAAAAATATACAACTATACCACTGGTCTCACTTTAAATTCATGACCACAGGTTTTACTGCAAACCAGATATCCTGTGGTATTTCTCCCAAAATCACTCTCAGAAATGAGGCCTTCAAACCTTATCCTTTCTTTCCCCCCACCCCTCAAATCTCTATACAGGCTCCTCTCTCCACCTTCACTCTGAGCTAATGCCATATACCCTTCTACTAGATACAAGCAGCCTGACCATAACTATCTCATGTCCCATCACTAAATCCACAAACATTCTACCCTTCCTTCTCTTACTGTTCTGCTCCTGTCAAAGGCCAGCCCTCATCCTCTCCTCCTGTCACTTTTTGCTCCTACAATTAACACTTCTCACTTCTAGTCAATTTCTCTCTCTCACCTGGATCATTTCCACCCTACAAGCCCACTGTAGTACTAAACTAAGATGGCTCTTTGCAAGGTCCTCAGTAACGCCCATCAAACCAGAAGTATCGATTGCCATCTTACTAGACTTCCCAGTAAAGGAAGCATTCCACACAGGTACCCACTGCCCCCTATAGGAAACATTATTCACTTGGTAACCAGCACACCACACGTTCCTGGCTTTCATCTTTCTCCAAAAACTGCTTAGTGAAAGCTTCCTTCTCTTCTTCCCAAATAATAAATATTAGAGCGCTCCAGACCTCAGTCCTTGACCCATGCACTCCCCTGGATGTAGATACATCTATATCCTGATGTCTCCCCAGTTTATATCATCAGCCTCAATCTCTTACCTGAGCTACTAACCCTGACAAATCTACACCTCCACTTGGATGTCTATTCTTGACTTTCTCTCCCCTCCGCGCCCTCACCTGATTCTTTCCCAGACTTGACCCATTATTATCAATGGCACCACCATTTACCAGCAGTCCAAAATCCTAGGCCTCATTCTTGATGTTCCCTCTCTTCCAACATCCAATCCAGAGCAATTTCTATTAGGTTTAACTACAACACATACCCAGAATTGGACCCCTTTTTCACACCTCTCTGCCACCACTCCAGTTCAAGCCTCCACCATCTCTTCCTTGGACAATTACACAAAGTCTTTGAATCAGTCTCCTTGCTACTACTTTTGCCATCGCGTGGTCTACTCTCCACACAGCAGCCAGAGGAATCTTAACAAGATGTAAGTTATAACAAGTCACTGCCTTGCTCATAACTTTCCCAATACACATGGCGTAGTGGGCCAACTCTCATGTGATCTGGTCCCTGTCTTCCTGTCTGACCTCGTCTTGTGTCGTGTGTTCATGGCTCCCCAGCCTTGCCATTGCTCCACCACGCCAAGCTTACCCCACATCACATCCTTTGAACACACTGTTCCTTTGGCCTGGAATGCTCTTGCCCCAAATTTGGATACACCTTCCTGCTTCTGATCATTTAAATCTTTGCTCAAATTTTACTTCTTCACCAGGGCTTTCCTGGAACCCCCATCAAAAGTAACACACCTATCTTCAGGCTGTTACTCCATTTTAATTTTTCTCACCGTACCCATCACTATCTGAAATGTTATTTATTTACATGTTAGTTATCTGCTTCCACAGTAGACTTTCTATCCACAAGACCAGGATTTCCTTTCTCTTGTTCATATCTCTATCCGCACAGCCTGGAACAGCGCCCAACACCCAGTACATGTGGCAGAAACTTAGTTGTCTCACTGAGCTCTCATGACGACCCCCATTCTAGTTTAACTTTCTATAGAACTACATTTCCTAATCTCTCTTATAACTCCCGTATTGCATAAGACCTAGTTCCAGCAAGCAGACACCCCTGTATGGGGTTTGGAGGTGAGTAAGGAGAGGTGATGGTCATGGGGAAGATCAGATTTACAGGAGAGTATGGTAACAAAGGCATCTGGTACTTTTGAGGCAGCTGCAAGGAAGTTTCTGGAATCTAGGACTTAATGTCCTAAGTACCACGTGAGGATAATAGCTGTGTTTTGCAGAGCAGTTCCGTGGTGTGGTTAGATGTGTCTCCTGGTTGCTCTGCTCCCAGCTGGGTAGTATCCAAGCCCAATTTTGTAACTTTTCCTGAGAGCCTTTATGTTTAATAAACTCTATGCTGCTTAAATTAGCTAGAGTAGATTTTTCCAGTTTGCAACTAGAAAATTTGACTAATACACATGTGCTCAACACATTTTTGTTAAATGAATCTGAACAGATACATGAGTGGATTAATTAGTTTGACCTGGGAAAGCAGCGTGAGGATGATTAGTATGGAATGAGATTTGAGAGAGCTAAATTTCAGTGCAATTGGAAAGGAACTGGGGAATATGGCAGACCCAAGTCCACGTGACAAGGTGGTAGCAAGCGGTGCTGGGCAGAGATCCAGACCCTCAGGGCCAAGAAGACAACGAAATATCTGAAAGAGGAAAGGTAGGCCCAAATGCCAAATACCAGACCAAGCAGGAGCTGGTCTGACAGATGTGCAGATAGGGTGGCATTATTGCTTATGAATCATCAATTAAACATCTAATAGTGTCCTAAATACGTTGATGTTCTTTCATAAAACAAATGTCACTAATTGTTTTCCCCGTTCTGGGGAACAATATTGATATCTCTTCTATTCAACAGTTTTATTTACAACTTAGATAACATAAAGGGGAACATGCTTATGCAACTTCCTGTTGATAGTAAATTAAATGGTGTTTTGGTCAACTTGCCTTTCATTGCAGTACCAAAATATAACCCAATCTGGCTTTAATCACATGGGAACTTTATTGGCTCATGTCTCTATAACAGGAAAGGCTTAGGTTAGAATGACACAAAAGGCCCGTGCCACCAGCAAAGACTTAGTTTATGCTCATATCTCTGCTCTATCTTCTAGATGGTAGAAGTCTGCCTCTCCTCATGGCCGTAGGATGGCTGCCAAATACCCTGATGTTACAAACTTCCTTATTCATAACTGAGGCGGTACAAGGCCTTTGTTCTCCAATCATTCAAGTCCTGAACTTCTCTAGGGACCAACTTGGGTCACAAGCCCATCTGTGAACCAATCACTGTTGCCAGGAGAAAGACAGGTTCCAACTGGCTTAGACCAGTCAGGGTCTACTCCTGGAGCTGGGATGGGCTCCTGGCTGCTACTCCCTAGAATGAGTGCTGTGGAGGCCGTCCCCATGTCCTAGTTTCTAGAAAGGGTTCTAACATTGCTAAAGGAAAGAATTAAAATTCAAAATGGGATTACAGGTTAGAAAATACAGTCTTTACAAATGGGGCAAAAGAAGCCAGTTCATAAGAAAAGAAAGAACCCAGGACGGAGAGTCAGAATCCAGCTTTGCCACTTGTGTGATCTTAGGTAAATCTCTTGAATTTATTAGCTTCAGTTTCCTCACTTGTAAAAATGGGATGAGAATGCCTGCCTATCTCACAGAGCTGTTTTAAAGATCAACAGAAATCGTTTCTGGGACGGTTGTTAGCACAGAGTGGTGTGGAGGGGTCTTCAGGTTATGTTCTTTATGGTCCCTTTGGAGACTTGTTTTAGCCATAGAGACCAGTCCTAGGCCATTTCTTTGGAAGGGGACCCTGAGCAGGTAGGTATCTTCTCAGTGCTAAAGAGCTTAGGAACACCATGATAAGCTCAGACCCCGTGGAGCACATACAGATTTTCAGAGCGACCCAGAAACGGCCCGTATCTGGGAAGAGGCAGAGGTAGATTATTCTTTCTGTGGCTGCTGGGGGCTCCCTCAATTGGGTAGGAGCCAAACGATCTGAATGGCACAAGGTAAGGAAGGAGGTGGTCACACAACCAGGACTTTAAAAAAATGTATTTCCTTCCATTTTGGATTTCATGAATAAATACAATAACATGTTCCGGAAGGCATTCTTTAAGTGACAAAGAGTGAAACCTTACATCATACTTAATGCTATCTCCAAGACCAAGAAGCCATGTCTAAAATCAATAATTTGGTGTACTACTGAATGAATGAAAGACATTTTTCTTTTAAGAGCTCAGAAGTGCACGGAAAATTACCCTCTGAAAACGGAAAAGATTTGGAGTGGTTACAACTACTGGCCCTGGAACCATTACTTTTTCCTTCTGAGCACAACACGTTCGGTGGAAGCCAAGTGGAACCTGAAACTCTGCAAGGCCCACTCATAACTGGCTGAAGGGACGTGGATTCTGATTTCTGTAGTGGTGGAGAGCAAACACTCCCGGTTCCCAGCGGTTTCTCACTCCATGGTTGGGCGCATGGAGACCGCGCCATCACACCAGGAGCAATCGGGAGGCTGACGGTTAGAACAAGTATACACAGCCCCTTCTTTTTCCTCCATGGACTCGATTTCTATGGCTGAGATATACCCTGTTATTGTGGTTTAAAATGTTTTTGAGGAGACCTTTTGGAAAAAGTACTGCATACACAAGGAGAACTCCAAAACCAACAATACCCTGGCAAACGGAAAGTTATTTACTTAAGAGCACAGTAAGGTGCATTCAAATCAGAACGTCTGGGCCCTGTGAGCAGGTGGAAGGTCTCGGAATTATGGCCAGAAGGGCAGCTACAATTCTCCATGGGATTTCTATAACCAATGTAAGCTGATTAATGTAAGAAAGGTTAGCAAACCGTCCATTGCCTAGTCCATCTCCATCTCATATAGTGAAACGGAGACAGAAAGAATGTAATTAATTACCGATACTCACATGAATGTCTACCGCAGCATTTATCTTAGTGTTGTGACAATTTGTTCATATGATTGGCTCTTGCACTGGGTAATATGACAGCACTGACTATTTCTGAAGCATACATTTATTCCCATTGCCTAACGTAACTCGTAGCACCCAGTGGACACTCAATCACAATTTGTTGAACGAATAAATGAATAAATGAAGCTAATTACACTAATTTGTGTTATACTTCCAGTCTCAGACACATAATAAAGCACTACATAATGAAAATTTGATTATGAAAGTCTTTGAATTCTGTTATTTCATTAAGAACATCTGCCTGCTTTTTTATTGTTCTCATTCCTATGTACTCTTTGGTTTTCTCTTATCTTTTTCTGCATGAAGTTCCAAAATTTCTCTACTACCCACCTACTTTCCCTCTAGCAGCTACTTCTTGACTTAACCCCACACGCCCATGTCCACATACTATAGTTTTCCATGTTTATGTTCTTTGTTCCTCTCATGCTAATCATCATCTCTCTCCTCCTCTCTCCTTTGTTTTATGCTATGCTCGCCATGAAGACACTTGTATATCAGTGTAAATAGTTAATAACTGGCGTGATGCAGTGGGTGAATATGAAACAGATCAATTATACTCAGACAGCCAAAGATCAACGGCATGTGAAGGTCACTGCATTCCTGCATCCATCCCCTGGACTAGAGCTAAGGGCTGGCAGGCCCCGAGTTCCCACTGCCTGACATGCTCTAACCCCATCTTTGCCTGGCTCACTCCTACTCATTCTTCAGGTCCCTGCTTAATATCAGCCCGGAGAGAACCTTCATGAACTCTCTCCTCCTCAGTTGCAGTCTACCATGAGAAGCTCTCCTCACCCTTTGGACTTTCTCTGCACAGCTCTCACCTGGATTACAGCCACGTACTTCATTATTACTTATAGAATAGATATCTCTGTACACTGGGCCATGAGGTCTTTGTGGCAAGGACTGTTTCTATTTTGTTCCCTACTATGCTCCACTGCCAAGTACACGCCTTAGCACATTATCATTCCTCATAAATACCTGTTACATAAATAAATTAGTTATATAGAAAATCAAATGCCACATAGCCACCAAGACTACTCACATAAGGCTGATGTCACAAGAATTTTGAGACGACATGGGGGGAGAGAAAGAGTTTGAATGACAAGTAGCAGCTTGTAAAGGTTGCGTAGAATAACGAGAAAGAAAGACTTAGGATCAGAACATTTCTCTTGAGTAATTACAACTGGTTGAAATTCTGATTCAAGCAATGAGTATAATTTTGTATGAACAGATGGTCATAATGGGAATTAAAACAGTGCTACCATCTGAAACAAGTAGGTATATTTCTTTGAAATAAAGCATTTTGAATACAGTCCATTATGTTTTCATGTCAATGTTTTATAAGTGTCCTATTAAGTAAGAAGCTCTGTTAAGTATAAGCAGTGTGTAATATTTGAGCATGCGAGAGCTCAGGAATGCAGACTCTTGTCAGAAACACTAAAATGATTTGAATGCCACGCAGGCCTTAATCTCTGAGTACTGCATAACTGGGATTCATCTGGTTAGAGGCTAACTGTGTGTGCCTTGTTCAGAGAGCTCCCTTAGGTTTTCTCTCAACTGCTTTTTCAGCCAACTTGACCGTTACAAAGCATTTCACACCAAGACAACATCCGTCTCAAAAAGGTTCTTTAGGCGGCTAAAAAAAGATGTTTTTTTCCCTCAACTCTTTTAGCCTCCATTCATTAACAAGGAAGTCCTTCTGCCTTGCCAATATACTCTGTATTCCTCCACTCCAGATTTTGATCATGTTTCTCTTTTTTTCTTTTAAAGGATGTGTAAGAAGTTTCCATCTTTAACATTCAAGTCACAGCACTGACACTCACAGAGCTGAAAGGAATTTGAGAAATCATCTCATTCAAGTCACTCATTTTAGAGATGAGGATGTTTTTCTGGAAGATTTACTTAGCAAAATTCACATGAGCTTTCTCTGCCCTTGAAATCAAATTCAAAAGTTAAAAATAGTGCACATACTGGGTGGATTGTAGTAAGCTTGGGGTAGCAGTAGGGAGGGGAAGCTAAGGCAAAGAAAATCACTGCAGGGTGAAAATTACCATCTAGATGAAGTCACCAGAAACTGAAAAGATAGTGGCCATCTCTAAATTATGTTCCCAGAGATAATCTACTAGCCTGAAAAAACAGGCCACAGGAGGTCATTTATAACTTACACACTCACTACTAATTTTACAATAAAAACCAATAAGTCATAGTGAAATAAAGCATAGGCTTTGGAGCCAAGCAATTCTAGGTTCAAATCCTCATCTCGCCACTAGCTGTGTAGCGTTGGGAAGGCCTTGGGAAGACTTGAGATTAGTGTCGAATCATTATATTGTACACATGAAACTAATGTTATATTGTATGTCAACTGTAATCGACAAATAAAAAACATTTAAAAAATAAAATCCGTATGATGGGATAACAACTCATACCCATAGTGTAAGACTGTTGTGAGGTTTAAATGAAATGGTATATACAAAATGCTAGTGGCTACATACATTTCCATAGTAGCATTATTCACAATAATCAAAAGGTGGAAAGAACCTGTGTCTATTTTGGATGAATGGCTAAATAAAACATACTGTATGTTTTGTATTTGTATTATATGTATATGTATTTGTATTATATATATATAATAGTCCACTGAATAATATTCCACTGTGTATAACATATATACACAGTGGAATATTATTCAGCCCTAAAAAAGAATGAAATTTGGATACGTGATACATGAATGAACCTTTAAAACTATGTTAAGTGAAATAAACCAAATACAAAAGGACAAACATTGTATGATTCCACTTATATGACTACCTAGAATAGGCAAATTCATAGCAACGGAAAGTAGAATAAAAGTTACCAGGGGCTAGGAGTATAAGGAAATGGGGAGTTATTGTTCAATGGGTAGAGTTTCTGTTTGGGATTATGAAAAAGTTCTGGAATGGATGGTGGTGATAGTTGCACAACATTGTCAACGTACCTCATGGCACTACGTTGTACACTTAAAAATTGTTAAAACAGTCAAGTTTAGGTTATGTATGTTTTACCACAATAAGAGAAGAAAATCAAATGAAAACAAAAATGCCAGGAGACTTCCAGATGCAAAACACAAGGTCAACAACTGGTAGGTACAGCTGACATCTCATTTTACCCATCTTACCTGTTCTAAGTAATGCAGTGACAAGTTGATATACTTGGCCTCTGTTAGAAGCTGGCCCCCTACTCCAGTCTTTGCAACTCTCTCTGAACCAGCCAGGTCAACCAAATGAAGTTTGGCATGTCGGACAGTTGCAGATCCTGGTTCTTTGCTTGATAAATGAATAGTGAAAATGCAGTGGGAACGAGTTGAAGCTTGGTTCATAGGAGTCTACAGAAAAGAAATTTCAAAACAAAAAGAATGTGAACAATGAGAATTTTTGAAGCATATTAACAAACATAAATTTATTGTTTCCAATGATGAGACACTTCCCATGAAGCAAACGCTGTGAAATGAAGCAAAAAAAAATAAATCCTTCACTTGAGATTCTGAAAGTGAATTATTTTCCAATTATACTTTGAATGCTGAGTAAGAGATGTCAATGGGTTAATTCATAAAATCAGAAAAGACTTTGAATGAGGTGAAGCTTGGCTCCTCTTACCAGTATGATAATTTTATTGTATGATATGACCACAATTCACACCTTAACCTTGGCTAGCCATATTGAAATGCTTCATACAACTATCATGGGAAAAGCGGTGAGAATGGATGCATTGCGAGAATTCATTACACAAGTGTAAATACAATCCATAAACAAGAGTGCCCAGCATTGCTGCTACTACCAAACATTCAATCAGAGGTCCCAGCCAATATAATAAATTGGAAAAAGAGATACAAGGCATATTGATAGGAAAAGAAGAGATTAAAGTATTGTATACAGAAAATACGGTGGCCTACATACAAAATGCAACAGTAGCTACAAACTGAAGAACTAAAAAGTTTAGCAGGATTGCTGGGTGCAAAATCAAGATGAGAAATCAATAAAGTTCTAATAATTGAGCAACAATTAATCAGGAAATATTCATGATGGTAACAGAAATGATGAGATAATATGGGAATAATCTTATAAAAGATGTGCAATTTGTAGGGAAAATGACAAAATTATATTAAAGGATAAAGCAGAAAACTTGAATAAATGGTGTGCTAGATTTAAAATACCATTTCATGGATGGGAAACTCAAAATTAATCTGTACATTAATCTTCCCATAGTAACCTACATATTCAGTGCAGTTGAAATAAAAATGCTACAGATTTTGTCTGTGGAACAGAACAAATAAATTGATTCTGAAAATCAGGTGGAAGAGCAAATATTGGAAAAAAAACACTACTATGTGAAGGAAGGAAAAGGAAGGAGGATTTGTCCTACTGTTTATCAAAGTATATCATAATACCATAGTAGTTAAAACAGTGAGGTACTGGTGCAGGAACAGATAACTAGATTAGCGAAACATGCTGTGTTCATTTAGGAACTCTATAGGATAAAGGTGATATCACCCCATAGTGCAGAAAGAATGGACTAATTATTAAGAAATGGGGCTGGAATCACTGCCTATTTGTCTTGAAAAATGTAAATTTAGATTGCTTTCCCACACTATACACACAAATAAATTCCAAAATGTATTAAAGACGTATGTGTAAAATATCACAACTTTAACAATCTAAAAAAATATGGTAGCATATTATAGTCAATCCAAGGTAGTAATGGATATTTTATGATAAGACATAAAATACAAAAATGCGTTGATTTAAAGTATTTGACCAAATAATTCAAAGTTAAAGAACTTCTGTGTGATAAAATCTATCACAAAGGTAAAAGACTGGGAGAAGATATTTATAATACATATGGCTGACAAAAGATTAATATTTGAAATAAAGCACTCTCACAAATCACTAAGAAAAAGACAAACGATTCAGAAAAAAAAAAAAAAACGAGCAAAGGATGTGAACAGGCAACCCATAGAGAGGAAAACTGAAAATGGTCAATAACTACTTGAAAAAAAAAAGTTCAAGTACAAATAATCAGGACAAAATAATTAGAGCCATAATGATAAACTATTTCATTAATATCCATCAGACTGGCAAAATTTTCAACATAAAATTTAACAAAAGTGTTTGTAAGGACATAAGGAAATGGGAACTTGTATACACTGCTGGGGGGGACTATAAATTAAGAACCTTTTCTGAGAGCAGTTTGACAATATGTGGTAAAGTTGCAAATGCCTACAACCCACAACCCAGCAATAGACTAGTAGGTATATTTCCTAGAAAGAAATCTGGGATAAGTATACCAGAAGAGAGAGCAAGAGAGAGAGAGAGAGAGAGATTAGACATGGATGGAGATGGACAGTCACTGAAACACTGCTTGGGATAGTAAAAAAAAAAAATTAGTGTAAGATATACAACCTAAATGGACATCTCTGATGGAAAAGATGAATAAACTGGGATCAATTCAAACTAGATAAGTTAAAATGAACAACTTTTGGATAGATGGGCACAGATTTCTAAAACAAAGGCTAAGGAAAAAAGGCAAAGCTAAAGAATGATAAACACCGTGATAGAACTTATATAACTAAAAAAAGTAATACGTGGTCTAAACCTATTTGTTCATGGTGCTATAACTTAGGTCACTAAAGAATAAAATTATGGCCTGGAAGGATATGGCAAGTTAGTTAATGCTAATGGTTACCTCTGTGAGGGATAGAAGCAAAAAGTCAACAGGGGGACTTCAACTTTATCTGTAGTATTCTATTTCTTTCATTTAAAAATTATCAGAAGTAAATTCTGATATCCAGAAACATCGAAAAATGAAAATTATCTAAAAATAGTCCAAATGAATAGCCATATGAGTAAATGTGTTCTGATCTCCACTTTTGCAAAATGGGATTTAACCAAAGAAACTCCATATGGAAGCATATCTATGCAGATAGGGTAACATACTTGGATGCTATTTCAACCAGAAATTCTGTCTGTAAATATAAATTCTTGATATACACCATCGGAGACTCATGCCAACTAGCAAAATACACAGATGTCAAAAGCCTGGCATAGCTTTGGTGATGATGATGTAGCTAGTGAGTTAAACAGGCTGAAAATTTGACCCATTACTTGTTGCCACAATAACTATACCCAACCGAGCCAGTGTGTGATTTTGCATGCTAAAGTGGATCAGCAAATAACTGCATGTAAAACCGCAAACTCAAATTTAGAACCGAAGTTGAGGTGTTTTGGACGTGACTGTAAGTTATTTGCAGAACTTAAACATGGGTTTCATTTCACTGTTATATTCACACAACAATAAATCCTACAGTACTGTAATGAAAGTCAAATTGACAATCGATATAAACGAAACCCATAGAGACTCTCCCCAACAGCTGTCTTCAACTTCTAAATTGATACACTGGAATCACAGTAAATGTATGCCATTAGTGAATACTGTCAGAGTGTACCCATTTCAAAGGAATGTGAGATTTACATCAAATTAAATTGTATTTCTAGAGTCTGTAATTAAAATGCCATAATATGCTGTAGGAGTCCATGCCTACAATTTTGTAACTTCTCATAAATATTTTCTGCATGAAGTAGTAGTGGGTGTCCTCTTAGCTAAAATTTTCTTAAACCTCAGAGAGCATTCTTTATGTGTAGCTGTTTCATTGTGATTGAATGTGTGGGTGTCTGCTCTGTGTTTATTTAAGGACGTCTTTATGTCTCATAGGCATGCCCCTACGTTTGTCCTTTTAAAGGTACAATTGTATTGAAACATTTCTGAAACTGCCTAAGAACAGATGGCACCATTTAGGCAGATTCATTCAAATTTAAGTGCACATTTTAAACAAATGTGCTCTTGGCACTAGAGACTGTGCCTTTGGAAAAATTCTAGTGATGATTAATCATCCCCAAGCACAGAGCTTTCACATTTCAAAACAGTCTATGGATACAGCTCTGTGTTAGGCAGTACAGAGACTAGAAGAAGAAGAAGATATGGGCCTTGTCCTCAAGGAATTTATAGTCTAGTTTAGGAGCTAAAGACAAACCATGTGGAATGAAGGTCAATGATGAGAAAAAGGAAACTATGTAGTAAAGAAAGGGATGTGCTCAGCATGGAGCACTCTGATCCCCTAGGCAATACCTAGGAAAGCTAGCCAGTCACTCAATCCAGAAGCTCTCCCGCCCTTCCCCCCCAGTCCCTGGTTTCTAGAGTCAAACAGTCTTCTGGTACTTTCTTTTTAACTATTCTGTCTCCTTTTCCTTTATTGGACCCTTTTCTCTCCAGGTCCTAAAATAGACATGTGTAAGCTGTGGTCATCCTATTTCTTCCCCTTGGGAAACTCTTCTTCTATAGCTCTGATTCTCATTGGCTAAACACTGTAGTGTAGTTTAAAAATTACACACCAAATATCTTAGAATCTGCAGTACACATGGGGGTGCATATATCTGTTCGAATCAGTGTTTTCGTGTTATTCAGATAAATACCCAGAAGTAGAATTGCTGGGTCATATGACAGTTCTATTTTTCGTTTTTTTGCGGAAACGCCATACTGTTTTTCATTGTGGCTGCCCCAATTTATATTTCCACCAACAGTGCACAGTATTTCCTTTTCTCCACATCCTCACCAACACTTGTTCTTTGTTGTACTGTTGCTAACAGCCATTCTGACGAGTGTGAGGTGATATCTCATCGTGGTTTTGATTTGCACTGTTTACAATAGCCATGGAAGCGACCTAAGCGTCCATCAGAAGACGACTGCATAAAGAAGAGGTGGTACATACATATAACGGAATATTACTCAGCCATGAAAAGAATGAAATCTAGCCACTTGCAACAACCTGGATGGACCTAGAGAATATTATGGTGACTGAAATAAGTCAGAGAAAGACAAATACTGTATGATTTTACTTATATATGGAATCTAAAAAACAAATGATCAAATAAAATAAAACAGAAAGAAACTCATGGAGAACAAACTACTGATTGTCAGAGGGAAAGGGAGATGGACAAAAAGGGGGAAGTACAAACTTTCAGTTATTATAAGTTATGGGAATAGAATGTACAGCCTATGTAGTATAGTCAATATCGTAATAACTGCATGGTGACAGATGCTTACTAGATTTATTGTAGTGATCACTTTGGAAGGTATATAAATGTTGAACTGCTATGTTGCACACCTGAAACTAACATATGTCAATTATAATTTTAATTTTTTAAATTAAAGTTTATTGGGGTGACAGTTGTTAGTAAAGTTACATAGATTTCAAGTGTACAATTCTGTAATATATCATCTATGTCTCACATTGTGTGTTCACCACCCAGAGTCAGTTCTCCTTCCATCACCATATATTTGATCTCCCTTACCCTCATCACCCACCCCCACCCCCTTACCCTCTGGTAACCACTAAACTATTGTCTGTGTCTATGAGTTTTTGTTCCTTCATTTGTTTGTCTTGTTCTTTTGTTGTTTTCAGTTTTATATACCACATATCAGTGAAATCATATGGTTCTCTGCTTTTTCTGTCTGACTTATTTCGCTTAGCATTATAATCTCAAGATCCATCCATGTTGTCACAAATGTTCTTATTTCATCTTTTCTTACTGCTGAATAGTATTTCTTTGTGTACACATACCACAACTTCTTTATCCATTCATCTATCGAAGGACATTTTGGTTGTTTCCATGTCTTAGCCAACGTAAATAAAGCTGCAATGAACACTGGAACACACTTGTCTTTATGGATAAATGTTTTCAGATTTTTTTGGTAGATACCCAGGAGAGGGATTGTTGGGTCATATGGTAATTTAAAATTTTTAAAAGAAAAAAAAATTAGATTTTGGTACCAGATGACCTGGTTTCAAGTCTGGTTCCATCACTTACCAGTGTTGAAATCTTAAGCAAATTTACATAAAGTATTTTGGTTTTCATATCTTTGATGTACCATAATAAAACTTGCTTTGCTGCAAAGAGTTATACTAAATACCAATTGAGTTACTGAGTGTTGAAGTGGTCTATGAACAGTAAAAGGTCCATCACTGTTGATAGTCACCCAATTCAGATGCCTCCCATATCCTTATTTCCGAACATAATTTCTCTGTACACCAATTTAGAATGTCCAAGAGCTCAACTGATAATTATCACTAAAATACCTTGCCAACATCTTGAACCTAAGACCCCCAAAGCAACCTCATCACTTCCCCTCAATCTGTGTTCCATAAATGGATATCCAATCTATTGTATTCCTGTTGAATTTAGCATCTCTTCATCTCCAAATATCCTTTAACTTTCACTTGGGTTATTACATTCTCTTCCTAGTAGTCTCCCCATATTTATTTTGTCTCCTCCAATTGTTCATCACCTTGCAGAGTACTACTTTTAAAAGACATATTTGATTTTTTTAACTTTTATTAAATTTATTGGGGTGACATTTTTAGTAAAATTATATCAATTTCAAGTGTACAATTCTATAATACATCATCTATATATCACATTGTGTGCTTACCAACCAGAGTCAGTCCTCCTTCCATCACCATATAGTTGACCCCCTTTTCCCTCTTCTACCTTTCTCCCTCACCCCTTACCCTCTGGTAACCACTAAGCTGTTGCCTGTCCATGAGTTTTTGTTTGTTTATTGCTTTCAACTTTATATCCCACATGAGTGATATAAAGTTGATATATATGATACATGAGGATCATATGGTCCTCAACTTTTTCTGTCTGACTTATTTCACTTAGCATGATAATCTCAAGATCCATCCATGTTGTCACAAATGGCAGTATTTCATCTTTTCTCATGGCTAAGTAATATTTCATTATAGATATGTACCACATTTTCTATAGCCAATCATCTATTGAAGGACACTTTGGTTGTTTCCATGTCTTGAGGCCACCATGAATAATGCTGCAATGAGCATAAGGGTACATATATCTTTACGGATAAATGTTTTCAGATTTTTTGGATAGATACCCAAAAGAGGGTTATAGGGTAATTCTATTCTTAATTTTTGGAGGAACCTTTATACTGTTTTCCAGTAGCAGTACCAATTTACATTCCTATCAGCATTAAAAAAAGACATTTTATTATGTTAATCTTACCTATATCCCTTAAGTAAACTGGCATGCTCCTTAAGACTAAATATCTCTAGTTTCTTCAACTGTGGCTTATGTAACTGTTTATCAAACTTTTAAAAATATGGCACTCTCACATTCTGAATTGAATATATTCTTTCAAAAGAAGCCTAACCACAGCAGAGGATACTAGAATCTGGGCAATCTAAATCTAATGTTGCCAGTAAGTAGAACATGAAGTGTTATACCATATTTTCTCCAGTCTTTTACCCATGCTATGGAATTCCTATGGGAAACACACACACACACACACACACACACACACACACACACACACACACATTCACATTTATTTGATGACTGCATTTGATTAGATTTTACACCAACATTGCAATCTGTTGAGATAATTCTGGATCTTGATTTTTATTTTTGAATTTTGTGTTATCTATGAATGAAAAAATCTTGAAAAATATTCTGATCCAAACAATGTGTAATGAAAAATATTCTGATCCAAACAATGTGTAAGACATTGAGTAGGCAAAACAACAACATTTCATGAAGACACCCCACTCGCTACTGTTAGGTAATACTTCAGATATTTTTCCAATTGGCTTCAATCTAAGTACTTTCATGTACTTTTAGTTCCTTTTTATGTCCCCAAGGATATGTTGAGAGATTATTAATTATTTATTTAATTATTAAATAAATTGAGTTCACTTGATAGATGTATGAATTTTATAATCCTATCAGGGAAGTGAATGAAATTAATTTAAGGTAAATCAATGCTGACTCTTTCCTAATTGCTTATTGACCATTATTTAATAATCTCTCTTCAGGTCCTTTTTTAGAGCTTGATAATAAAAACATTAACCTGTCGTTTTCCAAATATGTTTTCTTTTTTGGAAAGTTGAGAATAGATGACTTTCATTTATGGGGTAAAAGTCTAAAAATGTAGGTTCACTGGGTCCTTAAAGATTCATCATATCTAGTCTGTGGTCATTGAAAATTAGTTTTCCTCTTTCTCATCTTCAATATAGCAAAATCTTACTTCTCACTGAAGGTCCATCTGAAGCTTACCTCCTCTATGAAGGCTCTCTACTTCCTTTTTCCTCTTACCTAGACTCTGAACTCGTTGAGAGTAGGAATTGTGCCCTATTCATCACTGTAATCATAGCATAACATAATAGTGCTCAACAATATTTATTAAATTGTTTACTCTTGCTCATTTCTAGTTTTCTGAAATCTCCATGGCATGCCTTATAATTTCTAAGAAAAAATCTCCAAATAATTCGGAGACTATATCTGCAAAGTTTTTAAGTGCACAGAATACATAATTCGAGTCTAAAAATCAGAATTATTTGAAATAGCAATCGATTGACTCAAATCTTTCTTCCTATCTTGGGCTCCAACTATTCTTTGTGCCTGATTCTGGAACTGTTAACCACTGTCCTCTATGTCTTCCACTGCCTTTCTCTTGTCTAGAATGTCCTCTTCCTGGTCAAATATTGCCTGATATTTCTTACTGAAAAGTATGCCGTTTTCCTCCTCCCCAAATAAGCTTATTCAAAATTTATTTATCTTCACGAATTCCCTTGGATTATTCCCAACTGGCATTAGACTTGTGTTCAGAGAGACCCTTTAACACATGTGTAGATAGTAGAACATTAATATCCAAACTCTGGAAAAATCCAAAGAATGGATTGTTCCAAATGGATTTTTAATGTCCATCATTTTAATGTCCATTTAACATTTTAACAATTGTCTTTGTAATGGACAATTTGCTACAGTTGGTAGTGAAGTGTGATGGTGCAATCCACTGGACTACAAATGAGGGTTTGGTGGTCAGCTCATTTTGTGCAATGTAAAGAGCAGTGACCCTATCAGACAATGGTGGCTTCAGACTTTTTATATAGAAGGGGCTTGGTGCAGCAGTGTGGTTGTGGAGTGGTACTTGAAGTGGCTTTTGCAGAGCACTTCACATCACAGAGCACTGAATTGAGGAAACACCACATGCTGGTATGGAAGGAAAGCTCCTTCTCCCACAGCTCCAAGCTATTTACTGGTACGGCTGGGCTACCACTCTTAGAAGCTATTTCATCTGGTAAAAAATCTCAAGTTTCACTGGACAAAAATCATTTTCTACAGACCAGGAAATACTCCTAGCCTGAAAGAGAAATTTGAAAAGAAACAATGTAACAATAAGAATCATAGAAGACTGATAAACATTTTCTAAAGGCTATTTGTTCATCTTCCCTTTTGGGTTCTGCAGATGTACAACAACCAATCCTAATACTCTACAATTTTGTTACACATAGTCTTATTGGCAGATCCACAAGGATTCCTTATAAATTAAAATTTTCACTTTTAAAAATTATTTCATGATGCTGTATGTGTGTTTGCCGCCATTTTCAAGACTGAAAATTTTGATTTTAGAGGTAAGAAATGATAAGTGAAATATGGTTTTTGTGTTTTTATAATATACTATTATTGTTTTATAACATTAATTTTTTTCTACTTTTAATCTCATATGTTTTTAATCACTTCAAAAATTATTATAGTTAATACAGCCTTCAATGATTTAAAACTACCTCTTTATATTACATATAAGATTTTCTAGGATCCTTTGAATACTTGATTATTTCTTGCCATATCTTTAACTTATATTCCATTTTTATGTACCAAAATCTTTTTTCTATCACTCTGCTATTCTGGAATGAAATGTCTCAACAAGAATTTCCACTAATCTAGAACAGGTTAGGTGAACATAATCTCTTAGACTGAATTCGAGTATATAATGCATATGGCTCGAAACTCTTTAAAGGAAACTGATTAAGACCAAGAACAGCAGCCAAAGAATCTAGAATTCAGCTTTCCACTCCAATTCCCCGTTTGATAATACTCTCTAACCTAGATTTAAAAACACTCTGTAACCTAGACATCCTAATTGCTCTGTTTCTCTGGTCATTTGCTGCAGCTGTACATGAACCAAAGACTGAAAATATGAACCTCCATGTGTTTTCTAGGCTAATATCCTAGCCTTTCAGGTTAAAACTCACCCTCAATTAAGGATTACCTACCCCCAATGGATAAATAATTCCTTGTCTAGTTCTTCCCACAGTAAATGGGTTGGATTAGGAGGCCCACCATGTTTTTAATGTACTCCAGCTCAGCCTGGAAAAATGAGGCCTGCCCAAATGTAATGTTTTAGCATGTGACCCTATAAACACCTGCTTTGATTTTTCTTGAGGTTGTTTCAAAACATACTTCCTAGCAGCAAAATATCCCCAGTTAGATAACCCTGTGTTGAAAGTAATGATCCTACATTGCTCTTTTTCCTTTCTGGTATTTCTCTTTATATGGTAATTTTCAGAAAATTAATCAAAATCATTTTTCCTACTTGCAGAATTTCTAGGTCCAGCAAATTGTCAAAGTAGTCTTGTAAAAGACAAAAATAGACTAGGCACATCAATTCTGTTTAAAATTTAAAAAGCAAACTTTGGAGCAATCTGGAACATATAATAAAGATGTTCTAGCAATTATGATTCACCTTTCTGATAAGAACATCGTACCATATTTTATTATAAATAGCTCCTAACAAGTCTGGGATCGATTTGATGGATTTTTTTATTTTCACATCCTCAAAGATTTATTAGCTGATTTAATAATTTTAGGGAAACTGAATGTCAGAATTAGTGATGGCTCTTCTTCTGTTGATGCCAGAATTCAGTAGATTGCTTCCCTATGGGTCATTTCTCCAGGATTTGGCAAATCAAAGTCAAATACATTTATATACAAACCAAGGAATGCTAAAAGCAGCACATATGGCAAATTAAGAAGGAATTTTACCTGTATCTTTAATCAGAGCTATGTTCAATTATCATCCCTGTTTATCACTTCTAGCTGGATCTCATCATATCATCATCAGGGTAAAGATTTGCTCTCTCAACAATATAATATATAACCACAAATGTCCCCCCTCCCCTTATTTAACTTGACTTAGAACAATCATAGCTAAATTTAGTCCTCAGTGGTATCCAGTAACTCATCTTTGTTGTCTATCTAGCATATCTACTTTTTTTCTTTTAAATTGAGTTTACCTTTTTTTTTTCCTATTCCTTTTAAAATTTAGTATAGCTTAACAATTTACAAGTCTGACCATCCACATAACTGAAACAATAATATTACAGGGCTAAAAAGTCTAAGGATCCTCTCAAGAATTGTAGCAGTTTATTTAAACTATCCTTAAGGGAGCCCCCACCCCCCTTTTTTACGCTCCTGTATATAGACAACTAGGAACAGGTAGTGCTAACACACCAATAAGAACTCAGATATACATTTTTCAAAAATTGTATTCTTACGAAGGAAATGTATCCTGTCAAAGTGATTGTGATAGCTCTCAATGTGATCTTTGAGACTGGACATCAACATCAAGAACAGACATGGGTTTGAGGACACTGTCACTCACAGCAGAGATACTGAAGGAACAAATCTAGAAGCGCAGAGTCTAGTATTAGGTAGACTGCTTCCCTCCATTTTATGGTCCAGTAATATTTTCTCCCCATTTTGAAGATTCCAGTTTTCTCTATGGCCACGAAGGTCTCTGTTATAAGTGACAAGACTCCAAATGGTATACCCAAAACATGATTAGATTACTTGTTGAAGGTTTTTGGTGGCTGATAAGACCTGTCTCCTATCTCCTATCTCAATTATAGCTTGAAACCAATATAGGGACTAGATATACAAGTCAGTCTGCCAAAAATTGAAAATAACTATCAGCAAGAAATGCTACAGGAATAGCTTCTGTGCTTAAAATCACAGCCGAAATAGACTTCCTGCCAGTTACTTCCACATGTATTCCTGATTTGTAAGATGAGCTAACAGCAATTGATCCAAGTCATCTAAGTTTCTCATAGAAATGGTTTTATTCAGGGGCTAATCATAGGTCTCTTTGCCATCTGATCCATTCCTTTCCTTTCCTCCACTTCGTTCTACATGACAGAGACGCTGAGTCCAAAAGGCAGCATTTTCCTGAGACTCCTTTTAGCTGGCATCCAACTGGGAAGATCAGAAGAGGGAGAAATACTCTGGCTCTTCCCTCTCTCACACCCTCCAATCTCCTGCCAGTGCCCCCTATTAGCTGAGACCCGCCTATAAATTGTAGTGGCTTCCTCTTGTTGGTACCCTCTGAGTTGCACCACTGACCGGTCTGGCTTCCCAGATTCTTCCATCACCCATGAAACAAAACTATCTACATTGACTTTCTTGTTTTAAATGAAGAGTGGTTTGTTTTCCTGATTGGATCCTGACTGATAAGACTAAATTAAATGTACTACATTTAATATAATGCTCGCAGACTGACAGAAGTATTACACAAGACTGACAGAAGCATGACGTTTTTGTATTACTTTCAAAGTTACAGGCAAGGCATTGAGCATTTTGCCTATACTTAAGGGAACCCCCTTAAGGTACTTTAAACAAATATACATGTATATTACCTACATTCAATATCTGTAATCTTTCTCTGAACAATGAAAATTATATAACTTAAAATGCCTAAACATTTCCGTTGTTTTTACTTGTCTGCTTTAAGAACCATAGCTAAATTTTGTCCTTAATGGCAATAATTAACTCATTCTAGTTATTTATCATATCCATCTATCGTCTTTGAAATTGAGTTTACCTTTAAAAAATCCATCTTTGACATTTTTTGTCCATTTTTTAATATTGTAACTTGTTTCAAACCCATTTGAAAAATAGATGAGACATAACATCATAAAAATGGGGCATGAGGTGAGCCTCTTGAAATCACCCCTGGAATTTACAACAAATGGAACAGCTATAACTCCACAAAGGACTCCCTGCACAGCAGACAGCCAAAACTAAGAGGCTCACTACTGAAATCATCTAAAGGTGGGAGAATCGCGTGAGCGGGGAAGGAGGGAGGGGAGAAGTGCAGAGATGGAGCCGCGCAGGCACAGGACGCAGACATAGCTCAGTTCTCCGAGCTCGCTGCGTCTCAGAACTACCGCAGCTGTGGGAGAGGGAAGAACTCGGACTGCTAGGGCTCCACTTATGGCCCACAGGGCTGAGGGGACAGCATATAACACAGCTGAACCCAACGCTCATGGCACAGATCTTGGAGCAAAGACTGAGGGAAGAAGGCTGAAAACAGTGGTTTAAGCCCTCACTGCCCAGCAGAGGATGGAAGCCTTAGGCACTGAGACTAGCCGTCCCCTCTCTACCCTCCCGAGGCTCGCCCTGCCCCCACCTGTCCAATGCTAGAAGTGGAACAGTAGCAGTGTCAGGTCAAAAGAACAGAACATTTGCAGTTCTGAGAACTGCGGTCTGCAGACATAGACTTGCAGCCCAACTAGTTCTGGCAAAGGGGACGGAGCCATGGAAGCAGGACTGGCTGTGGTGGTTGTAGCCACCATTGCTTTGGGCCACCTCTCACAACCCACCCTGTCCCTTTCCCTAACTATCTGGGCAGAGCTGCTGAAACACATGGGCTCTGAATCTGGTGCAGAAAGTGCTTTGGAACTTCAGAAGCTCTCCACATCCCCCCATGAAGGCAGGGCCAAGACGAACTGTTCACAGAGGAGAAGCCCGCCTTCCAGGGAATCCTTCATTGTGTGAGAAGCTAGAATAATGCAGAGAAAATACAACACTGCAGTGTGAGATTCAACTTCATTGAATCTCACAGAACCTCACAGAAAATAAAAGGATGCAGTCGAAGAAAAAATAAAACATTCTACCAAAACCTACTGGAAAACAAAAGAAAGACCTCTTCTTATCAACCTGTTGCAGAGCCCACTCCTACAGATGTCTAGGAAGAAAAATAATAAACCATTAATAGACATGGATAACCACGGTAACAAGACAACTCATAAAGAAAATGAAAAGTCTCCAGAAAATAAACTTAAGGACACAGAAATACATGACTTAAACTACAGGGAATTCAAGATTGAATTCTCAACGAGATGCAAGAAAACACAGACAGGCCATTTAATGAACTCAGAAACACAATCAAAGAACAAAATGAACATTTTACCAAAGAGATTGAAATTTGAAAAAAGAACCAAACAGAATTTGTGGAAATTAAGAACTAAATAAAAGAAGAATTGAAATAGCCAGCTTAGGTAGTAGAGTTGACCAGATAGAGGGCAGAATCAGTGACATCGAAGATAGAAATCTGGAAATAACATGGATGGAAGAAGAAAGGGACTTGAGACTTAGAAGAAATGAAACAACTCTACAAGAACTTTCTGACTTTATCAGAAAGAGCAATATAAGAATAATGGGCATACCAGAAGGAGAAGAAAGAGACAAGGGAACAGAGAATATGTTCAAATAAACAGTCAATGACAACTTCCCAAACTTGTGGACAGAACTGGATCCTCAAATCCAAGAAGCAAATAGAACACCTAATTACTTCAATCCCAAAAGGCCTTCTCCAAGGCACATTGTATTGAAGCTGTCTAAAATCAACGCCAAAGAAAGAATCCTCAAGGCAGTCAGGAAAAAGAAGATGGTAACCTACAAAGAAAAGCCCATTAGATTATCATCAGATTTTTCAGCAGAAACTCTACAAGCCAGGAGGCAGTGGAACCAAATATTCAAACTATTGAAAGAGAGAAATTATGAGCCAAGAATAATATATCCAGCAAAGATATCCTTTAGATATGAAAGAGGAATAAAGACCTTTGCAGACATACAGAAGCTGAGGGAATTTCCTAACACACGACCTGCACTACAAGAAATACTAAAGGAGGCTATTCAACAAGCATAAATAGGGATAATTTGTGACAACCAAAACATAAAAGGGGGGAGAGTAAAGGCCTGAATCGAAACATAGGAATGGAGGAAGTAAGCATGCTGAAGAAAATGGAATACTCTATATGAAACTTTCTTTTACATAAACTGAATGGTAACTTCTCAAAAAAAAAAATCCAGAACTGAAATGTACAATGTAATAAAAGAAGAAACAGAGTTAAAAAATCATAGGATACCACCACACAGAAATAATAGACAACAACAAAAAGGCAAAGAAACAATGGAGACACGGCCTTACCAGAAAACTAAAGATAGAATGACAGGAAATCCTCACGTATCAACAATCACCCTAAATGTAAATGGAATGAACTCACTAATAAAAAGGCACAGAGTAGCAGATTGGATCAAAAAACTAAACCCAACCATATGCTGCCTCCAAGACACATGTCTCAGATACAGGACAATCATAGACTCTAAGTGAAAGGGTGGAAATTGACACTCCAAGCAAATGGTACCCAGAGAAAATCAGGTGTAGCCATAATGATATCAGATGAAACAGACTTCAGGGTGAAAAAGATAACAAGAGACAAAGATGGACATTTCATCATGGTAAAGGGGACTATACAACAAGAAGACATAACAGTCATCAATATTTATGCCCCCAATTAGGGAGCACCAAAATATACCAAGCAACTACTAACAGTACTAAAGGGAGAAATTGACCAAAACACAATTATAGTAGGGGCCCTAAATACATCACTGACAGCTATAGACAGATCATCCAAACAGAAAATAAAGAAATAGCAGAAAATAAAGAAAATAAAGAAAATAAAGAAATAGCAGGCCTAAATGACACATTAAGTGAAATGGACATAATTAACATTTATAGAGAACTTCATCCTAGAACATCAGACTATACATTTCTTTTCTAGTGTACATGGAATATTCTCAAGAACAGACCATATATTGGGACATAAAATCAGCCTAAGCAAATTTAAGAAGATCAAAATCATACCAAGCATATTCTCTGATCACAAGGCTTTGAAATTGGATATCAACTCCAAAAAGAAATCAGGAAAAAAAAAATAACCATGTGGAGATTAAAGAATATACTTTTAAAGAATGACTGGGTCAAAGAAGAAATAAGAGCAGATATCAAAAGACACATAGAAACAAATGACAATGAAAATACATCCTAACAAAATTTTTGGGATGCGGCAAAAGCAGTTTTAAGAGGGAAATTTATATCATTACAGGCCTATCTCAAGAAACAAGAAAAATCCCAAATAAATAACCTCATGTTACAACTTAAAGAACTAGAAAAAGAAGAACAAGTGAAACCCAAGGTCAGCAGAAGAAAGAAAATAACAAAAATCAGAGCAGAGCTCAATGAAATAGAGAACAAAAAGACAATAGAAAAAATTAATGTGACAAAGAGCTGGTTCTTTGAAAAAATTAATAAAATCGACAAACCCTTGGCTAGACTAAGATAAAAAGAGAGAAGACACTAATTAACAAAATCAGAAATGAAAAAGGGGAAGTTATCACGGACACCACAGAAATACAAAGGCTCATGCAAGAATACTATGAAGGACTATATGCCACCAAATTTAATAACCTAGCAGAAATGGACAAGTTCTTAGAAACATATAGCCTTCCAAGGCTGAACGATGAAGAACTGGAAAATCTAAACAGACCGATCACCAGTAAAGAAATTGAATCAGTCATCCAAAACCTTCCCAAAAGCAAAAGTCCAGGATCAGATGGCTTCACTAGTGAATTCTACCAAACCTTCAAAGAGGATCTAATACCAATCCTGCTCAAACTCTTCCAAAAAAATTGAAGAAGGGTCAGTACTCCCTAACTCATTTTATGAGGCCAACATTACCCTGATACCAAAACCTGGTAAGGACAACACAAAAAAAGAAAACTACAGACCAATATCTCTAATGAATACTGATGTAAAAATCCTAAACAAAATTTTAGCAAATCGAGTACAACAATGCATTAAAAAGATTATTCATTATGACCAAGTGGGGTTCATCCCTGGGGCACAAGGATGGTTCAACATCCGCAAATCCATCAATGTGATACAGCACATAAACAAAATAAAGGACAAAAATCATATGATTATATCAATTGATGCAGAAAAAGCATTTGACAAGATACAATATCCATTTATGATTAAAACACTCAATAAAATAGGCATAGAAGGAAAATACCTTAACATAATAAAGGCCATCTATGACAAGCCCTCAGCTAATCTCATAATTAATGGTGAAAAACTGAAGCCCTTTGCTCTACGTTCAGGAACACGACAGGGCTGTCCCCCATCACCTCTGCTTTTCAACATAGTGTTGGAAGTCCTTGCCAGAGCCATCTTCATTCCAAATTGGGAATGAAGAAGTTAAAATATCACTCTTTGCAGATGACATGATGCTACATATAGAAAACCCTAAAGACTCCACCAAAAAGCTGTTAGAAACAATCAACGAATACAGTAAAGTTGCTGGCTACAAAATCAACGTACAAAAGTCCATTGCATTCCTATATACTAACAATGAAATCTCAGAAAAAGAAATACAAAAAAACAATTCCCTTTCCAATTGCAGCAAAAAGAATAAAATACCTAGGAATAAACTTAACCAAGGATGTGAAGGATTTATATGCTGAAAACTATAAGACATTTTTGAAAGAAATTGAAGAAGACACAAAGAAATGGAAAGACATTCCATGCTCATGGATTGGAAGAATCAACATAGTTAAAATGGCCATATTACCCAAAGCAATGTACAGATTTAATGCAATCCCCATCAAAATCCCAATGGCATTTTTTAAAGAAATAGAACAAAAAATCATCAGATTTGTTTGGAACCACAAAAGACCCCGAATAGCCAAAGCAATCTTAAGAAAAAAGAACAATGCTGGAGGTATCACACTCCCTGACTTTAGCTTGTACTACAGGGCTACAATAATCAAAACAGCATGGTATTGGCAGAAAAACAGACACATAGACCAGTGGAATAGAATTGAGAACCCAGAAATAAAACCACATCAATATGGACAGATAATTTTTGACAAAAAAGCTAAAAACATACAATGGAGGAAAGACAGCCTCTTCAATAAATGGTGCTGGCAGAATTGGATAGCCACGTGCAAAAGAATGAAACTGGACTGCTATCTGTCACCATGTACTACAATTAATTCAAAATGGATCAAAGGCTTAAGCATAAGACCTGAAACAATAAACTTCATAGAAGAAAACATAGGTACTAAACTTATGAACCTTGGTTTCAAGGAGCATTTTATGAATTTGACTCCAAAGGCAATGGAAGTAAAAGCTAAAATAAACGAATGGGACTACATCAAACTTAAAAGCTTCTGCACAGCAAAAGAAACCATCGACAAAATAAAGAGGCAACCGACTGAATGAGAGAAGATTTTTGCAAACAGTGTCTCCGATAAGGGTCTAATATCCAAAATATACAAGGAACTCATGAAACTCAGCAACAAAAAAATAAGCAACCCAATTGAAAAATGGGCAGAGGAGCTGAAGAGACATTTCTCCAAAGAGGACATACAAATAGCAAATAGACATATGAAAACATGCTCAACTTCACTAATCATCAGAGAAATGCAAATAAAAACCACAGTGAGACCTCAACTCATCCCAGTTAGAATGGCTATCATCAACAAGACAAATAGTAACAAGTGTTGGAGAGGCTTTGGAGAAAAAGGAACCCTCATACACTGTTGGTGAAAATGCAGACTGGTGCAGCCGCTATGGAAGGCAGTGTGGAGGTTCCTCAAATAATTATGAATAGAATTACCATATGACCCAGCAATCCCTCTCCTGGTATCTACCCCCAAAATATGGGAACATCCATAAAGACACGTGTGCTCCGATGTTCATTGCAGCTTTATTTACAGTGGCCAAGACATGGAAACAACCAAAATGTACTTCGATAGATGAATGGATAAAGAAGTTGTGGTATATATACAAAATGAAATACTATTTGTCGGTAAGAAAAGATGAAATAAGACCATTTGTGACAACATGGATGGATCTTGAGATTATAATGCTAAGCGTAATAAGTCAGACAGAAAAAGAGAATCACATGATTTCACTGATATGTGGCATATAAAACTGAAAACAAGAAAAGAACAATACAAACAAATGAAGAAACAAAAAGTCATAGACAATAGACAATAGTTTAAGGGTTTCCAGAGGGTAAGGGGGGAGGGGGCCTCTAGAAGAGGGTACATGAGGTCTAATATATGGTGATGGAAAAGGAACCGACTTTGGGTGGTGAAAACACAATGTGAGATATAGATAATGTATTACCTGAAATATATGTAACTTTACTAACATTGTCACCCCAATGAACTTCAAATTTTAAAAAAAGGAAGAAAAAACCAAACAAAGAAACAAAAAAATAGATGATATATGTAACAGTAGCATAATTTTCTCTCTAAAAATACACTATGGTACATTTGAATTTTATGAGGAATAATTAATGAGTTCTTGTTTTGTAAAAGTGATGCATATTCATTATATCCATCCAGATAGACCAAGTTATATTGTGGTAGCAAATTAACAAATAGCAGCATAATCTCAGAAGCTTCAAATCACAAAGGTTGTTTTCTTGCTCCCAATATTTGTCCAATACGATTTAACGGCAGTTCTGCTTCATATACTAAACACTCAATTAGTAAGACTGGTGGAGGTGCTGCCATCTTGTGAGGCCCCCATCTTTACGTAAAGCTTCAGGGTTTGTCACAAAAGGAGAGAATATTAAAGAGAACTTCATACTAGTTCTTAAAAGCTTCAATGCAAAAATATCATTTTCACTTGCATTTCATTGGCTAGAGCTAGTCACATGAACTCTCTTCAAGGAAGCATGTGCAAGAAAGAATAAGCGGGAAGTTTTGGTGAGCACTGGTAATCTCTACCACACTCATTATTCTTTAAAAAAAAAAAAAAAACTCAACACAAAAAGGAGCAAATATGAGGTAGAAATCTCCCAGTCAAAAATAACAATGTTAATGTTTGATAAAAATTGTTTGGACATTTCTTTATATGTATATACAAATAGAAGAACAGACAGAAGTACCTTTATCAAAGCAAAAGCATACCACATATATTTGAAAATTATTAAATTTTATTTGAATTTAATAGAAAAAAAATGAAATTGAAGGAATTGGTGAGCTGCAGATAAATGTATGTGTTTTTTTTCATGGCAAGGGATGTGTATCTTTTTTTCTAAAAGTGTCTCTTTAGAATTAAGAAAAATGGAAAACATTATGGGACTTGGGTCATTACGTTTTTTAATGATATGGTAGAATTTAGATAGTATCTATTCATTTCTTGCTTTGAACTATAAGGAAACAAGGTCACTTATAACACCACTCCCTCTTTTCCTTTCTGACTCCCAAATTTTTGTTAGATCTATTATTACTTTTATATTTTCAAGGTTTATCATATTCACTTTACACAGCTGTTTATTTTTATGACTGTATTAAAGTAAATTCAGTTTCTCACTAGTCTTTCTGTAATACTTCTCAGTTCCTGGGCCCTTTATTTAGATTTATCTCTTAGTTGGTTAGACTTCATTGTCAAGCAATTTTAAAAAAGAATCCCTGGGTTCATTTTCTCTCTGAACTCACACATGCTTAAGAGTATTTGTC
Organism: Rhinolophus hipposideros; assembly: GCF_964194185.1. Taxonomy (NCBI): domain Eukaryota; kingdom Metazoa; phylum Chordata; class Mammalia; order Chiroptera; family Rhinolophidae; genus Rhinolophus; species Rhinolophus hipposideros. The sequence goes on along the minus strand of NC_138049.1, from coordinate 99,498,098 downwards.
TGAACAGAAACAGACTTATAGATATAGCCAACAAAGTGATGGTTTCTATATGGGAAGGGGTTGGGGGCAGGGTGTGAGAAGTGAAGGGATTAAGAAGCACAAATTGATAGTTACAAAATAGTCACAGGGATATAAAGTACAGAATGGGGAAAATAGTCAATAATATTGTAAAAACTACAAATGGTGTCAGGTGGTTACTAGACTTATCGGGGAATCATTTCATAAATTATATAAATGTCTAACCACTACACCGTACACCTGAAACTAATATAAAATATTGAGTTTTAACAATAATTTAAAAAGCAGTCATAGAGATGTAAAGTACACCATAGGGAATATAGTCAATAATATTGTAATAACAATGTACCGTGTCAGATGGGTAATAAACTTACTGTGGTTATCACTTCATGAGTTATATAAATGTCTAATCACTAAGTTGTTTTGTACACCTGAAACAAACAAACAAATAAGAGTATTTGAGTTTTTATTTTTAAGGAACAAATTGATAATTTGGCTGGATATTGAGACACAATATCCTTGCTTCAGAACTTGTTCTATTGTTTTCTGGCACTGAATGCTACAGAGGAAAATTCTGAGAATAATCTCTCTTATTTTCACTCATAGTTGGCTTGCACTTTCTGACTAGTCCATAAGGCTCTTTCTTTAGCTTTGGGATTTAGTAACTTCAATAGATTTTTATCTTGGATTTGAGCTCTTTCCATTTTTTCTTGCATACAGGTGTGCTTTTCATCTGCAGATTCAAGTAATTCCAAATTTCAGCAAACTTTTTATTTTTCTCTCTACCCATGCTTTTTCTGTTGCTTTTGTTCTTTTCTTTTCTTCAAGATTTTGAATTATATATTATTAGGTTCTCCTTTGTCATTCTGAGTATCACTACTTTATATGCCCTCAGTTATTTTTCAGCTACATTTCTTCCTCTTCTTTGTTTCCCCTCCTCCTTCTTCTCAGTATACTCTTCTTCTTACTTCTTTTTTGCTTCTAATGGCACTTTCATCTCTATGATGGCTTTCTTTTATTTTTTAATTAATTAGATTTATTGGAGTGACAATTGTTAGTAAATTTACATAGATTTCAGGTGTACAATTCTGTATTATATCATCTATAAATCCCATTGTGTGTTCACCACCCAGAGTCAGTTCTCTTTCCATCACCATATATTTGATCCCCCTTACCCTCATCACCCACCCCCCCCACCCCCTTATCCTCTGGTAACCACTAAATTACTGTCTGTGTCTATGAGTTTTTGTTTCTCATTTGTTTGTCTTGTTCTTTTGTTGTTTTTGGTTTATATACCACATATCAGTGAAATCATAGGGTTCTCTGCTTTTTCTGTCTGACTTATTTCACTTAGAATTATACTCTCAAGATCCAACTATGATGGCTTTCTTTTTCTCTATTATATCTTTCATGAGTTCTTCAGGTTTGCTTTTCATCTTCTCATCATCTAATCTTTTCTTTGAACACTTCTATGTTTTTCAGCGATTTTTTTAAACCAAAGAATGAATTTAGGTTACATATTTAAGATTATGAAAAACACATCCTCTGCTCCCTGATGTAATCAGCCTTCAAATATATATTCCTTAGCACCTTCCCCCCCGCCACACACACACTCCATATATACAGATAAGTCTACAGCTGTTTTCTTTTTGATAATTTTATCTTTGAACAAGTCCATCTTTTTCCTAAAGAGTAGTCTGGGGGATGCATGAGGGAATGTTCAAATTAAGTTTTGTTTCCAGAATACTTTGATTCTATATCTGTTATGTCTTTAGCCTTAAAGGCATACACTTTCCTCAGTTTGTTTTACTAAGAGGTCTGGAATGATAAAACCTCTTGTCACAAACTCACTGAACACCTCTCACAAAAGGCCATCTTTCTTGGCAATGAGCCTAGACCACTGACCACAAAAAAGGCCTCCCTTTAAGGTTTCTTCTTTGGATTCACCTTTTATAATATAGAATAAATATCTATATAATACCACTCCCTTGCCTAACACTTGCCTATGTTCTTAGATCTCATCACCCTAACCAAAAGATTACTGGATTTGTGTTTGAGAATTGTGACCCTTTCTTAAAGGGGAAACTGTATCCTGACTGAGGTTGGAGGATATATGTGTTGGCTCTCAGCACCCTCCCTCACCATAATTCAGATTTCATAGTATTTGGCAGGTTTTCTTATGGTTTGAGGTTATGGCTAGTTCCTTGTTTCACTGAAGATGGCTTTTCCCCCCTCTATTTTTCATATTTCGTTGCTGTTGTTAGTGAATTTCAATAACAGGGAGTAGAGTAAAAATTACTTTCTTCTGCTGTGTTTAATCAGAGATGAGAATTTTAAAGATCAGAAGAAACACTACAGCTAAATTTTTACAGCCAAAAAGATTATGTTTCTCTAATCGTGTACATGGAGTGTGTACATTTTAACATTCTAATAATGACCATACACTTCACTTATTTTAATAAATGTTTTATATCTCAAAACTCATGGTTCATGCGATACCACTCACTAATCAGGTTAGATGAGAGCAGAATGCAAACTATATCATAACACAGAATCACTATTTAAAAAACATTATGTATTTCTCATATACCTCATATATAAGATGTAGAAAAACCAGAAATGTCTGGTATACAGTAAGTGCTCAAAATTTAAGTTTCTTCACTTCTAGTAAGGGCACATAATAGATAAGAGGTTATAATTGTCAACACATCTTTTGCTAAAGCTTCTAGCTGCCTTTTGGGACCTAATAATAAGAGATGCTATTCGTGTTGTAATAAGAGCAAAGCCAAAAGTACTTTTCCTGCTGTGTATTGTGCTCTTGCCAGGCTCAAAAATCTTGGAATAAACTTGCTCATTAGATACAACTAATGTGTCTTTCAAACAAAAATCTGTGAGTATGTGTTAGCCAGTGTCCCTCTAATAGTTTGGTGGAATATGATTCTGGAACACTAATTACAGCCGAAATTCTCTCCTTTCCCACACACACCACACAAGGACATTGAAGCCTACTGTTAACAAACATAATCTAATAGGAAAGCTGCCCTGTCCTGTGCTGCCCTCATGTCATTAGACAACATGCCCAATAGCAGCTGTTCCTCTAACCGGCACAAACCTACTAACTCCACACACACCCAGTCTCCCAACTGTCTGTGCACATCCACAAGTTCACACAACTCACTCCAAAAGTTCGATAATGTGCAAAGTCTGCAGCTTACAAAGCACATCCGTACAACACAGATGAACTTAGTATGTTTTTTACCACAGGAAAAGAGTTAGGTAGAAAGACCTTGAATAGCTCCTGGAAAAATAAATTTATAAATCCTGTAAACATTATTCGTAGGTTGATTATTTGAAATGTAACTTCTTGTAAAAGGTTGAGAGTCTCACAGGCTTTTGTTTGTTTGTTTGTTTTTAAGAAGTCAAAGTCATCTGTGATGTGCTCTGAACTCCCCAATAGGCACAGTGTGTCAGAAAATCACTTTCGACTCTGAGCCTGAGATTTCAGGTCTTAGCACCTGAAATGATCAGGTCTTCCTCTCTCCATCAATTCCACCAAACAGTGAATTAATGGCTGACTACTTCAATGCCGGGTACTGGGAGAACAGGGGTGAACAAGTCAACAGTCTGTCTTCAAGTAGTTGCTAGCTAAGAACTGTAGGGTCTTTCCAAATGTCATTTAATTATCACTATAACCCTAGAAAGTAGGTATAATCGTGCCCATTTTACAGGTTAGAAAGTACAGTGTAAACCGGTTAAGTGACATGCGTAAGGACAAGGACATACACCTGGGAAAGGGTGGAGCAGGAGAAGAACAGAAGATCTTGTTCGAAGCTCATGTTCTTCATCGCTGCCTGGCAGGGCTGTGTAATGATGGTGCAGATACCACAGACTAGACATCACCACTGGCTGGAGGAACTCACAGGATGGTACGCTCAGGAAAGGAACCATGTGGAAAGAAAGCAAGCCACCTATCAAGGGAGCCTGGACTTTCCCCATGTTGGCAGAGTACTCTTCCCTGACCAAAGCTCCCCTTCAAGCAGTTTCACAGCAAATGGTATATACTAGATATAGCATATTATCGCTCCCGAATTTATCAAGGCCAAGAGCTGCAGCGGATACCAATCGTATGAAAAATTATATCCTACCTTATTTGCACACTGTATTAATTTGCTAGGGCTACCATAACAAAATATAACAAATCGGGTGCTTAAACAACTGAAATTTATTATCTCACAGTTCTGAAGACTAGAGTCCCAAATGGAGGTGTTGGCAGGGTTGATTCTTCTTTCTGAGAGTTGTGAGAAAAGGATCTGTGCCGGGCGTCTCTTTGACTTATAGATGACCATTTTCATGGTCATATGGCAATCAACCTGTATGCGTGTCTATTTCTAAATGTCCCCATTTAATAAGGACACCAGTCATATTGTTTAGTGCCCACCCTAATGACTTCATTTTAACTTGACCATCTCTGTAAAGACCCTGTCTCTCAATGAGGTCACATTCTGAGATACTGGGGGGTTAGGACTTCCACATATGAATTGGGGGTGGGGGTGGGAAGACACAATGTAACCCATAACAGACAATACTGTGAGGTTTTAGTGAAAAGGACCCCAGACGCTATTCTCTCCTTCAAATCGGCTAATAAAAGAGGCTCAGATTAGTCTACTGATTCACTTTGAGCAACATTATTACTCCTTAAAATGGATATTTAAATGGCACTTTTATCAATGGAGACTACTTCTAGAAGGAGAATTCAAAATGGACCTTGATTTTGTTAATTCAGAACAGCTTTTTGTTCAGATTCAGGTAAAATCCCCACGGTCCAGACACCTCTGACAAGATTCACTCCAACTCAATGATGACCGTCCAAATAATGACCGGCCAAAAGGAAATGATGGGGTAGAAGCGATGGGGCACCAAATTTCAATTCAAAATAACAAAACAATTTCTAATAGGTAGAACTATAGATCAGTGAGCTATTGCGCTTCTGAGCATGATATCCAAAGCAGAAACCATAAAATGAAAAGACTGATACAACTCTATTGAAAAAACTAAAACAAAATTTATAAAATGGGGAAAATGTTTGCTGAATATATGACAAAGACAAAAAGTTATTATCCTTAATGTTCCTTCATTCAATAATTATTTACTGAGCACCTACTATGTATCAGGCCCTGTTTCTAAAAGTGGTGGTTGCAGGGTGAACAAGACCAAATCCCAGTCCTCATCGGGTCAACAAATCAACCAGACCTACTCTAATACGCCAAGAGAAAAACAAACAGAAGACATAAACAAAAACAGAAATACAAATGGTAAATGAAGACGTAAAAGAATTTGGTAATCAAAATGCAATTTAAAACAAGATTTTTTTTTTTTCGCTTGCCAAATTGGCAGAATTTTCAAATTTAGTGGTGTTGGCAAGGATGAGGACTATAGACCTGCTCATATACCTCTCTGGGAGTGGGTTTTAACCAGCTTCTTAAGAGTAAAACGCAAACTATTCCCAACTTTAGCCTGAACACATTTAATTGCTAAAAATGTGCTTTCCTAGGCTCCACTATAGAGATTCTGAGTCCGTAGATCAGAAATGGGACCCAAGAAACTGTGTCTTTCGAGTAAGACACAATGTTCTGTTGCAAGTTATCCTCCAGCCATACTTGGGGACAAAGTCCTCGAGACTATGGGCAGAGTTGAGCAAATGGTTGCAGGTATGGGGCTGTGCAGGGCCTGACCATCAAGTGAAGAATGTCCTGCTCATGTAGGCTTGATTGATGGATGGAAGCATTTAACTAGAACACAAACGAGTATCAAGTCACACATGCTACTGATGGGCTTTGACACTGGCTCACACACAGTTCAGCTTCTATAACCGTCTCTTTGGCACAGCAATTCAACTTTTTAAAAAATGTACCCTAATGATACAATGAGGTCTTATTCAAACGTTGGTTGGATTACTGAAATTATTTAAGAGTTCTAAATAAGTGAGAAGAGGTTAAAGCTAATCTTGATAACTTTTCCTTAAAATACTAGCTTTGGGAGAGAATATATAAAAGGAAAGAGCCCTCCATTTTGTGTCCCACATATTCAGACTTTGTTTTGCAAATGTTTTCTAGTTACCATGGCAACTTCTGAATTTCTCTGTATAAATGGGAATTTGGGAACATTGTTTAAAAAAAAAAAAAGAATAGCATGTTCTTTTTATCCTGGTAATCTCATTCTGTGCTGACAAATTACATTCTGACAGCTAGGCTGTAATCTAAAACATGCTTTTTTAGAGACTCTGAATAATAAAGTAATTCCTGGGATTGACAGTTATTTTTCATGTATATTTTTATGTGTTTGCTTTCAATGAATCAAGAGATAAACTGAAGAGCTAAATATGTGCTATATTTTTTGAATAGTTCAGAAAGATATCCTCACTTGAAAATTTTGACATATGTCAATTTGATCATTATACTTGTAAAATGCAGCATAAAGAAGGAACATAAGTTTCTGAACCAGTCAGACTTGGAGCTGAACCCTGGCTCTGCCACTTTCTAGTTGAGACCTTGGGCAGGCATTCTAAGACTTTGAGGCTCAATTTCCATCTATAAAATAAGAATCAGAAATAATACATAAACATATACGAGGTGCGATCAAATGATATGGTGAATGATTAAATTAAAAAATTTTATTACAGTAAGAGACATATTGCCATTAATCCCCCTCAAAATACTACCCCTGGCTTCGAACACACTCATCCCATTGTTCTTGCCACTTTCTGAAGCAGTTCTGGAAGGCCTCTTTCGTGAATGTCTTTTGTTGTGCTGTCGTGGCTGCCTCGATGTCCTGAATCATTTTGACTTTGGGGAAGAGCCAGAAGTCCCATGGTGCCTGATCTGGTGAATAAGGTGGATGAGGACACACTGTCATGTTTTCATTTGATAGAAATTGCCGTATACCAGAAGCGACGTGTGACACGGAGCATTGTCATGATGGAGGATGATTGACGGCACACTTTGAAACACACCTTCTCTCACAGCTCACACCTGACTGACTGCAGTGAACAAGTTGAAATGTGTCACATACTGTTACTAAGGTTTGACATGCCGCTTCCCATATTAAAGATCCCTAGATGGCATTCAGCAGCATTCACATTTTTTTTATCACAACAGAAAGGCTCCATGTCACACATCGCTTCTGGTACAGCAATTTCTGTCAAATAAAAACATTACGGTGTGTGCTCACCCACCTTATTCACCAGGTCTGGCACCTGGCACCACACGACTTCCGGCTCTTCACCAAAGTCAAAATGATTCAGGACACTGAGGCAGCCATGACAGCACAACTAAAGACACTCATGAAAGAGGACTTCCAGAACTGCTTCAGAAAGTGGCAAGAATGATGGGATAAGTGTGTTTGAAGCGAGGGGTATTTTGAGGTGGATTAATGGCAATGTGTCTTTTACTGTAATAAATCATTTTTTACTTAAACATTCACTGTATTTTTTGAGCACACTTTGTAAAGCGTCTACAACAATGTCAAGTCTATTGAGCAGGTTCTCAATGTAAAAGGGTAGCTCTTACTCCCAAAGAAAAAGTAGAAGCAAGCACGGAAACACCCGAAACCTACTAGACTTGGTTTATGAGAAATTAGGCTTCATATAGGAAAAATGAATATATTTTTAAAAAATGCACACCAGTACTATTCGAATTGGACTTCTTCAGGTTTCAGCTTATTTATAATACTATTATTAGATACTCATCAGTAAGTTACAGGAAAAGACTTGGGATTTTGTAAGGTGGTAGAACATGATAAACTTTCACAAAGGAAGTTGATGGTCCTCAAAATTTTACAAAATAATAGTTTATAAAATTGCAGTCAGCTAAACTTAACTAAACTAAACAGCAATGGCCAAGCTTTTAAGCTAATAAAGGTCATGATGAATCAGGGCCAGGAGGCCTCAACAACCCATTGAAGAGGAAGGGTTTTAATTCTGAGGATGAGGCCTAGACTTTTCTCGGGATGAGTCGCTTCTGGAGGAAGCTTAGCACTGAGGCAGGGACAGATTTCTCCACTTTGTTTTCCAACAACATTTATGGATCTACCTTTGCTCTTTTTCATAGTCCATTGGTGGGCGGGACCCATCTACATTCTGTATCTCTTGGTTTGCTGTTTATTAAACTGTATGAAGAAACAGGATTTTTAATTGGGCATGCTAAATCATTCATCACTATACTCTTTAATTCTTAATCTGCCTTTATTCCTTAATCTTTAATTACTGTGACAAATAAAAGCATAACGGATGACCAAATGGGCAAAATGTTGAAACAAAACATTGTAGAGCAAAAGAAGACATTCTGAAATTAAAACCGTGTAAAACTTTCCTGAAATGAAAATCATAATTTAAGGGTTCTTAAATCCACATTATATGTGGCACATAAGCCCAACTTGTATGTTAGTCTATTGGAAAGTACTGATGCAGAACTGGTAATACGAAACAAAACAAAACAAAAAAACCACCACGACCACCACCAAAAAAACTAAGGGCCCGGCACAATTACAGATGTCAATACTCTATTTTCACTATCTGAGTTTGGTTCCCATTTATCTATCTTGTATCTAAAGTGGTGCATTCAAGAGGGTGGAAATGGGGCAGAAAAAAGTCAGTTGATAGACTTTCTCAGACGACTTACCCTCCCAGCTTACTATCCTCACCTGTGGCTTGTTCTCAGAGACAGAGAACTCTGGCAGCATGGTTAGAAAAGGAAACTGCCAGTGATAACAGTAAGCTGTACGTTTGGGGAACCATTCCCACACCACCATCACTCCTCTCCTTTCACTGCAGTATCACCGGATGAGAGCTTCATGACCCTCCATCTCCAATTAGGAATTGGTTGAGGTCAGGGTCCCCTGATCAAGCTGGGTCAATCCCGGCTCCTGCCTCGGGTTTCCACATAAAACAAGGTGCCCAGTTAGGTCTGGATGTCAGCTTAACAACAAATAGTATAAGGATGTGCCAATTTTGCACTGAGACATGCTCACATTACACACCATGGCGGTGTTCCCAGATCTGCCAATAATAGCTGCAAATGTATAGAGCACTTCCTGTGTTCTCTGCATTCTTCTAAATGCTTTATAAATAGTAGTCACTAACTACATGGAAACACATGGGTATGTCAACATATGCCAATATACGAGGAATACTCTGAGATTAGGAAGAATGAATTATGTTTTTAAATTTCAAAATGTATGCAAATATTCCTAGACGTAAGACATGTAATGAGCCGTCATTCATTAACTGCCAACCAATTTGTATAAAATTGAAAAATATAAAAATTACAAGAATCCATTAACTAGCTGAGAAAATCTTCTCACTTCTCTGGATCTACATTTCCTAACCTGTAACACGAGCTTTAGAGGAGACCATTTTTAAGGTCTTTGCTGCCTCTAAAATCCTATTACGTCTTATAGTATAGAAAACCGGCTTGCAGAGAAAAGTTTACTACCTCGGCAATCATTCTGTTGGTGTCTCCTAAGAAAAGCAGATTCAGAGCTTCTTCTTCCGTGGTTGCATGATGAAGAGACAGATTTTTCAAGTGAATGTTCTGATCAGGGTCTTCCAATATTGTCACTTTCCTAGGGAAATGAGAAGCAACAAAAATGAGGTGTTTGGAGAATGAAAAGAACATGAACCTGTCTTTCTTACAGGCTCATTTTTAAAAAGCTATACAGTATGACGTCTTGAACTTATACACTCAAATAATGTGTGAGACACCAGCCAGCACCAGATTGGCATCGAGCACTGTAACTGCCTTGACAGTACACCAAACAGCTTTGGGGCTGCCAAGCTCCTGATTTAAAGCCATCTGTCTCTGTAATCATCAGATCACTAAATCGTCTCAAAATGCATATTATTACTGAATTAAAAATGCAAATAGATAACCTTCTACCTATATATCGGGAAATTTGGCCATGTTGTCTTTTCTGTGTTACAATTCAGTTTCTTACAAAGGTAATACACTAATTTTTCTCCTTTTGTTCAACTTCATATCAATTTCAACGAATAGAAAACTTCAAATTGATTAGCTCATCAATTTAAATATAATGAAAAGCAAGGCGTCAGCCCTCTAGGAATTATTCCCTTGCCCAGTTTTCTTATCAAGGTGAGTAAAAAAATTCCTGAGAAGGCTTATAATATAAAAGTTTAAGTTTGTCATTATTATTTTTATGCTGATCAGATGTGTTTCTTGATCCTTTTCCTCTTACAACATATCTTTTCCTTCCATTACACCCTCACAGTCAGAGTCTTGGGTCTGGAATTACATTCATCTATTACAACTGTCTTAATGGGTATCCTGGTGCCAACACAGTTTCCTCCCAGGTGAATCCTAACCCTGTCTCCAGAGTTGGCTTGTCAATACTCTCCTTAAAGTCCTTTTAGCACTTTTTGCAACTGAGCACAACTTGGCCAAACCCCTCATCCTCTGCTTCAAAGGCCTACAGATTCAAGCAATCAAATTACCAGAGAGAATTCCCGTCTGCCTCTGGAGTTTGGCCTTCCTGACTTTCTTAAGAGTTGTTAAGGGAAGGGAATCCTATAATTCACAAGTATTGCCAAAAAGTATCTCCAGGTATCTCTACTTGCTTAGGATATTTGGAACTGATGGTAATAAGTAAAAGGTAGCATCATCTAGCACTATTTCTCCTTTAAAAAGATAACTTGCAAATAAACATGTGTCACTTGCCTATTTATAAAAACACACTTAGAATACCTGAAAAATGAAGATTTTGCAAATACCATAATTTTTCAACCTTCTCTTTTCTAAAGAGGTTATCTTTCTAAAGAGGATTTTCACGTATAATTTGTGGGCATTTAAAATACTAATGGCAGGAAGGAAATGTAGGTCTCCAGCACATCTGTGACCAATACGTCACTAATAATGTAGTCCTTTGCAAATTTTTGGACTTCGTTTTGTCTCCTTCAACAATACCAACTAAGATGGAAAAAGATCTCTACCTTTAATGAAAACAAGTGTATTTTATTTATTTTTCAACAAGACTCATAAGTGACCTTATTAAAAATGCTTAAGAGTTCAGAAATGCTTGGAAAACATGAAGGCATTTTTAACTGAAGTGGATGAATTGTGTTCTATTTTTAGGAGCCCCCGCCCCTTATTCGTTAAACTTTATTTTCACCTCGATTCTTCTGAAGTGCCAGAGAACGTATGGTTAAATTCAATATCTAGGGGCGTAGAGGTTATATATCTAAATCCACAGATTCTGGGGTTAAAAGGTAAAAGAAGATAAGTCATATTAGAAGGAAGATAAAAGTATGAAACAAGTGATGAGACAGTACACGAAAAGTGAGAAAAGAGACTTCCGTCCTTTTCAGCATGAATATAAAAGGAATCCTCCAACTCTGAGGCCAAGTCACCTGCTACATGTCGTAAGACCAAGAGAGATACACTATTGTGTGCAAGTTCAGCAAAGGAAGAGGTGGGCAGCAGGAAATGACTCCAAGAGGAGCTCGCTCCCACTCACTGGACACCAAAAGCACGCCAGCCACCTGCAGTGTTTCTGACTCCAGTTGTTTTCACCATGGCTGCACTCAGGGACAACCTGCAGAACTTAAACAAACAAACAAACAAAACACTGGTGCTAGGTCCCATCCTAAGAGATCCTGATTTGTTTGTTCTGGGCTGTTGTCCGAGTATCAGAATTTATAAAAGCTCCAGGTGATTCTAGTGTGCAGCCCAGGTTGAGAGCCACTGGCTTCATCTTTAATAACCCTACAAGGGGAGGAGCTTTCTGGTTTCTTTTTCTCGTTTTTCTTTTCTAATTAAAATTTACTAGAGTGACAATGGTTGACAAAACTACATAGGTTCCAAGTGTACAATTCTGTAATACATCATCTATATATCACATTGTGTGCTCACCACCCAGAGTCAGTTCCCCTCCATCACCATATATTTGACCCCCTTTACCTCTGGTTTCTTTCTTTGTATGTTCCATCCAGCTCCCACCCATGCCCCAAGGGGAAAGTTCCTCATCTTCTTGGTTATCACTGAAGTCACTCTTAAGCCACATCTAATAGGCAAGGTCACTGTGAATTTTAAAAAGCCTGTCCTTCCACAGGAAGTGTCTTTCCTACCTCTCTGACAATGCAGCTGCTGGAGCAACTAAGCCACCCATTAACCACTATAACTAAGGCTCAACTGGGGATTATGGATATACGTAAACATCCACGGGGTTTATATCATTGCTGAATCAAAAAATGTAAGTGATAATAAGGACACATCATATAGCTAGATAGATAAATGATAGAGATATATATTTATATATCTCATATCTCATGTATGTGATATATACATATATATGTGTGTATAAGTATATACGTATATATATGTGTATATATACACATATACACGAACATATATATACACAAACATATGTATATACACAAACATACATATATATATATATATATACACACACCGGGGGTGCCAAAAAATGTATACACATTTTAAGAGATGTCATCTTAAAATGCGTATACATGTTTTTGGCACCCTCTATAGATATCACCATTACTTCACTGAAAATAAAAAATGCAGAAAACAAGCAAACATGGAATTCTAAGAATGTTCACTTATTAGACAACCTAAATGGATTTAGGATTGTATTTACCCGGAATAATTAGGAGGCAATAAGGTAGAAAGTGTTTGTGAAATGTCATCAGTGCAATTTGGCTAAGACACTTTTTTCTTCTAAATCATCCAGAGTCTTTCATCTCCAAGATGGCTACTTCAGATCTATTATACTTCTGTATTTACTTCCAGGTGCTTGTCCAGCCTTACCACTTTGACCAAAATAAAATTTGTATGTACCCCCAGCTGTTTTTCTGCATGGAATTTTCATCTGCCTTTTGTAACCCATCACGACCGTATTTTTCTGACTCTTTTCTGATAACATGTTTCCCACACTATTTTCTGATTTTTTTAAATTTTTTTTGCCAATGGAGCTTTTAAAAAGTAAATAAAAAGACAGGTTGGTGTACAAATTAGTTTAGCTTCTTTCATGGCTCGCTCCTTGCTTAGGGCTCGTCTCTGGGCTTGCTATAAAGGATTCCAGCTTTGGCATCATTCTGGAATCTTCTGTGGTGCAACCGTGTCTCTCCAATCAGGATCTCCCTTGCCAGTTCTTCTCTTTAGATTGTTTCCTGGTTTCTGTCCAATAGTCTTGGGCACGAGGCTTTGGACTTCCCCATATTGCCCTGCCTGCCCTCATTGAAAAACCCCTTTTTCATGAAAACCCCTTTTTTGTTGCCTTGCAGCCAGTGAGTCAGCCTCAGCCACGCTCATGCTTTCGTTCAGAGAAGCCCACCCTGTGATGTGCCCTGGGTACTACCTCTTGCCTAGGTGGGCTAATCTGGGAGTGAGAATACTTTAAACTGTGCTGCTGGTGGAATGCTTTCTCAAAGTTGGAGGAAATAAGAACCATTAGCAAAAGGTTCTCATCAAGTTGATTCCTACCCTGGTCCTTTCTTTCCTGTGCTCTCTCACAAATCAATAGCCATTTCCTGAATTCTTAGTCAGCCACTTGATTCTGACTATAATTTTCATGGACTTGAAAGAAGGCTTTATTAGAGTTTCTTAAATAAACGTCCTAATTCCAAGATGGAAACCCCCAAACTATTTATTTGATTATTTTTGAAAGGGCCTGTGAATCATTTTCTCTACAAAATGTTTCTAAAATGTTTCGATTTCAAAGCAAAAGACACTGATAGCCTTAACTTGGACACCTAAGTGGAAAAGTTCTGCTGCTAAGTATACTCGGTCTGCTTAATGATGGGGAAGAAGCAAGCTTTGTGTTTTCTCTGTAAACAGAGAATCTTTTCCATTTGGCTAAGTAGTTGGAATTTGCAGGCTCTTTCTAACCGACTGGAAGACATATCAAGAGCAATAGCCAAGCTCTTGTTCTCAATATGGAAGCCATCGATGAAGGACCCCTCCCCACCCCACACCCTACCTTCACAACATTCCAACACCACCAATTTGCTGAACAGGAACTTTTCAGGAATTACTTCAATGAATATGGTTTCTCATTTACACATTATAGACAAATGTGACCATGATGATTCCTATTTTTTTTCTTCTACTTGCAAATGCCCCATGTGATTGTGCAGGCAATGGACTGTGCAATAATAACACCATATCCGAGGGGGTGCAATTCACATCATGCGTTTGTATATTTATTAGGACAAATGTCTGTCAGAGGGCAGTAAAGTGTCTTCTAATAAAGACAACAATACTGTAACAAATGGCAGGGGTGCCTTTTAATAATTCACATGAAGGTAGGTGCTATACAGACTAGAGAAAGCCCTGTCTGCCTCTTGACTTAGAGAAATATCAATAGCAGGCAGGTCTATGAAAATGGGACTGGGGCCACCAGTTTCTTCTAAATAACTAGACATGTTTCATACGTTGTAAACACAGTTCCACTATTTATTTCGATAAAGAGAATATCCAGCGATTTTCAATCTCTCCTTTTTCCCACTCCAACACACATTCTGCAGAAGTTCTCTATAATGAATACTTGGGGGAAAAGGGAAATGGAAATTTTTAGGAGACATATGTAAGGGGAGCCTTCCTTCCTGCATTTAAACAATTTCAAAGGTAGATTTTTCTTTAGGCTGATTAAAAATCTAAGAGATTTCCTCTGTTATGAAATATAAATAGTTGAAACATATCATTTGAGAAAGTTTTCTGAAGCTCCAAAACATTTTTCTACTGGTCTTAACCTAGACAGAATGTGCTAAAAGTAATGGCATTTTTTTCTATCTGACCACTATTGAGATATTTTGGAAACTCTTTCTAGTAATTTGCAAATTATATTTTTTAATTCTAGTTTTATCTAACATTGTATCTTTTTACTGATGATGAAGAATATAGTCAATCACATGACAGTGAATTTAAGTTCTTTAATTTAACCCACTAAAAACATCAGGTTGTCTAGCAAATATTTAAGGAAAAATTGTACCAATTCTCTACAGTCTCTTTCAGAGGATAGAAGCAAAAGGAAAGCTTCCTAACTCATTATATGAGGCCAGAATTACCTTAATGCCCAAACTAGACAAAAACATTACAAGAAAAGGAAACTATAGACCAATATCTTTCATGAACATAGATCCCAAAATCCCCAACAAAATATTAGCAAACTGAATCCAACAATGCATAAAAAGAATTATATACCATGACCAAGTGGAATTTATTCCACGTACACAAAGCTGGTTCAAAATTCAAAAGTCAATTAATTAATCACATCACCAGACTGAAAAAGAAACAAAATTACATGATCATATCAATAGATGCAGAAAAAGCATTTGACAAAATCTAATACCCGCTCATGATAAAAAAATCGCAATAAACAGCACAACACATTAAAAGCAATTCATGTCACAGTAAAAAAAGTAAAAAGAAACTTTCCATAAACTAGGAATAGAGAGGAACCCTCTTAACTTCACAAAGACTACTACAAAAACCCTACAGCTAGTGTCATACTAAATGGTGGAAAACTCGAAGCATTCCCACTAAGCAATCCCAGGTAAAAGGCGAGGACGTGCCCTCTCACCACTGTTTTCTAACCTTGCATTTGCTAATGCAATAACGCAAGAAAAGGAAATACAAGGTACATAAACTGGGAAGGAAGAAACAAAACTGTCTTTGTTCGCAGATGACATGATCATCTCTGTAGAAAATCCAAAAGAACTGGGGGAAAAAAACAACTCCTGGAACTACTGATTATAGCAACACTGAAGAATACAATGTTCATATACAAAAGTCAACTGCTTTCCTATATACCAACAACGACGAGGTGGCAGTTGAAATAAAAAAATAAAATATGATTTACATTAGCACCCCAAATGTGAAACACTTAGGTATGCATATAACAAAATATGCACAAAATCTGTATGAAGAAAACTACAAAATTGATGAAAGAAATTAAAGAACTAAATAAATGAAAAAATATTCCATGTTTGTGGATAAGAAGGTTCAATGTCGTCCAGTTGTCATTTCTTCCCTGATCTATATACCATGTTTCCCCGAAAATAAGACCGAGCTGGGCCATCAGCTCTAATGTATCTTTTGGAGCAAAAATTAATATAAGACCCGGTCTTATTTTAATATGACATATGACTGGGTCTAATATAACAAATATAATATAGTATAATGTAATGTAATATAATATAAATAATAAATATAATATAATAATACCAGGTCTTATATAATACTATGTTTTCCAAAAATAAGACCTAGCTGGACAATCAGCGCTAATGCATCCTTTGGAGCAAAAATTAATATAAGACCCGGTCTTATTTTTCTATAAGACTGGGTATAATATAATACAATAATATAATATAACATAATATAATACAATACCAGGTCTTATATTAATTTTTGCTCCAAAAGACGCATGAGAGCTGATGGTCTGGCTAGGTCTTATTTTCGGGGAAACACGGTATCTGTCTTGATGTATAAATTCAGTGCGATTCCAATCAAAATCCCAGCAACTTATTTTGTGGATATCGACAAAGTGGTTCTAGAGTTTATATGGAGAGGCAAAAGATGAAGAATAGCAAACACAATATTGAAGAACAAAATTGGAGGACCGACACCACCTGACTTCAAGACTTACACAGGTCAATGGAACAGCATAGAGAGCCCAGAAATAGACCCACATAAATGTAGGCAACTGAGCTTTCACAATGGAGCAAAGGCAACCCAATGAAGCAAAGACAGTCTCTTCAACAAATGGTGCTAAAATAACTGGACATCCCCATACCAATAGATGAATCTAGACACAGACCTCACACTTTCCACCAAAAGCAACTCAAAATGGATCACAGACCTAAATGAAAAGCGCAAAACTATAAAAATCCTAGAAGATAACATAGGAGAAAACTGAGATGATCTTGAGTATGGTGATGCCTTTTTGGATACAACACCAAAGAAATGACCCATGAAATAATTAATTGATAAGCTAGATTTCATTAAAATTAACAACTTTGGTGCAGGAAAAGATAATATCAAGAAAGTTAGGAAATAAGCCACAGACTGGGGGAAAACATTTGCAAAAAGACAAGTCTGATAAAGGACTGTTATTCAAAGTATACAAAGAAGTCTTAAAACTCAACAATAAGAAAACAACCCAATTAAGAAATAAGCAAAACGTCTGAACAGACACCCTGCCAAAGAATATACACAGATGGCAAATAAGCGTATGAAAAGTTGCGACATATCACATGTCATCAAAGATCTGCAAGTTGAAACGAGACACCACTACACACGTACTAAAATGGCCAAAAGCTGGAACACTGACAACACCAAATGCTGGTGAGGTCGTGAAGCAACAGGAATTCTCTCCCACTCATTCATTGCTGGTGGGAACTGAAAATGGTACCGCCACTTTGGAAGACAGTTTGGCTGCTTCTTACGAAACTAAGCATACTCTGACCATATTATCCAGCAATTCTGTTCCTCGGTATTTACCCAAAGGGGATGAAAACTGTGTTCATACAAAAACCTGCACATGGATATTTATAGCAGCTTTATTCACAATTACCAAACTTGGAAGCAACCAGGATCTCCTTCAGTAGGTGAATGGGTAAATAAACTCAGTACATGCAGAGAATGGAACATTACTCAACACTAAATAAGATATGAGCTACTAAGCCATGAAAAAACACAGAGGAATCTTAAATGCATATTGTAAGTGAGAGAAGCCAGGCTGAAAAGGCTACCTATTGTATGATCCCAACTGTATGACATTGTGGAAAAGGCAAAACTATGGAGACAGTAAAACAATCAGCAGTTGCTAGGGCTGGAGGTAACGGGAAGGAATGCTAGGCAGAGCACAGAGGATTTTTAGGGCAGTAAAAATACTCTGCATGATATTATCATGATCGATATATGCCATTATACATTTGTAGAATGTATAGATATGTACATAGAATGTATAATACCAAGAATGAAACTTAATGTGAGAGCTATAGACTTTGGGTGATTTTGGCATCTTTTTTTTTTTTTTTTAAGATTTTGTCAGGTAGGGTTAAGTTGTTGTTGTTGTTTTTCTTTAAAGTTTATTGGGGCGACAATTGTTAGTAAAGTTACATAGATGTCAGGTGTACAATTCTGTAATATATTATCTATATCTCACATTGTGTGTTCACCACCCAGAGTTATCTAAAGTAGGTTCATTCTTGGTAACAAATGTATCATTCTGCTGAGTGATGTTGACAGTGGGAGAGGCTGTGCACCTGTGAGGGCAGGAGGTTTTTCAGAAATCTCAGTACTTCCTATAATTTTGTTGTGAACCTAAAACAGCTCTAAAAATATATGGATAAGATTTATTCCCTGACTGAAAAGAAGCAAACTTGAAATGAGCAAGGGATTAAGTCATTTAATGTAGTGTATCCTACAAGACTCTAGGATGCCTGGTGTCGATGTGGAAACATCTTCATACTTTCAAGAAGCTTCTGCTTCTAACTGTGCTCATACTGTCATATGCTACGAAAACAGACATCACCAAAAAACACTCAAGACAGAGTACTGGAAGCTGTTGGCCATCGCTATGGAAATGCAAAACCAAAATGAGAATTATCGATGATAGGCAAAGACAGAACCTTATTAGGTGCAGGTAATGTGTAGAAAACCAACACTTTCCCCACCAAATGGTTATATTTATTTTTATTGGTTCCTATTTTTTAATTATTTCACTAAGATTTTGTATACATATATATACACACACACATATATGTATATGTATATATGAAACATTGTTTCATTTCTATTCTTTTTTCCAAAATTTTATCCAAATATAAAATTTTGAATCGCTAGTAACTTGATAAGATCATCCTGTATATTAAACTAACCAAACTTTCCCCATCCCCAAACAGTAAAACAGTATCACTTTGCAACCACCAACATACAAATGGCTCCCAAATCAGTTAACTATTGCCTATACAGTCACCATGATTTTCCAATAGTGAATAGTTTAGGCATTAAAAACTATTCTCGTTATCCTCTTGTTACACTTGAAGCCTTTGCTAATTTCCAATTACATTCAGCCATATCGCATTCCTTCTAGCGCTCCAAGATCACAAATAAACTGTCATTTAATAAAATGTCTCATTTGGCCTAATTCCATATAGTAATTATGGAGACATACACTAAACTTTAACTTCTTCAGAGGTACCAACTTTTTTTTTTCCAAAGAAAATATTTTCCCTCCCATTTTCACTAAGACTTGCTTTTTTATTCACATTTTATAATGCTAGTACCACAAATTATGTAGTCAAGTTTTCCACATTTGGGGAAATCATAGAAATAGATCTAGAGGAAATGGATTTGTAATTCTGGAAAACCATAGCATTTCTTCTGCCAGGTAAATAGCTTTATATACCTCTAAGTTTATGCTATTGCCTTTTATAAGTTTTGAGTTTATTTACTATTATTTATTTTCATTTGGCATAATGTTTATTATTTTTCCAACTATAAAAATAATATGTGCTTCTTGTGAAAAAGTTTGAAGTTTTTAAAATTAGAATTTTTTTAAAAAAAGAACAGTCCCATCACAAACACAATGATATGTCAATATCTTTCTATTTTTTCTTTTTTTAAAAAAATATATTTCCTTAAGGTAATTTTCTTATATATATTTGTAGATCTGTGGTAAAATTATAAATGCATTCATGTTATTATAGTATCATTAATATATAACATTATATAACATTATTATATTACATATGATATTAATGTTATATAACATTATACATTAATGATAATACATTTTCTTCTACTATTTCAGGATACAGGTACAGGAAAGGAAATGAAGGATCTAGATGGGTTTTTTCCCTAAATAACTGTGTGGCTTACAGTGCAGGTTGCCTAGATGGCATCTGTCTTTCCCTATTTCCTATTACGCTCTCATTTTGTTCAGGGAATTACTTGAACATATTAGACTTCCCAGACTCCCTGGCAACTAGGGCTGGCCATGTGATATAATTCTGGTCAGTGATAAGCATCAACCAACACGTGCCTTTTTCTTTCCTCTTTTTCCTTCCAGGAAGGTGGATGTGGTAGTGAAGGTAGGACAGACATTTTGCATAAAGACTAAAGCCACCTTCCAAGAATGGCCAAGCAGAACCCGAAGAGCCCAGATGGCATCCTGGAGCTTCCGCAGCAGGCCTGGCTCTAACCTCCAGAATCCTACCGTGTGTGTAGGGCAGTAGGTGGGAAAATGACTGACTAGTTGGTTACGCTGCTGTAAGGTGGGCTGCTGTTATACGCAGCTGTTAGTTAATTCACTAACAAAAAATGTTCAATACCATTGAC
Organism: Rhinolophus hipposideros; assembly: GCF_964194185.1. Lineage (NCBI taxonomy): Eukaryota > Metazoa > Chordata > Mammalia > Chiroptera > Rhinolophidae > Rhinolophus > Rhinolophus hipposideros. The sequence goes on along the minus strand of NC_138049.1, from coordinate 99,477,708 downwards.
TGAAAATTCTACCCTCTAGAGATTATAACATGGCATTAAGATCTGTTTTATAACATGGCATAAGATCTGTTTCTGGTTTATCTAGTCTTTCTTCTTCATCTGTCTAGTTTCGAAGAGGTATAACACAATTTCATAATTAGAGTTTTCCTTTAATTTAAATATATGGTATCACCTAATTTAAATATATGGTCCTCCCTCATTTCTCTATTTTTCAAACATTTCGTTGCTCTTCTTGGCTGTTTATCCTTTCAGATAAATTCTGGAATCATACTGATATATTTATTTATTTATTTATTAGTTTCAGGTGTACAAGACAAGGTAATACTTAGACGTTCATCATTTATATCCCTCACACTGTGAACCCCCCTCCCCCCATCCACTATCCCTCCGACCTCACACTGAACCATCACATTATATATATAAAATTATAGTTGGCATTCATTAATGTTTAGCTTCTGGTGTACAATGCCATGATCAGGTATCCACAGTATCCTGATATTTTTTTAAGTCTTTAAGATTTTGCTGGGAATTTCATTACACCTCTGCATTAACATGGGAAAAACTGACCTCATCAAGGCACTCACACTTGTCATTCAGAACCAGATTAATAGCTTTCCATTTATCTTCAAGCCTCTTTTATTTGTTACCAAAAAAAGTACTATTGTCTTCACAAAGTCCCTGAACGTTTCCTGAGTATTTCACCTTATTTTGCTGTTGTAAAAGACATCTACCTTTGCCATTATTTCTTCTAACTGGGTTACTCCTAGGGCTTGCATTTAGATTGAGGTAGACAGGTACTAAAAGATAACAGGTGGTCGGCCAGCCTGAATGACATCCGTCTGATCTCTGTTTCATAATAACTAACTTGTATTTTGTAAAATGTCTCCAACTACGCCAGGACTCAGTCTGAAAACACAAGGTCAATTATAATTGGCTAAACAATGCATAGACTAACTGCTATGGAGGTTTTAGAGCAGGGAGATTAATATGCCACCCGTGACCCTTATCACCTGCTCCATCTTGACCTCTAATGGAACTTTCCCCCCTCACTCACCTAGATTTCATTCTAAAGGCTCTTCCCTATATGGCCTCTCTCTAGCTGGCTCAGGACTGCTCCCTCGTTGGCAGCAGTGCCAGCTCTTAGCTCAGTCAGAACTCTGGCCTTGGCATATGTCAGTCAAATCAAGAAATCATTGAGGGTCATGGGAGCAGACGCTGGTCTGAAAGTACCAGACTGGGCTCCGCTCATGAGATTACTGCAGCTCTAAATCATTTGCATGCCTTTTTTTGCTTGTACATACGTTATTAGCTGGACAGTTGAGAGTAGTTGTAGTTTGCAGAAGTTTCTTGAGGTGTTTCACACGCATGTTACATTTTACAACTAAATGGTAAGTTGATTAAAGACAGAATACTGTCTAAACTCTTTATAATGCCCCCAAAAGAACTGAGATTCTTGCAATATAATAGTAAATGCTTCATACGTATGATGTTGATACGCCTAAAAGGTTATAATAATTATTTTTCCTCTATTAGTTGAGCTGTAATAGTTAGATGTACTTCCAAACTCTGTGTATTCTCCTAAAGGACAGAATAAAGTGACCAAGCAAACCTAAATTATTCAAAACTCTTAGGTAATCTTATGGTTTTGCTTCATATACTCAAAATTGAGAACAGATTGCAAAAAATGATGTCGTATCAGAATAAGGCAAATAATTTGTGAGGCCCTTATGAAGACTAACTAGACAATAAGTCAAATCCATACCAATACATAATTTAAAAAGTTCATGTCACCTCTTAATCTAAGGAAAATAAATTGTATGCATTTGTTTGTTTACAAAGCATGAGGAAAATGGAATTGTGACTAAGGTGACAATGTTTTTCCTGTCATTAATTAATCTCATGTGACTAAAAACCCTGTATATCACAGATATATTCTTATATTCCAGAGGTATGAGTGAAATTACTGCAGCTGTTTCTTCCCATTCTTCTACATATCACATATTAGGCATTGTTGGTGAAAGCTAACACCTGTGTTGGACTGAATGTTTGTGTCTCCCCAAAACTCCTAGATTGAAGCCCTAACCCCCAATGGTATTTGGAAGTAGGACCTGTGGGAGATAACTAGGTTAAGCTGAGGTCATGAGGGTGGGGCCTCCATGATAGGATTAGTGTCCTTACAAGAAGAGAGAGACCAGAGCTCTTTCTCTCAGAGATGGAGGATATAGCAAGAAGGTTGCCATCTGCAAGCCAGGAAGAGAGCTGTCACCAGGAGCCAAATCTGCTAGCATCTTGATGTTGGACTTCCCAGAACTGTGAGAAATAAGTGTCTGTTGTTTAAGCCACCCAGTCTATGGCATTTTGTTGTGGTAGCCAAGCTAACTAAGACAACCTCCTATCTAAGACAGTTCTGATATTGAGAGCGATTTCTTTCCATTGACCATTCAGAGTAGTGGATGTTGGCTCCTGTCTTGCTACTGATTACTCTAGTGGGACAGGCTTTGGGTAGAAGTGTATCATTTTTAGGCTGGAAAGGCTCTCTATTGCCTTTGCCATGGTCATTGGAACATAACCTCTGGCCAATCCATGGTGGACATGGAGTGTGCCTTACCATCACTGGTCACTTGCTCAGATCATCTTGTAGGACAGCACTCCCAGCTTTTAAAGAGATGGCCGCTCAGTTGTGTCAGTAATTGACTCAGTTGAAGAAAAGACTGGAGTTAGTGTTACCTTTGAGAACTACGTTTATAGGCTCAGGAATCTCTTCAGATGCTCAGTGGGGCCAGAAAAGTTGGGGTGAGACAAATAAAACAAATGACAAATGTAATGCAATAGATAGGAATAAGGACTAAAGGATGTGGCTTCATCTAAAAGAATTAATTTCAAAAATTTTAATCATAAAATGTATAGGACAAACAAAGCAGATTTGGGGCTGGTGCAAGAAAGGTCCAGAGCATAAGTGGAAAGATTGGCTTTCAAATACACCATTTCATGAGACTAGAGGAAAGCAGGTGAGTGGGAATGGGGTGGGAGGCAGGAAGTTGAAGGAATTCATATTTCACACTTCCGTATTCTCTCAGAGGTAAGAATACAATTGGCTTCGAAGAGAATCGGGGCAGGTAGTACTTGACTGAAGAGCTAGACATCTGATATAATTATTTTAAGGAATGGGGAGAAAAGGACTGGGCACATGAAGACACTGCTTAGCAGGCTAAGGGCCCAGCTGAGGTTGGAAACTCTAATATGTCAGAGTGTTTCTCCAGCTATCCCTGAACTCCCAGATTGAAATCAGTGTTCTCCCCGTACCCTTAGAGAACCCAGAGCATCTTATCACCTACTGTGTAAGATTTAAATGATCAGTTTATGAGTCTGTTCTGTTAGACAAGAGCCCTTGGAGGTCAGGAACGGTACTCTCAGGGCCTTGCAGAGTGGCTGACACACAGCAGAGACAGCTGAAATGAACTCCAAGCTCTGGCTCACACAGGAGGCTCCAGAGGCCTGAAGAAGCCCAGGAAACCATGATCTGCTCACAGCTCACATGGAATGCCAGGATACAACACAGACCTCCCTGAGAAGCGCACCAGCACTCCCAGCTCTGGTGTTTGATGGACTGCGGTTGATATTCTGGTCTATCTTTGAGCAGACGTGGAATCTTGGGGAAATATCACACCATCAATGTGACCCTCAGTTCAGTCGTGTATAGAGCATGGATGATGATACCTACTTCCTTAAATGAGATAGGGTATATGAGGTCCCCTGCAAAAGGACTAGCATGCAATAGGTGCCCATCTCCTTGGAGAGATATTCCTGCTGTCTCTGAAAAGAACATTCCCTGAGTGAATGAGGAGAGGGATTAAGACAAACCACCTGCAATAGGATCACAGGGGAAGCTTATTCAAACACATTTGAATTTTCTGGAGGTGAAGGCCAAGAATCTACATTTTTAACGACCATCCCAGGAGATTCTTATACATAGTTCAATTTTAAGCAACTGGATTGTGACGTTTTCCAATTTTGCCCCTCCTTTTTACACCACGGCCCTAATAACTTTGTGGGGTCTCTCTTACTCCCATCTATTTCATTCCAGGCCTACACACTGCTGACTGGTTTTTCTTCCTAAAAAGGAGTTGCAATCCTACTATGTCCTTGAATCAATATCCGAGGGCTACACCTTGCTGGCCAAATCCTTGCATTCATGTCTTTCCAGTCTTAATGTTCTTATCTACACTCCCTTATGACACTTTTCAACTTTCCTACCCTTGTTTTCCACATCAATGCCACATTCCACTGCCCCAGCCCTGCTCCTCCCCTCAGGGGTGATTTCATGTGTCATCCTCTCTAGGAATCTCTTCCTGATCTCGTGACCTGATGTGATTTCATTCTCCTTTAAGCACTTGCCATTCTTTGTGCCTCTCTTGTGATGTTTTTTCATATTCCACCTTATGCTATTTTGTACTAGTTTTACCCACTCTGTGAGTTCCAGGAAATCACGGACTATATTCATAAACTCAGTGCCTAGCACAGTGTGTGAAACAGAGTTGGATCTCAATAAATGTTTATTGACTGAATTATTCCACATGACTAGTGTAAGCCATGAGGGCAGAGGCTGTGCATTAATCTTTCTTTTGTGTGTGTGTGTGTGTGTGTGTGTGTGTGTGTGAGTGTAACTCCTGCAGCACTCAGCAGTGTTTTATACCTCATAAGTATTAAAAATGCTGTGAATTAAAATTAACATCTGTCAACTTTTTTCCCCCTTTAATGACAAATCATTAAAAAACACAACTAAGATTTCAATACTACATGCTGAAGTTTACTGACTTTTTTGTAACAATAATAACCATGACGGTCTTTGGAACTTTAAATGGAATATGTTTCCTTATTTAGGAATACTAAAATTACATTAAAGTGACTATTTTCCCTATGGTTGAGATCAGCAGTTATACTGTTTTACTTCGTGAGACATACTTAGAGTCCAACTGTATTCTTTTTATAGCATATGATATAAGGAGCTTTCAAAAATAGCAGTTCTGTTTTCATTTAAATGACTAAATACAGAATAGATGTAATACACATATGTGTATATATACATATATACATCTATCTAAATATACAGCCAATTACTTTTAATTAAACTTTTTACTTTGTGATAATTATCGGTTCACTTGCAGCTGTGAGAAATAATGCCCATGTGCCCCATCCCAGTTCTTCCCAAGGGGAACACCTTGTAAAACTATTAAAATATCACAACCAGGACATTGGTATTGATATGATCTATTGCTCTATTCCGATATCCCAGTTTTGCTTGTAGTCACGTGTGTGCACATGCGCAGTTAGTTCTAGGTAATATAGTCACACGGTGGGTAGTTCTGTGTATCTACAGCCACCGTCATGATACAGAATCATCCGTCACCCCAAGGATCCCTCGTTGGCCTATTTAACCAACCATTCCCATGTCCCTCCCTAACTCCTTTAACCACTAATGTTATCTATTTCTAGAATTTTGCCATTGAAAGAATATTACATAAATGAACTCACACAGCATATAACCTTTTAAGATTGGCCTTTTTTCACTTAGCATAATTCCTTGGAAATTCACCCAAGTTGTTAAATGTATCCATAATTCATTCCTTTTGGTTACTGTTTTATTAATTAAAGGTCCATAGTTTACATTGGGTTCACTCTCTGTGTTGTAAATTCTCATAGATACAGAGAACAGATTGGTGGTTGCCAGGGGTGGTGGGGTGGGAGGAATGGGTGAACTGTTTTGTGCTTTTTTAAAATTTAAATAAGTTGCAAAAAAACCCCAAGGTTTCTTAGAGAAAGGCTGATTCCATGTGGAGGCAACAAAAATATAGGTCAGTCTAGGACATCTGTGCCAGAAAGCAAACACATTTTCCAAGACTAATAGGATTTTATGACAAGGAAATAGAGGGGACCACTGGCCTTTTTTTTTTTTTTTTAATGGCTGATAGATTTGCTATGAAAAAAAAAAACTATCGGTTTTGACAAATGCATAAAGTTATGTATCCATCATTACAGTACCTTATAGAATAGTTTCACTGCCCCAAAATATCCCCTGTGTTTCACCTTTTCATTCCTCTACACCTTCCCTCCTCAACTACTGGCAACCACTGACTTGTTGCTGTTATTTATAATTCTAATGTTAAGTTTTCAACTCATTTGGTTAAATACCTGGGAACATGATTGCTGGATCATATAGTAAGGCTATGTTTGGTTTGTAAGAAACTAGAAATTGTCTTCCAAAGTGGCTGTAGCGTTTTGTACTCTGAACAGCAATGCATGAGAGTCCTTGCTCTACATTTCTGCTGGCATTGGATTTGCCAGTGTTTTGGATTCTAGTCATTCTAATAGGTGAGTTGTGGTATATTTTTGTTTTAATGAGCAACTCCCTAATGACAGATGATGTTGATGATCTTTTTATATGCTTATTTGTCACCTGTATATCTTCTTTGTTGAGATGTCTGTTTGATCTTTTGCTCATTTCTTAATTGGGTTGTTGTCTTATTGTTAAGTTTTACGATTTCTTCATATATTTTGCATACAAGTCCTTCATCAGATACTCGCTTGGTAAATATTTTCTCTCAGTCTCTGCCTTGTCGTTTTCATTCTCTTAACAGAGTTTTTTGCAAGGCAGTTTTTAATTTTAATGACATTCAACTTATCTATTTTTTCTTTTACACATCATACTTCTGGTATTGTATCTAAAAACTCATAACCAAATGACTAGCAACATTTGCAAAAAGCAACTGACATTAGTCTTGTACCCCAATGTCACAGATAGCATGTCCTTAGGTAGTTTATAGGCAAATGCTACTGCAACTGACAGAGAGGTAGAACTTATTAGAATGTAGGAGAAAAAGAAACGGAACAGGTAAGATGCACGTGACCAGAGCATGCAGCAGGGATTTGCAGGGAGCTTTGTCACTCCGTAGCAAGGGTGGCAGTTATTGTGCAATATGAAAATGACCTTGAATTTGATTTTCCATGGTTAAGCCAAGTATAAGAATATGGAAGGGATTATATGTGTATATTACCATTGTCCCTCAAATGGATGACTGCAAAAGGGAACCAAGGTCAACAGACATTTTGCCTACTATTTTTAGATGGTATTCAGAGTGTTTGGGACATTCATGACACAACAATGACCAGTCAACCAGAAAGATAAGACTTCAGAGTTAGAGCTTGTTCCAGTTCAAGAGTGTGAAATCAGAATAACAGTGCCTAGTGTCAATCCAAACCTGGTACAGAAAAACTCACGTTCCGTGATAAAGAATTACTTTATAATCTTAGCAAAAGGCAAACCCTTTAAGATCCCCAGAAAACTGACAGACTTAATACCAGTCAAATCACATTATCCCCACACCAAAATACTATGCAATTTTTGAGTTTTTCTGGAATTTTAGACTATTGAATATATTTGAAGTAAATAGGTCTGGGATACGGGAATCTTCTTTTTTAATGACTTTTTTCATTTTAGTGCGATTTTTGTCATGTAACTACAATCCAAAATGTAAGAATAAGAACATTTTCCAGACCGTGTGTGTGTGTGTGTGTGTGTGTGTGTGTGTGTGTGTGTGTGTTCATTGAAAACACCTGTCTTCTAACTGAGGTCACTTCTGACTTGAGTCAGTGAACTCCTTCTCCAACAGGAGGACAAGGCAGCTAGAGAAAGAGCAGGAGTTTAAATTAGAAAACTAGCACCATCTACAGAGACAATCTGACCAACGTTAAGGGGTGGGTGGGGATTAGGGGGAAGGTGAGGGGATTAGAAAGCACAGTCGGTAACCACAAGATTGCCATGGGGAAACGAAAGTCAATTTGGGGAATGTAATCAATAATGTAAAGATTTTGTAGGATGTCCGATGGACACTTGTCTCATTAGGGAGACCACCTCAGGGAAGATGTAGATGCCTGATCACTGCACTGTACACCTGAAGCTGAACAATAATGAATGTCAACTATAATTATATATAGTTATAAGAAGTGGAGTACAGCATTAGGAATAGAGACAGTGGAAATGTATCGGCAGTGTGTGATGTCAGAGGGATAGTGGATGGGGGCAGGGGGGTTGTCACTGTGTGAGGGATATAAATGATAAATGTTTAATTATTACATTGTTTTGTGCACCTGAAACTAATAAAAAAAAAGAAAAAAAAAGAACGATTACTAAATGCTGGCATGCTGGGGAATGCAAAGGCATAAAGTGAATTAAGATATTGTCCTTGCTCTTAAGAGACTTCAGGCTCTTTTCTAAGAGGACAATAGAAAATACCTAAAACATTTCTTATTTGTTTCGAAGGGGAGAAGAGCCACCGAATAAGCCCTATCCTGTGAGGCCACCAATCTTTGAACTCTAGACATCGGAGGTTGGAAGTTTATTACATGTTATATAATCCAGTGCCCACATTTTACAGACAAAGAAAAACCCAGAAAAGTAAAAGAAGTTATCTAAGATTGCAGGGTTGGGACTAGACCCAAATTTCCCGACTTCTAATCAGGTGCTTTTCGTCTGCATTTCACTACCTCTCTTAGAGTTCAAAGGACTTTTCTCATTCCTTGTTCTTCCCATAGTTAGGCTGCACCAAATGATATCAACTAGACTCAGATTCATAGAGCTCATGCTGTTTTCTCATTATACTCTCATCTTTGAAAAGTCTACTTCATAGTTTTACTTCCACAGATAATTTAAAAAAAATATTAAGGACTTCCTTTGGCCTAGGTAATAGAGAGACTACCAACTCAAATAAGGCATACTTCCTACTTGTGAGGAATTTATTGTAAATGTAAACACCTAGTACAGTGTTCTCAGACAGCAACGCTGTATGTGTGAAACTTATCACCACCCAGTCCAATTTTCTCATGGAGATCTCCTTTTTAGGTCAACCACGCCTTAATTCTCTATGCCCCATGGTAAAATCTTGAAGCTATTTTTGCTGCTCTGTCATGAAAGTGAGAGTTTCAGGTTTTTTAATACTTGCTCTACCATTAATCGATTACTTGTGAAACCCTGGGCAAGTCAAACCTTCTGAGCTTATTCTTCTCAATCAGTAAAATGAGGAAAGCACCAATTTACTATGATTCACCTTCTTTTCAAATAAAATCAAACTCAAGGTACTGAGCTTAATCAATTTCGTCCTTATTTATTTGTTTGTTTGTTTGTTTGTTTTTGCGTATCGCTCAGATTTATCCCTCCTCCTTCACGTTCATCATAACCAAGCCCCTTCATTTCTGGATTATTGTTAAGCAGGCTTCAAGTTCTTCAGTGTAGATGGGACTTGTTAAAGGCAGCTTTAAGCAAGATTTAGCCTCGAGCTACACAGGTCCAGATGGAGCTAGAAAACTAGTTAAGACACCTGTCGGAATGAAGATCAATTTCACAACAAAGCCTATTGTGTAAGTCCCTCAAAAGCTGCCTTCAGTTGGCCTCTCTGCTTTTACTTCACGTGGCTCCTCCGCACCCGGCCTTTCCGCCCACACCTTCATGTCTTTACTGTTGGTTCCTATCCTTCCTGAGGAAAGTTTTACTTTTATGAATGTGATCCCAACAGTTTCTTTAAGGCTAAGTTTTTCTACAAAGTCAGTAAGTTTTCTTTTCTCTTAACTGTTATACAAATACTTACAGTATCAATAATAATCCCCTTTTCTAACTTCCTCTAATGAATATTGTAAGTATAAAAGAGATGATATGTAAAAACATTCATTCAACATTCCTAGAAGAATGCATATAAAGGTGGTGTAAAGAGTATAACTTATTTTCTTTATTATTTCTTCTTATTTCGTTTACAAATTAAACAATTGGTTGATCTTTTTGGTGGAGGATTGATATATACTTTTAGTAGTTTTAGAATATTTAGTAAGTAGAGTATTAAAATGTTTTCTTGGTTCTAGCATCTTCTGATAGATGAAGATGTCTGGACAAAGTAGATGAATTGTTACCAATTAACATATGACTAATTTAGGCAGACATTCAAACAAGCAATGAGTAATGTTATATAAATGCTGGCAGGGTAACTTATTCCATTATTAGATAAGCTCTGAAGACTATTTATAGTTCGGTCACAAAACAATCAGGACCAAACTTGACCAAATGTTTGTCACTGTTAGTCTTAATAATAGCAGAGAAGGATTTGGGGGAAAAACCTAAAGTTTTATTTTCCCTCTTTTAGATTCTCTTATTCCTGCGGAGCCCGAATTTGAATACCTTCTTCGGAGAAAGGCCACAATTAGAGGAGTAAAAGGGTTTTGTGTGGCAAGAATAAAGTAGTACTGTCATATCCCATCAGTGCTCTCAGCACTCAATCTCCAAGAACATTCTCTGCACTGTCTTGTACCAACTCCAAGAGAGATTTCCCCAAGAAACGAATTTTACGCAATTTCAGTTTCTATCACTACTGAACAGATATCCATTATATTACGAAAAGATTCTGTTAACCAGCATTTGTTAATTACAATGGAGACCAGAAACATGCAAAGTTTCAAAGAAAACAATTGAAGGGAACATCTGAAAGCAATTTCCCCCCCATTCTTTGTTGTTTTGCTACTCACGGCAAATCTTCCAAACTGGACGCTTCATGCCTTGGATCCAACAGATCATAACCACATTCATTGTAGATTTCCAAGTAGGAAATGTGCGTTGTGTATATTTTGCTGGTGTCCTGATTGGAAAAGGGGAAAGACATTATTTAATGGCTATAAATAACGATTCAGCTTAGAGGAAGATGAGCACACTTAACCCGGTAGTTTCCTCACAGTTCTTCTCCTTTTCTCTTTTACTTTGTATGGTTTACATTTTCAGTTCGTGACACTTTCAAGTTGCCAGTAACCATATGCATGAAGCTTTTTTTTTTGTAATAGCCAATACCCATGATTACAAGCAATGTTAGTCTGTTATTCTGTATTGGTTCCATGTTATACATAAAAGTCAATATACACGTACAATGAGCTGACTTGGTTGCAGAACTGTATAACACTATGTTTCACTTTCAGACCAAAAAAAAAGTTACTGAGAAAACCTTACATTCTGTGAATAGTCTATTCATAAAAAAACAAACACGAAAGTGTTACTTTGTTTTAAAAACTTCAGTAACAAAGAGTTTCCATCTTTGATCATAATTCTTTTTTAACTTTTTAATATTCAAATTTTCTAATGATACAAACAGATGACAGACAATAACTGTATAATGGAAAGTGAATTCCAGGGGACAGACATAGTTTAGATCAACTGGGTAACTATAAGAATGGACATTATCAGTTCCTGGCCTATACCTGACTTGTTGGATATTTATCCTGGCCCAAGTGGCAATTCAGGGATATTTAGCTACTGAGTAGAGAGAGGTATTTACTATGGCTCACTGCCAAAAAGCAGTGACACAGGCATCGATGAAATTAGGATAAAAGTCAAGGGGACTGGTCCCAGTTTCAGTTCTGTGAACCAACAAAAAGGACCCATCCCACTGGGGTGGAATAAAACAGGGAATTTTTTCAGCTCTTGAAAAAATTCCAAATTCAGTTTTCAATACAAAATATTGATAGCACCTTCTTCTTGTTCCTCCCAAAATATAAATGCTTCCACTTCTGTACATATCATCCTGCTTCTCATAAGAGAAGAATGTATTTGTGTCTATGGCAAGAAGGTTGGTAGGTTGTCAGAGTGGATACTCAGAGAGGGTTTGCTGAAGACGACCTTCCTGATTGATTTTCATCCATATCCAAGACAATCCACTTAACAGGTGTTATTCAAGGAGAGAGAGAACCAAATCACAGAGACGGGGGAGAAAGCAGTGGCCTGCGACTCCAAAGCTGGAATCCTACTAATCCTACTAATCCTACTAATCCTAACTGCCCTACCAATTTTCTTCTTTTAAAATCATTGAAAACGTGCTCCTACCACACTCACAGGCACTTAAGGACCCAGTAATATACTGGCCCTTAGTTTATCTTTTTTTTTTTCCAATTTATTAGTTTCAGGTGTACAAGACAAGGTAATACTTAGACGTTCATCATTTATATCCCTCACACTGTGAACCCCCCTCCCCCATCCTTAGTTTATCTTGAAACAAATACTTTGTTTCAAGATAAAACTAGGAGCCCCTACCATGTCAGGCCTCAGTTTGTACCCCCAATATAGTGAGAAAGCTGGAAAACGAATTCCTATGTGTTTTTCAGTTTACAGTTAATATGATTCTCTGTTCCTGAAATGGCTCAAACTATCCAACTAGAGAGCCCACCCTTTCATTAAAACAATGAACAATGAATACAACTGTGAGCCAGCAGACAACTACAGTGAAACACTTAAGCTACAGCTGAAATTTCATGTTCGGTGTCTGTGAAGGTGACAGCATGGACTGAACCTCTACAAATAAAATTTCTCCAATTAAATGCTGGGAGCGTTCCTAACGTGGGTACCTCTGGCTGCTTATCCTGAAAGTGATCCATCAGTTACATTAGTCTCCTGGTTTAGTAAAGGCACCATTTCAACACAATCCTTTGGGTTGAAGTTTGGCTCAGTGCAGATATCAAAGACCATAAATACTAGAAGGACTCTGTGTGGCCTTTAGTCTCATCCAGTGTTTCCTAAACTATTCCTGCAAATACTCACGGAAAAAAATGTTCCATGCTTAACACGGATATACTGTTCCTCTCTGGAAGATTCTCAGAGCACATTAAGGCGATGGCAAACAGGATCCTGAGATCCTGTTTAAAACAACATATTTCTAAAACTTATCTGAACATACCTGAAATATCCCATAGGTTACGGGTTGAGGTTTTAGCACACAGCTCTGAGCTCATCTTAGCGTAAGAGGAAAAACTGGGTTTGAATACTGGATCTGCCATTTGCACCCTTATCCTCAGTTGTTTAACCATAAGAATGAGGGTAATAACCCTTATCTTGCAGATCTATTGTGACAGAGAAATAGGGTTCTGCATTTAAAAAATCCTACCAAAAATGTGTGGCCTGTCATAGGCACCAATAAATTGTTGCTGTTGCTGCTGTTATTATCATTGCTGCTGTTGTTTTTTATTATTTCTAAAAGCCTTCAGATGGAGAATTCAGTATGTGAACATAAAAAGAAAAGAAACATGAACAGCTAACATGTATGTCCAACTGCAGTGGAGAAACTCTTCTTCCAGAAATTAGAAGAGATCATAAAAAGTCAGGAAAATGGCAGGCCCACTGCCCTGAGATGAGCGGGACGATGCCTTGGGCTCCTCTGGCTTCTGCATTTTCTGGGCTTTTATTGGAACACATACTTAAAATTCACTGAGCTATGTGGCCAGCTACCTTCCCTTATTACCCTTTTCTTAGTGTTTAGACTTGCCAGACTGTAATGTAACACACATGTTTGCTGCAGACAGACTTTTCTCCTGCCCCAAAACAAGTTTGAACTTCACAATACTAAAAAATAATGAGCAGTGATTTCTAAAATAGATGGACTCAATTTTCTTCTTTTAAAATCATTGAAAACGTGCTCCTACCACACTCACAGGCACTTAAGGACCCGGTAATATACTGGCCCTTAGTTTATCTTGAAACAAATACTTTGCATAAGTCAAATGTTTCCTTTAAGAATTCTAGAGAGCTCCACGTGGCCCTCTAAAGCAATCAGCCAGGGACATCTGAGTACCTGTCTGCATTTTTCAGCTATACAATGTGGACAAACTTTATCACGCACTTTAAGCTGCTTCTGACTTGTCTTGCCACAGTTCAGTTTGATTATAATGAATGCATTGTGACCCATGGTGGAAATTTACAAAGTTGTCCTGCCTGTAAATTGGTCTGATGGGCTCTCTCAAACCCGGGAAGTTATTTAGGATCATTCAGAATGAAATGGGGTTTAGAATAATGTCACTGACAAACAGATATAAAATAATGAACGCAACAGACAGCAGGTATTGGGAGAGCCATTTGGGTTTTTAGACAGGGATTTTGGTAACCATAGACAAAATTTAAAAAGAGGCAAATATATTTTCTATTAAGAAAGGATTTGTTTTTTCTGTTTAACTTAATCAGGGGAATTGGCTTCATTTGCTCTGACTTTCAAAGGGTTCTTTGAAATTGGTCAGGGATCATTTGTCTATATATATATATATATATATATGTAGTAAAGTCCTCACTTAATATTGCTGATAGGTTCTGCAACTTTAAATGAAACGGCGTATAAAACCAATTTTTACCATAATTAATTGATGTAAACAAGAGTTCAGTTCTCATGGCATCTCATCAATGTTATAATGAAGCTGTTGAACAAACAACATTATTCAAGGACCTGTTGTAGATGGATATCAACAGCTGTAGTAATCAGTGTCATGGAATAAGCATTCACAATGTGCTGGGAACTGGTCAATACCTTTAAGTACAGAATGCTCAGCTCTCACGGCAACGCCACAAGCCTGAGACCTTAAGTATATATATATAACTGCCCCAAGGCCACATGCAGTGGCACACTTGCTCAGAAGCAGGTCAGCCTGCACCAATTTCAAGAACACAGGCCACCACAGTAGGCCACAGCAACAAAAACTATTAGAAATTCTATTCCCAGTTTGTGAAATCTGGGGAATAAAACAGCTAATGTCAGAAATAAATAAGTAAACGAAAAGAAGGGATTTGGATCCAACAAACTATACTCAACCCTTTCTCTTCCACATTTGCTGGCATGCAGAGTTGGAATGTCTGAGCTAGTGAGAGATGAGCTGAACTAATGGGTAATTGCTACTTTATGGATGGAAATTAGAATTATGCAGATCTCAGCAATTTCTTCTCATCTTTTGCAACTGAAAATGCAAACAGCATAGAGTTGAGAAATTTTGGAATGAGTGTTACACTGACCTAGTTAGGAAATTTGTTATACAGAATTAGTACAACTGAGCAATTGTTGGAACTAGCAGGGATGCTGGAGATTTCTAGTACAATTCAACCCCTGCTTTCACAGAGGGGAGAACTGAAACCCGGAGAAGTGACTCACTGTAGAGAATTTGTTTAAATACAACCAACAGAATAAAGCCAGTGTGGGACATAGAGGAAGTGTGTGTAGTGGTAAAAAAGCACAGGGTTTGGCACACAGGCCTGGGACGGAACTCCAGATCAGTTACACACAAGGACCCAGAGAAAGATACTTAATCTGAGACTCAGTTTTCCCAACTATAAAAGGGGCATTAGGACACCTACATCCTTAGTTGTATTATGTGTTGTATTAAATACGGATAAAGAAACGGGCACTTGGAGCCACACAATAAATGATGCATGGAAGAACATAGATAGGAAATTTGACTTTATAATAATACTAATTGCAATAGGATTTTCACTCTGGTAAATTCTTCTGCGCTTCTATCAAAAGTGTGATAAAGGAAAAAGCACATTATCTATCCTATTCAGTGCTTTAGCAGCTAAACAAAGGTCTGTTTGGCAAAAGGACATTCTTCTGCTTCTTAGTGGGGAATGTAAGATATTAGTTGGTAAAATGTGTTATGTGTTCTTTTGACCTCCATTGTGTATCAGAAGGAACTCCCTTTGAGCCTTTGCTGAAACAGCATCCCTTTAATGAGAAGCACCTTCTTAATTTCCACTTTTCAGCAAAATCCCGAACTTCTCTTAAATGTAAAGGACAGAGTTATTACACAATAATGCTTCCTCACTTAGATACAGTATAATACAATGCCACAATAATTTGTTTGCCCACAGTACATTTCTGCTGAGTATATCAAATACAAAATGAACTCACAGTTGCATACCTTTTGTAAGTGCTCAAAGATGTATGACAGTGTCCTTGGGATAATGCCTCTGTCACTATAGCGCTCTGCCCCACCGGTGATGGTGAATGTCTTACCACTGCCTGTTTGCCCATATGCAAAGATGGTACCATTGTAACCTGCCAGGACACTGCAGAAAGGAACGGCACACTTTTAGTATCAAAACGGCTAACTGTATTTGTACTAAATAGCTCATGTTATAATAGCGACCACATTCACCACTAGTGAAAAGGCACCAATACAAATATTTGTACATGTTGAGTATATAGCAGATTTACTCTTGTATCCAGGAGCATCAGCACATTGATGGTTTTCTCGAAAAAGCACCTGCGATTACAATGGGGTCCAGGCATCTTAATTATCTTATTTTAAAACTAGGATAAAATTTTCATTTTAGAATGGTTTTACATGTACAGAAAAGTTGCAAATATAGTACAGAGAGTTCATATGCACCCCACCCTTAGTTTCCCCTAATGTTAATATTTTACATTAGCATTGTACATTCTTCACGACTAATGAACCCATATTGATATACTATTACAAACCTTATTCAATTTTCCTTGGTTTTTACATGTCTTTTTTCTTTTTTATATCTTTACTCAGAAATAATTGATCTATACCATATGCAAGTTTGAGGTTTACAATGTGATGATTTGATATACACATATATTGTGAAATGATTACCACAATAATATTAGTTAACATATCCATCACCTCACACAATTACCATTTCTTTCGTGGTGATAACATTTACGATCTGCTCCCTTAACTTTCATGTATATAATGCAGTATTGCTAACAACTATAATCACCACGTTGTACACTTATTCACCTTGTAACTGGAAATTTGTACCCTTTGACCAACATCTCCCAATTTTCCCTACCCGTAGCCCCTGGCAACCACCATTTTAGTCTAACTCATGGAAATACCATGAGTTAGGTTTTTCAGATTTCACATATGAGAACATACAGTATTTGATTGTCCCTGTCTGACTTAATCCAGTTACATAATGCTCTCAAGGTCCATCCATTTTGTTGCGTTGTTTTTTTTGATAGAAAATTTCCTAAAATATGTGAGGCATTCTGTGTGTTGAAAACAAAGAATACAGAGCACAAATTAGCATTTTCATCTTGACTTAGCTACAGCCTATGAAAAGTGAGTACTGTAGGGTGCTACATTGGCACTTGCTGATTGTTGTCTACTTGTTATACTTAAATCTTCTTTCTCATTTCCAGTTGTCCTAGTGTACATGCCTCTAGCGTGCGTTCTTTTTCCCCATATCTGTTGTGGGATAGAAAACCAGATGGTAAAACTTCATAGAAAGCTGCGTAAAATAAAAAGGTTATGTAGAACACCTATATATATTCTATGGCTAATTATTTATTCCTGTAATGTAATAAATAATTAATGTATATGGGCAAAATTTGTCTCCTATTTCTTTTCTCTAGAGCCCATTATCCCAATTATGCCCTCTCCATTGGACACTGGGCAACTTCTAGTCTCATTTGTCCTAAAGGAAGATGTTAACACAAATAAAGAAAGATAAATGGTGGGTTAAAGACCTTTGCAAATTCACTCCTCCACAAGAACAATGATAACAGTGGGAAAACTGTCGAAATCAACTTTTTCAGATCCCTGGAAATTATCCAAAGGCTCACAGCAATCCAAAGAGTGCTCACTCAAGGAAAATGGCTGAAATCTCAGTCAGAATAGTGAGCTTTGTGGTATTTTAACTTGACCATTCCCAATGCCTTCATCCCAGCTCCATGTTAGACTTGGAAAACAACAGCTTTGCAACCACAGTAACTGTAAACACCTGGAGACTAGCAACTACTGGAGGGGGCAGTACATGTCTGGAGCACCCCCAAAAGCCCAAAGAATTGTACTTCTCTGACCTGTCTGGAAGCTCCCAGGAACAGCCCCACTCGCAGTTCTTATCTTTGTTTGACAGACTCCGAGATCACTACAAACAGTACAAACAGCCCTATCCCCAGGGTGTTGGTTTTTTTTTTCTTTTGAAAAAAAATCATAGTGACTGTTTTATATCATAGTTGCCTTAGGCTGCAATACCAGGAAGGCAAACAAAGGATGAATAAATCTAACAATAGAAATCTGTGAACTGCAATGTCTAGAAGAGGCTTTGAAAAATTATGAAATATTCCTGGGAGTCTCGAAGGCCACATACATGTGTAGGCTTTTTGCACACACAGGAGAGACCTGAGAAGGTCCTTAGAGCTCACCTCTGGCTGACTGTGAGGCTCTGCACAAGCAGGAAGTGAAGCCTAAAGCAGAGTTATAAATTCCTAGAGCATCGAAGGGGTGTCCCCAGCACACACAGAGAGCCCTTCATCAAAGGGCTGGAAACTGATTTGTTTAAGGCATTTTAAAAAATTTCTGTCCAGTCATTAGCTGAGCACTAACTCACCAGAGCAGGGACATCAGAGGCTGCATACATTGAAGAATACATACTTTACAGAGTTAGTCCAGAAAATTCACTTAACAAACAAACAGCAGCAGCAACAACAATAACAAACAACAAACCCTGGGAAGGGCTGGAATCTGATTTCCAAACCTGTCATATCACACTATTTAAAATGCCCAGTTTTTCAACAACAACAACAACAAAAAAAAAAATTATGAGAAACAAAGAAACAGAAAAGTATTTCCCATACAAAGAAAATAAAATGTTTAATAGAAAAAGTCATTGAGGAACCTCAGATTTTGGCTTACTATATAAAAAGTTTAAGTTATCTATACATATATGCTCAAAGGACAAAAGCAATGCACGTTTAAAAAAAATTAAAGGAAATCATGAGAATGATGACTCCTAGAAAAGAAAATATCAATACAAATAGGAATTGTAAAAGAACCAAATGGAAATTCTACAGTTGAAAAGTAAAATAACCAAAACAAAAAATTCACCACAACAGCAAACTTGAGTTGGTAGAGGAAAGAATCAATGAACTTTCAGATAGGTCAATTGACAATATCTAATCTGAGGAACAGAAATGATTTGAGACCAACATATGCAAAATGGGAGTCCCAGGTAGAGAGGGAAGAGACTATTTTTAAAAAATAATGGCCAAAAACTTCCCAAATTAGATGAAAAACATTAATCTACATATCCAAGAAGTTCAATAAATTCCAAGTAGGACAAACTCAAAAATATCCAAACCTAGACACATCATAATCAAACTGTATAAAGACAAAGAAAATATTGAAAGTAGCAAGAAAGAAATGACTGCTCACATATGAGGAATCCTTAATCAGATGAACAGTAGATTCTCCACAGGAACCAGAAAGGCCAGAAGGCAATGGAATAACATATTCAAAATGCTGAAAGAAAGACTAGTTTGAATATCTTTTTTTGCAGAAATTGACAAGCTTCTCCTAAAATTTACATTTTAATTTTGTTTTCATATTGTTCATTGATACTGTTACTTTTTCCCTTCCAATATAGATGTTTTTTTCTTTCACTTTCTTGCATAAATGCACTGGCTAGTTTGCTAGTGAAAAATTCTCTCATTTTTTGTGCATCTGGAAATATCTTAATTTCTCCATCATTTTTGAAAGATAATTTTTGCAGATATAGAATTCTCTATTTGCAGATGGCTTGATCTTGTATATAGGAAGTCCCAAAGAATCCACTGTGGAACTATTAGAAGAAACAAGTTCAGTAAGGTTGCAGAGTACAAAACTTAATGTTGTTAAAATGAACTGAAAAGTGATATACATACTCATGCAATCCTTATCAAAATCTGAGCTGGCTTCTTTGCAGAAATGGACCAGCTTCTCCTAAAGTTTATATGGGAATTCAAGGGACCCAGAATAGCCAAAACAATCCTGAAAAGGAACAAAAGGGAGAACTCACACTTCCCAATTCAAAACCTACTACAAAGTTAATCAGGAGGGTGGGATGATGGCATAAGGACAGACGTATGGATCAATGGGAAACATTGAGAGTCCAGAATAGACTCTTACCATTATGATTTTTGATACGGGTACCAATATCATCCAATCAAGGAAATAACAGTCCTTTTAACAAATGATGCTAATACAATTGGATATATACACGCAAAATAAAGCAGGACCTCTTCCTCATACCATGTACAAAAAATTAACTTAAAGTGGATAATAATCCTAACACAATAACTAAAAGTAAAAACAAAACACAACAGAAAACCTATTAAAAGAACATATAGGAGTAAATCTTCATGAACTTGGATTTTGCAATGGTTCCTTAGATATAACATTAAAAGCACAACAGCCAAAGGAAAAAAAAATAAACTGGACATAATCAAAATTTAAAATCTTTGTGTTTCAAAGGACACATAAAGAAAGTGAAAAGACAATTCACAGAATGGAAGAAAAGGCTTGAAAATTATATATATCTGACAAGAAATTTGTCATAATATCCATAATCCACAAAATATAAGGAAATCTTATAACTCAATGATAAAGAGACAAATAATTAAAAAGTGGACGAAGGAATTGGATAGCAGTTCTCTAATAGGATACAGAGATAGCCAATAGCACATGAAAAAATGTTCAACATCATTAGTCATTAGGTAAATGCAAATTAAAACCACAATGAGATACCACTTCATACTAACTAGGATGGTTAAAATAAAAAAAAAAAACAGACGATTGCAAGGGTTGGTGAGGATGTGGAGCAACTGGAACCCTTATACATTGCTGGCAGGGAGGTAAAATGGTGCAGTTGCTTTGTGGTTCCTCAAAATGGAAACAGAGAGTTACCATATGACTCAGCAATTCCATTCCTAGGACATGTCCAGCAGAATGGAAACGTGTCCACACAAAAATTTATAATGAATGTTCATAGTACCATTATTCTTAATGGTTCAAAAGTGAAAATAACCCAAATGTCCATCAACTGATGAGTGGATGAATTAAATGTGTCATATCCATACAATGGGCTATTAATTGGCCATGAAAAGG
Source organism: Rhinolophus hipposideros (assembly GCF_964194185.1). NCBI lineage: Eukaryota > Metazoa > Chordata > Mammalia > Chiroptera > Rhinolophidae > Rhinolophus > Rhinolophus hipposideros. The sequence goes on along the minus strand of NC_138049.1, from coordinate 99,456,984 downwards.
AATAAAGTTCTGATACATGCTACCAATACGGACAACCCTTGAAATATGGTTAAGTGAAAGAAGACAATCACAAAAGGTCACATATTGTATGATTTCATTTATATGAAATGTCTAATATAAGCAAATTCACAGAGACAGAAAGTAGATCAGTGGTACCAGATGCTGGGAGTAAGGAAGAATGGGGAATATTGCTAATGAATATGGAATGGGGCTTCTTTTGGGGGTGATGAAAATGTTCTAAAATTAGATAACGGTGATTGATAGTTGTACATTTATACTAAGAACTACTAAATTGTATATTTTAAAGTGAATTTTTGGCATAGAAATAATATCTCAAAGAAGCTATTATAACAGTAAAATGGTAAAGAAGAATCTATTCTAAGTTGTTAGTAACTAGATGTGTTTTAACACCTCAGCAGTAGTATTTTAAAAAGATGGAAAGATGGAATAGTAACTTAAAAAAGGTATGAAAACTAATGATGAACTTCAGCAATAAACAACAAGATGGACACATGGGTGAGAAATATTTCTGAACTTCCTAAAATCAATAATGCAGGCTTCTGTCTAATTCATTGCCGGTAGAGACAGTCCTGATATGTAAATAAATCAATGCTTCATAAACCCAGAGTTGATGATCAGATGAAATCTCCAGTGTAGAAATCCTCTCCTTCCTTTTGCAAAATACATTTTCCCTATAAATTTAAATTATAAAGCTAAGATATTTTGTCATATCTTATATTTTAATATTCTCATGAATAAAACAAAAGTAAAGCTTCTACCCTCTTGGCAATAATAAATTGAAGTATTACTCCACACACATCACATTTACACGCTAGAAAAATACAAACCATTCAAGTTTCGTTTTTCACTTTTATTACTTTTCATTTGTTTTACTAGACCCCAAGTAGAAGAAGGCTATTTAGAAGTATCTGCATAAAGTGAAACTTCATTTTGTTTACCCAGATAAGAAGGCTTTAAGAATCTATTTATACAATATCTAAATCAAAGTGATCAACAGAAAATTATTTTTGTGATGATAATTTAGTTCACTGAACCGAACTAATGATATTATAGTCCTGAAAATTTGAAAACATGGCACAGTTGAAAACAATAACAACAAAGCAAAAGGGTCATGGATTTTATAATTGATGTCACGAGATGTCTTCTAACTACTTTTTGTCCAACAGAAGAATCCTTTCTAAGGTTTCTGAAAAGCAAATATTTGTACTATGCTTAAACAGCTGTTTGATTCAGGAGCAGGATGGAATCAGAGAATCCGGTGGGGCTGCCTTCATTTTTGAGGAAGAAGGGGCAGGTGAGGTGGTACCTTAAAAGACCGTGCAGTTTAGTCTTAGAAAAATCGAGAATCCCAGGAAAACACATATTCATATTTTATAAAACTGTTCATTGAAACGAAACAAATTAGTTGACTCAGAAAACACAAACCAAACAATTAGTACTAAGAGCAGAATTTTTTAGCTAATAGAGATTATATTTATGTTTAACTTCACTAAAAATCTTTGCTTAATGTCAACAAGACTAATCTGGAATGGAATTATCAAAATTAAGGCCCCTATTTTAAACATATAGTTCCTCTGTTACTCCAGCTTGCCTTTTACACCAGCTCTATGAGCCCGAGTAGCTGAAATTGACTTATTTTGATCTGTTTTTTATTCTCAGAACAGTTCATTTCTGTCTACTGCAACCCTCTTCCTAGAATAAAGTCTCTCATAAGCAGCCTCAAGCAGCTCTTCGGTACAAACAAAACTGTCTTTCATAGAGAATGTGGTAAGCAGACTTTATTTTTATGTTAGTTTCAGGTGTACAAAACCACGTAATGATTAGAAACTTATCCCTCACAAAGTGATAACCCCCTCAAGTCTGCTACCCCTTTGACATCATATGAAGCTGGTACAATACCACCTACTCTATTCCCTGTGCTGTACTTACATCCCGTGACTATACACATATATATATAGAATTATAGTTGACATTCAATATTATTCTACTTGAGCTTGAGGTATACAGTGAAGTGGTCAGGCTCCTACACAGTCTATGAAATGTTTCCCCCTGATAAGTCCAGTGCCATCTGGCACCGTATATGATCTTGACAACATTATTGATTATATTCCCCATACTGTATTTCACATCCCCATGACTTTTTTGTGACTACCAATTTGTACTTTCTAATCCTTTCACCTTCTCCCCCAACCCCCAACTCTTCTATAAAGAAGAATGAAATCTTACCATATGCAGCAACATGGATGGACTTAGAGAATATTATGCTAAGTGAAATATGTCAGACTGAGAAAGATAAATACCATATGATCTAATATGTGAATCTAAAGAACAGCATAAGTGAGCAGACAAAACAGAAACAGACTCAGATATAGAGAAAAAACTGATGATAAGTAGACTCTTAATTGTTTCACTTTCAGAATATTTCTGAGTGAATAATTCAGCAGCCTAAATTTTTAAGAGAAATTTGAACCAAAAACAGTAACAATGCACAATGAACACAGTTGACACAATTCAGTTTTGCTATCTATAAAATTAATCTTTCCACCTGTTAAGCCAAATGAGCATGCAATTTATAAAATTTCCAGCAAATTTTGGTCGTGGGGTGTCATTCAGGGTCTCAGCTCCCGATTCCCGAACAAGAACTCAGGACATGGTGAGGCCAAAAAAGAACAGCAATGGAACCATGGATAGGGGAGTCATACCACTATATTCTCTTTGGAGGCTGGGTTAGAGACACAAGAAGCAGGAGCCACACGATCCACAATCTGCCGTCTGCCTCCTTGCCAACCAACCAATGCCCTAGCGTAGCCATGGCAGTTACATGAGTAGCTAATGGCTCACTGGTTACAGCTGACGGCCAACTAGCCACAGCCGACGGCCATCCAATCACAGCTGATGGCCATTTACTACCTGAGCCAGCACCTTTCCACGTGAGGCCGAGAGCCTGGAAACTGCTCTTTGGGACTCTGTCCCCACATGGGGCATGCCCTTTGCTAAAGGAAAAGGAGGGAGCAAAAAAAGTTGGGGAGACCTCCCCTTCTGAGGAACTTGAGAGGGCAGTACACTTGGAGAGCTATATTTTTCTGCCCAGCAAGCTTTCTTAGTCCCTCTTCTGGTAATATACCCGTTGTCATCTCGGAGACCTCCTGGACTCAGCCAGGGCTCTCAGGTCACTGCCACTCTCTCTGGGCACAGCCAGGCTCTCAGGGTACAGCCAGGGTTCTCACATATTCTCGACGGCGGCCGGTCAAGACACAAAAACAAACATCCACCAGTTCCACTACATGGTGGTATGTTCCCAAACAGTCAAGCAGTCCATTAAATTAGGGATGGAAGGCAATTCCCCATAGTCCACAGTCATTCTCCAGGTCTGTGCGTTAGCCTCACAATGTGTGCCCTCTCCACAGGGCAAGAGCTCCAAGTCCTCCCCAACCTGGGGTGAGGGCCTCAGCAAGCACCTCCCAGCCCACGGGGCTGCAAGGACCTTCGCTTTCTCAGGCCTCTGCTGGTTGGGGAACTGTCCACTTCTTCCCACCCCTCCAGGGGGTCCAGCTCTCCGGCAGCTGCTCCTCCTGGTCTTCCTGGGACTGAGTGTTCCTATGCACAAACTGCTCCATCGCCCTCCGGAAAGCTTTGGCCGGAATCATACCCTGCTCGCTGCGCCATTTGTCATCTCGGAGACCCTGCCTGCTGCGCCATGTGTTGTGCAGGTGTCCCTGCGGGGTCTCAGCTCCCACTCCCCACATAAGGACGCAGGACATGGTGAGGCCAAAAAGGAACACCCACGGAGCCATAGGTCGGGGAGTCACACCACTACAGTCTCACTGGAGGCTGGATTCACATGACGTGCGACCTGCTGTCCGCTTCTCTGCTAACCAACCAACTCCCTTGCTAACTGCAATCCGCGCTTGCTAGCTCAGCCACCATCTTCTTGCTAGCCCCCATTTCCTGCTAGTGTAGCCACGGCAGTTATATTAGTGGCCAATGGCTCACTGGTTACAGCTGACAGCCAACTAGCCACAGCCGACGGCCACCCAATCACAGCTGATGGCCATTTACTACCTGAGCCAGCACCTTTCTATGTGAGGCCGAGAGCCTGGAAACTGCACTCCTGGCTCTGTCCCCACACCCGTGTACACACGCACACATGCACACACACACACATAATCTTCAAGCTCAGATGGAACAGGCAGGTGTACGGGGCACACGACTCAGTCCCGGCCAATCACACCACCTCTTTCTGTCACAGCCCCTCCTATCCCTGCGTCATCTGTAACAACTACCGTACAGTTCCAAGAGGCTGATGAAATGCCTCATGCAGAGCACGTAACCGTCCCTCCTGTACAGCTTTTGAGAAGAAAAAGCTCTCTTTTCGCTGGGGTCCTTGAACCGTGGTTGCCAGAGGCCATGCCCCTGCCTTACTGCAGAAGGAAGTAGGGCCCAGCAAGGCCAGATGGTGGAGAAGGAATCTTCGCTGTGTCAGCTCCCTCGTTGGAGTAGCGAAGACTGCTTTTTACAACACTCCCTTCAATTCTCTGCACTGACCCAGTTATGTGAGCCAAGAAACCCTTTCTTTTCTGCGAGTTAGGATTCTGTTATGTGTAACTAAGAGAGTCCCACCTAATGTAAAGTTTCTAGAGTGATCTGAAAAAAATTATCTTTTGTACCTTGGTTTAGACCAGCGGTCTCAAGCTGGCAGTGAATCTCGCCTCCAGGAAAGTTTAAACCTACTTAAATGTGAGTGGCGCTGTGGGACATCTGTCCTCCAGGCGGCCGTAATCCCCACCACTCCCTATAGTCTCACACCCGCTGCTTCCCAAGCGTGTGTTACCTGCCTAGACTTGAAGGCGGGGCTGCCTCACTGCACAATAGCAGAGTGCCAATCACAGTGCAGCCCACGTGAAAGCCAGTGCCCCCCCCCCCGCCCACGCCCCGGGCTGCACCGTGCTCGGGCGTTCATGTGGACTGCTGTCAAACGTGTCCCTCTGATGTGTGAACGTGGCGGGCCTGCTTATAGGCATCTGAGTTTAGTTCTCCTGGTGTAGACATGGTCCCTTCTAAAAGCATCTCCTGGCAAGATCGTCCTACGATCCTGTGCAGATTCACGTGTGTGAGATATTGATCGAATCGTAATTCCTGACAGAGAAATAAAGGAGGTTATATGGTTAACCTTAGCGGACCTAAATCGAATCATTAGCTATTTTGGGGGGGAAAGGAATACCCAAGGGATGGCTATCTAGATTGAAAACAACCTGCGTGTCCAAGACGTGCTTTTGTCAGAAAAATAAAACTGCAACTGTGGAGTATGTGGTAACTGATACACTTGGGGTCATCATTTAAAGCTTTCTGTAAGCACCTGTGAGCATATTGATTATTGAATCAGGATGACAAACAAGAGGCCCAAGGCCAAATACAGCCAGCAGAGCATTTGGTTTGCCAGGACTGCTGTCTTTTCTTTCTTCTCCTCCTTTTTTTTTTAAAAAAAAAATCAGTTTAATCTGACTGTTCTTGGCCCCTAGGGTCAGAGTTCCCCAGTTCAGGCACACATACCACCATTCACTACCATGTTTCCCCGAAAATAAGACCGGTCTTATATTAATTTTTGCTCAGAAAAACGCATTAGGGCTTATGTTCCGGGGATGTCATCCTGAAAAATCATGCTCGGGCTTATTTTCTGGTTAGGTCTTCTTTTTAGGGAAACACGGTACTACTCTCATTGGCTTCCTTCAGATTAGCTGCCTGCCCTCTATGGAATTCTTAGTTTGACAACCTGTGGTATAAAGTAAGTCAGATAAAGGATAGGAGAGTAATACTATGATATAAAAACAACAAAACTAAACTAAACATAAGAATGAGATGGACATGGAAAAATCTTCCAGACTTTGAAATGTCACAGGCAACCCCCTTCACTGAATAGCTCTCCCAACCATTACTCACATTTCTTAAGTTTTAAAATATGATGGAAAACAAGAATGTTGGGTGCTTTCTTCTCAGTCACTTGGTCAGAGTCAGGACTCCCACTCTTGGATGTGTCATAAAAACCAGATCAATAACCGCCTGTCTAGAACCATGTGCAAATTCTCCTCCTTGGATCCAGGGGCTAAGAAAGAGGACCTTTGGAACTTCTTTCCAGCTCTGTGATTCTCAGGGATTTGTTCACAGTTTTGTCCCAACTACTTTAAACCAAACTTTGCAACAGGCAAATACATCATGGGGCATATAATCCAAACACTCTCCCTTGAAAGGATCCTTGAGATCTTAAGCACACTAAACAGCTTCATATCCATAAGTTCATGGACCGAATCCAGGCCAAAGTGCTCTCTAACTGACGCTGTTTATTATTTCCCAAGTTCCTGAAGAAACCATTTTGCCTTTGTATTAATAATAAGAAGCTCAAATCTGGAAACATAACAAAAACGCATGAAACTTCAATAGAAGAAAATGACCCCTTCTGAACACAATCCAGTTCTGAAATATGTTTCAGTTTGAAGTCCAGCGTACTGTATTAAAAAGTGAAGGCTACATTTTTATCTTATTTACATTATGAAAAATGCATTTACTGTAGCGTTTCTGACAGATATTTTTTCTGTGACCCTTGGGAATAAACACTTAGATTCATTAAATACATAATCATTTTCAGATGACCATCTAAGGAGGCAACTAAAATGAAACTACAAAAGTTTTATGCAGTAATATGGAAAAATCCATTGTCTATAGAAATTTATTTGGGCACAATCTGGCATAAAGTCTAAACTGATTACTTTGTGTTTCTTTTCTAAGGATACAAAAGAAAATAGAAAAAAACTTTTCCCTAAAATTGTAACACTGAGATCAACACTCAGTAAATTGATCAACCGCATTTTTTTTTTAATTAATTTTATTGGGGTGACAATTGTTAGTAAATTTACATAGATTTCAGGTGTACAATTCTGTATTACATCGTCTATAAATCCCATTGTGTGTTCACCACCCAGAGTCAGTTCTCCTTCCATCACCATATATTTGATCCCCTTTACCCTCATCACCCACCCCCCACCCCCTTACCCTCTGGTAACCACTAAATTATTGTCTGTGTCTATGAGTTTTTGTTTCTCATTTGTTTGTCTTGTTCTTTTTGGTTTATATACCACATATCAGTGAAATCATAGGGTTCTCTGCTTTTTCTGTCTGACTTGTTTCACTTAGCATTATTCTCTCAAGATCCATCCGTGTTGTCACAAATGCTCCTATATCATCTTTCCTTAACGCCGAATAGTATTCCATTGTGTATATATACCACAACTTCTTTATCCATTCATCTATCGAAGGACATTTTGGTTGTTTCCATGTCTTGGCCACCGTAAACAAAGCTGCAATGAACATTGGCGTACACGTGTCTCTATAGAGAAATGCTTTTATATTTTTGGGGTAGATACCCAGGAGAGCGATTGCTGGGTCATATGGTAATTCTATTCGTAATTTCTTGAGGAACCTCCACACTGCCTTCCATAGCGGCTGCACCAGTCTGCATTCCCACCAACAGTGTATGAGAGTTCCTTTTTCTCCACAGCCTCTCCAACACTTGTTACTATTTGTTTTGTTGATGAAAGCCATTCTGACTGGGGTGAGGTGATATCTCATTGTGGTTTTCATTTGCATTTCTCTGATGATTAGCGATGTTGAGCATTTTTTCATATGTCTATTTGCCATTTGTATATCCTCTTTGGAGAAATGTCTCTTCAGGTCCTCTGTCCATTTTTCAATTGGGTTGTTTGTTTTTTTGTTGTTGAGTTTCATGAGTTCCTTGTATATTTTGGATATTAGCCCCTTATCAGAGGAACTGTTTGTGAAAATCTTCTCCCATTCAGTTGGTTGCCTCATTATTTTGTCAATAGTTTCTTTTGCTGTGCAGAAGCTTTTCAGTTTCATATAATCCCATTTGTTTATTTTAGTTTTTACTTCCATTGCCTTTGGAGTCAAATTCATAAAATGCTCTTTGAACCCAAGGTCCATAAGTTTAGTACCTATGTTTTCTTCAATGCAGTTTATTGTGTCAGGTCTTATGCTTAAGTCTTTGATCCATTTTGAATTAATTTTGGTACATGGTGACAGATAGCAGTCCAGTTTCATTCTTTTGCACGTAGCTATCCAATTCTGCCAGCACCATTTATTGAAGAGGCTGTCTTTCGTCCATTGTATGTTTTTAGCTTCTTTGTCAAAAATTATCTGTCCATATTTATGTGGTTTTATTTCTGGGTTCTCAATTCTATTCCATTGGTCTATGTGTCTGTTTTTCCGCCAATACCAAGCTGTTTTGATTATTGTAGCCCTGTAGTACAAGCTAAAGTCAGGGAGTGTGATACCTCCAGTATTGTTCTTTTTTTTTTAATATTGCTTTGGCTATTCGGGGTCTTTTGTGGTTCCAAACAAATCTGATGATTTTTTGTTCTATTTCTTTAAAAAATGCCATTGGGATTTTGATGGGGATTGCATTAAATCTGTATATGGCTTTGGGTAATATGGCCATTTTAACTATGTTGATTCTTCCAATCCATGAGCACGGAATGTCTTTCCATTTCTTTGTGTCTTCTTCAATTTCTTTCAAAAATGTCTTATAGTTTTCAGCATATAAATCCTTCACATCCTTGGTTAAGTTTATTCCTAGGTATTTTATTCTTTTTGCTGCAATTGCAAAAGGAATTGTTTTTTCTATCTCTTTTTCTGAGATTTCATTGTTGGTATATAGGAAAGCAATGGACTTTTGTACGTTGATTTTGTAGCCAGCAACTTTACTATATTCATTGATTGTTTCTAATAGCTTTTTGGTGGAGTCTTTAGGGTTTTCTATGTATAGCATCATGTCATCTGCAAAGAGTGACAATTTAACTTCTTCATTCCCAATTTGGATGCCTTTTATTTTTTTCTCTTGCCTGATAGCTCTGGCGAGGACTTCCAACACTATGTTGAAAAGCAGAGGTGATAGGGGACAACCTTGTCGTGTTCCTGAACGTAGAGCAAAGGGCTTCAGCTTTTCACCATTAATTATGAGTCAACCGCATTTTTAAAGCATTCATTATGTTACATCAGAAGCTTGGTATGTGTGCTATATGAATTACAGGGGGGAAAACCTACAATACAAGGTAAAACAAAATAATTAGCAAGGTAAGTATCTTTAAATATGTGAATGTGTGTGTGTGTATTATGCCTATATAATTTTATAATTTACACATTAATCTGTAGCGACAAAAAGACCCAAATGGCGTATTTGTAAATGTGTCTTATACAGAGATAGAGAATTTATAGAAAGTCCTCTGCAAAGATTTCTCATTAGAAAGTTCAAAGTGAGAAAACTATTTTCCTGGGAATTCGATTCTTTTTCTTGCAAGGTAGAACGGAGCTTCTGGGCCCTCCAGCCTTCTGAGTAGGTAGAAACAGAAATTCAGAAATTCAGGCTAAGAAGTGGGAACGACAGACCCAGACAAGAAGGGACAAAAGGGCCTACCTTATGTGGAGGAGTAGCCTGCAAAGTTCTGAGAGATCATGGAGGGTGGAGGGTGGGAAATAGTGAACTGCAGGGTGGCTGGGAGGGCAGCAGTTAGTTGCCATGGGTATGGAGGATGCTGAGAGAAGCAACAATGGAGGAAGGTTATTGAAGATGTTTGCAACACAATAAAAATGCACTCCTTTATCCCTTGCATTTCCATGAGAGCCTGAATACAACCCAATCTCTGTGCATCTTCAAAAGATACGCGGTACATAGACTAGACCACATGGAACTCTAGTTTATATCAGAGTTACAAGTCTTTCTCTCTACACTTCCAGTCTTAAGACTACTTGCAAAATAATACCTTCTAACTTGATTTCAATTTTGTGTGAAATGGGAATTCAATCACACTTTGATTTCAATGGACAACAACCAAGGGGAGGGGAGAATTTCCCTTTGGAACAGAAAGGTAAGTTAAACACTTTTCATGAAGTTGCTAATCACTGTGGCTTTAGTTTAATGTCACGGATACACAATGATTTAATGAGAGTCAGGAGCTGAGAATCTGAAGTACAAAGATGTGACTTGATTTGGAATGAAAGGAGACAAAATGAGGCAGAATGTGTGGGCCAGATAGATCATTATTTAGTTGACTGACCAGCTGAGTGATGGCAAGGTTTTCCGGTAAGCCATGGAGAGCCTCTAAAGGGCTTATACAGGTGGGTGGTGGCCAAGTGGTGACATAGTCACTAGAGGGGCACGTGCACAGAGGTGGGAGGCAGTCTTGCTGAGAAGACATTCTATGAGGTTATATTAGTTTCAGGTGTACAATGTAGTGAGTGATTCAACGTTTCTATACCTTACAATGTGATCACCCCACTAATTCTGATAATCACCTGTCTCCCTATAAACGGATAACAATATTACTATTTTTAAAGATATTTAAAAGATTTTTATTAAGATATAGCTAATACAATGTTTTATTAGTTCCAGGAGCACACTGGGAAAAGAGACACGGGGAGAGCAGCAGGGAACAGTGTTCACAAAATTTTGTGAGAAACCCATCCTTCTTCATGGATAATCCAGTTGAAATACCATCTTTATAAAGTGCTATTTACAATATGGTCTCAAAACACGAAAAAAAGAAATCTCTACTCTGAATGCAGTCAATCAAACTTTGAATATCTAAATTGTCCTGCAGCACTACAATCTCGGTTTGATCAAAACTGAACTCATTATTTTTCTTCTCATATTCATTCCCCCTCCTTCATTCTCTAGGCAATTTCTCCCGAGATTTCTCTCTGTTATCCCTACTTTAAGATGGGAAAACTGAGCGTTAGAAAAGTTAACAGGATCAAGGTCCCAATTAAGTGATAAGACTAAAATCGAGGTCTATCTGATTACAAACATAATATTCTTTCCACTACCTAATTAAGTTATAAAATGAACTTGACCATCTTTTTTTAAAACTTAATGATCCAGTGTGTTCATTAGAATCATATCCAATTAAATATTTGGCTCAAAGCTGCTATCCTCAGAAATTCATGAGGAAAAAGTACTTACCGCTACACATAACAATGTTTCAATGATGGACCATATATGGGGTCTGACAATTAAGTTTGCGAATTCATCCTACAAAAGGTGCTACATCCCTCATTGCCGAATATCACTACGGTCACCTTCGAAGTCCTCCCCTTGGGAGGTTATGCATTGACACCAGTGCCTAATCCACCCTTCAAAGTGATTTTGGAACTCTTTTTCTGGAATGGCTATCAGAGTTGTCATTGTTATTACCCTTGATGTCCTGAATGTCATCAAAATGTCTTCCTTTCAGTATTTCCTTTATCTTTGGGTAAAGAAAGAAGTCATTGGGGGCCAGATCAGGTGAGTAGGGAGGGTGTTGCAATACAGTTATTTGTTTACTGGCTAAAAACTCCCTCACAGACAGTGCCGTGTGAGCTGGCGCATTGTCGTGATGCAAGAGCCATGAATGGTTGGCGAAAAGTTCAGATCATTTTTGTCTAACTTTTTCATGCAGCCTTTTTAGCACTTCCAAATAGTAAACTCAGTTAGCTGTTTGTCTACTTGGCACAAAAAATTATTCATTATGAATAATGAATAATTCCTCTGATACCAAAAAAAGGTTAGCAACATCGTTGCCACAAGTTCGCGAACTTAATTGTCAAACCTCGTATACTATGTTGGTCCCATGAGATTATAATGGAACTGAAAACTTTCTGTCACCTGGGGACATTGTAGCTGTTGTCCTATCATAGCTCAATGCATCACTCAAGTGTTTATGGTGATGCTGGTGTAAACAAACCTTCCGCCCTACCAGATGTATAAAAGCACAACACAATTATATGCAGTATACACTACTTGCTAATGATAATAAATGACTAAGTTACTGGTATATTTATTTACTACACTATACTTTTTTATCATTATTTTAGAGTGTACTCTTTCTACTTATTTTTTTTCGGATGTTTACTTTTTTTTATTAAATTTAGTGAGGTACTTTCCTTCTATACCCATTTTATTAAGTGTTTTTATCATAAATGGATGTTATATCTTGTCAAATGTTTTTTCTGCATCTATTGATACAATCATATGATTTTTATCCTTTATTTTGTTTATGTGATGTATCACATTGATCGATTTGCTTATGTTGAACCATCCTTGTGCCCCTGGGATGAACCCCACTTGATTGTCATGTATAATCTTGTTAAAGTACTGCTGTGTATTCAATTTGCTGGAATTTTTGCATCTATATTCATCAGAGATATTGGTCTGTAATTTTCTTTTTTGTGTTGTCCATACTGGGTTTTGTTAGCAGGGTAACTTGGGCTTCATAAAATGAGTTAGGGAGTATAGCCTCTTCTTCAATTTATGCAAGAGTTTGAGGAGGACAGTTATTAAATCTTCTTTGAATGTTTGGTGGAATTCACTGGTGAAGCCACCTGCTCCTGGACTTTTGCTTTCGGGAAGGTTTTGGATGATTGTTTCAATTCCCTATTATTGACAGGTCTATTTAGATTTTCCAGTTCTTCATGATTCAGTCTAGGAAGGCTATATGTTCCCAAGAACTTGTCCATCTCTCCTAGGTTATTGAATTTGGTGGCATATAATCCTTCATTGTATTCTCATATAATCCTTTGTGTTTCTGTGGTGTCTGTGGTAACTTCTCCTCTTTCAATTCTGATTTTGTTTGCGTCTCTTCTCAGTGAATCTAGCCAAGGATGTGTCAATTTTATTAATCTTTTCAAAGAACTAGCTCTTTGTTGCATTAATTTTTCTATTATCTTTTTGTTCTATATTTCATTTAGCTCTGCTCTAATTTTTATTATTTCCTTCCTTCTGCTGACTTTGGGTTTCGTTTGTTCTTATTCTAGTTCTTTAAGATGTAATGTTAGGCTGTTTACTTGGGATTTTCTTGTTTCTTGAGATAGTCCTGAAATGATATAAATTTCCCTCTTAATATGGCTTGTGCTGCATCCCAATAATTTTGATAGAATGTATTTTTATTCTCATTGGTTTCTATGCATCTTTTGATCTCTCCTTTTATTTCTTCTTTGACCCAGTCACTCTTTAATAGCGTGTTGTTTAATCTCCATGTATTTGTGGTTTTTCCCACTTTCAGTTGCTCTCCAATTTCAAAGCCTTGTGGTCAGAGAATATGCTTGGTATGATTTCAATATTCTTAAATTGGCTGAGGCTAGTTTTGTGTCTCAACATATGGTCTATCCTTGAGAATGTTCCATGTACACTAGAAAAGAATTATAGTCTGGTGTTCTAGGATGTAGTGCTCTGTAAATGTCAATTATGTCTATCTGGTCTAACATGTCATTTAAGGCTGATATTTCCACACTGATTTTCTGTTTGGATGATCTATCCATAGAGCCAATTGTATCTTTAGGTCCCGTACTATAATTGTGTTTTTTGTCAGTTTCTCCCTTTAGTTCTGTTAGTAACTGCTTTGTATATTTTGGTGTTCCCTGTTTGGGAAGCATATATGAGGTCAGACAATTAAGTTCAAGAACTCATCCTAGAAAAAATGCTATATAACTCTGCTGAATTTCACCACGGTCACCTTTGAAGTACTCCCTTTAGGAAGCTATGCACCGATGCCAGTACCCAAGCCCCCCTTCACAGCAATTTTGGAATTCTTTTTATGGAACGGCCATCAGAGCTGTCGTATTAACCTTGATATCCTGAATGCCATCAAAATGTCTTCCTTTCAATATTTCCTTATCTTTGGGAAGAGAAAGAAGTCATTGGGGGCCAGATCAGGTGATTAGGGAAGGTGTTCCAATACACTTATTTGTTTACTGGCTACAAACTCCCTCACAGACAGTGTTGTGTCAGCTAGTACACTGTCATGATTCAAGAGCCATGAATTGTTGGCAAAAAGTTCACGTCGTCTAACTTTTTCACGCAGCCTTTTCAGCGCTTTCAAATAGTAAAGTCAGTTAGCTGTTTGTCCAGTTGGTACAAATTCATAATCAATAATCCCTCTGATACCAAAAAAAGGTTAGCAACATTGTTGCAACAAGTTTGCAAACTTAATTGTCAAACCTCGTATATTGATAAATGTTATGTCTTCTTGTTGTATTGTCCCCTTTATCATTATGAAATTTCCATCTTTGTCTCTCGTTACTTTTTAATCCTGAAGTCTGTTTCGTCAGATATAAGTATGACTACATCTGATTTTCTCTCAATTCCATTTGCTTGGAGTATCTCTTTTCACCCTTTCATTTTGAGTCCAAATTTGTCCTTGTACCTGAGATGTGTTTCTTGGAGGAAGCATTTGGTTGGGTTTTGGTTTTTTGATCCAATCTGCTACTCTGTGCCTTTTTATTGGTGAGTTTAGTCCATTTACATTTAGGGTGATTATTCATATATGAGGATTTCGTATAGCCATTTTATCTTTTGTTTTCTGTTAGCTCAGTGTGTTCATTGTTGCTTTGCATTTTTGTTTCTGTTATTTTAGTTTGGTGGTATTCTAGGATTTTTCTGCCTGTTCCCACTTTTTTTAATGTTATGTGTCTCAGTTCTGGATTTTTTTGAGTGTTTACCATTAAGTTTATGTAAAAGAAACTTTCACATGTATAGTAGTAGGTTGTAATAGTTCATTCTTTTTTATGTCTGAGTAATATTCCATTATATGTATGTACCACCTCTTCTTTATGCATTCAGGGACACCCAGGTGGCTCGTATCTTGGCTATTGTAAATAACGCTTCAGTGAATATATGGAGGCACATGACCCCTCAAAGTAGTATTTTCCGATTCGTCAGATAAATACACTGAAGTGGAATTCATAAGTCCTTCTTTGTCTCTTGTTATAGTCTTTATTTTAAAGCCTATTTTGTCTGTTATAAGTATTGCCATCACAGCTTTTTGTTTGTTTCGATTTTCATGAAATATATTTTCCCATCCCTTTACTTTCAGTCTGTGGGTGTCTTTCAATCTGAAGTGAGTCCCTTGGAGGCAGCATATGTGTGGGTCTTTTCTTATCCATTCAGCTATCCTATCTCTTTTTATTGGAGCATTTAATCCATTTACATTTAAAGTAATTGTTGATAGATATGTAGTTATTACCATTTTATTATTAACATTTTTTGTCTTTTTTTTTTCTTTCATCTTAAAGAAATCCCTCTAACATTCCTTGTAATACTAATTTGGTGTTGATGAAATCCTCTAGCTTTATTTATTTATTTATTTATTTATTTTGGTCGGGGATGGTCTTTAACCTCTGATTCTAAATGATGGCTGTGCTGGGTAGAGTAATTTTGGTTGTAGGTCCTTGGTTTTCATCACTTTGAATGTTTCCTGCCAATTCTTTCTGGCCTGCAAAGTTTCCGTTGAGAGATCAACTGACAGTCTTATGGGAGCTCCCTTGTGAGTAACTAACTGCTTTTCTCTTGTTGCTTTGAAGATTCTCTCTTTGTCTTTAACCTTTGGCATTTTAATTATGATATGTCTTGGTGTTGGCCTCTTTGGGTTCATCTTGTTTGGGACTTTCTACACTTCCTGGGCTTCAATATCCAGTTCCTTCACTAGGTTAGGAATGTTTCACATCATTATTTCTTCAAATATATTTTCAATTCCTTTCTCTCTCTCTTCTCCTTCTGGCACCCCTATGATGTGAATGTTGGTACACTTGATATTGTCCCAGAGGCCCCTAAACTCTCCACATTTTTTTGTACTCTTTTTTCTTTTTGCTGTTCTGTTGGGTGTTTTTTGCTACCTTATCTTCTAAATCACTGATTCAGTCCTCTGCTTCAACTAACCTATTGTTGATTCCCTCTAATGTCTTCTTCATTTCAAGTATTGTATTCTTTATTTCTGACTGGTTCTTTTTTATGTATCCTCTTTGTTGAAGTTCTCCTTGAGATCATTGAGCATCTTTATAACCAATGTTTTGAATTCTGCATATAGTAGATTGTCTCCATTTTGTTTAGTTCTTTTGTTGGAGCATTGTGCTGTTCTTTTATTTGGGACATGTTTCTTTGTCTCCCCATTTTGACTGGCTCCCTGTGTTTGCTTTGATGTATTAGGTAGGGCTGCTATGTTTCCTGGTCTTAGTAGAGTGGCATTATGTAGTAGGTGTGCTGTGGGACCCAGTGGCCCAGTTTACCTGGTCACCAGAGCCAGGTGCTCCAGGTGTGTCCCTTGTGTGGGTTGTGTGTGCCCTCCTGTTGTAGTTGAGCCTTGGTTGCTGTTGGCACATCAGTGGGAGGGATTGAACTTCAAGCTCACTAGTTGTGAGGACTGGGCGTGACTACAGTGGAGAAGATGTTGTGCAGAGGCTGAACTTATGGAGGCTTTGCTTTAGCAGGGCTTTGGTGCCTGCCTAGTCTGCCCTTTGGATGTGTCGTCCTTCAAGGCAGCTGGGTGATGCACTGGCTCAGTATGAAGCTGTCCACTGGGTGTGCCAGCCCGGGGCCTCCTGGGAGCAGACCCACTGCAAGCCAAGTTCAGCCATAACATGTGTCCTGCCAGTGGACACCTATTATGATCCACAAAGCAATCCTCAGATGTTTTCCACCCACGCTGTGTTTGGATGTGCCTGGAGAGGCCAAACCAAAAACAAAGGCCATTTGTCGCTAGTGCCAGGCTTAGGGCTATGCAGCCAGAGTTACAGAAAATGATGAAGCCATTTGCTGCTTGTTGGGTTTTGTGAACCTTTGAGAGATTTTAGGAAATTTGGCAGCATGCTCCAACGCAGGTTGTTTGGGTATGCCCGAAAATTGGGTGGGGCAGGATCTCAGAATCACCAAGGTGGAGTGAATGAACAGGTTGATGGAGACTCAGATATGATGGCTGCCTGTGTCTTCACATGGGGAGTGGGAAGGGTTCAACAAAGAAACAATGGTTTCCACCAGCTCCTCTGTCTAGGAGAAAGCTGGTCCTCCATCCCTTGCTCTGTAGCCGGACAACTCACTTCCTCCCTATATGTCTGTGTACCTTTCCAGCTGCTGTCCCAGTGCTGGTGCTCAGAGCAAGTGAGTCCTTCAGTAAGGAAGTCTGTGCATGGGCCTTTTAAGATGACTGCCTGGGACTACAGTTGCCCTCTGTCTCACTCAGCCACAGTCTCCACTGGTTTTTACTTCTCAACACTGAAACTCTGGTCTGGGGAGCCTGGTGTAGAGCTGGGACCTCTTGCTCCTCCAGGGGAGACCTTCACAGCTGAGCTATCCCTCTCAACTTTTAATGGTTACAATCAGGAAAGGGACCTGTCCATTCTGCATCTCTGCCCCTCCTACTAGTCTCAAGGTGGCTTCTCTTGTATGTCCTTAGTTGTAGGACTCTGGTTCAGCTAGACTTCAGGCGATTCTCAATGATGGCTGTTCTGTAGTTTAGTTATAATTTTTATGTGGTTATGAGAAAAGTCTAGCACAGTGTTTACCTATTCTGCCATCTTGACCAGAAAACTCTTTCTACTTATTAAAAAATAGTTTTCTGTAATATAGTATGCTGTGTCACACTGGCCATGGTCTCGTGTATGTTTTGTTTACTCTGTCTCTTGGTTGCACCATTTTCTCTTGTGTTGTTTTGTACAGTAAGCTGATGTACAGGCTATACCATAGAGCCTACATATAGTAGGCAACACCACCTAGGTTTCTGTAAGTGCACTCTATGATGTTCACACAGCAATGAAATTGCCTAATAACCCATTTCACAGAATGTATCCCTGCTATTAATTGGCACATGACTGTAACATAAAAGTCTTAACAGATTAAGTTTACTGGCTTCATTTAAACAATGTGAGTGCTAATCAGAATAAAAAGATTAAGATTAATATAACAGATTAAGTTATATACTATTATGTTACCCATTCCAATACCTTTCATTTGCTCTCACCTTAAAACCACACCTTTGTTGCTCACACTGCATTTAGTAAGCATCTTATAGGTATAAATTTAGTGCAGATTTACAATCCTTTCATTTGGAGTACATTGATTTTCATTAATTATATAGTAAAATCCTGCAAAGCACTGTTGTATAACACTTGCTACTAACTAGAATGGTTAAAGGTAGGAGAGAAAATTAACAACAACAAATGTATCATCCATTGAGAGAGAAGCAAAAGATGTACCTTTAACATCAGCATGTTATTAACAGGATTTAAGCATAGAAAACAGGAAGGGGAAAAGAAAGTGAATCTTTTTTAAGGTTTTCCTCCTGAAGGCAGCTATCAAAGGGAGAAAGTCCTACAGACTTGGAGGACAGCCTCTAGGAAAGTCAAAAGTTTTAGAGCAGTAAAATAAAGGACTCAAATATTTTCTTCAGTTTCCTTTGATGCCTCACATCTAAAAACTCTTTTCAATTCCATATTTGGAACCGAAGGATCAGAAAGGGATTGCAACTTGTAATAAGTGGCTAAACATATTTTACATAAAAGGTAAGTTCAGGCTGTTGGAAGGCTCTTAAAATCTAAAGGAGAGAAAAGGGCATAAACACTTCTCCCCAACTCACAGTTAGCTGATTGTTAAAAAGGAACAACAGAGGGCTTTGTAAGGCTGCAAAAAAAAGAAATTCCAGAGAATGCCAATTTTTTTAGGGGGGGAGGGGGTCATAGATTTCTCTGGGGAGAATGCTGGGAAAGTGGTCCTATAAATGCACAGGGGGGAAAAAATCTCTCCAGTACAAAATGGGATACACTAGAATTAAAGTAAACCATTTGAAAGCAATCCCCCAGATTCTTTCAAGCAATAGGAATTGGTTCATTGATAATGGCCCATTATTACCCTTTTCAGGGTAGCATTGTAAGACTTGTGGGAGCATATGCAATGGCAGTAACAGCTACTCTTTACAAAGGTTACAAGAGGAAAGAGTCCACTAGTACTGAGACGTTAATACCATTAAATGTTCTTGAGGTGAACAGGTGGAGAAGCCAGTCAGTCACATATATTGATACCCACAGTGAAGATAACAGGACTCAAGGGTGGTGGGGGACAAGCTGTTACTTCAAAAAGAAAATAGAGGTCATCACACAGGAAATTCCTCAGCTCCTCTCTCCACTCCAAACCTCCACCCCCACATATATAAATTTATCTCTATTTAGCTCATCCCCTCCTCCTCTTCTCTGGTCCTAGAAGATTGGTCTTCCTCCTCATATCCAAAGCTAACCTCTTCTACTTAAGTTGTAGATTGTATTCTCTCCTAGCTCCTTCAGGACCTTTCCCATCATTTAACTGCTCCCCTGTAATTTTGACTCTTTCTATTCATCACTTCCTTCTCAGAAAAAAAGGCTCAACTTTCTCCCATCATCGAAAACACTTTTATATACTTTTTATTATACAAGTAATTCATAAATTCATAATCATGTGCTTGTTAAATGTTTAAAAACTTTATATGTAAATTAAATACGTTTAAGTCCCCTTTGAATAATTCCCCTCCCCCAGCCTCAAACTTACACCACAGTTAATCTCAGTTATCTCTTTTTCATGAATACTTCCAGACTTTATTTTACAAATAGCATTGTTTTCTGTCTTCTTTTCTTTTTAAATAACTGGTTTAATACTCTGTGTATTGTTGGGCAATTTGTTTTGTTCACTCAACAAAATGTCTTATCACAATCAGAAGATCCATCTCATTCTTTTATAGCCCAAGTCTGTGTAGTATTTTGTATTGTAAGTGTACATCTTCTCTAACCAATGAACATTCACATCAGTAATAGAAGAGTTCCTGTTGTGCCAGACTCTTACTTACCCTTGATATTACCAAAATTTTATTTTGCCAATTTAATGAGGGAAAGAGTTCTCTCATAGTTCTAATTTTCATTTATCTGATTACAATATGATTAAGCATATTTTCCTATTAATATTAAGCATACTTGCATATGTTATTGACTAATTATATTCCTTCTTCAGGGAACAGACTGCTCACGTCCTTTGACTAATTTTGTAATGGATGGTTTGTTTCTTTCTTATTACTTGAGAGATGTTATTTCCATGTTATGGGTATTAATCCTATTATATGTTGCACATTTTCTTCCAGAGAGTAGCTTACCTTTTAATATTGTTTATGGTGACTTTTGTTGTCCAAATATTTTTTTTGATCAAGTCAGATTTGCTTTTTGCATTTTACATCAAGAGGGCCTTCTGTTTCAGACATCATAAATATGTTTTCTCCATTTCCCTCTATTTATTGCTTCATTTTTTACAATTTGTTAATTCATCTTACGTTTATTTTTTTTGTTAATGGCATGAGTTAGAATCTAACTTTGTTTTAGCTCACAGCTAAAGTAGCTTGAGATCTACTTTCCCCAGCACCATTTATTAAATGATCCACCATTCTTCAACTCATTTAAAATGTTACATTTATCATAAACTAAATTTTCACACATACATGAAACTGTTTCTAAAATGTCCATTATATCCTATTAATTTATTTATCCATTCCTGTGCCAATCCCATACTATTTCAATTATCGTAGATTTATAACATGGTTTGATATCTGGTGGAGCAAATCTCCACATCTTTGTTCTTCTACAAAATTCTCTTGGATATTCTTGCACATTTTCTTTTCCTTGTGAATTTTAAAATCAGCTTTGTCGAGATCCAATTCTTCTAATTTATTTGACCACAGAACTCATTTTTCAAAGATTGGTGTTCAAAAGAACACACTTCAGTGATACATTGCCTTAGATTGTGTCTGGTCCAAAGATTTATTTTGTTTGGTCAGCATAGTGTTGACCCGTTCATGTTTTTAAAAACATTTGACACCCATCTGAGAGCCAAAAGTAAACAATGAATGTGCAACAGGGTGTGTGTATGTGTGTGGTGGGGTGTCTTTGCTTTCCCAATGGCAACAACTGGCTAGAGCCAAGTGGTGAGTGCTCTTTTTATTTACATAGGCCCTAAGTCTACGTTCTCCAGTTTCTAAACTTGGCCCATTTTGCCTATTTGTGTGCTATTTGCCTAGACCCTAGACAGCCTTTGCCTCTGAGAACCTTGCATTGCAGTAATACCATCCTAAATAGTATCGTGTCCTTCCAATTCATCCTCTCTCTACACTACACTATCATGCTATCAGCATGATTTTTTAATAACACATATAACTGGGACACCACTCTGATTTAAAGTATGGCAACTTCTGATTGCTTTTAGGATAAGATCCACTCTTCTCCATAGGCGATATGAGGCTTTTCATAACCTGGAGTACTTTTTATGTGTCATTTCCCATTATCTCCACATTATCCATCCTTTAGCCATTTGTCCAGTCTGCAGTCTTCCTGAAGTTTACCATATTATCATCCATAATTGATTTAAGATGCTCTGTGTGGAAGACCAAGTCACTCCACCACCCATAAACCTCACCTGCCAACCTTCTGCCCCAACCAAATCTGCTCTTTCCTCATATGTATTTGCTTGTATAACACCTACATCTCCAAGTCTCAGCCTCAGTTCCACTACCATCTGCACAATAATTCCATGACTATTTTCTCCACCATCATGCTCATCTTCCCACCACTGTCTCAAGAAAGGACTGAGGCTCTTCTTCTGTGTCCCTCTTCCACTCATTACACCTTCCACTGAATCAATAAGTGACTGATTTTTGTGTCTATTTGTCCCATAAAACTATGTTATCCTTATGGACAGAAATTCTGCCTTAATTAGTTCAGTTTCTCCTAAGCCTAGGGCAAGGTAACTAGAAGTCTATAGGGACTCAATAAAACCTGTGGAATAAAGGAAGAGAAGTTTGGAGAGAGGTATGAAGGGAGGGAGGGTTTAATGAATCAATTACTGCTCTACTCTTGGGAAGCTTAGAGCCATACAAAATTCTCCTCATTATTTAAAACAATACCATTGTCAGCAGGATGAAACAACTAAATCCCCAAGGAGAGAGTAGAATTAACTTTGTCCTGTATTATAACAAATAGTGTTGACACAATTGCATAATTGTTTCTCTGACAAACTTAGAAAAGTTATGCAATGACACAATTTCTCTCTAAAATGAAAGTTACGGTTTTTAAGGCTATTTTGTCTTATAGCCAATATATTTTTAATTTCATTTCTAAAATAATAAAGGAATTTTATGGTAATAAGTGATTAAGTATACAAATGGTTGCTTTGTACACAGTTACTCGGCAGCCTCTAAAGTTAAGGCAACCTGTATTCAACAAAGACTTAAGGATACTCTTTGGCACAGATGAACATTCTATTCACATGTTAAAAACCAATCAGCTATGCCAGCTTTGTCCAAAAGAAAGAAACCTCAGCGAGATGCCTAAACCCTAATCACATTTATAGAGTATTTTTAGTTGTATTTCTAGTTGGATTAGTCCCATTTTGGCATTTTTAGCATTTGCCTACCAGACACGTGCGTGTACATATAAAACACAAAATTCCATTAATACAACATTAAGGTTTCAAATTTAAACATTCAGGAAATTGAGAAGTTATAACCCTCAGAACAACTTTAACTTACTTTACATTTTCTACATGTGTGAAGTTTAGATACGAACATGTGAAGCATTGAGCTGGAACACAAAAAGGACACATATAAACATTCCAAATTCTCATCTTGCTTAGGATGTCTACTTTTATTTTCAAAGACCTAACACTAATACGATCTGTTTTCCATATATTTAATGGATACGTACACAAGGGAATTGGAATTGACCTATTTCACTTAAACATTCAGGTGGTTTAAAGTTGAATATTCCATTAAAAACATCTTCACACTGCATTAAAAATTGCAATGCATTTTCAGTACATCTCCAATTCTGAATAGTAAAAGAACTTATGTCCAAAAGAAGAGAAGTACATGATCTTATTACATATCTTGAAAATTCTGTAATAGTTGAAAGAGCAAAAGAATTATACCCGACAGTCTTACACCATCTTTTCAATTCTATTTATTATTTTATTTTCTCCCTAAACACTTTCGATGCAGAAATTTTAGAAAGAATTCTGTCACCTTGGAAATAAGCACCCACCTCCCCTGAAGAGCATCATTTGTTTCACAAATGAGGGCAGGGGAAGCTTATTTTGCCTTACTACTACTTAACTCAGCATATTAAGTTCAGAGTTATGCATTAAATAATTTCCCTATGAGCTGAGGCCAAACACACATATTTCCACCCAAGGGGAAAAGTTTAGAGTGAATGAAAACAAAACTCAATAATGAAGGTTTTCACGCATGGGGCAGTCAGCCAAGCTAGCGTGTAAAAGTCTAACATGGTGTGTGGCTCTTATTTGAATACACGAAAAAAGAGCTACTAAATCGTTTCAGTACTGGGGCTTAATTTGGGGTTATAAGGAATCACAAAAACTTTGGCCTAGAAGGACCAGTCTGGTGTGTCCTGCTCCCAGGTAGGCCTACCCAAACTATCCCAGACAGAGGAGAAACGGAACTGTATTTAGAGCCTGCCAAGAGAATCCACAATTACTCCTAATAACTCATTCTAGTATTAAATAGCTCTGTCAAGACATCTTCCCAATATCTCTAGTAAATCCTTTGTGCTGAAATTTAAACCGGAAAACTGGCCCCAATGTGACTTTAACATGTGATCCCCTAACCTGGAGGTTATATTGTACCATAAAGGTTCATACAATAGGACTGATTCTCTATGTATTTTACAGCAATTTCCCAACAGTTACTTAACAGTATCTGGGCCAAGAAAGTGCTACATAAAGAAAATTTATGTCCTATTTTGTTACAGTATTTGGAATATCATCTCATTAATCTGGGTTTCTTTTGTTAAATGTGGCCACAAGTATAAGGCCAGCACAGCAGCAGATTATAAAAGAAGACCACTTCTCTATCTATGTAGTACACTGGTCAGTCAGTCATTAAACCGGCTTTTTCACCGGGTTCATGGCTGATCAAGTCATGGTTGATCAGCTCAACTGTGCAACGATCTTAGTAGTTACGCTTTGTACGATTTACCTGGCCTTATAGAAATGGCTTACACCGGGCCATGATGAAAACTGGCCAACTTAGCCACATCATATTTACTCATAAGTTCAAGCAATACAAACTGTTTCACCAAAATAGCCCATCAAAAATTTGTTGATGGCCAATTGTTTATCCCTTTATTTATCCATTCCTTCATGCATTTATTCCAACATTTACGATTCCTCTTCTTCCACAGCACTGTTCTAGGTAAAATACAACATAAATAAGTAAAATTCACGTGCTATACCAGAACATATGGAGCGTACAACTTAGTCTATACTTGGATGGGTAGTCCTAGTCATAGGGTCTTGCCCAATCACTTGGGGATATCATCAAATCAGAGGAGGATATTGGGTAAGTAGCCACCTACGAGAATATAAGCTGTCCAGTGGTGCTGTCAGTGTTTCTGTAGAGGCTTTGAAACGCAAGTTGCTAAGTTCAGATATGTAAATTGCCCACATAATTTTGTCAATGAAACTTTGCTTCAACAGCAGAAATCCTGCACTTTTTTCTTCTAGGTCATCTAAAACAGGCTTTAAAGAACCAAATATTTTTTAGCTAAGGAGCCGCAATATTCAGTTTATTCTATGGAATGATATGAATGTTGTTTTAAACATACTCAGCACTGTGCCCCTCGTAAAAGAACTTTACAGCAACTTCAAAATACTAACAGTTAGCATGAGATAATAACATTGTCTAAATAGACTAATATGATCCAGTAGCTTCCATTTTCTTTCCAAATAAGTAAAAAGTTAAAATATAATTCCTCTGGTCCACAAAGCCATTATCCATGATTCCATAATTCTATCAAGCTTTCTAAGGCGAGTAATAGTTTCCTTTTCATTCCCTGTAAATCCTATGAAAGCAATGTGCAGTGCTTCATACACTAAGCTGGTGCTGGCCTATTTAGTGTACTGCTGCTCTCTCGGTGAAAGCTGCAAAATCCAGATTGGTTTTATTTGCACTTCAATTCTCACACTATGGAATCAATCACCCTGAAAAGCTGATGTACAGAGGAACCTACAGTGACTACCATTCACAATCAGTCTGAAAAGACACATCAAAGTCTGCTATTTCAAAAGCTATTCTTACTATAATTATGTATTGATAGGAGACGTAATAATGACAATAATTTTTTAAATGGGTAGGCTCAAAACTCCCTCAAGATTCACTTCTACCATTTTCATAAAGCCTTTTCTGATTCTATTGCCACACCAATCCCCTTTCTTTGCATTTCTTTTTATTTCTTTTTAAAAATGTCTCTTGATTATAGAAATTATATACGTTTCTTGTAAAAAACACAGTAAATTAGAGTAGAAACCTTACCCCATACAGATAACTTAGGTTAACATATCCTATGTATACCTCTAGATTTTGCAATGCCTACGTGTCAATAATGTTTTCTTTCTTTTTCTTTTATTCCACTGTCCAACCCCCATCACATTTTCTTCTTGGGGCCTGATTTTCCTCAACCCCTAGAATCTAAAGCATCCTACTCCACCTCTAGTAGTAGTAATGGGAGGAAATGAAAATCAAAGACCAGAAAAGGAATTTAAAAAGGCATGAGGAAGGGGAAAGAATAGAAGAGAAGGGTGCAAGAGGGTGCCAAGTCTTGAGAGATAATAAGGAATATCCAGAGAGAACCAAAGTCCTTTCCCATGGAGAAACTGATGAGGAGTTAAACATATCAGGGAGTCATACCAGATTGATATCTTCTGACCCCCTCTGTCAATACTTTGCCACCCCGCAACAAGAAGCCATCTTTGAAAAACACAAATCAGGCCCATCTCTGAGCAATAATTCCCCATAGGGATATTTGGATTTTTCAACCTAGGAACTTCAGCTATCCATGGACAGTACAACTACTTGTCTTAATTGTGCTGTTCACTTTACCAGCCCAAGGAAGTTTCAATAAATAATAATAGAGATAAAGTAAATCAAACGCATACTCTATAGTTTTATGGAATATATGTTAGAGTCATTTTCATATCACTGGGCTATTCTAAGTACGTTTATTTAAAGAGTTTGAAATACTTAAAGAGATTATGATTTCAATTTAAAACATGTAATTGATTTCAGACTTGTGATATTAAATTGGAAGGTGCGAGAACATTTGATTTGTTTGGAAATAGCGTAAAAATATTTTAAGAGAGGTTCATTTGCTACATGTATATACTTATTTTTTTTAAGTTGCTTATTTTTTAATTTGTTTACTACATGTGTATGTTTGATTATTATTTTTTTAAGTTGCTTACATGCTTAGAATGATTTGCTTGTTTGGTTCCTAAGGATGCCCCACTCAGCAGTTGAGGTGCTTGAGAAATCAGATACATTAAATATGTAAATGAGGTATAAAATGTTAAAGGAAATTGAGTTACCTAAATTGGGATCAGACTTAATTGTTTAGAAAAATTTCAACTCTTAAACTTGAATTAACTAAATGTTAATAAAATAAATGAAAGAGACTGTTCTTATTTTTATATAATAGTTACTAGATTTAAAAATAGAATTATAAGATTTGTAGATTGAAGTAGGTTTCTGAATGCACAGCTTTCATAGATTAAATATGAATTTAAAACCCAATTAAATGTAAGAAGTCCTTGTAAAAATTCCCCTTGGACAATAAAATACTCAAACTGAAAGTAAGCTCCAAGAAAGCAGGGATTTTCTCTGCTGTGTTTACACTGGTGTCCTGAGAGCCTAAAACAATGTCTGCACATAGCAGCCAGTCAAAAATGAATACATGAATGCAGGGCTTGGAGCTGGGAATCCATTTGGAAAAATTTATTCAACTTCAACTTGGTATTCTTCTGAAGATCAAATGAGAGCAACCAGTCACACCAACACTAATGGAAAATGCTGTGTTCTAGCATATGTGCAGATTTAAGGAAATTTAAATTTTGGAACAGCATTATCAAGGAACTCTATGAATAACAAGAACCGTTTAAGTGTGGGACTGCAAAGATTTGTTACTTAATTGGTGATCACAGATGGATTACAGGAAGAAAAGAAGCAGGGAGTCAGAAATAAAACCAACCCTCTCAGGGCTCCCTCAGGATCATGTCCCACATGGTACTAAAACCAACGTAGAAGCCTGGCCAGATGCAAAGTGTTGGCCGCTTGGAAAAGGTCAGAATGAGCATAATGTGGCACTTTCAGATTTGGCTATGAAAAGCGTTAGGAAAAAAGTATGTTGATGAGAAGAATTTATGAAATACGAATATAGTACAAATCAAACCGCAGAGCATTTTGGAGGAAATAGGGCCAAGGCAGCAGAGCAGACAGTCACTTCCAAGACATGAGCTGAGCAGGGA
The DNA here is from genome assembly GCF_964194185.1 of Rhinolophus hipposideros. NCBI lineage: Eukaryota > Metazoa > Chordata > Mammalia > Chiroptera > Rhinolophidae > Rhinolophus > Rhinolophus hipposideros. The sequence continues at coordinate 99,429,776 of NC_138049.1, read as the reverse complement.
AGTAATTACAAGGAGCAGTAAGTAAAAAGAGGCAAGTCTGAGGAAATGATTGCCTTTTGTCTATTCATTTTTTTATGTTGTGAGATTTGGTTTCCCTGAAAGGTGTAGACTGAGGAGAACGTCTTATAATGGCAGCAAGAGTGTTGATGATGGGTAGATAAGGACATCGAAAGAGAAATGGTGGTGTTAAGGGAGAAATCTACATCAATTTGATGAACACTACTAGACACTTACTAGACACGAGCGCACAAAAATTAGCCAATAAAAATGTTGAAAGATTTATTCCTAGAATGTAGTACGTGCTAGGTACTACCCTATGCGTTGGGGATCCAGCAGTGACCAATACAGACAGGGTTCCTGTCCAACGGCGCTGACATTCTAGTGGAAATAATGAGAATCTGAATTAATGCCAATTTAAAATGTAACATAAATGCTGTATATAACTTCACGTGGTGATAGCTGCAATAGAGAAAAATAGTAAAGCAGGGGAAGGAGACAGAATGAAAGGATTTTATAAAATTGTTGGGACAAGGAGGAACAACACATCAGAGATGGCATTTTGAACGTGCGAGATAGAAAGCTGAGGAAGAAGAAAAGGATGTTGTTTATCCTGAGAATCTCCATCTCCAGAAATATCACTCAGTTATAGACAATGGCATGACAATTACCTCTAATTTCCCCCACATGATGGCAGCCTTGATTCTGAGACTGAGATGTCTTAAACTTCTTTTCTACCCTTTACCATCGCACTGACAAATGGTCGCACGTGTAAGGAACTGTCATTACAGGTCCTCTCACGGTATATTTCTAAGTAAATCTGGACCCTCTGGACCCAAAATATACGGTGTTGTTCATGACAGTTGACTACATAAAAATATGTGAAACATGTTTTGTGGTGAATTAGTTATGTACAGAAAGAACAAGAACTGGCTATGATTAAGATTTGGTTACAAGTGCACAGGAGATCTAGAAGAAAGAAATAGCAAAAACATGTTTATTTTTCTTCTCTAGCCTGAGTTAAAGGTGTAGGAGTAAAAAGTTAAGAGAGATCTTTTTGCATGCCTCTCAAAACGAATACGTAAATCCTTTGTCCCCTGTGTGACTTTAGGCTTAGGAAATCAGGAAAGCTAAGTGTTCAACTGCATCTGAAATAATTCAGAGTAGTTTCTTACATTGGTTCTGTTTTCAAAAGAAGAGTGATCATAGGATGACTTCAAACATTGATTCGTCCAACAAAAAGTATATGATTACAATAAACTAAACTAGTTAGAACTGTTGTCCTAGAATTCAAAGAGCCCTCAGAAGTCTCTCCCTACTGAACACGAAAAGCAGAAACCCAGTACACTCCAGGATCCCTGATATAAGGTCATTCAGCCTTTGCTTGAATACTTCCTGTGATAAGAAGCTCATTTCCTCATGAAACAGTCCCTTCACTTTTGGTCAAGTCTGATTGCTACACAGGCTCTCTGTATCCAGAACTCCAGGGCACCTTATGGTAACTTTCCCTGACTGCTTCTGTTCTGCCTCGTCAGGTCATTCCAAATTACATTAATTATTCTATAAATCCCTCAGGTAAGAAACACAAATGCAATTCAAACCCTCCTCCATTATAATTTTAAGAAATATTTAATATTAACTTCAATGTCGTCATACAATTCTGTGAATACATATTTAAGTCCCTATTCAGTAATATAAAATGGCATCTACTAAAAATGAAATTTATCTGGAAAAATATCGAAAATTCTAAAAATCACCGAAAGATTTATTCCTAAGGTTAAATATTGAGCAATTTTATACCATAAAATCCTTACTTTAGTTAATGGCTAGAAAGTCACTTGAATAAATTGACTTTTTAAAATAATTTATTTATTTTTACTTAACACCTATACATTCGATTCATGAAATAAAGGATAAAATATAATCTCTTAAAGCATTGGCTTCGATGTTATGAGAAGTTGCAAAAACAGACCCAAGGGGAAAAAAAATAAATGAGAAAATCTAATAAAACAAACCAAGTTAAACATTTCAAAGGTCACTTTTTAATTACTTTACAAAGCGTCCATTATGTAAACAAAGCTCTGCTCCACAAGTCATACTATCCCCCCTACCACCACTCTGACTCTTCGAGAAAATGGCTAAAATCATTCAAAGGGTTCCTTTCTCTCTGAATACTAATATTAAATAATCTTCTGTGAGCGTGATGCAGAGCACACACACACAAGGATTTATCCAAGACAGACGTTTTCCACAGAAGTTAAAAGCTGACCTGCATAATTCCTGTAAGTGCCACGTCTTTGAGGAGGTGAATCACTTCCTTTGCTTTAAAATATTTTCCACATCTCACACAGGTCCTTTCTCAATTTATTTTCTATTGAAAATGTTACTGTTTATTCATCGTTGGCTACTGAAAAAACTTTAATTGTGATAATAAACTCAATTTTTTTTCCCTGCAGTTTGATCTCTGTCACACAGGGTACTTAGGTTTTGTTCCTCACACAAGATATTAAGAGGTACAGTTCCCAGGAATAGAATACATGTGGTTAGAGGTGTGCTGGCACCTATGGTGTCACAGCATGGAGCGTTATTCCCAACTGGCGGCTGGGCCAAGGCAGAGGTGACAAGTGCTGGCTGAGCGGGCTGCTAGGTATCAGGGCCTGGACTCCAGCACACTCAGACTTCTGGAAACATTGCCAGTGATGGCAAACTACATGTTGTTTGCTTCTCTTCCATTAAAATTGTTTTTCTGAGCAGCCCAGGCAGGAGTGAGCGAAAAGCAGATAGCCTACTCTCCTGGAAGTCACTGGGTAAGGGTCCCTTAGTGGAAAAAATACACCTAGGCTTCAGCTCGGGCAGGTAAGAAGTCCCCACTCCACACTGACACTCTGAGATGTCCCTGGGGCTCTGCCTTACTCTCCCTGTGAACGTGTGTCACTGCTGCTGCCTTTTTGGTACCAAAATCTGTATTTGTCAGCTCAGGCTGCCATTATAAAACACCATAGACTGGGTGGCTTAAAACAACAGAAATTTATTTCTTACAGTTCTAGAGGCTGGAAAGTCTAAGATCAAGGTCTGGCAGGGTTCCGTTTCTGGTAAGAACTCTCTTCCTGGCTTGCAGAAGGTTGCCTTCTCCCTGTGTCCTCACATTGCAGAAAGAGAGAGAGAGAGAGAGAGAGAGAGAGAGAGATCTCTCTCTCACTCTTTTCATAAGGCCATAGCCCTATTGGATTAGGGCCCAACTTTTATGATCTCATTTAACCTTAATTAACTCCTAAAAACTCTAGCTCCAAATACAGTCACATTAGAGGTGAGGGCTTCAAAATATGAATTTTAGAGTGGACGCAATTCAGTCCATACCAAGTAGAAAAGAAATTGATTAAATAGAAAAGGAATAGCTTATAAAATCTCCAAGAAGTTTAGAGTATCAGATTCAGGAAATAGGCAGGAGCAAAAAGAAGCTGGACAGCCAGAACCATGCCCAACCATGCCCAAGCCATGGCCAGAACCATTCTGATGAGGACCCCACAGCTACTATTAGTATGCCACTGTGGAGGCTGACAGCCCCTGCTGCCTCCAAAGCCAAATGCTGGTGTCATGGGCCTTGCCACCACCACCAGCCTAAGTACTCACTTCCCCTGCTTCTGTTGGTCCCAATTCAACATCTCAGGCATCTGATTAAGCAAACCTAGGTCACAAACCAGCACCCTAGCTGCAAAGGATGCTGGGACAGCAAGACTTGGGCTTTTTCTTAGGTTCTTTAATGCAAGGCAGGCCTTACTTCCTACCAAGATTCATATGATACAGAGTTCTCTAAGACAGGAAAAAGGTTCAAATGCTAGACAGACACCCCTCCAAATGACAAATAACCATTATATTTTTTTCTTTTTTTTGAAACAAAACTTCCATAAAAAAACACACACACACATTTCGTACAACCATGAACTCTAATGTGTTCAATCTCTAATATGTATCATTAAAAAATTCTGACCATGAACAACTAAATTAATTTTATAAACTACTAGATCATGAATCACAATACGAAAAGCACAGGAATAAGATTAAAGTCAGGAGAAATGGAAAATATTTAGGAAGTTATCCAATTATCAGATAAGAGAGGATAAGGGCGTGGACTAGGGCACTAACTATGGGAATAAAACACTGGGGATGATATGAAATGCTTTGAAGATAAAATATTGACAGGACTTCCTGACTAATAGAATGTTAGTTGGGGTTAAAGAGAAAAAAGAACAAAGATCAAATCCAAAATTTCTAGTCCAAGATAAAAACTTATTTCTTAACTAAATTAAGTTCCCTCATCCCTCTCTGAATGAATATGTGATTATATCATTAGTTTGCCTAATAAATTTTCAAACACCAACAGTAAAAAAAAAAGATCTGAAATCTTGAACCAAGTAAGAAACCCTGGGTGAAAAAGTTAACACAAGAGACTAGGCCAAAACAGATCAAACTGATATCAGATGTCTACTTAAGAGCCAAAAAAAATGTATACACATGACTTGTATTCATCTTTTGTTATCAGTATATATTGAATATTACAATTTTAATACAGTTTTTTCCTTTCTTAAAATGTGTATACATTTTCTTTTTTGGCATCCTCTGTATATAACAGTCTTTCTAGGAAACAGAAAGCTTGGAGAAAATTTTTAACAAAGAGGGGATATACTTATACAGGGACAAAAAGAAAAGAAAATAATATCTGAAAGTGACTTACATGTATAACCACTATTTTTAGTATTCTTTACTGACATAAAGATACTCTGAAAATTTATAAATTAAAAATACCTAAATGAATTTACTCACAAAAGACTATAAAGAGGATACATGGAAATTAGCCTTGTGAAGCTTTTCCCAGAAATGACATGGTCAAAATACAGCAAAAAAAGGCAAGAGGGTGGAAGCCATAAACTGTAGATCAGTCAGATAGAAGTCAATCCTGAGCAAAACGTAGGAAAAGATTATCATATGACTGTTTTATTTGTTTATCTGAATTTCTCCTCTACCTGGCTATGAGTATCATGAAGGAAAAGGCTATAGCTTGTTCTTCTTTATATCTTTGGTGCACAAACTACACACAATGGCACATAGTATGTATTTAAGAAATAATGGTGGAAATGAATTGGACTGAACCAAACAAGTTCATTAAAAATAAGCTTTGTGAACAAAATAATGAAATGTGAGCTGAAATAAATAGAGTTGGATTTATTTGTTAGTAATTTTGAAAGCTCTGATCAAATGTCCACTGACACAGAGATCTTTAGTGGCAAATACCTGGGCTATGCACATGCTTTGGTTTAATATTTTTACCAAATACGGAAAATCAAGATTGTACGTATACCAAATTAACAAATGACTTGGGTTGGGAGGTAAAACTAACATACTAGATAACTGAGTGAGGAGGGAAAAATGTTAGAATGAGGACCAAATTAATGACAACAACAAAAACAATAAAAAGTCCTGCACCTCAGCAATTACAACAGATAAACCAATTGCCTTAGTACAGAATAGGGAAATGTAAAATGACTGAGACTTCTAATTCTCCCACTTTTGGTTGGCCAGAAAGCTTGAAATCTATTTTTCTAAAATCTAATTTAAAATTCTGGATAAAATAAAATGCATAACCTTTTAAATGTATAGCTAAATTTGAAAAAATATAAGGAAAATACCTAGGGACCAAAAACAAAAAAGTAAATGAAACATGAAAAAGTACATGAGCTAATGCTGGAGCAACCCTGGGATATGGGGTTAGGAAAAGAATGCTGGTATTACTTACTAACCAGGGTTTAGACCAATATGAAGTGGGTAGTTAGAAACAAGATCCCTTTATAAACCTGGGACCATCACTAAAATAGCAAAAAGAAAAAATTTTCGTATCTACCTATCTGCATAGGAAATAACAAAGACATTGGTCTTTTATTTTGTCTGAACTATGGGTGAGAAAAGAAAAAGGCTTCTTTCAACATTAGTAACCATTGACCTATCCATGTGTGTAACTGAGGTATAAATTTATCCTACCCAACTGGTCTGCACATCTCAACCACTGAAATTAATAGAAAAAGTATTTGGAAGCTTCTAATAACCCTAGAGTAGCAGGCAGAAACAAAAATAAGCCCCGTCTATAGTGACATGGCCTTAACACTGTAGTATAAGATTACAATAAAGACTCACTGAGGATGAGTTCACAATCCAAAACAACAAAACCCACAAGTACACACTCCACCAGAAAAGAGTCAGCAAATGTAGCAAACAGCAGGTCCAGAGCTACAAGAACTTTTGCTATAAACACCATATGTGTTTAAAATGATTAAATACTTAAAACAAATAATAAAAAAATGAAATAGCAAGACACCATGAAAAGTAAAAACAGTTAGAAGAAAATGACTGAAAAGAACTTCTAGAAATGAAGATATAGTCACTGAAATTTTAAAAGCTCAATGTAAGGGCTAAACAGACTACACAGCAGTGAGGAAAGGCTTAGTAAATCAGAAGAGATAGCTGAAGAAATTACTCAAAATGCAATAAAGAGCAATGTAAAGATAATACATATATGTTTTATATATATGTATATAACATATATATTTTTTAACATATATATTTTTTAAAGTCTAAGGAAATAGCACTGAATGAAAAGGAAAATGTATGTTTAATATGAATTACAAAAGTAGGTATTATGAGAATGGAAGAGAAAAACTATTCAAAGAAAGAATCCCTGATAATTTTCCAGAGTTTATGACAGATGTGAATCTTCAGATTTAGGAAGCAGAATGAGTCCTAAGTAGGAAAAATGAAAGTAAATCCACATGGAAACGTATCATTGTGAAACCACAAAACACAAGCACAAAGTAAAACTCTTTAAAACAATGCAAGAAATTGGCTGAAAAAGACCAATAGTACTAAAACGGACTTCTCAAGAGCAAAAATTAAAAGGTGGCAGGATTTCTCAAAGTACTGAGAAAACATAATTGTCAACCAAGAATTCCATACTCAGCTAATCTGGAAATCAAGTGAAATAAATACTCAGAGTTAACAATTAAAAGACCCCCTCTGAAGGAGCTACCAAAAGATGTACTTCAGGAATAGAAAAATTGAAACCAGAATGAAGTGAAAAAAGACAACATTGAGCAAAGAAACTGGAAAATACAGGGAAACTCCAAACATTCACTGATTTTATAAAATAACAATAATTGTATAAAATAACTATATAATATATAAGAACATATAACATTTATATATTATATAAATAATAACAAATAAATATAAAATAACTATATAATAATTGTATAAAATAACAATAATGATGACTAATTTGAGTAACATAAAAACAGGGTGGAATTAAAATATTTAACACTGATAACATAAAATGGGAGGAATGTGATTAAAGTTAATCATATTAATCAGGTGATTAAAAATATTAATTTTAGATTCTTTGAATTCAAGCATGCTTGTACATTTTTAATGATAACCACTAAAAGAAAGAGAAAATAAAATTTCCAGACAAGCAGTGGAGAAAACAAATAAGAAAAAGTTAGTTAGCAAAACAAAAGGTAGGAGAAGAGAGGGGGGAAATAAAAAGGCACAGAAAAATACCAGGATAAATAGAAAATAAATATGATAGAAATAACGGCAAACATCATTAATCAGTAAATTGAGTAAAACTTGCACAAAAAAGTGAAAGTCATCCATATGTCATTTACAAGGAGACACAACTGAAGTGTAAGAACATGGAATGTTTGAAAGTAACAAGATGGAACGCATATTTTTATGTGTGTTGCTTAATGTGGATATTCACACATTTTGATGTGGTTATATCAAAGTGTTTGATTACCACAGGCTGGCTCAGATCCTTTGGTGTTATTATGTAATATTCTGTCAATGTATTGTGGGCTTTAGATATAGGTCTAGATAAGTTTTTTTTCCCCAATAAACTTTAGGATGTAAAGAATGATTATAGATATAATCAGTTACTACATAGCATAAAAGGAAAGGTTCACAGGAAGATGAAGCAATTCTAATCAAATAATATAACCTCCAAATATATAAGGCAAAAACTGACAGAATTACAAATGGAAATATACACATCTGGAAGTTTTTATACACCTCTTTTGATTCTTGATAGATCAAAAAGAAAAAAAAATAACTCCTATGAATTATAGCAAACTTGGACCACAAAGTCAACAGGCTTGAACCAAACAACAAATATGGAATACTGCATGGAAGTTAATTAGCTATTAAAAGATTTTAAACAATCTGAAATCGATCTTTGGAATCATACATCAGGTGGAGAGCTTGGTTAAGTGACCTCTAAGATCTCAACTAACTCTGGGATCGTTCATTGTTTAGTCTAGTTTCAATAAATATTTCACTCAAAGATTTAAAAACAAGGCTTTCCCCACCCCCCATCTTTTTTTTTTCAAAACTGGGTAAAGTTCTAGGATGAGTTATAGCTTGAGGTAGAAACCTCAACATTCCCACTGTGCTCCACTTTGAGTTTGGTGTGGGGTGGGGATCACCAAGCTAAACCCAAAGAAAACTTCATGGGTGTAGTCCAAAGGGAACCAAATCAAACGAACCAACAATTTTGCACAAATTCCCATGAGCCAAAACCGCTGAATTTCACTCAGCAACAAAGACCTACATTAGACCCCCCTCAACAACGGGAGCCAAATTTTCCTAAACCTCAGACATGTCAAAGCCCTGTTCAGTTTGAAAGATGAGCAAAAGGCTAGATTTTTTAGAATTGACTTAAAACTATTCAAGTTTCTAACATTTTGGAGCCTTTCAATACAACATTTTGGAATCTTTACAATGGAATAAAATTAGAAGAAATAAATCATACAAAGCCCCGGTACCCTTTGCCAAGAAGCAATATTTTCTCCCAGACATTCACCGCGGGGGGAAAAAAAGTTTGTGTTGATGTTCAACAAACAAATGAAAGCAGCATTCTAGAAGGGGAAAAAAAAATAACAACGCACATGTTGAAATAATATAATGGACTAAATTTACAACTAACATCTTTGTAAAAACAGACTTGGCCCAAACATCAGTCTGTATATATAATTACAATTCTACTGTTACAAAAACAGATAAGGACAAAAGGGCGCCATCATTTAATTGGTTCATACAGTACCCACTTGTGTGGAAAACAGTGCCGTATGTACTGATGTATGAATTTACATTTGCAAATTTATGATATCTCAGTGTCCCCCTTTTTAGAGCATTCAATTTCTTTATTTACCTTATATCATTTTAAGGGAAGCATTAGGGTTGTATTATCTTCACTGATGCTGATGTTACCACCAGGGGTGGGGCTCCTGGGAAGGGTATAGTGGGGAAAGGGCAAGGAGGATGGAAGAAAAATTAACACAAGAGTCATCTGTTCCATGACTTTGGCTTTTTCTACAATTCCCTTAGACTTTTGTACATGTAATTCCATTTCCTTGGAATGTCATCCAGAATGCCCGTGTTTCTGAATTTGCAATCGGTCTTACAATCAGTGCATAGATTTCATATGGCAGAATTTCTTTTCTTACATGAAAGTGATTAATAACTTAACAAGTTCTGGCATCTCAAATAAAGCAAATACAATTAGTTTCAATTCCCCAAGCAAACTATCAGTTCCCTGAGAGCAGACATGGCACCTTGATATTTGTTAGTTTTTCCCACTGTACTTATCACAGTGCTCTCAGTGAGTATGAATTGACTGGTTTAGATTGGCTTTCACTCAACTTTTTGTTCAATAAGGTAAATAACTGGAAACAAAAAGATAAACAAGACAACACCAACACAAAATTGACTGAAGCATATATAAAAATGTACAAAGGAAATGGGTCAGGTGATTTTTTAATGGGCAGATTGTGCTCATTGGTAGAGGAAGACAAGATGGGCTTATCAAAAAGTACATTAACCTAAAAACTAAAAGAGGGAGAATGGAATCTAACAGGCTCAGGGGAAGTTAATATTGCACCCTACTTTGACAGCTTAACAAAGGCTAGAAATAACTGGCCATTAAGCAAGCAGCTTTGCTAAAAAGGGCAGGATAAGGTATAGTGCGTGTTATACGAGTAAGTAATAGGCTAAGGTAACTATAGAAATAAACACTACCATTCCATCAACATGTATTTAAATCCCCTTTTCCCCCAGGTACCATTATATTCGGTAAGATGGGAGTGGGAGGGAGAGGAAAGGTAGGGAATATAAAAAATGAATACAACACAGCCCTTTCCTTAGTATGTACAGGATGCAGACAAATAAATACAATTACAATATGATAAGCGCCGTGTATCAAGTATCATGGTTACAAAGGAGAGGGTATAAATACTTCTGTCTGAGAGAACCAGAAAAAGTTGTTAATAAGTGACTTTAAAAACCTAAGACATTTTTATATAATATAACATTTATATAGCTCACAACATTTGAGCCATTAAAACATAAATTTGATGATCTGATTTGAACACAATTACCATTACAATGAAAGAAAAATCTTCATAATATAACAAAGCTGTTTCCACATTTCAGAAGACTATACAATTAAAAACAAACACAAAAGCCTTCACTGCTCGGTTTAAAACAAGCTGTCAGCACCAAGTACCTCCTAACAGGAACTGTGTTGTTTTGTCTTGTTTCACTTTCTGGACCTTGTTCCTGTATATTCTCATGGGCAAAAACAGAACGTGATGATGTACCTTTTCATGACCCAAAAAAGTAGGCGAGAACACTGTTTAACTCTAGAATCTTTCTTGTCACCAAATAGTAATTGCCTTTTCATTTTTCTCTTCCTCAATTACCCCTTCTTCCATACTCAAATCATTCAGCAAGAAACAAACAAACAAAAACCCCGACACCCACATTCCATGTAGAATGTCAGGGAGCTTGGACAAGGGAAGCAGATTAGCTTGATCTCATTTCTCATTTCAGAGTCAGAGTTTTTTCCCTTTCCCAATTCCATAGAGAAATGGAGAATCAGCTGTTTCATCTGCAGTTTCTGTAGACTGGAAATGCAATTTCTGGCTTTGTGACCAAGTCCGCTGTAACAAAGCCAGTGGCATGCCCTGTGGAATTCACTATAATGAGATTTTAACAGTATTGGCATTATGTATAAATTCAAGGAAAAGTACATCTTGAGGAATGATGAATATAATAAGAGTTCAGAAGTGTAGAGTTAGGAAAATGCACTACTTTTTTCTTTCAGAGAAACAAATACATTCATGGAGAAGAAAAACTGAAGTTCTATCAATTCACTCATTCCACAGATATTTCTGAATGCTTACTACATAGCAGGCACTGATTGAAGTGCTGGGAATGCAGCAGGGAACAAGACATGGAGCTTACATTCTAGTTGAGGGGAGACAAGCAATCAGTAAAAAAGAAAAAGATCAGAAAACACAAGTGCTCTGAAGAGAATGAAAATAGTGCGATGTTCTAGAAATTAACTAGACACATTATTTAGATTGGGAGGTCAGAGAAGGCCTCTCTGAGGAGGTAACATTTCAGTAAGAGATCTGAGTGACAAGGAGGAACACTGAGGGATGAGATAATAGGCCCAAAGCAAGAACAACATTGGCTATTCTGGGAAGAGACAGAAGGCCACTGTGGTTGGTACAAGGGGAAGGAAAAGGTAGTTCTGAGGGGCCAGCATATGCTAATCATGTAAGATTTTGTAGACAATGTAAGGGAATCTGGATTTTACTCAAAGTTCAACAGAAAGCCTTTGGAGTGCTGTAAATGGTGAAATGATTAAAACTGATTGACATTTTAAAAGCTCATTTAGGCTACTGAGTGGTTGGCAAATGGACTAATGGACTAAGGGTGGGCAAGAGAGCAAAGGATTTGAGGGTTGCTGCAACACGGAGTAGGGTGGCAATAGTGAAGAAGAAGAAAAACGGATCGATTTGGGAGATACTTTCGAGTTCATTCAAGATTTGCTAATGGGAAATAAGAAAAAAGAGCAATCAAGGATGACTGGAGCCATTTACTAAGATGAGAGCAACTGAAAGAGGACAGGTTTGGATGAGGATCAAGAGTTCCTTAAAATAGTTTACTTTTTAGATGATCATAAATGTCCAAGTGGAAATGTCAAGAACATGATTAAATAGATACAGAAGTCTGAAGTTCTGGGCATAAAATAGAGCTAGAGATACAGATTTGATAGTCAATGACACAAAGAATGTATTTAAAGCCATGGGACCAAATAGGATCCCAAAGACATCAAGAAAAGAAGAGTTGGTCCAAGGATGGCGCCATCAGTGTAAAGGGCTCACAGAGAAGAGAAGGAGAAGAAAACAAGCAACTGCCAACTAGGTAAGGGAATAGGATAGTGTGTGAGGGCATTTGGGTCCTCTGGGAAGGTGAAACAAAGATAAGATTACACATACAACAGATAATATAAGAGGAGGGAGCAGGAGTGGGTAAAGAGAGTTTCAGACATTATGTAGGTCTGACATGTATGAATGGAGGAATGGAAGGAATAAACGGGAAGAACTTCAGACCACAGCACTCGGTTCTATGAAAGACTTGGCTTGGCCAATGGGGACTTCCTTATCCAATGTATCTATTAAAGGAATCGTGTGTAGTGAAAGAATGTCCCAGTTCTAGTACCAACAAAGACAAGAACAACTTTTCGGGGGAGATCCAAAATGGCAGAGTAGATAAACACTGTGTGTGTTTCCTTCCGTGAACACGTGTAATTAAAATTACAACTAAATTACAGATCAACCTGTAGAATCAACTGAAGTCTGGCTGAATAGTAGTTTTACAACTAAGGATATAAAGAAGAAGCCATGTCGAGACTGATAGGAGGGGTGGAGATGCAGAATGGAACTGGGTAACCCAAACCTCCATGCGGTGGTTGAGAACTGGGAGGGATATCTCGGCTACAGAGGTTCCCCTCCCAGAGAAGCAAGGGGCCTCAGCCTCACACCGACTTCTCCAGCCAAAAGTACTGGTACTGGGAAGAGGAGCCCCCACAACATCTGGCTGTGAAAAACAGTGGGGATTCTGAGCATCTGGGTGGGATTGAAGGCAGCGGAAAACCCAGTCGTCCTCTTAAAGGGCCCGTACACAGACTCTGTCACTCCCAGGCACTCATCTTGAGCTCCAGCAGAGGGACAGTAACTCAGGGGGTGTTGGAGACATACATGGGGCGGATGGGGTTGTGTGACTTCTGCACACGTGCTGCAGGAGAGTTGGCATTTTTCCTGTGAGAAGTTCTCCAACCATGCAGCTGGCAGGCGGGCACTATCTTTCTTACGTTGAGCCCTCCCCCTACGCTTACGGCCAAATCTGAATCTGACTGTCTGGTGAGCTCCACAGCTCCACCCTGCTGACTCACTAGGACCTCACTCACCCTACCCAACGACCCCAATGCTGGAGGCACTTTCTCCAAGAGCAGCCAGCCCTTGCCTGCATTGCACTCTTTCCTGGAAAACTCTCAGAGTCCAACAGACCCCAGGTGGGCAGCCAGTGGCCTCTGTGTGCTCTGAGACTTCTGCTGAGTAGCTCCAGGCTCAGCAATGGCACCAGATCAGAATTTACATTAACCTGGTGACCACAACTCTTCCCACTGTAGTTGACTGCCTGAGACCCTGCCTCATCCAACTTACTTGCCACATGAGGCTTCATTAGTGGCTGAAACTTAAGGGAGCTGGCAGGTAGCAGCAGGCCTCAGGGTGTCCTGGAATTTTGTGGAGCTACCCCAGGCCTGGTACTGGTGGCAGATATTCTCGGTTTGCAGCATGGTCTCTCTCACACACCTCCAGGGTTAGCACAGGCAGCGAACAACCACAGATTGATTTGTAGCTCTTACCAGGCTGGTCACAGGCATAGGGTGACCTGGGCTTGCACCAGAGCCTCTCAAAAGAGGCCCCAGAAACAACATACTTGAAGGTTGACTTCAGATCACAGCACAACACACCTAATTAGCCCCACAAGTGGCACACACAAAGGGCAGTCTCAACAGGCACCAGAGCCCACTGGGGTAAATCCCATTAAAGGGGTAAGCCCCTGCACAGCAGCTTCTAGAATATGGATGTGGCCAAACCCCATAACCAATAAGCCTGAGAGTCAATCCCACCCACTGACATGCCAACAGCAACCACGGCTCAACTATAACAGGAGGGCACACACAACTCACACACAGGACACTCCTGGAGAACTGAGTGCAGGTGACCAGGGAGACTGTGCAAGGGACCCACAGGACACCCACTACACAAGGTCACCTGGCCAAGACTGAGGGACATAGCATATATACCTAATACATAGAAAAAAACAGAGAGGCAGCCAAAATGAGGAAAAAAAGAAATACATCCCAAATGAAAGAACAGGAGAAAACTCCAGAAAAAGAACTAAATGTACTTGCTTTTCTTGTGTTGCAAATTTAACTCACAAATATTGAAACTTATAATGAGTACAACACATAAATCCACTGCATAAGTTTATTTGTGTTTTAATTGATTTTAATGACAATTTTTGAAATTTTATTTTTTTTATAATGGTTAGATTTTAAACATTGCTGTACTTAAATATCCCTTATTTGCATGGCAGATGAAAGAGCCTTTTGATGAAAATAAGCTAAATAATTCCACATGACATCTTCTTAAGTCTTTGCCAGGACAATGGAATAATCATATTTGGTAAAGTGCTTAGCTTAATCTTTCTAGGTCTCAAATGTCTATAAAATGGTAGTTCTTTTCAGAAAAAATACCACCATGTTGATTTTTTTTTTTTTTGGCAATTTGTCCTAAAAAGTAGGTGTGACAGAATTTCCCTGTTTATTTGAGCAAATCTTTGAAAATGCACTTACAATATACTCTCTTCATGCAAAAACATTTGACCAAAAAGATGCTACTCACACCAACCTTGTGGTAAAACTAAAACTTTTTAATAAGCAGCTTTCTCTTATAGCTACAGTTTATTTCAGAATAAGTCTTAAATACACCACCAAGGTAAGTAGATTGAGAAAATATAAATGATTGCTTGTGCTCATGAATTTGAATTTCTGGAGAAATTCCACAGTTTGGCAGTTTAAGCCCACAGTAATATTGTATGGGGTTCCAGGCAAGAAGAAGGAATTGCCAAGAAACTCTGGCCTTCTCCCATGACCCAACCGCCCACGTTAGAAAAAATGACTGGGAAGCAACTTTGTCAAGAACAAGACTTTCACTACAGAATAGCCACCCAAAACCCAAACTATAAACAGCCACTCATTCAAATGCACTATTTTTAACAAGAACACCTGAATTATAAATGTATGTTTTTCTTCTTTGAGCTCCTAAAAATCAACTTCATTTGTAAAGTGTGTGCATACCTGAGACCAGTATAATTATAGGCTATCCGCCTATGAAGTTTTAATAGCCAGGGATCCCAAAGGAACTGTAACAGCGCTGTTTCTTTATTTTCAGTATTTTAGCATGAAGAAATGAACCTACACTTTAGGAAGCTGCTGTGTTGGAAAATTTTTTAACTGCCAAATAAGTCATCCAGAAGCAGCGTACTGTAGCGACCAAGGGTACCTACAGTCCAGAATCAACACACTGCAGCTGCATTTCAATAGCAGCACCAC
This sequence comes from Rhinolophus hipposideros, assembly GCF_964194185.1. NCBI lineage: Eukaryota > Metazoa > Chordata > Mammalia > Chiroptera > Rhinolophidae > Rhinolophus > Rhinolophus hipposideros. The sequence continues at coordinate 99,414,205 of NC_138049.1, read as the reverse complement.
AACCCAAGGCCAAGAGGATGGAAAATGTGATAGGTTACACCACAGAAGACGACGGAGGACAATGAACAATGAAGAATGAGTGGTGAGTATAGGGGGCAGGGCAGAAGACATGTCCCCCAACACAAAGAAGACAACAAAATGATGACTACGCCGGTTCTGGGAACAAACTGAGAGGACCAAAATTATGTGAAAACTAGGTCATTGTGAGAAATGAATACTGCTAATGTCAGGCTCTTAAGAAAAGAAAGAAGCTAAATTTGAGCCTTTGATGAGTTCATATTTTAAAGAGAATACTTAGTGGTTGGCAAAGAAGTATTTTTTTCTAATAGAGCTGAGTATAATAACATCAAAGAATATCATTCTTTCAATCTTTCCTGGATAAAAGGAAAAAAGAAAAAACCCCCACTATCTTCTGAAGTATTCTGATAAAAGTATTAGGTGGGGAGAGAGCACTGGTGATAATTTGATCAACCCTATCTGTCATCAACATGATTGATTTTAATACATTTTGTTGTTGTGAATATTCCAAAACGACGATGAAACACTGTATCACTCATATCATCATACCTGGTGAAGCACGGAGGGTAAATTAAGGTTATGTAGCTTAGAGCCAGGCTTAAATCCTGGCTGTATCCCATATTAGCCCTGAGATCCCTGCAGGTCACTTAGTGTTTCCATGCTTTCCTTTCCTTTCCCCTAGAAGGAGGATGGTATTTCCACTTTCATAGTATAGTTGAAGGGATTAAATTAGTTACTCCATGTAAAGCACTGTGTCAGTGAGGACCCAAACAGGAAATACTCGTAGATGATAGTGAATACTCCATTAACTGACGGCCTTTTTACAAAGATGTGGGACATACGGGGGAGCCACCAAGAATAGTACTGAAACCCTAGGCTAATTGTAGTGGACCTTTTACCACCCCTACGCCTGGAAGTACATGGGGGAAGGAGATTACTGGAATTCAGAAATTGAGAGAGTTATGGAGTAGGCTGCCTTAAGAAGTAACTGATATGTCTGAAGAAAACAGCCAATTCAAGGTGACCTTGCAGGGGGAAAAATATTTTGGCCTCATTTTCCCTTCTCCTGTGATCTCCTGCTGGGGCTTTCCACTGGCTGAACCCCACTGAGAAGGCAGAGGGCAGGAAGCAGGTCGATGAGCCCGCACAGGTCCTGTGAGGACAGAGAACAGGTGGAAAAGAGAAGACAGGAGATCTGCAGAGGCAAATGATGAGATCCAGCACAAGCACTTCCATGTACTGAGACCATCTGATAATTTTAAGCATCTTAACTTCTACAGATACACCCTGACGGGAATTAATCATATCACACTGATCAGTATCAATCGTGAAGATTAACTCAGCTCGATTGCAGTTCAAGATTAATACAACCTATTTTCATCTTGACAGATATAGACCAGGAACTTATTAATATTATTTATTCAATTCATTATGGCCGAGGAGAAAAGAATGAGCAAAGAGGTATCACAGGAACTGGTTGAGGCCTTTCGCAGACGGTCCCACAGAAGCTGCTGCCGTACTTTGTAACTAACCCAAATCCATAAGGAGAGGTGTGGTGGGGCACGTGTCTGACACACACTCTGCACCCACAGCAGAACAAATGGAGAGTCATAAGGGGGCAGGGGAGGACTGTATACAATCCAGCTTTTTATTTATTGTAAATAAAGACTATCTAATTCTGAAATACATTCACTGTAGAAAATGTTTGGAAATAGCAATCTGAAACCTACTTTCTTATTTCATCCCTTAGAAATATACTGTAAAAGGGGTGAAAATTTCGAAATTACGGAAAAGTTGATTTTAAAATACAAAATGTGAAAGTTAACAAATATTAGGTCATGAAACACTGTATTTACTAATAATGAATATTTCATATACAGTTGGTTGCAAAGTCAAATGTAAGGTGCCTTTTTAAATTGTAGTAACAAATCATATTTTTATTACCTAATTAATTCAAAGTACAAGACCGTGTGAGTCATTTGTAAATGGGGAAAAGTCAACACATTTCTTTGTATTTATATAATTAGAATATTAATACATTTTTATTAGAATAAACTTTATAATGTAACAGTTACTAATATAGTCATATAAGCTAAGACAACACTTTCTTCTAATCTACATGCCAAATGATTCCATAACGGTAAGCATCTCTAAGGGGGTTTTCGGTAATATATTATGGTGAAAGAGTGAGTGAATCTAAACGGGTGAAACACACTGATACAAGGTAATGATGTAACAGAGGCTGGAGAAATAGGTAGAGGCCAATTCTGGAAAGTCTTGCACGTGAGGCCTCGAATAAGGGGCTTAAACTTCATTCTGTAGACAACAGTAAATCATTGAAGATTTTCAGCTGGGGAGGGATAAAATTGGGTGCAATAGTTTAAAATGACTAACCAGCAGTGCAAAATGACCTGCGGGAGCGGGAATCTAGAGGAGGAGGCGAGCTGGAAAAGCAGGTGGGCAGGCACCACTTATGGGCAAGGACCTGAACGGAGGGTGGTGTAGGGGAATGGGCAGACTGAGAAGGCGACAGTGAGGGAGAGGGAAAGAGAAGGGAGGGCGGGGGAAATGGGCTGTGAAGGAAGAATGGATAGGACTTGTTATTGTCCAAATGCAAAGGACAAGGCTACACGAGGTCTCAAAATAACTCCCAAGTTTCAAGCAAAAACATTTCGTGCCACCAATAGGAGGAGAGCAAGCAGAATAAACTGCACTGAGCTGATAAACCAACAAAGGGAGAAGAGAACATTATCCAGATGGCAATAGCCACAGGCAGAGGAAAATACAGGGACAGAAGAAATCCACTGATGGAAATGTGAACTTCAGTGAAGAAAATATACAGACAAGATTATAGTGACGAGGGCTGGAAGCGGAGTTGCCAGATCAAATACAGGTTACCCAGTCAAATTTGAATTTCAGATAAATAACAAATCATTTTTTAGTATAAGTATGACCCACGCAACATTTGGGACATAGTTACACTACAAATTTATTCATTGTTTATGTGAAATTCAGATTTAACTGTGTCCCGCATTTTCGTTGGCTAAATCTGGCAACCCTCGCTGGAGTGAATTAGGAGATGAACCTCTAACAGAGTCAGACTGAACTGGAGACAAAGGCCTACGTGGAAAATTTAGTAAAGAGAAACACAGGCTTAAAACTAAAGAAAACGAGTCTTTCTCTGCTCAATTTTTTAAAACCACCAATTTCCCCAAAGTAACCATAGTCATTCTTTTCACAACACGGTGGCCATCAGGAGACAGGACGCACTTTGGTTTAAAGGTGACTATAATAGTTCCTTCAGCATCATGCTCAAGAAGATTTTACTGAGGGAGTTTCGCACTCACTTTTTTGTCTGTACTTCTAATCTTGGAGAGGCTGAGAACATCAGGTAAATTGCCAAGCAACTTTTTCAATGTACTAAAACTATGATATATGACTCATTACAGTGAGTATTTGAACATGTTTACAGTTCAAATAAAATGTTATGTGTTTTTATATGTCTAACAAATGAGAATGATGGTTATATCACTGAGATATTTCCAAACTGCTGTTCATTACTTATTTTGTCAAGTAATGTCTAAGGAGAAATCTTTTTACCATACCTGCACTTTAATAAATTTACTTGAGGCTACTTAATATACAACCCTGTTGTACTCTTAACTGCTCCTTAAAGAATTTGCAATATGTGAGGTGAAACAGAAGAGTTATACTCAATATTGTTTTTAACGAAGTCAGAGTATACTGTACTTAATATATATATAAGCCTCTTTATAAGTCACTTTAGAAGTGACACACAATGCACCAGCTAGTTACCAGTAGGACAGAAATGAAGTAGCCTCTCAGCATCCAAAGGAAAACTATCATAAATAACTCTCATCTATCAATTCACTTAGGGCAGAATGGCAGTAGTCACGGAATGGCTCATGAGAAAGCAGTGGTCACCCACAATAGAGCCTCACCACCCAGATCAGCACACACACATGGCCTGGAAAGTCAGGACGTGCCAGAACTCTGAGAAGATCCATCAGGAAACATTGTCTAGCATATCTGAAGCCTTAGCCAAGAGAAGGAAGGGAGCTCTTAGGGCAACAAACCAGCACAAATCAGAGATGCTAAGACTTTCCTAATTGGAGTAACACGATCTTCAAGCTCCACGACCAATGTTTGGTATATGTCCTAGGAGATCAATTATGAGGAAGAGAAACCTGGTTGCTTCCCAGTAGTCATTCTCCCCCTCTTACTGAGTAACTAAACCCCAAACTTTAGTTGGGCAACTAATGAAAAGAATTACAGGCTCAGCGATACTGCAGGTTTGGTTCCAAACCATGGCTATAAAGGGAGTATCACAATAAAGTGAGTCGTGATATTTTTGCTGGTGGAGGGTCTTGCCTTCAATATGTAAAAAATGTCACGTGTATGAAGCACAATAAATCAAAGTTCAATAAAATGAGGTATGTCTGTATAGTTCTCTGCCTCACTTACTGCTTAGTGTGGCCATGTGATTAAGTTATGGCTAACGGGATCAAAATGAAAATGTTGTGTAGGACTGCCAATAATCCTTTTTTAAAAAGAAACACCTACAACCTTTTCCAACTCTCTCCTTCCTGCTGCCTAGAAGGTGCATCTCTGGGCTGAAGTTCAAGCAGCCACCTTGTCCCACAACATGATGCAAATGGTGGAACAAGAGAGAAGGAGCCTGGGTCCCCAGTGGTCATGGAGCTGCCAATGCATCCTTGGATTGCCAATCTCCAGGTTTCTTTTATGTGTGATAAGAAATGTTTATATCTTTAAGCCGCTGTTAAGTTTTTCTGTTACAGGTGAATCAACACCTCATTGACTCAACTAGAATGTTTGTATATGAGGTCTAACAATTAAGTTAGCAAATCTGTTGCAACAATGTTGCTAATCTTTTTTGATATCAGAAAGATTATTCGTTATGAATTTGTACCAACTGGACAAACAGTTAACCAAATTTACTATTTGGAAGTGCTGAAAAGGCTGCGTGAAAAAGTTAGACGACCTGAACTTTTCATCAACAATCCATGACTCTTGCATCACGACAATGCACCAGATCACACGTCACTGTCTGTGAGGGAGTTTGTAGCCAGTAAACAAATAACTGTATTGGAACACCCTCTCTACTCACGTGATCTGGCCCCCAGTGACTTCTTTCCTTACCCGAAGATAAAGGAAATACTGAAAGGAAGACATTTTGATGACATTCAGGACATCAAGGGTAATACGATGACAGCTGTGATGGCCATTCCAGAAAAAGAGTTCCAAAATTGCTTTGAAGGGTGGACTAGGCACTGGCGTGGGTGCATAGCTTCCCAAGGGGAGGACTTCAAAGGTGACCATAGTGATACTCAGCAATGAGGTATGTAGCACTTTTTATGGGATGAGTTCGCAAACTTAATTGTCAGACGTCGTATGTATTTAAAAAATCTCAAACTGTTTGTGGCCTAACATACAGTAGAAACCTAATAATGCATGTTAGTTCTTCTTTATCTAGTATGATATTAATACAATCAACCCCAAATATATTGACATCTGTAACCCTCCCATTATTAAACAGATGAGTTAATTATTAGATACCACAGAAGGACACAGCCAAAATGTGAACAAGCCCCACTCTATTCTTTAATTTCTATAGTCACCCTGGAAGTCCTCAATCCTTAAATATCTCAGAGTTATCTTCAAATTCATTTGGCTTTGTTGACTTCGCCTGTTAGCTCGAGGCAGAGGTTTATCTGTCTAGCTTGCTTTCTTATCCCTCTTCTTCTGGCATCACCAACATCCAGTCCTTTGGTGGACCCTCTCCCCATCTCCAAATAGTACAGATAGGACTATCGATCAGGTTGGGGAGATCTAGATAAAGACAGTACTCCAACCTCTAGTGAAAGTGATTGGTTTGGGGACGGACATGTGACTCCACAATCCTCACGTGGATATTCTACTTAAGCTAGTAGGAAAGACCAATGTCCTGTTTGGGGTCACGGTTCTGCAAGCCTGTAAACTTGGCGCTGCCAGCCACCTGGAGGAAACTGAGACTGAAGTTAACCATCTCTAGACTTCCTAGTAACATAAACCAGTAAATTCCTTTTTCTTTGATTTGAGGTGGGTTGCTACCCCTTTTCACTGAGAAAATTCTGGAGACTAACATTAGACTGGTCATTTTTCCATGTGACCTAGCAACTTCAGTGACATAGTAAGGATAAAATAGATTGGGAAACTACAGAATCAACAATGTTTTAGTATCCGTCTTAGTATCTTCTTAGTACCCTAAAATTGTGATTCACATTACTCATAAAATGCTGGTCATATACTATTATTAACGTCACATGGAAATTGGGAAATCTTTGGAACCATGCCTTCATCTAATATAGACATGAGGCTGTTGCCATGATTTTCATCCTTCTCATTATATTTAGAGAAGCTAATCAAGTTTTTACGTCTTATCAACATTTAGAAGATAGTTTTGGAGTGCTACTTAAGTGTTTCATTATTCTGGTGGCTTCCTTGGAAATCCAAATTTTATTGTCTTGATATAAACACTCTACCAGAAACATGGATAGCACAGCAACTTTTGGTAATAATTTCTCCCATTAAAGAAGCAATTTCATTTTTTTAAAGTAGTGTGCTGCACAAGTTTGCTATTTTTTTAAAAAAAAGGATATGTCCTAGTTGTAACAATAATCCTGATTTTGTCTCAGTGAAAAGAAAATTTGGTGTTCTCATGACAAACTAATCAAAATTAAATCAGAAGTAAAAGGAACGTTGATTTTCAAAGGTCCTAGTGGTTGAGAGTAAACACAAGTTAGTAAATATACATTTGAATCTCTACAGAGTTATGAAGAATATTTCGCCTACGAATAAGAATAGTTCCTAACACAATTGGCTGTGTACCCAAATTCAAAATGAAAATACACACGCTCCTAAGTGAAAACATACTGTACTTCAATTATCATTTCAATTGAGGCAAAACAGGGTCTCACAGGAGATAAATATTCTTAACAAGTATAGAAAAAATTATGCCACTGGGGTTTTCTTTTTTATTTCAACTGTTTAAGCTTTTGTAACAAAGTTTTTAGCGTTCTGAAAGTCTTTTACGGCTCTAAATATGCAACAATTATATGAACAACAAGATTTAATTGGAATGTATTGAGTGTATGGCTCTATAATGGGAATTTCATTAATTAAAGTAGATAGAAATACAAAAGCATTCGCTGTAAACAATTTGAGGAATGGAGAATCTAATTTGCCTATTGCACAACAAAGAAAAACACATGCAGTTACGTGAATAACTGTGGTTTGCACAGCAACTGCATGTTTATCTAATACTTTCAGATTTCATTAATTTCACAAATATTCACTGGGCACTTACTATGGACCAGAACCATTACAGGTGCTTGGGAATCATCAGTGAACAGAACAGAAGATTCCTATCCTTAGGAATCTGACATTCTTACAGAGGAGGCAGATAATGTACAACACACAGTGCATAAGTAAATATATGTCAGAGTATGAGGGGGGAAAAAAGAAAAGAAAACGCAGAGTAAAGTAGTGGGGTCAGTGGTAGGGGAAGAGGGCTGGGCTACAGTTTTAACTGGGGCGGTCAGGGTGTGTGCCTCATTAAGAGGGCGACTTTCCAGCAAAGCCTTTAAAGAGATGACAGTGTGAGCTATGTGAGTATCTGGGGAAGAGCATTCCAGGCAGAAAAAACAGCCAGACAAAAACCCTAAGGCCAAAGAGTGTTGGCCTGAAGAGTGTGGAAACCTGAAGCAAAGTGAGCAAAGTGGAGAGTATTAGGAGAAAAACCTACTCTAAGGTCAGGCTCCTTTGTTTATAAGGGGGAAGCAGACCATGGAGGGCCTTTTGGGCAGGAGAAGTCTCATTACTTGGGCCCAGTGCACAATGAAAACGCAGGGCCCCTTGTTCAAAAAGAGATAAAATGCTGTGAACAATATTAAAATATAAAGCGGTTATACCTTAAAAATATTTTAGTACTTATAAGACAGGGATTCCTTATAACCAGAGGAATAACAGCATTACATGAGTAATGAAAAACTTTCAAAATGCAAAAAATAGTACCAAGGTGTTCTAATTTTACATAACACAAACAATAATGATATTGATTAATATGATACCTTGATTGATCATACCATTTTCCTGGTTTGCTTTTCTACACATTCATTTCTTAGATCACCAAAATGTACATATTTAGCAGCTTCATTTTTCAATCGATAAATAATTGAAAGCTCTCGGCAAATGAGAGATCACAAAAATTTTTTTTTTTTGATAATTTTGAATTTTGAGAAAGATCTTACTGCTGATGAAACTGTTACAGGAGGTGTGAAGAGTATTTTATAGGCGATGACAACACTGAGATACATTTCTGATAAATTATTTCAAAATATAAATTTTCGTATTTGTAAGTTCACAAATCTTGCAAAACAAGTTCTCTACAAAGATTTAATTCTTCAGACAAATCAGTTTCATGTAAGTTTGAATTTAATTTTAAATGCAAATATATACAATGTATTTTAATGCTTCCTCTGACATCTCTGGTAACTTGTGGAAGTTGAACAAGAAACTGAAAGTAGCGTCATGATTTCTACATAATTCAAAACACCTGTTTATGCATTCTATCACTGTATCAATGACAAGCAAAATATTAATTTTAAAATTGTCGTCCTCATTAATTGGACGCTTCTGAAGCTTCAGGTGAAAACAGTGTCCTTTTCTGTAGAACGAGATGATCTTTAAATTTAATTTCCATTTCTAAGCCTGTGGATGCTTGCTTCACAATGTCGCAACAGTTTAGAAAACTGAAAACTCTAACCTCCTTGAAGAATTCTAAGAATTCTCGGATATGCCTTATTGCAATGCCCACACGTCTGCTTTTATTCTGTAATAACTTACTGATAAAGTTTGCTGCCTGAGCACCAGCAGTTCCTGTCTGGGTGCTCGGGCCAGAGTTAACATCGACCGCCTCTGGGACTGGCTCTGGGCCATGGGACAGCCAGGTTCCCGCAGCCAGTCTGGTGCTGCCCCCTTGGGAAGTCCGTATTCTCTCTCCTGGCCGTTGCTGCCATAGCCACCACCACCTAACTGGGTCTAAGTCCCAGCGTGCCTGCCCCACAGAGTCGCACGGTGCCCCGACTGTCCCCAGCTGTGCAGTGCACAGCTGACCAAACCCTGCTGCATGGACGTTGCCTTCTGTGCCTGAGCCCGTGTGTATGCAAACTGCTGCTGGAGCACAGCCACGTGTACAGGGCTGCTCCAGGGATCTGCTCTCCTTTGTCCCATTGAACTCCGGTTACAAAACATAAGTTCCAAGATAAAAGTATTAAGACATTCAAGATGACAACAGCAGAGGATTAAACCTAGCATGGGGTCCTTTTCGGTGCAGGGCCCTGAGCGCCTGCTCAACCCAGGTCTGTGAAGCCGGAGATGCTTCTAGGCCATCACACAGAGCTGGGCTTGTCCTCTGAAGGAAACAGGGAGCCACTGAAGGGTTCTGAGCAGGGACATGACACGATATGCTTCATGTGCAGGCACCAGTGAAGAATATGGGTTTTGCATTTCACACTCGACCCAATAAGCTCCTCTGATTCAAACATCAAACTTGATTTAGACAACTATCATTTTGATTTTGGGCATTCAGTGCACTATAAAGTAATTTCAAAATAAAATCCCACGGGGCAACCTAAATATATACACTTTTTATTTGCCAATCATACCTCAATAAAACTGGGGGGGGGGAAAGGGAATTTCCAAATCTTTATTCAGGCCAACATTAGGTATAAACAAAGTAGATCAAACCTACTTATACAGCAACCCTGATTTAAATGGATGAATTTGGTTGTAATAACAAAAACGGAGGGATGGAAGGTAACTGTATGAATATGAAGACATGTGGAAACAGGGCATTCAGTGCACTAAAAAGTGCAGGCCCCTGGGTCTTATGGGACCTTCTCCTTGTTTGTCTTTATCTAGGTCACCCCCTCTGCTGATTCGTAACCACCATCCCCTGTAGTCCACAGTGAACCCTCCAGACTCTCATTCACTACCTGACAGCCCTTCAGCTCCTGCTCCTGCTGCCAGCCCGTCTGCTTTATCCAAAATTTCCCAGTTCGCACGGCCAACAGTGAGACTCCAAGGGCCTCAGCTCATTTCAATTTGGGCAACACTCTTAGCCCCATTTCCACATCCTAAGCCATGGACAACTTTTGCATTGCTCCCCTTGATTAAGGTTCCTTCTTCTGATCCCATCACGATGGCTGCAGGGGTCCGTGCCACAGTGTCACAATACAGATCCAACGTACGGTAACTCCTAGCCCCACTGGAAACTGGGGGTGGGAAGGTTTTCCTTTATCAGAGTCTGGGAGGATAGTAGGCATGGAAATGACATAACTGAACCCTTGCCCAAAATGTCTTCTAACATGCCGCTTAGTATCTTAGTATTTCAGTGTAAGAAATTCAGTGCCTTAAAGTCCATCAGTCTTGGCCTAATTTCAATAAACAAGGACTTTTTTAAATATAACAAACTTTCCTCTAAGAAAATTAAGACTTACTTGTGGTGCCCGATGTATAGCTAGCACTCAATAAATGCTAGATGAATGAGTGATGATAAGGTTTAATTTATCTAATTGTTTTCCTCTGAGAATAGCTACATTGGGTGAAGATATTGTATGGACAAAAGAAAGAAATGTCATTTACAGCACATGAAAATCTGACAGAACATGGGAAAAGGGTGCAATCGTTAAAGGACCACACAGAGACCATGGACACTGGGAGCACAGAGGAAAAATCCAGGAAGTGGGAAGTAAAAGGAAATTGCCTCTCACTTTCCACATCTCATCCCCCAATACTGACCAAGGCAAAACAAACATCTCTATTTTGACTGCCTAGGAATTTTGATGGTCAGGAAGATCATCGGGATGCTGCTGAAAGGGCAAACAGGCTGAGGACTGAAGACTATCCATTGATTCAGTGACATGAACATCATTAGTGAACTTAGTGAGAAGCAACTGCAATGAAATGAAATGAAATCCATAAATGCAGCAGTGTGATATAGCAATTTAAGGATCAAAGACTATGAAAGGAAGATCTATTCTAGTCTCAGCTCCACAACCTAATTACTAGGTGACACTGCAGAAGTCAACGAAATGCTCAGAGCCCCAGCTTTCTCATCTAAAGTGGGAATAATAATACCTACCTACCCATGGGGTTATTGTAAAAACTAAGTAAGATAACACATGTGAAAGTTCAATGAGACTGACAAAGCTCTATATGAAATACAATGTATTCTTGGTGTCATCAAATAACAGTAAAAATCAGTAAAAGTGTTCGTGTTATTTAGCAAGAAGTACACTAAAAAATGTGGGCAAAAACACCTGGTCAAGTATAAAAGGAAAGGCCAAATTCACGGAGAATGACAGAAATTCTGTTAAAAGAGCTCTGCTCCCAGTCAAGCACCTTTCACATGAGGAAGATATGTAGACCTGCAAGTGACAGAACACTAACTATATTGCTATATTTTCCCTGACAATTTAAATAACCTATTTTAAGTATGGTTACACTGTTTGCCACAGTGAATTATAAATTCAAATAACTACAGCAAAAATTCTGCCAGTTGTAATCAATCACTACACATTTGCGTAAAAAGGATTTTCCAGAAGGCTTTGCGTTCTATTTTCTTTCTTTATATATCATTCTTTTGGAAGATTATTAACGTGAATGATAACATCTAGAAATATCTTTGGATTATCTGTAAATGCATCTTCGAGTCCTGAAATAAAGGTCAATGATAAAACTGCAAACTTGTGTCTCAGGAGAAACCAAATCTAAAACCAGTCAAGGGGAAAAAAAATCCATAAAGAAAAACATTCATAATTTAGTAAAATCCTGAATTGGACTGAAAAATCTTTTCCTATAAAAATGTTGGTGGGGAGCCCAAAATGGATGGTAGCTAATACTTACTATGTACTGGGACATGTGTTTTTTCATGTGCAGTACATTTGAACATCATGGCAAACGAAGTAGCTATTCAGGTATCATTTTCCCCACTTACAGATAAAAAAACTGAAACAGAGAGATTAAGTAATTTGCCCAAAGCCACACAGCTATTAAGTATTAAAGTTGGGAGCTGAAGCATGCTTGTATGGCTCCAAAGTTCACAGTCTTAATCAATGGGTTATACAGTCCTCCAGAATGATTTCTCTGAAGAAAATGTTTAAATTCCCGAAAAACAATCATAATTAATTAATTACTTAATTTAGTCCAAACAGTTTCTGATTTCTGTGTTCTTTGTAATCATCCTATAAATGTTAACAGGAGAGTATGAAACCAAGAAAGGTGTCCTTCTGACCATGGGGCCCTGTGCCACCGTACAGCTCTCACACCCATGAAGCGTCCCCTGGCATTAGAAGAAGGTGCTTCAATTTATTTTAGAAATCGGTGGGATGTAAATTATACACACACACCAATTTCGGACTGTAAAGCTGTTTAGAGTGCATCCCAGATTTCTGGGAAAGACATCATTACAGACAAAAACCCTGAACAGCTGTGTTGAGCTTTCTGCCTAGATCAGTCAATCTCAAACTTGCGTGTACGTCAGAATCACCTGGAGGGCTTGTTAAAACACACGCTGCTCTGATTCAGCAGGTCTGGCTGGAGCCTGTGCAGCTGCATTTTCACCAAGTTCCCAGGTAATGTTGGTGCTGCTGGCCCAGCGACCAGACTCTGAGAACCGCTAGACTGGACAAAAGAATAAGTATCTATCATGTTAGTTTAGATTCACTGGAAGGGACTCTGTCCCAAGTACCTCAGCTTGGAACCAAAAGTAAATCTCCTTTCACAAGAAATAAAGCCCATCATTATGCATTCAGCAAGAAGGAGAAGGCTACAGCTTCTAAAGGATAATCCTCTATGTACTAATTGTCTCACGCGGCAAATATTCATTGAGTATGCCGTATACACCTGACACTGTTCTAGAAGCTGGGGGTATAGTATTGAACAAGATAAAGAGTCCTTGCCTTTACAAAGTTTACATTGGAGTGGGTGAGCGGAGGCAGGCAATAAACAAATTTAACAAGGAAATAATGCGGATAGTATGTTAGTTGGTGTTACATGCTATTAAGAAAAATAGAGCAGAGTGAGGGGTGAGTGTGGGTGAGGGCTGTTCTTTTGCACAGGATGGTCAGGGAAGGTCTCACCACAAGACATTAGAGCACAGACCTGAAGGATAGGAAGGTATCGGCCAGAAGCAAACCTGGGAGAAGAGAGTTCTAGGCAGACAAAACAGCAAGCGCAACGGCCCTGAGTTGAAAACACACTTGATGTGTTTCAAGAATAGCAATATTTTTTTTAAAAAAAAGTTTTTAATTATTTATGAATGAGGGAAGTTTTCTACTATCCTCCAGAATTAAAGGGCAAAACGAAACTGTGTATGTGGATTTCAGAATATTGGGAAAAAATGGGGAGAGCTCTCATCCACATTCAATGTGCAGATAATTTCTCTTCTCTATTCTGGTATCACAGTGTTTTGATAACCCAATCTCACATAAAAATGTGGGTACAAATAATGTTGGCTTTTGTTTTTTCTTTTGGATTTTGTTTTCATCTGCTTTGCTGTCAGGGTGACTGCTGAGGAGAGAAGCCCGCAAGTTCTCAGGCTCTAAATGGCTCCAGCAACCATCACTGACACCGTACCACGCTTTCACAATATTATTGACTATATTCCCTATGCTGTACGTTACATCCCCATGACGTATCTGTTTTGTAACTGGAAATTTGGACCTTTTATTCCCCTTCACCCTTTTCCCCACTTCTTAAATGTTTCAATTACAGTTGACATTCAATATTATTTTATATTAATTTCAAATGTACAGCATAGTGGACAGACATTTATATAATTTAAGAAATGATCCCCTTGACAAGTCCAGTACCCACCTGACACTATACATAGTTATTACCAAATTATTGACAATATTTCCTACGCTTTACATCCCTAGGACTATTTTGTAACTGCCAATTTGTACTTAATCCCTTTACCTGTTCTACCTTGCCCCGCAAATCCCCTGCCATCTATCACCCAGATAAATCTAGTGCCCATCTGTTGCCATACATATTATTACACTATTATTGACTATATTCCTTATACTATACTCTACATCCCTATGATTACTTTGCAACAACCAATTTGTACTTCTTAATCCCTTCCCCTTTTTCACCAATCCCCTAAACATCCCCTCCCATCTGGCAACCATCAAAATGTTCTCTATATCTATGAGTTTGTTTCTGCTTTGTTTGTTTATTTTGTTCTTTAGATTCCACACATAAGTGAAATCACATTGCATTTGTCTTTTTCTGTCTGACATACTCCACTCAACGCAATTCCCTTGAGGTCCATCCATGTGGCCACAGATGGCAAGAACCCATTCCCTTCCATGGCCAAGCAACATTTCACTGTACTTACGTACCATCTCCTCTTTATCCATTCATCCATCGAAAGATATCCAGACTGACTTGAACATGTGGAAGCACACGTCCCTTCCAAGTAGCACTTTGGGTTTCTTTGGATAAATACCCAGAATTGGGATTATTGGATCCTTCCTTGTCTCTCGTTATAGCCTTTCTTTTAAAGTCTATTTTGTCTGGGATATGTATTACTACCCCAGCTTATATTTTTTTCCATTTTCATGAAATATCTTTTTCCATGCCTTTACTTTCAGTCTGTGGGTGTCTTTCAATATGAACTGAGTCTCTTATAGGCAGCATATGTAACGGTATTGTTTTCTTATCCATTCAGCCACCCTATCTTTTTTTTTTTTAGAGATTGCTATTTTATTTTTATTTTTAATTTTTTTAAGTTTAGCAATTAAATTTTATTAATATGATAATGTTAGTACACCTAGATTTTTATCCATGTATTTCTTTTTTTTAAGTTAGACATTTATCATTTATATCCCTCACAGTGACAACCCCTATCCCCCCATCCACCACCCCTCTGACATCGCACACAGCGATGTCATTATATTTCCAGTCTCTAATCCTAATGCTGTACTCCACTTCTTATAACTATATATGTATATGTATATATATATATATATATACATATATATATACATATATATATGTATATATATATCAAATTGTAGTTGACATTGACTATTGTTCAGCTTCAGGTGTACAGTGCAATGATCAGGCATCTACAGCCACTCTATCTTTTCATTGGAGCATTTAATCCATTTACAATGAAAGTAATTATTGATAGATATATAGTTATTGCCATTTTTTATTCACATTATTTATTTATTTATTTTTGGTCTTAAAGAAGTCCCTCTAACATTCCTTGTAATACTAATTTGGTGGTGATGAAATCCTTTAGCTTTTTCTTGTTTGGGAAACTCTTTATCTGTCCTTTGATTATAAATGATAGCTTCACTGGGTACAGTAATCTTGGTTGTAGTCCTTACTTTTCATCACTTTGAATATTTCCTGCCAATCCCTTCTTGCTTGCAAAGTTTCTACTGAAAAATCAGCTGACAATCTTATGGGAGCTCCCTCGTAAGTAACTAACTGCTTTCCTCTTGCTGGTTTTAAGATTCTCTCTCTGTCTTTAACCTTTGGCATTTTAATTATGATATGTCTTGGTGTGGGCCTCTTTGGGTTCATCTTGTTTGGGACTCTCTGCCTTTTCTGGGCTTGAATATCCAATTTGTTCACCAGGTTAGGGATGTTTCGCATCATTATGTCTTCAAATAAGTTTTCAATTCCTTCCCCTCTCTCTTCTCCTTCTGGTACCCCTATAATGTGAATGTTGGTACTCTTGATGTTGTCCCAGAGGCCCCTTAGACTAGCCTCATTTTCTTCAATTCTTTTTTCTTTTTGTTGTTCTGATTGGGTATTTCCTTAGCTTATCTTCTAAATCACTGATTCAATCCTCTGCTCTGTCTAGTCTACTATTGATTCCCTCTACTGTATTCTTTATTTCAGTTTGTATTCTTTGTTTCTGACTGGTTCTTTTTATGTTTTCTATCTCCATTTTTATGTTTTCTCTCTCTTTGTTGAAGTTCTCCTTGAGATCATTGAGCATCCTTATAACCAGTGTTTTGAACTCTGCATCTGGTAGATGGCTTGTCTCCATTTTGTTTAGTTCTTTTTCTGGAGCTTTGTTCTGTTATTTTATCTGTGATGTTTTTTTGTCTCCATATTTTGGCTGCCTCCCTGTGTTTGTTTCTATGTATTAGGTAGAGCTGCTATGTCTCCCAGTCTTAGTAGAGGGGACTTAGTAGTAGGTGTCCTCTGGGGCCCAGTGGTGCAGTATTCCTGGTCACCTGAGCTGGATGCTGCAGGTGTATCTCTTGTATCAGCTGTGTGTGCCTTCCTGCTGTAGTTGAGCCTTGGTTGTTATTTACATGTCAATGGGAGGTACTGACCCTCAGGTTGATTGGTTGTGAGGACTGGCTGCAACTACAGTGGAGGAGCTGTGGTGCAGCGACTGACTCTATGGAGCAGGATTCACTTTAGGTGCCTGCCCAGTCTGCCCTTTGGATGTGTCATCCTTGGAGGCAGCCAAGTGATGCTACATATTGTTCTGAAGCTGGCCACTGGGTATGGCAGCCCTGGGGCCTGTGCCCTTCCCAGGGCCACCTGGCGTGAACCACAAAGCTATCCACAGATAGCCACCACATGTGCTGGGCTTGGAAGTGCCTGGAGAGGTCAAGCTGCAAACTGAGGCTGGCTGCCACTAGTGTTGGGCTTGGGGCTGCTCACAAAGAGGCATGGGACATGCATGAAGCCAGATGCTGCTTGTTTGGGTTTTGTGAACCTTTGAGACATTTTAGGAAAGTCCAAAGCATGAATCAAGACAGGACATTTGTATGAAAAAGCCATTGGAAGTGACTTGGGTGTGCCTGAAAGTTGGGTGGGGTAGGGTGGGGTCTCAGGGAATCAACAGGGCAGGGTTGATGAATGAACAATGTTAACAAGGTTAATGGAGACTCAGATATGGTGGCTGCCTATGTTTGAAAGCCAGGAGAGTGTGTGTGTGTGTGTGTGTGTGTATGTGTGTTGCGGGGGTGGGGGCAGGGGTTCAACAAAGAAACAATGGATTCTGCCAGCACTCTGGGAAAAAGTTGCCCCTCTAGCCCTCTTCCTAAAACCAGACAATTCATTTCCTCCTCTTATGTCCCCGGCACCTTTCAAGGTGCTGCCCTAGTGCTCAAGCTCAGAGTCCATCAGAGAGTAAGTCTATGCATGGGCCCTTTAAGAGGACCACCTGGGACTCTAGCCACCTTCTGTCTCATTCAGCCACAATCTCCACTGGTTTTCACAGTCAGAAGTTATGGGGACTTCTCTCCCCAGTACTGGAACCCTGGGCTGGGGAGCCTGATCTGGGGCTGGGACCCTTTGCTCCTCCAGGAGTGGGGGGACCTCCACAGCCAAGATATCCCTGCCAATTTTTAATGACCACATGCACGTGTGGGACCAGTCCGTTCTGCACCTCTGCGCCTCCTTCAAGTCTCAAGGAGGCTTCTTCTGTATGTCCTTAGAGGTAGGACTTGGATTCAGCTAGACTTCAGGAGATTTTCACTGATGGCTGCTCTTTAGTTTAGTTGTAGTTTTCAATGTGGTCGTAAGAGGTGGCAAGCACAGCATTTACCCACTCTGCCATCTTGACCAGGAATCCTTCCTATTGTCTTTTTACTTCAAGCAATGCTTTTTATTTTACCTACTGATTTTCATCACTTGTATATGGTCTGTTAGAGAACTCATAGTCTTCAAAATCAAATCACTTCCTACAACTCAGGACATTTATTAGAGGTATTTTATCAAAGAAATTACAAATAACTTTAACTTGTAGTTATCAGCTCAAAAATGACAGTATCATGTAATTTCTTGATTGGTCATTCCTAAGAAGAAACGTCCAGAATTAGACTCATTTCTTTCCCTAAAATAGTAAAATCCATATTTAAAATGTGCATCATTAGTACAATCTATGCTTATTAGATGGATCGCTGTTGTTTTCTCCAAATTCACTAGCTGTAGGTGGAATGGCAAAATTATTCTCTTCTTTGTTAAGATCTTGGTGGAGCACCTCAAGGTCATCATCTTGTATAATTTCATGGTTTTAAGTGGATATGTTTTCCTGTTTTTAGCCACAAACCCATGTTTTCAGTTGAAAACGTCATTTAAAAAATGTTACACGTAAAAGTTAGTAAAATCACAAAAGCCAGCAAGGTAATGTTATCAGGAAATTCAACGTAGCAGGAAGTAGAGCCAAGCATAGGTACATATTGAGAAACAATGCATCTGGTGAAATGAAACTGTGGCCGGAAGAGGAAAAGCTCAGTGGGAGCCAATGCTTTTTTTTTTGTAATTTGCTGGTAACCAGTGTTTTCTGCATGAAAGCCAACTTCGAGAAAAATAAAGTACTTACTGGCAGGGATGTTTTGGTGAATGTCAAATAGGATTCGCTTTATCGAGTCCTATGGGGGAGCAGTTCTAGTTTAATACTTTGGATTACCTAATTTACTGAAGAAAAGAACATCACAGGAAAAAAATGACACTAAATTCTCATATCTGGGAATATTGCTATCTTATTTGGAAATAATTAGGAAGTTACAGGAAGTTACAAATAGCGCACAGAGTGGTTCTGTGTACCCTTCACCCAGTTTCCCCCAATGGCTACATCATGCATAACTAGTATATTACCCGGAAATTCACATCAGTACAGTATGTGTGTAGAGTTCTATGCCACTTTGTCACGTGTTGATTTGAGTAACCATCATTGCAATCAAGATACACAACTATCCCATCACCATGGAGATATACTGATGTGGACATCTGACCAGTTTGAATGAAGTGTAGAAATCTTACTTCCCTTTAAGTATCTTTCTCCTCCCCTCTTTATAATACAATTGTCATCAGACAATGCTTTATTTTTTCTTCAACAATCAAACATAATTTTTTTTTAACTCAAGAGGAGGAAAGTTTATGTTATTCATGCACATTTTTGCTCTTTCTGTTGTTTCTTCTCCCTTTCTAATGTCCTGAGATCCATTCTGTTTTCATTTCCCTTCTTTTCAAGAACTTTCTTTATCTCTTCTTTTAGGGGAGGTATGCTGGCAACTAATTGCCTTAGTTTTAATTTGTCTGAAAATGTCTTTATTCTCCCTTTATCCCTGAAGGATAATTACAGTGAATATAGGATTCTGGACTGACAGTTCTTTTATTTCAACACTTGAGGATATTCTACTATTTTTGTCTAGACTCCATGATTTCTGATGCAAAATCTACTATCATTCACTCTATTTTTTCTCAATACCGTGTTTGCCCGAAAATAAGACCTAGCCGGACCATCAGCTCTAATGTGTCTTTTGGAGCAAAAACTAATATAAGACTCAGTCTTATGTTATATTACCACGTTTCCCTGAAAATAAGACCTAGCTGGACCTTCAGCTCTAATGCGTCTTTTGGAGCAAAAATTAATGTAAGACCCATTATCATATCATATCATATCATATCATATTGACCCAGTCTTTTATTATATTAAAATAAGACCGGGTCTTACATTAATTTTTGCTCCAAAAGACGCTTTAGAGCTGATGGTCCAGCTAGGTCTTATTTTCAGGGAAACAGACGCTTTAGAGCTGATGGTCCAGCTAGGTCTTATTTTCGGGGAAACATGGTAAGTGAGGTATCATTTCTCTCTCATTGCTTTCAGATTTTTTCTTTAGCTTTAGTTTTCTTAAGTTTAACTATGATTTGTCATGGAGTGGATTTCTTTGAGTTTATCCTGTTTCTTGGAGCTCTAGGTTTAGGCAATTTGCCAAATTTAAGGGATTTTTTTCAACCATTATTTCTTTGAAACTTTTCAACCGTACTCTCTCCTTCTCCTCTCCTTGGAGACTCTGATGACATGAATGTTAGATCTTTTGCAATAGTTCTCACAGGTCCCTGAGGATCTGTCCCTGACTGGGGAAGAGAGACAGACGAAGACAGACAGACAGAGAAATTTTAGATATTGAGAAAAATACAAGTAAGTTTAAGTATCTGAATTTATACTATGCAGAGGTGCTGAAGTACAGTAGACTCCTTGAGAGAGAAAACAGAGAGCAGCAACAACAACGAAAAGCACAGTCAAACCAACAAACAGCAAGAAAAGGAACAAAACAGAGTATATGATAAATGGAAAAAATTTACGACAGGAAGAATACCTCGAAACACCATTACAGTAATCACAATAAATATAAACAGGTGAAAGTAACCAATTAAAGATAAGGAACCCTGGTGAGTTTGGCTCAAAAAGCAAAAGCCAGCTATATTTTCTTTACCAAACTCATACTTAAAACAAAACATCCCAGGGCAGTTGAATTAAGAAATCAAGAAAAATAAACCAGATAAAGACTAACAGAAAAAAAATAGCAAAAATAGTTTCAGGAAAAATGGGCTACAAGGAGAAAAGTATTAAAAAGGACCAAGAGGAATGTTTCCTTTTGATGAAAGATATGATCCACTGGGAGCAAGCAGGGCAGCCTGGATAAAAATGCTCTTGCCTGTCATTTTTTAAATCTTGACATCAGCTGGTTGGGTGTCTTTATAAGTCAGTGAGCAAAACAAATCCCCAGCCTCCATAGAACTTTTGTTCTAGTGGAAGGCAGACAGACAAAAAACTAATAAGTAATCAAACCATACAGTATGCCAGATGGTGATAAGTACTGAAAGAAACAAAATAGGGAAGGGTGACAAGAGTGTGGTTCCAAATAGGGTAATAAAGGAAGGTCTGACCCAGAAGGTAATATATATGAGCAAAGACCAAGGCGCTGAGGGAGCAACTACGCCGATTTCTGAAGGGAGAGAACTGCAGGCACAGGGCACACACAGCAAGAGCTGGAGGGGGATATGGGCTCAAGATAGGAGAGGTGGTCAGCAATGGGACGTAAAACCAGATATCCATGAAAAAGAAGCTAAGGTTTGTTTGGAACCACAAAAGACCCCGAATAGCCAAAGCAATATTAAAAAAAAAGAACAATACTGGAGGTATCACACTCCCTGATTTTTCCTTGTACTACAGGGCTACAAAATCAAAACAGCTTGGTACTGGCGGAAAAACAGACACATAGACCAATGGAATAGAATTGAGAACCCAGAAATAAAACCACATAAATATGGACAGATAATTTTTGACAAAGAAGCTAAAAACATACAACGGAGGAAAGACAGCCTCTTCAATAAATGGTGCTGGCAGAATTGGATAGCTACGTGCAAAAGAATGAAACTGGACTGCTATCTGTCACCATGTACCAAAATTAATTCAAAATGGATCAAAGACTTAAGCATAAGACCTGACACAATAAACTGCATTGAAGAAAACATAGGTACTAAACTTATGGACCTTGGGTTCAAAGAGCATTTTATGAATTTGACTCCAAAGGCAATGGAAGTAAAAACTAAAATAAACAAATGGGATTTTATGAAACTGAAAAGCTTCTGCACAGCAAAAGAAACTATTGACAAAATAATGAGGCAACCAACTGAATGGGAGAAGATTTTCGCAAACAGTTCCTCTGATAAGGGGCTAATATCCAAAATATACAAGGAACTCATGAAACTCAACAACAAAAAAACAAACAACCCAATTGAAAAATGGACAGAGGACCTGAAGAGACATTTCTCCAAAGAGGATATACAAATGGCAAATAGACATATGAAAAAATGCTCAACATCGCTAATCATCAGAGAAATGCAAATGAAAACCACAATGAGATATCACCTCACCCCAGTCAGAATGGCTTTCATCAACAAAACAAATAGTAACAAGTGTTGGAGAGGCTGTGGAGAAAAAGGAACTCTCATACACTGTTGGTGGGAATGCAGACTGGTGCAGCCGCTATGGAAGGCAGTGTGGAGGTTTCTCAAGAAATTACGAATAGAATTACCATATGACCCAGCAATCGCTCTCCTGGGTATCTACCCCAAAAATATAAAAGCATTTCTCTATAGAGACACGTGTACTCCAATGTTCATTGCAGCTTTGTTTACGGTGGCCAAGACATGGAAACAACCAAAATGTCCTTCGATAGATGAATGGATAAAGAAGTTGTGGTACATATACACAATGGAATACTATTCGGCGTTAAGGAAAGATGATATAGGAGCATTTGTGACAACATGGATCGATCTCGAGAGAATAATGCTAAGTGAAATAAGTCAGACAGAAAAAGCAGAGAACCCTATGATTTCACTGATATGTGGTATATAAACCAAAAAGAACAAGACAAACAAATGAGAAACAAAAACTCATAGACACAGACAATAATTTAGTGGTTACCAGAGGGTAAGGGGGTGGGGGGTGGGTGATGAGGGTAAAGGGGATCAAATATATGGTGATGGAAGGAGAACTGACTCTGGGTGGTGAACACGCAATGGGATTTATAGACAATGTAATACAAAATTGTACACCTGAAATCTATGTAAATTTACTAACAATTGTCACCCCAATAAAATTAATTTAAAAAAAAAAAAAGAAAAAGAAAAAGAAGCTAAGGTTCCCTCCCTGGATGATTTTAGTGAAGTTTCGAAATAAAACACATGAGATCCACCCCTGAAAAACGACATCATGCAAAAGATTACTACAAAGAAGAGAATTTTAGAATGTGTGACATCCAGTCTAGGAGACCTGAATTTAATCTAAAGACACGTTATTGGACTGTGGCTATAACTAAAACAGCTTACACCTACTCAGTTGTATTTTACCCACTGTGAAGGAGGACTGTATTAAAAGAGAAGAGCTTAATTAACAAGTCTGGGGATTTAATGTACAGTATAGTGATTATAACTAATAATACTGTATCATAGACTTGAATATTGTTAAGAAAGCAGATCTTAAATGTTCTCACCACAAAGAAGAAATGGCGATTATGTGACAGAGATGGAGTGGTAGCTAATACTATGGCGATAATCATTTTGCAATTTATAAATGTATCAAATCAAACATGTTGTACATTTTACACTTATACAATGTTATGTGTCAATTATATTTCAATAAAGCCGGAAAAAAGAGAACAGAACTTGGTTTGAGTAGGATTCTTAAAACAGGAGTTTGAGAGACAAAATGTGGCAATGTGTTTCATGCAATGTTCCTGGGAAAGGGTATACTGATGAGTGAACTTGAAAAATGGGTTCATTTAACAAATGCAGTTTTCACTTTAATTGTAAAGATAGATGTATCTGGGGATGATGAGGTCATTAAAATCACCCAAACGATTTCAGGATCAGAAAGTAACCTTACTCAACAGTACTTTCACATATAGATTCCATACAAGAGTAGAGTGTGCATATCAAAGAGCTTGAGTGTCTACTCCCAAGGAGACTTTGCCCATGTATATTAATAAAAAATGGCATTCTGATTTATTCAGTATTCTTGCATGAATTGGGTTCTAGTAGTCAGCAGCCTGGAACTATCTGGATATCCAGAAACAAAAAGGACCTAGAAGTTAAGGACCAAGCTTTGAAATATAATGACACTGAGGTAGGCCTGGGTCAGTCATTATGAGGCCTCTCAGGTGTCACCCATACTTAGTCCTTCGTCCATCTAACCATATGTTTGAAACATTGTACTAAGGAAAGAACACGGGACTCAACAGTCAGAACACTACGTGGGACTCTGCCACCACTAACCACCAACCAACCCTGAGCAGTGCCACTTAAGTCCTCTGATCCTCAGAGATCTACATATCTTTTAAAATGGAAGTAATAATAGCTACTCTGCCTATCCCACTGGCTTGTTTTGAGGCCCAGAATCTAAATCTAAAACAAACAGCTATATGAATAAAAGGTATTAATGCTATCATCGTTACATGTCCTGCAGCCTGAGAATATAATTGATATACTGAAGTACATTACCACAATTATCTGAGAATTGAAGACAAGATGAAAAACCACTAACCCAGTGAACAAAATATAGGAAATCCTACCTCTCAGCAACTGGTTTGGCAATGTTTTCAAAAATGATCTCTTGGTTTGCATCTTGATCAAAAATCCTTTGAAATCTGAAAATGTGAAAACAGTAATTATTTAAAAGCCGAGCCTTCAAACACTATTATTGGATTAATAATTTTTTTTCCCCCTGACAGCTTTGTAAATTACCCCATATTGACATCCCTGGGCTTACCTAACCTAACACAATGTTTGCCCTGTAGTGCCAGCCACACTGCACTGTGGTACCACTGTATACAAATGGTGGGTAAACAGTACTGCTTTGACAAGATCTACACAATAAATCCCTCTGAAAAACTGCAGCAGCTTTGAACCAAATAATAAACTGTGTGTTTTTTAGCTCTCAAGAGAGACAGTGTCTGCATTTGGCATCAAATTCAAATCTAGATAAGTGTGTGAAATGGAAACCCAAGAACAGGATGTAAACAGCCAAAGAACTTCTGATGTCTGACCTGTAAGAAAAGAACACAGCTGTGAAATGTACGATTACTGAACACGGTTTTAGATTTTTTAACTGAACTTCATTTTCCATTAATTAGGCACTGCATCCTAGTATCAGCTACTTAATTCTCAGGAAGGTTTGTTTCACTTGGTTGATTATGAGTCAAAAGTCAAAAAGCAAATTAAGATAGACCTGTCCTGCAATGAGAAGTCTTTATCAGATTGGCAAGACTGGGGGAGTGGGGGGAGGGGTGGTTGGTGTCAATTTCACTCTTCCTGCAACCGCATTCTGACTTAGCTGAGTACAGGACCACAAGCACAGAGGAATACCTGGGCTAGACACACAACCTACGCGTTTACAATGTGGTAAGCTGCTTCCAGCAAGGATGTCCCCCATTAAAACATCATGGAAAGGGAGAGGGAGAGAATATAGTATTTAAGGTACAATGTTAACAATTGGTGAATCTCCTACAAAGAATATAGGAGAGTTGACTGCATTATTCTTCCACCTCTTCTGTATATTTAAAGGTTTCAAATTAAAAATTGGAAGGGGGGGACTTTAAAGCAAAACCTTTAAAACAAACATTGAGGGCATCCTAAGCAGCTTTCAGGGTGGCTTAAAACCTTTGGTCCATGTGTCTGCCTACACAAGTGAATTGGGCACACATTCAATTAAAGTAGAGACTACATGAAACGTAGGACTGGTTTCACTTCTGAGGCGTTCAGAAGGGTGCCGGGAGCTGGGTCGGAACTATAAGATGGAATGAAATTCCTTGTCTTTAATCAACACGAACTTCAAAAGATCCCTGTAGCTCATCAACCTCCCTTTCGTAGAAGCAAATAATGAAACTGTACACAAAGAGAGATTGTAAGGCACTCGGCCTACTCCCACGTTGAGCCGGCAAGATTATATTTTACAGAGCATTGTTTACCGCGCATGCCCAGAACACTGCTCAAACCCCATAGGTGCCTCAGAGCTTCAGGTATGATCACCCACACATCACAGGGGACCTGACTGCTCAGTGTCCTTCAGGGCTTACTGTGACATCTGAACACAGACCCACTCGTGCTTTTGAGGGTGAGGATGATAAGGATGATTTGATTCTTTACCAGGTCGATGATGAAGCCATTCCCAACCCCACTTCCTTAAGGAATTGGAATTTCACCTACCACCATGCAAACCAGAGATGGCAGGGGGTTCAATAAATCACACAACGTTTTAACATCAAGTTATCATCATCCCCAAATATGTCATTTGATAAAATGTAGTTGCATAGTAATCTGAAAAGAAATTATGATCAGCTATCCCCTGAAAACCACTGAAGAGTAAAACAGAGTTTAACAAGTTGAGTCTAATCTTTTACAGAGATAAAGCAGATGCTTTATCCCAGGGAGATAAAGCAATTTACTCATGGCCCTGGAGCAAATCAATAAAGCGCCTTGAGACATAATTTAGCTTTCCTGATTCCTAGGGGTCCTTTCTTTGCATTTTAGTTTTTAAAGATTTTTATTAAAATATAGGTAATATGCAATATTATATTAGTTTCAGGGGTACACCTTAGTTATTCAGCATTTATAGACCTAAAGAAATGATCGCCGTAAGTCCAGCAACCATCTGACACCGTACCACGCTATCACCATATTATTGACTATATTCCCTATGCTGAACATTACATCCCCGGGACTTATTTGTTCTATACCTGGAAATTTGGACCTCTTATTCCCCTTCATCTTTTCCTCCCTTTTTAATTTTTCAGTTACAGTTGACATTCAGTATTATTTTATATTAATTTCAGGTGTACAGCATAGGGAGTAGACATTTATATAACTTAAGTGATTCCTGAGACGAGTCTAGTACCCACCTGGCACTATACATAGTTTTTACCATATTATTAACTGTATTCCCTATGCGTTACTTTACATCCCTATGACTATTTTATAATTACCAATTTGTACTACTTAATCCCTTCACCTTTTACACCCTGCCCCCAACCCCCTCCCATCTGTCACCCCGATAAATCTCATACGCATCTAACACTATAGAGAGCTATTACAATACTGTTGACTATATTCCTTATGCTATACCCTACATCCCCATGACCACTGTGTAACAACCAATTTGTACTTCTTCCTTTTTTTTTTAAAGATTTTATTGGGGAACAGTGTGTACTTCCAGGACTTTTTTCCAAGCCAAGTTGTTGTCCTTTCTATCTTAGTTGTGGAGGGTGCCATTCAGCTTCAAGATTGTCCTTTCAGTCTTAGTTGTGGAGAGCGCAGCTCAGCTCCAGGTCCAGTTGCTGTTGCTAGTTGCAGGGGGCGGAGCCCAGCATCCCTTGCTTGCGGGACACGAACCAGCAACCTTGTGGTTGAGAGCCCACTGGCCCATGTGGGAATCGAACCGGCAGCCTTAGGAGTTAGGATCACGGAGCCCTAACCGCCTGAGCCACCGGGCCGGCCCTCCAATTTGTACTTCTTAATACCTTTCCCTTTTCTCATCCACAACCCACCTAAGAGGTCATTTCATTTAACAGGAGGTTATGTACACTTTTTCTAAACTCCATTTCAAATTTGGCGTATGCTGATCTCTTCCCACTGTTCTTCCTGGTTTCCCTCATCGCAGGAAATGACAACTCCATCCTTCTAAAAGTTCAGTCCACACTGCTTAGGGCTTCCTTGACTCTTCTCTTTCCAACCCATCAGCAAACTCTGTCATCTCTGACCTTCCAACTACATTCAGAATGCAACTATTATTCAACATTTCCACTTGCTACTACCCCAGCCTAAGCTACCAAAATTTCTTGCCTGGTCTTCCTTTACTCCCTTACAGTCTATGCTCTCCATGTCACCAAGAATAATCCTGCTAGAATGTGAGATTATTACATTCTTCTGCTCAAAACTTTCAGTTACCTTCCCACGGCACTTAGGGGAAAAGCTCCACATGATCCAGCCACTCTGCTGCTCCTTTTGCCTCCTTCTTCCCTCCCTCCTTTAGTTAATCTCTTACGGACACACATATCCCTTTTCTTCAAACAAGCCAGGCATTCTCCCATCTCAGGGACTTTGCTCTTGCTATATCCTCGGCCTGGCATTCCCATCCCTCAGATATTTGAATGTCTGGCTTACCTCCTTCAAGTTTTTGTTCAAATGTCACCCTCTTGTACACCCCTTCCCTGGCTGCCCTGTGAAATACTGTAACCATCCCTCCCCTTTGCTGCCCTTCATCCCAGCACTCCTCACTCCCCTCCCCTGCCTTACTTTTCTCCATGTCCCTTCACACTTACTGACACACATTTTACTTATTGGTCTGCTTGTCCATCTCCTCCCATTGAAGTGTAGGCAGCATAAGAGCAGGAGCTTTGCTGTGTCCCCTGCTATACTCCAAGCCATTAAAACGGCATACAGTGGACAGTCAATAAATACTGATTGATTGAATGGATTTTCTGAGGAGAAAGCAGCCTTTAAAATGCTTAAATATTTATCTCTGAACATATGTAAGTTAAACAGTTTATTAATTTCTTTGTTTAAAATACAAAGACCAATATTTTTAATTCAGAGATTTAGAAAGAATGATTAAGAGATTTAAAAATAAGCAAACAGCACGTTTGCAATAAGCATATGTTTAAATACACTTTGTTTGTATCTACATAGTGTAAAAAATACTTTAGAAAGGGCCAATAGAGACATGGACAATTGTTTCTTAACAGGCAAATGGAAGCATGCTGAATAAAATGTTTTAGCAAGTTGTGGCTTTGGAAAGACTGGCCTATGCCAGCTGTCATGAGGTCATAGCTACTTAGGTATGTAGTGTGCTTACATTAGTGGGATGGGAGAATGCCTCCTTCGGAAATAGGAAGTCATTTATTATAAGGCTACTCCTTAAAGGACAGAATGAAAGGCAAGGTGGAGCCAAAAAGACAAGTTGAGGACCACCTCCATATGCAACCATGTGCTAACAATCCTGCTTGTACTTATTGTAAAAGGAGACCCAAGAAGACGGCGTGAAGGTGAGAGGAAAGATATATATATAATACATGAGAGACAAAGGGTAGAGTTGTGAAGACCAAAGAGACTAGAATGAGAGAGAGAGAAAAAGAGAGAGAGGGGGGCAGGGGAGAGAGAGAGATAGAGAGAGAGAGAGACAGAAAGAGAGAGAGAAAGAGAGAGAGAGAGAGAGAGAGAGAGAGAGAGAGAGAGAGAGAGAGAGAGAGAGAGAAAGCTATAAAAAATACCTGGTATGGTTTTATTTACAGGGCCAGAGTAGGAACAGTCTCCAAAGAAGGACTAACTATATATAAAATTGCCTAGAGAGAAATGAAAGAGAGCAATTAGGATTCCTTCAGCAGGACCCAGAAATCCACTATTTAAGTATGGGCCACAAATCAAATGTGAGTTTAACTTCGGCTCAAACTTCTCCAAAAATCAAGTGGGGATTAAAGGAAATGATGGAATCTGAAACTGGAGAATAAAGGCTGTATGCAATAGCCATAATCCCCAAATTCAAGGCCTGGCTGCTAGAAGATTATTTGGACCAAAGGCACTAATGACAATCCCGAAGCGGCTGTTTAGTACTTTTCACCTAAACTATACAGTTCAGCACTGTCCGAAAGAAATATAATGCAAAGAAAAAACAGGGGTATATATGTCATTTAAAATTTCCTAGTAGCCACATTTTTTAAAGTAAAAAGAAATGTGAAACTACTTTTAATAATATATATTAAGCCAATAGATCCAAAATGTTATCATGGTAATATGGAATCAAGACGAAAAATTCTTGAGGTATTTTACATTCTTTTTGTTTCATACTAAGCCTTCAGAAATCTTTGATATATTTTACACTTACAGCACATCTCAATTAGGACTAGCTAGTACATCTCAAAGCCTTAGGAGCCAGCTGTGTTTAGTGGCGGCCAGACTGGACAGCACAGACCTAGAGTGTACGTATGGACACATGCCATCCATACGTCATCTATGCATTAAGAAGGCTAACCTGTACAGCACACAGATTGTACCTTAAGTTCTTATCTGTAATAAAGTTTAGTCATGTGTTGAAGTTCCTATAAGTGCTAAACCATAGTGGACCAAGTAGGAGAAGGATAACACAGACGTGGTAAAGAAAGCTTGTGACCTTGGGATATCATAGTGGGTACAGACATACACCCTCTTTCCAATTTTGGGCACAGTAGTGAAAAGACAACTTGAATTCTATCTACTAGGTGAGATAGAGAACTGTACTACATTCTCCCCAAGAAACGATGTTAATGATTTCACAGTGGATATTAACGCAGTATAAGAGTTAGTTCAATAGCAAAACAGATATGAAGAGACAGGAAGATACACTTACTTAAATTTGTAGCTTTCTCGCTTGTTATTCACAAATCCATCTGCCAAGTCACGAGGTAAGATAATTTCCAGGCTAGGTATTAATTTTTCATCTTCATCTACGGAATAAATCTGCAATATGAAGACAACGACTGGATATAAAATGGTAAAATTATAGCTCAAACTATGACCATGTTATTATGACGTGCTTTGTAATGGCATAAAAATTGTACTTTTAAGATAAAAAGTTATAACATAGTATAATTTGGATAATTTTCCTCTTTGAATTATGTACAGACTCAAACAAATATATGGAACTGAACAAGAGTTAAAACCTAAATCAATGCGCTATCAAAACTTAGATCCGCTCTGAATGATCTCAGATTCAAATTTGAGAATTTCAGTGTCTCTTTTGTTGAGAAATTAACAGACCTAAAATCAACATGTTCTCTAAATATTACTTTGGAATTATGTACCAGAAATTAACATTTTACTACAACCAACAAGCATTTCTGTGCATTTACAAAATGCTAGACACGAAGATAAAAGCACAAGGTCTGAGACTTTTCAGAGAGCTCGCAAGAACACTCTAATTCAAGTTATGTTCAAAGCCCAAGTTTCCATGAGACATATCCAGGCATTTGATAAAAGACATATGGTTTCAAAAGACACATATAATTCATGTCTTTGATGTCATTTTCAAGATTGTCCTCCCAGCAGCCACTAATTAGCAAATGACCTAGGAAAAATCACTTAGCCTCTCTAAGCTGATATGGAAATGAAGGGTCTTAACCAACCCCCTTACAACTGTAATATTCTCTGATTTTCTTCTTGGTTACTTACTCTTTTATTTATTGGCCAGGAAAATCAAGAGTCAAGCCCATAAAGAGGTCATGCAGAATAAATAAAAGGATAAGTTTTGGTGTCCAAAGACCTGGGTCCAACGTCAATCTCAATTTACCAGCTGTGTGACCAGCCACCACTTTCAGAATCTCAGTTCTTTATACATAAAATGAGGAAAACAGAATTGCCTCCCTTACAAGACTGCAACGGGGATCAAATGATGTCATGGAAATGGAAGCATTTTGTAATGCACCATAAAAAATGTTAGTCATTAGATTTAGAGGTTTTTAAAAAAGACTTCTTGTCTTTCACCAGGAAATAAAATTCTTTCTAACAGGTAATACTTCCTGTTTAAGACCCATTTAGATGCTTGATTATGGGGGGAAAGCCATATACTTAAACAAGTAAAAGCCTACCTAAATCTCCAGAAAGTCTGAATTATTTTCCTAAGCAGATTTTTATTGAACTCTCTCATTGAAAATGTGGAGAATTCACGTAGAAAAGTCATTCCATAAAATAAAATTGTTTGTAGAAAGTAATCGCATCAGTTCCAACACTTCTGGCTAAGTTTTCTCAAGAGACATTTAAAACTTATATCCTGTAGGGCACTATATTAAAAAAAAAAAAAAGGTAAATGCCTAGACAGGTGAATGAAAGGGGTGTGTAAGAATGAAACATACAGGAGTAAGGGTTACTACAAATTAAAAAAAAAAAATCTGTAACATTCAGTGTTCAAAAGACAAAAAGGACCATGGACTACACATATAGTAGGAATAGTGGTCCTCTATCATTTTCATTACGCCATTCTTTGAGGCATTAAAAGTCCCTAATAACCAGAAAATTTGTTTAGTCTAATAGATTGGCTTTCTACCCTCAGTCATAAAAGTATTTGAGATAGAGTAGATTTTTTGTTTTTGTTTTTTTAAGGATATAAGACAATTAGACCTAATGCAAAGATGAATACGAAAATGTTTTGAAATATACAAAGCACTATACAAATGAAAAGTATTGCCATTGTTAAAATGATCAGAGGTTCATCTTACGTATATTCTAATTTATTAATCTATGAATTATTGCAATTTAATGTATAGTGCCTTACGGAATAAGATTAATCAAGTAATGGAGCCATAACATGAAGAGGAAAGAAAAAAATACCTTTGAATCACTCTTGTTTAACGCAACAAGTAGCATTTCCAGTCCAAGAAACGACTATATGATCTTTTGGGGGCAAAAAGATAGGATATGAAAAGTGGGATTTCTAAGGGAGAGCAGAGATACACTAACTCAAAATGTGTTCATCTGTGCTCTCTTATTTTTGTGTATGCGGCATAATGTTGCATCTCGGTAAGAAATCTGACATTTGTAAAATACAGTATGACATCTAAAAATACCTCTTGGAGTACCAATCTCTCCACAGACTCTCACCAAAGAAATGAAAAAGGAGTTATATTAAAATATACAGACAACAGTAGAGTGGTTAAGAGAGGATAAGGGGGGAAAGGGATAAGAGAAAAAGGAAAAGGAGGTCAAACATACAGTGATGGAAGGACAACTGACTCTGGTTGGTGAACGCACAACGCAGTATATAGATGATGTATTATAAAATTGCACACTTGCAACCTATATAATTTAACTAACCCGTGTCATCCCAATAAATTTAACAAATAAATAAAAATAAAATAAAATATGCAAACATTGCCTTTCAAGAAAAGAGAAAGTTCAATATCAAATCAATGATACTCCGTCAACCCACCCCCCACCCTCCACCCATCCTCTCACATTACCCTAGTCCTGCCTCTACCTATCCTCTCACATTACCTGCTTCTGACTGTTGAGTCTATGTAAATAAATTCAACATTTTTAGCTAAGAATCTGAGGGGGGTTGGGAGGAAACACATTACACATAGGAATATACTTTTTACATATGATGCACTTTCGAAAACCTTCTTGTAAGAGATGACTGGGAGATAACATGGTTCCTTTCTACACTGCTTTATTCCTTAAAAAAAAAAAAGCCAATTTTTGGGGGGAGTCTTCTCATGAATCTTCTAAATGTTATTCCATGAGTAAAAAAAAAAGCAAACTGATGATGAGGATGATGATGAGAGACATTATATTCTGGTTACTTTAAATACATAAATTACATGAGGCAAATGCTAAACAATGAGATGCTAAAATGTTACATATATAGACAGTGTAGACGTGTACAGATGAGATATAAACTATTATTAATAAGATACCCATTCCAGGCACTGATGAATATGATCCAGATTGCCTTTGCCTAAAACCTCATTTTATGAAGCAAAAAGGTTTTGTCTGAAGAGCCAAGAGCTTTGGAATAAAAAAAAAAAAAAAATCCTTCATTAAAATTAGGGCCACTCACAAGTGGGTGTCTTGGACACACTAATTAACCTATTTGAGACTCAATTTTCCAATCTATAAAATGAGGGAAATGTCATTTGCAGGGTTCACATGAAAATCAGGGATAATGCAGACAAAGAACCTAAGAGGTAAGAATGACTATGCTTCTTTCTAGGGACAGGAAGCAACGTTTTGAAACATTTAAGAAGCATTCAAAGTATTTCTGCTCAGAGCAAGGATAATGTGGTAACCTTGGTACCTTTCTGAGCTTAGCACACTAGAGGAAGCACCTCGTAAGCGCTCAGTTCATGTTTTCTGAATAAAGAGTGTATGTGTATTCACTGTCAGATGCATAAATATACATATCTGCAAGGATTGTATGTCAACGTTCATGTTTCTGTTGCAGAAGGACCACATGGTCATTCTAACAAATTCTACGGGCTCGCTGTGTGCAGAGCCACAGTGTAGGCTTTGCGTATCTCGGTCTGTATGTATTATCTGTAACATCTCAGACACGTAGGGACACGCATCTCTTGCTTGCACGTTTTGCCCGACTGTGAAAACCATAAGTTTGAGTCTCTATATGAGTGAAGAGCTGGGTGGCCGTTTGCAAGCAAGGAGCAACAAGGGTGCGTAGTTGAGGCGCAGTCTATGTGAGTGTACAAACAGACACACGTGCGTGCGTCTGCCCCTGTGTGAACACGTGTGCCCGGGCGCGTGTATGTGGCTCTGTGCAGGGTACGTCTGCGCCCTCAGGGGTGCGCTGGGTGCGAGTGCCCGGGTGTCTGTGTGTCCGCGCCCCTGACAGCGGCGCGCTGGTAGTCCGTGCACTGCCCAGAGCATGCAAGCTTCCGGACGGCGTCTGAACCCCTCCCCCCGCCCAGACGCCTCGCGTGCGCCCCTCCCCCGGCCTGGGAGGCCCCGCCGCCGCGGCGCCCTCACTGCTCGGACCCGTACCCCTTGTTGCTGCTTCCGGGCAGTGGGCTTCACCCTGGCGAAAATCTGGATCGTCTGCTTCACCATCTCCTCCTGGGCTCTCTACTGACCCTTGACCTCTAAGGCCCCCGGCTCCGAAAACTGCTAACTCCAAACACCTCCGGAGAGCTGCAGCCTTAGCAACAGTAACTAGGGACACTACCCAAGGAGCACCGCGCCAACCAGGACCGCCTCCTCTCCCTAATTGGCTGCTGACAGCGGCGGCCAGAAGGGAGGGGACTGAGGGGCGGGGCTGAAGCGGGGCTGGAGAGTGCTGCGCGCATGCGTGAGGTGGAGGCCGGGGCCGGGGGCTTAGCTCCAGAGCCGGCCTGCAGGGTGGTTGACGGGGTGACAACCACCATGCCTGTCCTTGTTCCTTAGTCCATTCTTTCTGTGTGCCAAAGTCTTTTTTTTAGCCCTGAAGTCGTTCTGTTTTTTATTATTCATTCCTGGAAGAAATGGCACGTGGTCTGTGACAGCGTTGTGCCGGTTGGGGGTCTTGAGCTGAGCAAAACTGCCTCTGCCTACTTGGAGATTAGGATCTAAGGAAGGAGACAGATTTTCGATAGGAAATTATGAGTCATGTCGGAGTAGGCAAGGGGCTGTGTGGGAGGGCACCTCATCTAGTTCTGTTTTGGAAGAGGCCAAGACTAGAAGAAGGGGGACTGTTTTCCATGCAACCAACGGTCATGTCAAGAAAGAATGGGCTCCCTTGTGCACGGTTGATGAGACTGTCAATTGGTCCAGCCACTGTGGAAATTCCTCAAAAAATTAAAAGTAGAACTGCTATGTGATCCAGCAATCCCACTCCTGGGTATCTACCCGAAAGAATTGAAATCAGAATGCCTAAGACATGTTTGCACTCCCATACTAACTGCAGCATTAACCAAGATATGGAAGCAATGTAGTGTCTGCTGATGAATGAATGGATAAAGGAAATGGATGTGTATAATGGAATATTTTTGTACATTATATATTATGTTTTATATCTGTAATGGAGTTATATATAATGTATTTATAATGAACATAAAATGGAATATTATTCTCCCATAAAAAAGGAAATCTTGCCATGGGCAACAATATGGATGAAACTGGAGGGCGTTATGCTAAATGAACTAAGTTATATGGAGAAAGAAATATTGTATGCTCTTATTTATATGTGGAGTCTAAAAATTGGAACTCATAGAAACAGAAAGTAGAATGGTGGTTGTCAGGGGCTAGGTGGGGGAAATGGGGAAATATTACTCAAAGGGTACAAACTTGTAAGAGAAATAAGTTCTGCAGATCTAATGTACAGCATGGTGATGATAGTAAATAATATTGTATTATATACTTGAAAGTTGCTGAGAGTAAATCTTAAATGTTCTCATCACAAAAAAGATAATTATGTGAGATGATGGAAGTGTTAACTAACCTAAGTGTGATAATCATTTCACAATATATACATGTATCAAATTATCACATTGTACACCTTAAACCTATATGTCAATTATATCTCAATAAAGCTGGAAAATAAATAAATGAAAAGATGGCACCTCAGAAGATGCTGTTAGCACCTGAGAAGATGTTCAACATCATTCTCCACCAGAGAAATACACATTAAAACCACAGTGAGATATCACGACACACCTATCAGAATGGTGAAAATAAAAAATAGTGACAAAACCAGATGCTGACAAGAATACAGAGAAACTGGATCACTCACACATTATTGGTGAGAATGGATAATGGAAAATGTATCATGGATAATAGCACAGCCACTCTAGAAAACAGTTTGGCAGTTTCTTGCAAAACTAAAGACACAACTTTAATAAGATCCAGCAATTGTGCTTATGGCCAGTTATCTCAGAGATATGAAACCTTGTGTTTTCACACAAAAACTATGAATGAGTGTTCATAGCATCTTTATTCAAAATAGCTCCAAACCAGAAAGAAGCTAGATGTCCTTCAACCAATGGATAGTTCAATAAACTGTGGAATACTATTCAGCAATAAAAATGAAGGATCTACTGATATATAACAACTTGGATGAATTTCCAGAGACTTATGCTGAGTGAAAGAATCCAGACTCAAGTTAAATGTTGTATGATTCCATTTATATAACATTCTTGAAATGACAAAATTATAGAGATGGAGAGCAGATTAGTGGTTGCCAGGAGTTGGGGAGGCAGGGAGTGGGGGAGGTGGCTATGGCTATAAAAGGATCCTTGTGATGGACTGTTATGTATCTTCATTGTGGTGGTCATCACAGAAATTTATCCATGTGATAGAATTGCATAGAACAAAGGACACACACACGCACGCGTGCACAGGAATGCATATAAAACTGGTGAAAGTTGAATAAGATTGAATAAGATGGATGGGTTGTATCAATGTCCACTCCCTGGTTGTGACATTGTACTACAGTTATGCAAGATGTTACCATTGGGGGAAGACAATGCAAGATCTCCCTGTATTATTTCTTAAAACTTCTAATCTACAATTATCTCACAAATAAAAGTTTTAAAAAAGAAACTCTTAGAGAATGAAAAGACCAGCCACAAACTGGGAGAAAAGTTTTGCAAAACACATGTCTAATAAAAGACTTGAATCCAGAATACCTAAAAACTTTTAAGGCTCAATAACAAATAGGAAAGCAAACAACCCAATTTATTTTTTTAAAAAAAGAGGGTGGTCAAGGATTTGAACAGACACTTCCCACTAGGTGGATGGCAAATAAACTCAGAAAAAGATATTTAATGTAATTAATTATTGATGAAATGCAAATTAAGACCACAATGAGATACTACTACACATCTCTTAGAATGGCTAAAAATAAGACAATAAAACTGGCTATACCAACAGCTGGCACGTACGCAGAGCATCTGGAATTCTCAAACATGGATGGAGAAAGATGGACCAGTCACTTTGCAAAACAGTTTCATATTTTCTTATACAGAGTGTTATATTTACCATATGACCCAGCATTCCCAATCCTAGGTGTTTACCCAAGTGAAATGAAACATAAACACATGAATGATTATGGTGGTTTTATTCACAATTGCCCAAACTGGAAACAAAGTAAATGTTCTTCAACTGGTGAATGGATAAACAAACTGGTACATCCACACAATTAAAAAGTATGGACTGTTGATGCCTGCAACAACATAGATGAATCTCAAATTTATTATGCTAAGTGAAAGATGCCAGATTCAAAGTTACACACATTATAATTCCATTTGTATGACATTCTAGAAAAGGCAAAACCATATGAATAAAAAACAGATCAGTGGTTGCCAGGGGCTGGGGTAGGGAAAGAGGTTAACTAAAAATGGGCCTGAGAAAGTCTTCTGGGGGTGATGGAACTTTTTCATACCTTGATTGTAATTGTGGTTACATGACTATATACATTTTCAAAACTCATAGAACTATCTATACACTTAAAAG
This sequence comes from Rhinolophus hipposideros, assembly GCF_964194185.1. Classification (NCBI taxonomy): domain Eukaryota; kingdom Metazoa; phylum Chordata; class Mammalia; order Chiroptera; family Rhinolophidae; genus Rhinolophus; species Rhinolophus hipposideros. The sequence continues at coordinate 99,376,810 of NC_138049.1, read as the reverse complement.
GGTGAATTATACTGTATGTATGTACACTGTACTATTATAAATTTTTCTTTTAAAATAGAGAATAGGGTATGAACAGGTGCAGTGTAGCGAGGATTGAGAAAAGGAGAGAACCAGATATTTATGAAATAGACTTTAAAGGCTTTTACACCTGGTACTGGGTGGTAAGGAAGAAAAGTCTCAAGACGGGGCAATTCGGTTGTTTGTATAGTGTGGCTATTGTGAATAATGGTGCAATGAACAAAGGGAGTGCAGATATCTCTTCAAGACACTGGCCTTATTTCCTTCAGAAGTGGGATGATCTAAGTGCCTATCTATGAATAAATGGATAAAGAAAATGTTGCTTATATACATACGTATACAATGAAATATTATTCAGCAATAAAAAAAGAAGGAAATCCTGCAATTTATGACAACATAGAAGAAACAGGAGGGCATTATGCCAAGTGAAATAAGCCACACAGAGAAAGATACATACTGTATGGTATCACTTATATGTAAAATCTAAAATTAAATTAAAAATGTCATTCTCATAGAAACAGAGATTACAGTGGTGGCTGTCAGGGATTAGGTGATGGTAGAAATAGGAAGATGTTAGTGAAAAGGTACAGACTTTCAGTTATGGATGAATTAGTTCTGAGCACCTAATGTACAGCATGGTGCTATACAGGATAATGTACAGCATAGTTAATAATACTGTATTATGTCTTTGAAATTGCTGAGAGAGTAGATCTTAAGTGTTCTCACTACAAAAAAAAAGTAAAAAGGTAATCATGTGAGGTGATGGATGTATTAGTTAACTTGATTGTGGTAAATATTTCACAGTGCATACATATAATAAATCATCACATTGCACACTTTAAAAATATATAATTTATTTTTCAATTATATCTCAATAAAGCTGAAAAAAGATTGGGTAATTGGGTGTATGGTGCAGGTATTTACCTGGACAGGTAAAATAGATTCAGATGGTAAAGCGGGGGGGGGGGGGGGGGGGAGGAGTTAGGGAGATGTTAAATTTCAAGTGCTTGTGGGATTTCAACAGATAGCTGCGTCAAGTTTAGGAGAAAGTATGGCAGAAAATATGGCTTTCGGAGTTGTCACAGTTGTTTTTCTCCAAAAAGTGATCAAGTCACTCACAAGCACTGCGGCTGCAATCCTAGCACTGATGGTTGGAGGTGGAAGAGGGGCTGCAAAAGGGACTGAAGGCAGCAGCTGGAGAGGCCTGAGGGACAACAGGGAATGCTGTGTCATGGAAGCTGAGGGAAGAGAACATTTTGAGAAGTTTGCATCAGTGTTGGATACCGACGAAGACGCACTGAAACATGTCCGTCCAATTTAACAACTAGAAAGCCCTTCCTAATCTAGACAGTGGCTTCAGTGGAGTGATGGGATCAGAAGTCAGGTTGCAGGAGGTCGAGGAGTAACTGGGACATTAGGAAGCGGAGGCAGCCAAGAAAGTCTCCTTTGCGAGAAGTGTGGTGGTGAAGGGCTGTGATGAAGCAAAGCACAGGGTGAAAGCTCGAGGGACCCAGGGTAAGAAAGGACCTTTTGTTCATATCTAAGGCCATATACTCAATAAAGAAGGGGAGGTGAAAGGAACAGGAAAGAGAGAGGATAACACATGTTTGTCCCAGATGAACAAATGACATTATACTGAGAGACTGCAATGGAAGGGAGCTGAGGGTATTTGCAAAAGGTAACTTTAAGTGTTGAATCACAGTGTCTAGGCGACTTGAAGATGCTAGTGGCCTTTGATATGGAGGAGTGTTGTGAGGTTAGGGAGAAAAAGCATAAGCCCAGGATGCGGGCATTTTACAGCTCCTGTCTTGAACTTTAGGTCATATGAACAAATGCCTTGATGGCAAGGAAGTTTTGTGGCTTCCTGTCCTGCTTCTGTCACACCTCAGTGTGTGACATTGTGCAAGTGATTTGTGTTTTTAAGTCTCAGTTGTCTTATCCAGTCAATGGGGATGGATGATAGCAACAAGCATCTCATGGAGTTGTCATGGAGATTATGTATGGACATGCATGTAAAAACATTACCATGGTGTCTGATGAATAGAAAATATTCCATATCCAAAGGATTCTGACCTCGGCCTGCATTTCTTTCATTGTAAACACCTCCTAAGGAGCAGAAACGATGACATGTACATGAGTAAGACATACTGGGGATTGCAAACTCAAACATCTCCTGGGGCCAGACGGATGCTGGAAGTGTGTCTGGCAGACAGGTACATGACAATAGGAAACATTCACTGTGAAATGGAAACTACGTGCCCACAACTAAAATCATTCTCATTCAAAGTGATTAAAGCACAAGCTTGCCTAAATAAAGCACATTTGTGGGGCCCCCAGTTTACAACCTCTGTTTTTGTTTCTGTTACTGGTATAACAGACTTCAGGGATTCCCAGGCCCAATGCTTCTGACAGGTTTACCTAAATTTCAAACAGATGGCCCTAATGGGTATTAAATAAGTTTTGAGATTAAATCTTCAAGTTACAGTGTCTTTCCCACAATTGGATATACCAGGGGTGCCAAAAAAAAATGTATACACATTTTAACAGATGCTATCTACGCGTTACTTTTCGAAGTTGAATTGAATTATAGTACCAATGTGTAGTAGGACGGTCGCTCAAAAGATGGCGTTAATCAAATGAATGCTAGCGTCACCATGCGACAGGCAGGACAGTCAAAGAAAATGGTGGAAGCACGGTGTCACTTGAGGAGCGCAAGACCATTTTGAAGAGGTGCGGCTGAGTTTGCCCAACGTTCTCCTGACTTAACATTCCTTGACTTCTACCTATGGGGGACTTTAAAGGATGTGGTGTACCATAGAAAACTGGCTACACTGGCGGTACTTCAGGAAGAAATTGAAACGGCATGCGCAGCGATACAAGTGGACGCTTTGGTCAACGTTGCTCAAGCAGTAGTTCACCATAATCAGAAGTGTCTGGAACTGATGGGAACCACTTTGAGCACCCCTTGTAATTGCAGAAGTCAAATGTGACTTGTATTCATCTTTTGTTATCGGTATATATTGAGTATTACAATTTTAATACAGTTTTTTTCCTTTCTTAAAATATGTATACATTGTTTTGGCACCCTCTTCATATTCAGTATTAATATTTGCACCTTACCTATTTGCTTAAATGTGGGAATTAAGATGCCTTTAAATTGTTTAAAAGACTCTTGAGCTCTGCAGTTGCCAAAATAAAATATAACTGCACCAGACAAATTAGCCAGGGCTTTATAGGCCTCAAATCTGAAAGAAATTAAGCTGTGCCTGAAATAAATTAGGCAAGTTAATTGGTTTTTGTTTGTTGGTATGTTTTTTAAGAAAAATGGAAACTGTGCTTCAGTGCTAGTTTTCAGCTATCTCTTTATCTGTTGGTACTGAACTATAAAAGGCATCATTTTTCTTTGTAAGTTTGAAGTGGGGCCAGTTAAAAATTTACGGGCTGGTAATTTTGATATTATAGAATATGTACACAAAATTACCTAATTGCAATAAACTTCCCCTTTCCCTATTTAATCTGTTGCTTTGGGGGATTTATGATTGTTTGTTCTAAAATTTTTCATTGCCACAGCATGACCCCACCCCCCACCCCCCCATTATTAGATGAGCAAGCACGTTTAGACGAGAGTGGTGGGCCCTCACGGACAGGACAGAAAACATTTGATTAGGGTCTTCTACTATGAACGTACTCCAAGAAGCAAGACGAGTAACCAGAATTTTGCTGCTTATTGGTCAATATCAATATTAATAGAACAAAAGTCAACTGATATAAACTGTCCCTATACTCTCATGAAAGCTGCTCTCAAGCTTTCAAGAGTATGTTTGGGGATAAGAGTATGAGTAGGACATCAGGCATGAATCCTGACTGTCCTCAACTGAAGCTTTTATGGAAAGGAATTAAAAGATGAGGAGTAAAGAGCATATATCCTGTGGAGGATGCTTTCCTTAGGAATCCCGTTCTCAGCTGAGCCCCCGGCCATGTCCATCAGTCTTATGAGTGGTCAGTACCAGAGGGAACCCCTTATACTTATTCCGTTGTTTTTAAATCAAGTGGAGAATACACAGAGCACTTTCTGGTACTCATTAAATGCTAAATAATAACAACATGCTGTTAAATTGCAGAGCAAGGGTACCACAGAATCTGTAATATATAATTTCAGCAAAGAATTTTCCTTTGAGAATATGTTCAGCTAATTTAAAGCATAATTTCATTAACATAACCATCTCTGCGCACACAGCAGAGTAGAATTCATAAAACTTTACTAGCACTTGGGTTGATAGGATCACAGTGGGAACCGCTGGCTTTGGTAAACTTGTACTACCTCCCTTTTCCTATCAGATGGTGGATGCAGACTTTTGACATCATACTGGGTTCTCTCTCCTTTGGGTTCACCCCCTTTCTGGCTGAGAGGCAGAGGCCCCTTTCCTTCTGCTTTGTCTGATTCTTTTCCTGCATCCCTCCTGGGGCTCCCCTGACAGCAACTTCAAAGTCGTTTATGGCTGGAAGCTGGTGGCCAGCCATATGGAATTACAGCCCAGGCTCGCCGGATTATAGAGTATGGCATAGGAACCAAATGACAGTGCCATGGCACAGAGGAAAGGCTGGTAAAGCCTCCAGTTTTAAATGGAAAATATGACTTTGTATATTTATACACAGGCTCCTCATAAACAACCTGAATGTTTCACCAACATCCCAATGAAGCAAGGGATGGGCTGAGTTAAAAATAGCTCCAGAATGCCTCTCTTCTAAGTAAATTACCCACCCTGTCCTATCTTCTCCGGCTGTTTACTTTCACGTGTTTCCCTGCATATTTCAGAATTATAAGCAATGCTTACCAACAAATAGCATAACTTAAGACATAAAAGAAAATGGCTCGGGGCGGCTGGTTAACTCAGTTGGTTAGAGCGCAGTGCTCTTAACAACAAGGTTGCCAGTTCGATCCCCACATGGGCCACTGTGAGCTGTGCCCTGCACAACTAGATTGAAACAACTCCTTGACTTGGAGCTGACGGGTCCTTGAAAAACACTTAAATAAAAAGCTAAAAAAAAAAAAAGAAGAAGAAGAAGAAGAAAGAAAATGGCTCACATAGCAGAGTTCCCTTATCTAATTCATTATTATGGCCACAAAATCTAACCACATTTTGCCCATTTTGAATCTAGCTATTTAGCAACCTAATTTAGCCAGACCGCTCCTCCCTCCTCTCCCATTCAATTCTCAACCTCTTGCAGTCTGGCTTTTGTCTCCCACACAGCACACAATCTGTTGAAACTTTGCACCTCCAGAGAATACCTTTTGTCTGCACGTCCTGGAAAAACATCATGATAGACCCAATTGCCCAGCCTTGACTTCAGAGTTGCCCCTTGATTCTCCCTCTCTCTCTTAGGTAGTTATATCATTTCCAAGTCCTGATGATCCTACTTCCTAAACATCATTTGTCTTTTTCTTATCAACTCCCTGCTCGCTACTTCCTGCCTTAGGGACACTCTTGTCTCTTGGCCAGAACTAGCAAAGATCTGCCATTTGCTTCTAATCTTGTCCTCCTCATTATTCCTTCTACACTATGACCAGGTTATCTTTATACAGTGAAAATCAAGTTCACGTCACTCCTTGTTTGGAAACCTCCAATCCTTCCCTGTTACAAATAGAATCGAGTCCAGAGAGCCTTCATAACTTGGTCCCAAGCTGTCCGTGCCTCACTTTCATAGCCCTTATCATGTTCTCCCCGCTACTTGTTCTCCACTCCTGACCCTGAACTCTTGCCACTGGCTTCCGAGTGCTCCCCAACGTGCCACGCTTTTGCATGTCTCCATGCTTTTGTGCTGTTCCTTCTGTTTCCAGTGCTGTTTCCCACCTTGTCCATTAAGAAACCTCAACCCAACTTTCAAGAGCCAGCTGTAATGCTACCTGCTCTGTGAAGACCATCCCCCTCCCCTAGGCAAAGTTAATGACCTTCTTCTGCGCAGCTACATCTTACGTTTTCGTTGGCAATAGCACTTATTATCCCAGTGTTGCCTGTATATCTATCCCCCCCATCATGCATTTAACGGCTTCGACTGTTTTCTGTTTATTTCTCTGTATTCCCAGTAACCAACAAGGTAACCAACACACCACAGATTTCTACATGCTGACGAATGAATAAATGGATACCAAACACATTGTAAGTAATCAATAAAATAAAACCCCTGCAGTTAAACATTTTTATCTGAGGTTTGTATTTCCATAGTGAAAATGATTTCCGCCTCCTCTCTCACCCAAAAGAACAAAAGATAACTTACAGAATGAGTAGACACTGAACAAGAGAAAGAATTAGAAACAAACACAACCTCACTGTTTCAATTTCTGAACCCTCTTTCTTCAGGCACAAAAAGATGGCTACAAATTTCCCAAGGTGATAAGGGGAGCACATTAACATTTGTATCAATGAAAGATAACAGAAACAGGGTGATAAGTATAGAAGCAAAGTAGCCCATTGTTCAATCAGGGAGTTTCATCTAGGATGTCTGGCAGGCATTTAATGAATCTAGGAACGAAGTTGTTTTTAATTTAAAAGGAATGCACCATTTACAAATGACCGATTAAATGGTTATTCACCTTATTTTGTTTCCTGCTAAAAAGAATTTGTTCAGAAGATTGACAAAAGCAGTCTTTGGCACTTCAGTCAATTGCTCTTCCTCGTCCCTGATTTTTATTCCCCCAAACACCAAAGAAATGTTTTCTATTACACAGCCTGGTGCACTTCCCTCTTTCCTTTTTCACAGCCCTTGCTCATTGTTCAGGCCCCAGGTGAAATATCACTTTCTCTTAGAAACCTCTCCTGATGCTCTCAGACTACAAAGCTGGAGCTCTGTGGTCCCTTAGCACCCAGTACACCCCTATTGTACACTTACACCACTTTGTTGTTATTACTTATAAAAGACTCTACTTACTCCCCATCAGATTCTCAGTCTATGGACATTGTAAGTGCTTAATAAATATGTATTTATGAAAGGTAATATGTTTGCTGAATTGATGAAAAATGCCTGTGGGGGTGGGAAGTATCAACATCGTCTTAGGTTGCATTCTCCCCCCAAACACTGAGACAAGGATTTGAATGTAAGGAGTTGATTTGGGAGAGGAGCCCAAGAAGACGGAGGGAGGAAAACCAATGGCAGGTACCTTAATGGGTGGATTAGCATAGTGGGAAACTAGACCCATTCCCACTGAGGACCTTCTGAAAGATTGTGCATAACAATCTCAGCCTTGTTCTCCTGGCAGTTAAGGGGTGAAGAAGCTGGAGTAGTTATCCAACCACTTTTACTCCTCATTATTTGGGGACTGCTCCTGGGGGCATAAATGTCCCCCTCCCCAGCACCTCTAGCCTACCTGTTGTGCCAAGGCCCTGACTTTCAGAGAAAGCCCTTGGGTAGAGAGAGGCACAGGTGCCCGAGGCAGAATACTGTTGGTACATAGGTATGTCCATCAGTGTTCCAGTGACATCTGGAGTGGGCTGAGAAGTAAATGTGTTCTAGACTACAACTGTAGAAGTGCTTCTACAATAGAATGTCTTATACAATAAGCACGATTAATGTTTTTTCCCTAAACTTTATTTTTGAAAAAAATGTATGTTAGAAAATTACCAAACTCATTGTATGGTTCTAAGTATTACATAATTCTCTGCTTCTAAGTAACAGGCTCTATCTACCTCTAAATAATACTATAATATCTTGTACAGTCACAGGAAACTGCATGAGTGCTATAGGAACATATGACATCTAATCTCCGTATAGCTGCTTGGACCACCTTTCCAACATCCCCTGACTTAGTATTACTCATTTACTTGAGGATCCCTGGTCTGTGTCTGCATTATGTTTTATAGTGTCAATGTATAGTTTCGATAATACTCAATTTTTTCTTTTTACATACTAAATATCTGTACCATACAACGTTTTTTTCTTTGAATGGATCAGTTGTTACATCAAGCAGGAACTCTTCCGAGCAACATGTTAGTATTTCATCTATACATTATACTTATTTAAGTGCTCCATGGTTAAATGAGTTTGGGAAGTTCTGACCTGAAGTCAAGCCCTCCTGAAAAGGTTGGGATGGCTTCCCACTGTCTGTTGAATTAAGAAGATCTTACCAAGCCACTCAAGACACTTTGCAAATTAGCACCAACACTTCCCCCTTTTCCCCCAAACTGAGTCACTCCCCTCTCCCTGCCTACAGTCTGCATACCTGCCTGCACCCACACTCCTTGGGCTTCTCCTGGCCTGACCTCTCTTTTCTCCCATCTCCAATGGCTGCCTACTAAATTGTGCTTATCTTTTAAGGTCCATCTTAAATTCCTGAAGTTTTCATTTCTCATCATGTTTACAGAGTGGTACCTCCACTTTCCTTCCTTTAAACCCCTTGCCACTGTGTGTACTTCTCTTGAAGCTCTTTATATAGACTGCTCTCTAGTAGAGTTTTCAGTGGAAATGTGCCATTCTCCAGCCTCGCCTGGAGTCTTTTTATTAGATTTTGTAAGTTCCCTTGAGGACAGGGACTCTGACTTTCTAATTTTTTATCCTGTACAACCTTAGCGGGGGGCCTGGCACATAATACTCATACATTAAATGTTCATTGAATTGAATTTTTTAATTTTAGTTTTTCTATTTACATAAAGTATAATTCACTTTTTTAAAAAGTACAGTGCTATAAGTTTTGACAAATGCATAGAGTTATATAACCATCACCACAATCGGGATGTAGAACAATTTTATCATCCTCCAAAAATTCCCTCATGCTGCCCATTTGTCCTCAAATTGTCTCCTCACTTTGGACCCCTGGCAACCACTGATCTATTTTCCATCACTGTAGTTTCACCTATTCCAGAATGTCATAAGTGGAATCATACAGTGTGTAGCCTTTGATTATGGCTTCTTTCACTCATTGTAATGCATCGGAGATTCATCCATTTTGTTGCATATGTCACTAGTATGTTCTGTTGTATTGATGAATGGATTGGATATACTATAGTTTATTTACTCATTCACCCATTGTAGGACATAAATCTTCATTTCTCTAGGGTTAATGCCTAGTAGTAGGATTGCTGAGCTCTATGATTAGTGTTAAGAAAAAATTTATAAGAACTCCCAAAAGCTGTTTTCCAAATGATGGTACCATCTTGCATTCCAACCAGCACTATCTGAGAATTCCAGCTGTTCTGTATCCTCATCAACACTTGGTATGGACACTTAAAAAAAAACAGAAAAAAACCTTTCTAACTATTTAATAAGTATTGGCATCTTATGTGGTTATAATTTTCTTTTTCCTAGTGACAAATGATATCTTGCATCTTTTCATGGGCTAATTTGCCATCTGTATATCTTCTTTGGTGAAGTGCAGTTTGGTCACTTTTTAAATGATTTTAACTGGTTGTTTATTATATAGTTTATATATGTATACGTGATTTGCAAATATTTATATAGTGCAAGACTGTAGCTTATTTTTCTCATTCTCTAAATAGTCTTCCATAAAGTAAAAGTTTTTAAAGTTTTGATGAAGTCTAGTTTAACATTTTTTCTTTTACAGCTCATGATTTTGGTGTTATAGCTAAGAAATCTGTCTAATCCAAGATCACAAAGATTTTTCCCTTATATTTTCTTCTAAAAGTTTTATAGTTTTACATCAATAACCTTACATGCCTATGATGTATGCTTACGCATTTTAAATTAATTTTTATGTAAAATGTGAGGTATATTGAAGTGAATTGAATGACTTCGGAAGACAATTTACTTTTACCTTATAACATCCTGCTTCCATTTCAACCATTGCAAGTCTAAAGATGCTCTAATGTCCTACATCAAGTTTATAATGCTAGTGAGAATCTCTGAGACTAGGCAAATTTGAACTGAAGAAACGCTTAATTTTTATCAGATAAGCTGGCTGGAAGGATTGTTAATAAAGAATAAACAAACAGATACTGAAATATCTAGTCCTTGCTTTGACAAGTAACTATTGGTTGGTATAATCAAAATCAGTGTGTGTGTTTACACACACACACACACACACACACACATCTATAGGCTCTTAAATATTTCTGAATTATCGCCTCTCCCTAGAGCTTTAAGCCATAATTGTACTTACTCAGAAATTCCAGCTACCCTTTTCCCAGAGGCAGAAGATTTTGGTTAGTGGCTTTAGATTTTGTCACAAACTGTCACATTATTCAGTTTACGGAATGTCCTTGACTATGGTAGACCAAGCATGGATTTTCCATTACATCACTTAGAAAGGGATAGGTCTTTCCATAAACACAGTTAGACATTTTATCCCAACCTCCACATTTCCATTTTTTAATGGCACTTTTGCTGGCAACCAGCACATCCCTTTTGGCACTTCTGGCCATGTCAAGAAGCTGAGTGCATTTGCATTGCCTTGGATCCGCCAGAAGGGCAGTGTGGCTTCTCTGCCAAGCCCACGGCATTTGAGGCCTGAGGCAACCCCATCTCCCCATCACTAGGAGACCTTCACACAGTGCTGGGAGCATTGAAAATCTCTTGGATTAAAGATTAACGACTTTCGCACTGTGGTCAATTCTTTAGTGTTTATGGGTTCACTTAATGTAACACTGGTCAGGCATTAGCCTAAACTGTTACCTTTGAAATACTAAAAAAAAAAGCAGTTATCTAGGCCAGTTTTACCAAAACAAAACAAAACAGAATACTTACTCTGGAAGATTGAATTATTTATTCCAACTCTTCACTCCCTTGTGATAAGATTGTACGTCTACAACCCTTCCCTTTGCAGGCTGGCACTGTCCCCACACAGGACAATGAGATAGTTGGAGAAGTTCTCTTCCCCACAATGTCCACTTTATTTACAATGGGCTTGGCCAATGGAATGCAGTGGGAATGGTGGGAACGTAGGCTTTATGTGTGCTTTTATGGTTTGGCTTACCTCATTGCACTCCTGCGATCACCATAAGAAAAGCATGCCCCGGCTAGCTTCTATCCCTTCCATTTGGCCCCAGAATGAAACACACAGAGCTGACTTAAACCCAATCTGCACCCTGGACCTAAACTAGCCAAACTGCAACCTGAAGCAGCACTGCCCTGGCCAAAGCACAGACCAGTGAGTAAGACAAACAAGATGCTTGTGGTTTATAAGCCACTGAGTTTTTGTTACATAGCATTATTACAGCCATAGCTGACTAATATACTTACCTATCTGCAGTCATGTTTCCCGTGGACAGTAAAGTCAAATGGTTATTTGCTAGGAAGAACACGTGCATAGTTGCAGTCAGGAATCAGACAGGTTACCATCTTTTCATGGATTTTCCCCCAGCCTAGCTCACTCTTCAAGGATCTGCTCTGAGTAGATTTTCTGAGTATCATTTTAATAGGATCAATCTACATAGAATAATAGAATGTAAAGGCTGTTATTCCTTAATGGCCCCCACAAGCGCTAGATCCCAACAACTGAAGCCTCTGTCAAGTTTAGTTTTCATAATTTATAAGTGAGTGATGGCACAGGTTCCAAGCTGTAGGAGCCAAATTTCATGACAATAGAAAAAGCCATTAAAATTCAGCCTTTTCCCAAGAATAGTAACAGATCCTGATCATTAGCAGTTGTTCAACTGTCCATTGCAATGCTCGGTGAGTATCATCATGGAATGAAAAACAGTCCCTTGTTTTACCTTTATCCTCAAATGAACACAATTTCTGGCATTTCTTGATCCATGATATAGGTGCATTTTGCAGTTACATTATTGGGGGTGGCCAAAACTCACAAGTATAATTCCTGACACCTGGATTAGTGAGATAGTTTTAATTGAAATCTTTTATAACGGTGTGCTGTTTCAAAAATCTAAGGACATCGACTGACATTCCTTTTACCAAGCATGTCTCAGAATAAGATGCCATCATCTTGTCAACAGAAAGTTCTTAGGCTAACTTGAGGCCCAGATTTGTATTTTTACAACATGGTCAAATACTCTTCCTATTTCTAATGCATTGTATGAATTTTTAAAAGTAGTAACCAAGTACATAAAAGTCATATTTAACCTTATGAAGCATGTGTTGGCTAAGTTCATTTTTTCAAAGCTCACCGCCTCTTCTCCATCTTGACTTTTTCTACTTCTCATCTCATCATTCCCTTATCCCTGGAATCAGGTTGCTTCTCCTCTGACTAGCCAAGCACAGGCAGATTGGACAAAGCTTAATTGCATAAGAGATGTTTAGCTTACAAGGACACACTAAAGCGGGACATTATAGTTGTCTTTTAATATTTGGTGGCCCTTCATGTAGAAGAGGGAAGATGCTTGTCCTGTGCTTCCCTGGAAAGAATGGGGCTAGAAAAATAAAAACAAATGATAGGAAGGAAATTTGGGCTCAGTTGAAAAGCTTTTGAACAATTGGGAATATCCAGTAATAGAACAGAAAGTAGTGAGCTCCTTGTCAGGGCTCCTTGTCCTTGTTCAAGCTTCTGAGGCATAATAGAGACATAATTCCAATGTCTCTGAGTACCTTCTAACTCTAAGATATGATGTTTTAATCTGCTTGCTTCTCTAATCAGTATGCATGCTTATACAGTGTGGGACAACATGGGCCATAGCCTTTTTATGATTCTATGATTAGATGGAAAAGACCAGCAGAATTTGTAGTCTTGAATGTAGTATGTCTGTCATGCGGGGTGGCCTGCGGGGTGTAAGGTGGGGTCTGTTCTCCCGCTCCCCACATAAGAACACAGGACATGGTAAGGCCAAACAGGAACACCCACGGAGCCATAGCAGGGGAGTCATATCACTATATTCTCACCGGCGGCATCCGCCTCTCTGCCCGCTCTTGCTAGCCCCCATTCTTTCAGCTAGCGTAGCCACAGCAGTTATATTAGTGGCCAATGGCTTACGGGTTACAGCTGACGGCCAACTAGCCACAGCTGCTGGCATCTGATCACAGTTGATGGCCATTTACTACCCGAGCCAGCACCTTTCTATTGTGAGGCCGAGAGCCTGGAAACTGTTTTTTGGGGGCTTTGTCCCCACAATGTCCTTCTACGTACTACAACCAGGAATTGTCCTGGTTTCTGTGGACTCTAAATTAAAAGTATTTTATTGCATTGCATTCTGCTAGTTAGCTTTTCTTTTTCCCATAGCCTGATCTCCACTGTCTAGAAATATAAATATGTGCATATTGTTATGGCTGAGATGTTAATTTATTACCTCCCATAGTAGTCCTGAAAGGAACGTATTACTCCCTATTCTATTTTCTGGACACAACTTTTGGGTTCAGTTTCTTTTAATCTAGTTATATTGATATATAGAGTATACTGAGATAAATACTTTCTGTGTAGGCTTATTAAATCAGGAATACAATTCAAAAGGTTAAAAAATGATATATAGTGAAAATTATCTTTTTGTGTCTTCTTAAAAAAAAACAAAGGTCAGGTATTTAAAAAGTATATAAAAGATTTAGCTCAACCATCTAAATGATCTACTCTGCAGTTGGGGATTATTTTCTTCTATCTCTAGAAAGTCCTTCACTGTGATCAATTAGTGGTGAACTCTTCAGTGTTTGAAAGAAAATGCCCTTCATGAAGAATCCTTTTTCCTAGTGAAGAATTCGAGGTTAGCAGTTATTATTTATATGTATTTTTCAGCACACCAAAGACATCGATCCAAGGGCTTCTAGCTTCCATTGTTGCTGTTGAGAAGTGAGCTGTCAGTCTTACTGTGACTCATTTAAAGATAATCTTTTTATCCTCTGACTACTTTTAAGATGTTCTCTTCCTCTTTGGTTTTCTATAATGTCCCTCTAATGCACATAAGTGTCAATTTCCTTTATTTATCTTGTTTTTGATTCATCATGCTCTCTGAATTACAGCGTGGAACTTAGATTGATGGTTATCATCAGTTCTGGAAAATTCTCACCCATCAGTCTTCAAATATTGCTTCTTATCTTTTTTCCTTCCACTTTTCCTAATTTAATCCAATTAAACCTCATAGAATTCCTCATTATATATACTGTATACTCCTTTTCTTTGCTTCTGTATTTTCTAGGATTTTTGTTTATTTCTCCAAGCTTTATTTTTAATATTTTTCACTCATCTTCCAATTCTCCAACTCTGTTTTCAGAGGCTAATAAATCTATCCATTGAAATCTTAGTTTGGTTGTTATATTTTTCAATTCTAGTTTTTGTTTGATTTCTTTTCAAATATGTCAAGCCACTTTTTATGGTTTCTAGTTCTATGCTGTAATTTTCAGCTTGTTTTTAAGTTATTAATTTTATTAAACATAGTTGGGATTTTTTTATAATCTGTCTCTAATAATTCTAATATCTGGAGTCCTATATCCTCCTTTTTTCACTTTATATTGTACACGTAATGTTACCAAATCTCCTTACTGATAATTTTGATATCTGTACAAAATTCTGTAGATCAAAAGCATGATAGTTTCCTCATCTATAAAATGGGGATATTCTTACCTCTTGTGGTAGCTGCCTGGCTCAAAATTAATCCTTTCAAAGGATGGAACCTAAGTAATTATTTCTGTCCTCCTTTATCTTTGCGATGATTATGACTTTAAAAATAATGTTTGTGTATAGATGGGGGTTTTGAAGAAAACATTGTAAAATGAAGTAAGTTGATAAGGATTGGGACTGTGTGTGTTTAAGTGTTGTGTTATTTACATTGAAATATGTTTGTGCAATAAACATAATTCATAAAAAATACAGTAAAGTCTCTTAAAGCTAAAATGGTAATAGCTAATATTTTAATGAGCAATTACTGTATACCAGTCCCTATTCTAAGCTCTTTACATGTATTAGCTCAGTTAGTCATCCCAGCAACCTTCTTTGATAGATATGGTTATTATTCCTATTTTACAGATGAGAAAGTTGAGGCACAAAAGGGTTAAATAACTTGTTCATAGTCATACAATTAGTAAAGGGCATGGCCAGAATTCTAGCACAAACAATTTGGCTCCAGAATCTCTACTTTCTTAACTATTGCTTTATGGGGCAGGGAAAGAGGAAGCAGGAAAGGAAAACAAAACAAAACAAGACTACCAAGAAGTATAACCCCACTAGTCTTATCACATCAGTTTTGACATCGAGGCACCATTCTGCACTAACGTTAGAGGATGAGGAAAGGAAAGATGGGAAGAGAAAAGGAAAGTGTTTTAGGAACTGCGGATATGTAACATATTGCCCTAATACTTACTGGCATAAAACAAGCATTTATTTTGCTCATTGATTCTGTGGGTGACAAATTCAGAAAGGGTATAGCGACCAAAGCTTGTCTCTGCTTCACAATGTCTAGAGCCTCACCTGGAAGGCTTGAAGCTGGGGATAGGAGTAATCACCTGAAGACTCCTTCACTCTCGTTTACTCACATGTCTGATTACTGGTGATAGCCATTAGCTGGGGTTCTCAGCAACTCTCCAGTGAGGACATCTTCATGGGGAGTTTCTTTATAGGCTACTTTGAACTTCCTCTCAGCCTATGAGCTGGCTTCCTCCAGCGTTAGCAGTGAGAGATAGAGAGAGAAATAGATAGAGAGAGAGAGAGAGAGAGAGAGAGAGAGAGAGAGAGAGAGACAGAGACAGAGACAGAGACAGAGACAGAGAGACAGAGAGAGTTAAGGCCGAGACTCTTACAACCTGCTGAGAAGTCACATAGCATCTTTTATACCACACTCTGTTGGTTGACACAGTCACAAGCCCCCACCCAGGCTCAAGGGCCAAGGGGCCTGCCTCATTTCTCAATTGTCTGGAACAAACTCATCTTTGCAAGGAATTGCACAATATATTAATGGCTTCTGAAAATAATGCTTACCATGCCGCTTGGAAAATCAGGATAAAATTCACTTCAAATAAAATGACCAATGTGAGCTTAAAAAAGAAACCCACAAGCACTAGCTTTTTTGAAATAAAACAGAAGCCCTTTTGGCCTGAGCAACTTCCTCAAATGTACTTCCAGTCAAGGGCTTATTTATAGAGACAAACAACTCAACAGACTTTCCCTTAAGGTGATGGAGACATAGTTTATTTTCCGTTCCCTGACCACCCCAGAATCCACATGCTCAAAACGTATAGACTCTATAGGACCAGACTGTAAACTTCTTGAAATAAAAAAGTTTAGATTCCCTTGCAATCCTGAGTGTTTAGCGCATTGTCATGCATATGGTAGTTCCTCAGATATAGTTAATTTGGCTATAGGTCAGCTTCAGTAATGTGGCATAAGATAAATATTTGACAATAGAGTCTGGATTAAATTACCTCTACACAATAGGTCTGACATTCAGAAGCAGAATTTCTAAGATCTTGAGCAGTAGGAAAAATATATGAAATACAGGGAAATTCCCTCCTATCACACAAATAGTGAAATATTCTCTAGGAAAGCTGCCCTTCGTTAGGCTATTCCTAACTCATTGAAAATGTATTTCCGCGGAACTAGAAGCCCTGTCACACTGAACATTCTCTCTAGATGATCTCAGCTACTCGTAGAGCTTCAGCTACCTCCTAAAAGTGGAAGATTCTCAGATCACTTTCCAACTCTTATCTCTTTCATGACCCCTAGACCACCCATTCCAACTCTTTATTGGAAATCTCCACTTGAATGTGCAATAGCCAACTCAATGTTAATGTGTTCAAAGCTAAACTCCAAATCTGCTCTTCCTCATAATCCAAATATTATTTTATGACGTTATGCTCCGTACTGGACCCTAGCCAGAAACCTTGACATCATTCTTGACATTTTCTTTAACCTTACACTCTAGAGATACAATCAGATGCCATAGCCCATCTTGTTTGCCTTCTTGACCTTTTTTATTTTTAGCATTTTTTGAGGTTTAATTTACATTCCATAAAATTCACCTCACTTTGAATGTGTTCTTCAACATGTGTTAATAAATGTATACAGTTGTACAACCATCATCACAATTCTTTAAAACCATCCCATTATATCAAAAAGCTTCCCTGTGTCTCTTTCCACTCACGCCCTGGCCTCAAGCAACCACTTATCTGTTTCTACAGTTCTGCCTTTTCCAGAAATTGTATGTAAATGGAATCATACAATATGAAGCCTGTTGGGTCTGGCTTCTTGTATTCACCATGATGTGTTTGAGATTTATCCATGTTGTTGCATGTCTCAATGGTATGTTCCTTTTTATAGTTGATAGTATCGTATGGGGATACCACATTTTTCTTTTCAGCTGTGGACATTTGGGTTGTTATTGACTATTATGACTAATATTGCTATGAACATTCTCATGTAAGGTCTGTTTTGAATAGATACCTAGGACTGGAATTGCTGGTTTATATGGTAAATGTATGTTTGACTTTTTAAGAAACTGCCAAACTGTTTTACAAACTGGAGTTTCTATTGTGCATTCCCGCCAGCAGTGCAATGAGGTTCCAATTTTTTCACATCCTTTTTCACTTGCTATTATCTACTTTTTAATTGTAGCCATTCTAATAGGAGTAGCAGGGCATTTCATTATCGTTTCATTTGTATTTCCCTAGGGACTAATGATGTTAATCACCTTTCCATTAAATTTGCCATCCATTTATCATCTTTGGTGAGGTATCTATTAGTACCGTTTGCTCTTTTTTATTGACTTGTCTCTTACTACAGAGTTGTAAAAGTTCCTTGTATTTTCTAGATACAAATTCTTCATCAGGTATATGTCTTGCTGATATTTTTGCAGTCTGAGATTTGCTTTCTCATTGTCTTAACAGTGTCTTTTGAAGAGCCAACATTTTTAACTTCTTAACTCTTTTCAATCTAGCTCATGCCTCCCTTCCCAAGCCTTTTCCTTAAATTCAGTTCTTTTCCTTTCTTGGCTGATTTTTTTTAGTAGCCTACTAACTAGCCTCCTTATGGCTATATCTCATTTTCTAAAATTCCTTTTGCTTTCAGGATTAAGCACAGATTTCTTAGCCATGCATATGTGGCAGCTATGGAGGGGTGACCCACAGGTCTCCTCCCAAACAGCCTAGTGCAGAGGGCATAGCTATGGAGAACCTCTAGTGGCCGGCCACAGCTCTGGAGCTAGCAGAGCACTCACGCCAAAGCCATTCTTGCTCTAAACAGCCCCTTGACAATGACAGAGCTGGTGGTACTAGAGCTTAGCCATCCTACACAAGGCAAAACTCTCCTAATAGGCAACCTTTGCTTCGGAACACCTAATCAGCCTTGCCAAGGCTTTCTCAGGACTTTGTTGCAGCCTGAAGTTTTTCCAATCCAATCCCCCCTTCCCTCTGTCCTTTCACTGGTATCAAACCTACCTCACAAATCTGAAGGCCCTCCTAGCCTTGTCCTGTTTCTTTTCCTTCATTCTCACAGGTGTTTTACCCAATAAATCTCTTGCATGTCTAATCTTATTCTGGCGTCTGCTTCCCAGAAGACACAAACTGACACAACAAGTAAGGATATTCCTGATCCAGTCTCCCCTCCTCACTGCAATCTTGCTGACTCTTCAGTTGTCAATGAGCTTTGTCTTCCATTTCCAAATATGACTGTGGAGGGAACGAGGGCTTTCCCTGTTCCATCCAAGATTCCTCCTTTTTGCTCAAGCTCTTAAAACAGCATAAGCAATGCCAATCTGCAGTATTACAGAGGCTATAACAACATGCTGAAGAAGCCTTGTGTGAGTAGGAAGAGCAGGAACTCCAAGGGAAATTCAGCTCTTGCCTCCATCTACACCCCCACCACCTTCTTTTGAGCTATGAGTATTAGAGGGAGAAAGAATAAAAGGATGCCCCCCTTTTTTTGCATGGGAAGTTATTCTCCCTGTACCCATACCATAAATAGATTCACTCTTCCTTTGCAAAAACGATGCTTCGGACGGTGCTCAAGTGGCTGCTAGAAGGGTTTATTCAGTAGTGAGAGACAGCAGAGGGAAGTGAAGTGTTTATCATTATAAGAATCTCATGGGGTTCTTAAAAAATTACAGGGATCTGGGCCCTAACACAAACCTTTTAGACTAGACTCTACAGAGAAAGGCACTGGGAAGAGTATTTTTAACAAGTGCCACACTCAGTTCTGGGGATGTTTGAGAAATACTGGTAGAATGGTTAAGAACACAAATTCTAAAGCCAGCCTGACTCAGTTTAATTTTCAGCTCTGACATTTGCTGTCTGAGTAATCTTGGACAAGTTTACTAACATTTCTGTGACTTAGTTTTTTTTTTTACCTGTAAAAACAACATAATTAACAATACTTCCGTTATCGGTTGCTATGAGCACCCAAAGAGTTCATGGTTATGGAACGTGGAGAACAGTGTCTATTCTGTAGCAAATTGCTCGTTGAAATGTAGGTATTTTTATTGTTCTTACTGTTACCATCATCACCATTCTTATTCGTGGTAGATTGATCAACAAAGGTCACGCGCACTGCCAGGTATGATTCCAGGTCCAGTATGGAAAGATGTGTGTGAGGGGTAGGGTTAGGATACAGAAGTGGGCAGAACACACCATCTGCTCTTAGCTAGATGAGTTTTTCCTTACGCACCCACATTCTCCTATCTCATCTCCATCCCCCAGGGCACACATCTGGCAGCTATCTACCAGGCGTAGGGGTGGGATCTGTGGTTGGTGTGGAGACAAGCTAACAGCCTTTGATCTTGGCTTCAGAGAGGGTCTGCTATGTACAGGAAAGAGTCTCTGAGTCATCAGATCAGAGTTCAAATCCCAGGGTATCTCATTAGAGGAATGAATGAACTTGAGCAAATTATTTAAGCTCTCTGAGCTCGTTTTTTTAATTTCTGAATGTTTTCTAGCTCTCTGGGCTATTGTAAGGCTTAACTGAAACGATGTATGGATATGCCTTGGGACGTGGTAGGGCTAAAGAATGGGTGTTCCACCAGGTGACCCATCTATAGAGGCTGGATGAGTCCAGCTCTGTCCCTGTAAGAATAGACTTACAAGACCTAAAAGGCTCTCCAAATTGTCAAACCTGTAACTCACATAATCCATCCTCACTTTGGATGTCCCCTTGGGCCATAGGACTTTTCACTCCTTACCCTTGTACTGTCATTTACCCCTGTAGCCTGGGATTGGTATTGCTGTTCCAGGGTTTTAAAATACTGATAGAAATTCATCTCAGCTCAACAAACCCAATTCTTTCCCCAAACGTTGGCTTTGGTTTCATCAACTTGATTTCAGATTCTTGCCCTCTGCTTGATGTTGGGCACATATGGCCTTTATAAACATGTCTTCAAAGTGTTTCCAAAGTTTTCAAAGTGAGCCTTGGAACAGGACAGTAAGTAATATCAGCAAAGCAGCAGTCATTTGTAAAATAATCTTTTCAAACAGCCTAATATGTTTTGGACTTTGATGTGTCCAAATTTCAGAGGAATGTATAAACTAGTTGGTATAAATTTTTTTTTTTTGAATTAGAACATTTCTTAAAGTAGTTGCCAAAATGGTGCCTAATTTAGAAAGGTTCTTTCCATCCTGGTTTGCAAGGGATTTGCTACAGGATAAGGTTATGTAACATAGACTGCAAGTCAAAATTTACTTCTATCAGATTTCTAAGCTTAAAGAGAAAGTCCCCCCAAAATGGACAGGATAGTACTTGAAAGTTTTATCAGGTGAAGGGCAGGATTATGCAAAGATATAACAGGCAGTTCATAATCTTCTTGCTATTTTTCAATATGGTGAACTTCTGCAAGTTAAGAAATGTAGAAATAGAGATGTAACAAAAACTTTTTGGAGCTGAGAATGAAAATGCTAAGATATTCTAAAAATTTGCCAGACAAGCAACTCGTGCGTGGAGGTGGAACAAATCATACAAATTTTATGATTGATTTATTTAAACATGACTCTATACTTCAGGGGGAAAAAAATGATTTCTGGGGGAATAGAATGGAATTCTGCATGTGGTTGCCAAGACATCCCTTGAAGAAAAAAATTCATCTCCTAGATAAAACTAGGATGGAGTAACACCCATAGGAATGGAATTCCAATTCCTAGGAAACTTAGCTACAGCTGATCCTTGTGTTCTTTGTACAAAAAGAAGAGTTCATACATGGGTTGATAGGAAAAACCTTTCTTTGACAAAAGGCAACAAGTCAGTGGAATCCTACTGAACGCATTTAAGAAATAGCAGTGGGTGAGGGCTAGTGCTAAAACTAGAGTGGCAGCAATCAGGGCCTCTTCTTCTTTCTTGGTGGGAGTTGGCAGACTGTTTAAGAGAGTCCTGCTCATATTAAGGGATTTAAAACACAGCCTCAAATGCAGCCTGTGAGAGAGAGGTTATTTAACCGTAGCCCTGGCCCTGTGTTTTAGTCATTTATTGCCAGATCACAAATGATCCTAAAATTTAGTGACTTAAGGCAACGAAATTAGTTTTCATGATTCTGGACTTATTTGAGCAGTTTCCTTCTTCGTGTGATGTTCGCTGGGGATACTCAGCAACATTTAACTGGTAGCTGTGCTCGCAGGTCTGCTGTCTTGGTGTTCCTACTTGTTAGCTCTCCATGAGGTTAGCTTGGGCTTTCTTACAGAGTGGTGGTCTTGGAGCAGTCCACCTTCTTATGTAGAAGCTGGTTTCACATGGTCTCAGAAGTTACTACTCTTCACTTCTGTCACATTTTATTGGTTAAAGCAACATATAAGGCCAGCTCAGATTCAAAGGGAATAGAAATAGATCGCTCATCTTGATGGAATACGGGGTCTGACAATTAAGTTTGTGAACAACTACATTGCTAACCTTTTCTGATATCAGAGGGATTATTCATTATGAATTTGTACCAACTGGACAAACAGTTAACCAAGTTTACTATTTGGAAGTGCTGAAAAGGCTGCATGAAAGTTAGACGACCTGAACTTTTCACCAACAATTCATGGCTCTGGCATCACAACAATGCACCAGCTCACACGGCACTGTCTGTGAGGGAGTTTTTAGCCAGTAAACACATCACTGTATTGGAACACCCTCCCTACTCACCTGATCTGGCCCCCAATGACTCCTTTCTTTACCTAAAGATAAAGGAAATGTTGAAAGGAAGACATTTTGATGACATTCAGGACATCAAGGGTAATACGATGACGGCTCTGATGGCCATTCCAGAAAAAGAGTTCCAAAATTGCTTTGAAGGGTGGACTAGGTGCTGGCATCGGTGCATAGCTTCCCAAGGGGAGGACTTCAAGTGTGACTGTAGTGATATTCAGCAATGAGGTATGTAGCACTTTTTCTAGGATGAGTTCATGAATTGTCCAATCTCGTAGTATACACACATAAGGAAGAAAAGAACTGATGGCAGCCCTCTATGGAGAGTCTTTACCATAATCTGAGAAGATGGGGCTGGCAGTGGGTGGCTCTGTGGGGAAGAGACTGAAATCAGTCTAAGCAGGAGAGAGCCCCATCAGGAGGCAAAGCTAGTGTGTGAAGTTTGTTAAATCTTAAGCAGTTTGGCACCAAACATCGGGTAGAAGTTTAGAGAGAATACAATAACAAGTTGATCTTAAGGAATCTCAGAGGACAGGAGAAAAGGGAGCTGGCAAAATTATTCTAACATGACTCAGACTTACCGGGATACCATGGATTTCTTTAAAAGTTAAATGTTGACACAAAAACAAGGTCTTTTAGCATCATCCGTGCCTCACTGACAACTCTGCAAGCTTGTGGCTTTAGGTAAAGAGCAGGGAGACAAGTGGCCCCGGAATGATGGGACCAGAGAACCACAGTCCGTTTCCGGGCCCTGTGTTGGTGGCAGCTGGCTTCCTCATCGCTGCTGGGGAACCTTCACATGAGGTAGCCAATGCTATTCATCAGGGAGATAGATGTGCCCTCCTCGGGAGTGCTTGTAACTGTGGTTGTCTTAAAGACTTGTGGTGGTGGGACTGTTACTAGCGTTTAGGGGTAGGGGCCAGAGATACTGCTAAACATCCAAATGTCCCCCACATGTGGGGAGAATTGTTCCAGTCCAAAGCCAGCAGCACGCCAGATGAGCAACACTACAGTAGACAATTGGGTGATGTAGGGTATTTGGGTGGAAAATATGGAATTTGAGAGATATAAGGACTGTGAGATCCCATGATAGGCTGTTGTCTTCTGGTAAAATCAGAGTCAAGCATGGTGCTAAATTGTAGGAAGTATAGTGCTTATAGAAAATACACTCTTTAGATCTCATGCCCAAAAAGGCCACCATTGTAAACATGCATGTTCTCACTTACCTCAGCCTTTCTGACATGTTAAATGGAGAATCAAGAAAGGTTATGATTTTTTAATAGAAATAATATTGTACCATAATCTTTTGAAAACTTCCTTCTAAGGACTGGCTTCTCCCCATCTGTGGAAATCATGGCATCCTGTTTTTTGTTGTTCTTGGTTAAAATCAAATATGTTCAAGTTTACTGTGAAGAGATGTTTCTTCTATGTATGGAGTCATATTTTGTTCTTCCCTAATCCAATTGATTTTTTCCCCACGTGCCAGTCAATTAGTCATACATTGTCTGTCAAATCCAGTCTTTGATGATAGTTGAACTGACTTATATCAAAACCTTACATGGGGTCTAATGACTTGATTTTCCTCCAGAATGAAATTCACCTCATGTCATAGAAACATACTCTGCAAACTTTCTCTTGCAATGCTACTTTTAAGGAGAGAGCTTGAGTTTGGGAGTCCTGTTCATTCTGGTCATGAAATTGCTCCTTCCAACTTTACTTTTTTATTAATTTATTTTTTCAATCTTGAGGGTTTTTTTTTTTTAATTCTTTTTGAGAGAAAAGAAATGTGCAAGCATAATGTGCCTGCAAGTTCTAAATTCAGAGTAGTAGAATCACCAAGGGGGAAAAAAAACCCACCTTTCTTTTTCAGGTTTGGCCCCAATGTTCTCGTTTCTTTCTTTTTAAATTTTATTTATTTATTTTTATTATTAGTTTCAGGTGTACAAAACAGCATAGTGATTAGACATTTACACACCTCACGAAGTGATCACCCCAACAAGTCTACTACCCATGTGACACCACACATAGCTATTACAATACCATTGACTATATTCCCTAGGCTATAGTTCACGTCCTGTGACTATATATTTTTTAAATTATGGTTGACATTCAATATTATTTTGTATTAGTTTCAGGTGTGCAAAGTAGTAGCTAGGCATTTATATAATTTATGAAGTAAATCCCGATAAGTCTAGTACCCATCTGACACTACACTTTGCTGAGAGTTTTGATCATGAATGGATGCTGGATTTTATCGAATGCTTTTTCTGCATCTATTGATATGACGATATGATTTTTATTTTTCATTTTGTTTATATGGTGTATCGTGTTAATTGATTTGTGGATATTAATCAAACTTGTGTACCAGGGATGAATCCCACTTGATCATGGTGTATGATCTTTTTAATGTATTGCTAAATTCAGTTTGCTAATATTTTGTTGAGGATTTTTGCATCTATGTTCATTAGGGGTTGGCCTATACTTTTCCTTTTTGTAATGTCATTGTCTGGTTTTGGAATCAAGATGGCCTTGTACAATGTACTAGGAAGCCATCCCTCCTGTTGAATTTTTTGAAATAGTTTGAGAAGAATTTGAGAACAAATTCTTTTTTGAATATTTGGTAAAATTTACCTGTGAAGCCATCTGGTGCAGCGCTTTTGTTTGTTGGGAGCTTGTTAATTATTGATTCAATTTCATTAGTAGTAATTGGTCAGTTCATATTATCTGTTTCTTCTTGATTCAGCCTGGGAAGCTCGTATGCTTCGAGGAATTTATCCATTTCTTCATGACTGTCAAATTGGTTGGCTTATACATGTTCCTAGTATTTTCTTAAAATTTTTTGTGTTTCTGTGGTTTCCATTGCCACTTCTTCTCTTTAATTGCAGATTTTATTTATTTGGGTCCTTTCTCCTTTTTTTCTTCATGAGGTTGGTTAAAGTTTTATTAACTTTATCTTTTCAAAGAACTAGCTCTTGGTTTCATTGATCTGTTGTATTGTTTTATTCTCCTCAATTTCATTTATTTCTGCTCTGATCTTTATTACTTCTGTCCTTATACTCACTTTGGGCTTTGTTGTTGTTTTTTCCAATTTTCTTAGGTGTAAAGTTAGACTGTTGATTTGAGATTTTCGTTGTTTCTTTAGGTAGGCCTGCACTGCTGTGGAGTTCCCTCTAGGACTTTTCGCTGTGTCACATAGATTTTGGGTCATTGTGTTTTCATTTTTGTTTGTCTCAAGGTATCTTTTGGTTTCTTCTTTGATCTCATTGTTGACACATTCATTATTTAGTATCATGGTATTTAGCCTCCATGTGTTTGTGGGTTTTTCAGATTTTTTTTCTTGTAAGTGATTTCTAGCTTCACAACATTGTGGTCAGAGAAGATGCTTGATATGATTTTGATCTTCTTCAATTTATTGAGACTTGTTTTGTGGCCTAACATGTGGTCTATCATGGAAAATGTTCCATGTGCACTTGAAAAGAATACATATTCTGATGCTTTGGGGTGAAATGCTCTAGAAATATCAATTAAATCCATCTGGTCTATTTAAGGCTGCTGTTTCCTTGTTGATTTTCTGTCTGTAAGATCTGTCCATTGGGGTCAGTGGGATGTTGAAGACACATACTGTGTTACTGTCGATCTCTGCCTTTATCTCAGTCAATATTTGTTTTATAGATTTAGGTGCTCCTATATTGGGTGCACAGATGTTTACTAGGGTTATGCTTTCTTGTTGGATCGAGTCCCTTTTATATTTATGTAATGTCCTTCTTTGTCTCATAGTATAGTCTTTGTTTTAAAGTCTTCTTTGTCCAATATAGGTACTGCTTTTTTCTCATTTCCGTGTGTGTGAATTATTTTTTCCATCCCTTTACTTTCAGTCTTTGTGTCTTTCAATTGGAGGTGGGTCTCTCGTAGACAGCATATGCATAGGGGTTTTTTGTTTTGTTTTGTTTTGTTTATCCATTCAGCTACCCTGTGTCTTTTATTGCAGCATTTAATCCATTTATATTTAAAGTGATTATTGATAGGTACATAGTTATTGCCATTTTATTATTCATATTTTTATCTTCTTTTATTAGTTTGTTTTCCCCCTTCTTCCTGAAGAAGTCCTTTTTAATGTTTCTTGTAATACCAGCTGGTGGCAGTGAATTCCTTTAGCTTTTTCTTGTCTGGGAAGCTCTTTATCTCTCCTTCAATTTTAAATGATAGCCTTGATGAGTAGAATAGTCTTTGTTGTAGGCCCTTGCTTTTCATCACTTTGAATATTTCATGCCAATCCCTCTGGTCTGTAAAGTTTCTATTGAGAAATCAACTGATAGTCTTATGGGAGCTCCCTTGTAAGTAATTAGTTGTCTTTCTCTTGCTGCATTTAAGTTTCTCTCTTTGTCTTTGACCTTTGCCATTTTAATTATAATGTGCCTAGTGTGGGCCTGTTTGGTTTCATCTTGTTTGGGACTCTCTGTACTTCCTGCGTTTGTATGTATTTCCTTTACCAGGTTAGGAAATTTTTAATCATTATTTCTTCAAATAGGTTCTTGATCCCTTGCTCCCTCTCTTCTACTTCTGGTACGCCTGTGATGTAAATGGTGTTATACTTGATGTTTTCTGAAAAGTCCCTTAAGCTATCTTAAATTTTTTGTTGTTGTTGTTCTTTTTGTTGTTCCAATTGAGTGTTTTCTGCTACCTTGTCTTGTAAATTGCTGTTTTGATCTTATGCTTCATCTAATCTTCTGGTGGATTCTTCATTTCAGTTATTGTATTCTTTATTTCTGACTGGTTCTTTTTTATGGTTTCTGTGTCCTTCTTTATGCTTACTATCTCTTTCTTGAAGTTCTCACTAAGTCCCTTAAGAATTGTTATAACCAGTGTTTTAAACTTTGTCTCTTGTAGGTTGGTTGCCTCCATTTCATTGAGTTCTTTTTCTGGAGGTTTCTTCCGTTCTTTTATTTGAGACATGTTTCTTTATTTCCTCATTCTGGCTGCCTCTCTGTGTTTGCTTCTATGTATTAGGTAGATCTCCTATGTCTCTCAATCTTTGCCAGGTGACCGTATGTAGTGTGTGTCCTGTGTGGTCCAGTGGTGCAGTCTCCTGGTCACCTGTGCTTGTGTTCCAGAAGTGTCTGCCGTGTGTGTTGTGTGTATTCTCCTGTTGTAGTTGAGCTTTGATTTCCTTTGGCATGTCAGTGGATCAGATCGACTTCTAGGCTGTCTGGCTGTGAGCACTGGCTACACCTACAGTGTCTGAGCTGCTGTGTGTGGGGAGACCCTTCACAGGGGGATTCACCCCAGTGGGCTCTTGTTCCTTTTGAGACCACCCTTTGGGTGTGCTGCTTGTGGGGCTAACTGGGTAGTGCTCTGTTGTGGTCTGAATCTGGACTCTTGGTGTGTTGTTTTTGGTGTCTCTTAGGAGGGGTTCCCATGCAGGCCAATTTCAGCCTTGCCTGTGACTTTCCCGGGCCTACCTGGAAGGAGCTACAAAGCTATATTTGGTTGGTTTCTGCCCGTGCTAGACCTAAAAGCATACGGTAGTGGCCTTGCTGTGAACTGAGGTCAGCTGCTGCCAGTATTGGACCAAAGGCATCATAGCAAAAGGCTCAGGGCCCCCTTTGGCCTGTTGCCACCTGCCGGCTCCTGTAAGGCTCAATCTTTGAAAGAGAGTTAGGTATACAGGTTGAGCTGGTTGACCCAGTGTAGAGAGTGCCTCCAGCGATGTAGCACTAGGTGGGCAGGGTGGAGTTCCAGGGAAGCACCAAGCTGGTGCACAGGCATGGATTTTACGAGACCAAAGCGGTCTCAGGTTTGGCTCTTTGGGGGAGGGTTCAACACAGGAAAGACGGCACTCTCCTGTAGGCTACACATGAGGCAGACTCCACACGGGACAATGGCAGCTGTCCCTCCAGCCACACATCTCAGTCTTTCCCCATATGTCTCTGGTGCCTCTTGAGTTGCCACCTCTCTATCAGAGCCCAGGTGAGTAGTTGTGAGTGAGTCTGTGTGTTGGCCCTTTAAGAGTATGTCTGGGTTTCTAGCTGCCTTCCATGTCACTGGGATGGACAGACAGAGTCCTTGCTGCTTTTCACTGCCAGATATTGTGGGGATTCCTCTTTTCAGCATAGGACCCCTTGGCTGGAGAGCCTGGTATATGGCTGGGACCCCTCCCTCTTCTGGGGGGGACCTCCACGACCAAAGTGTCCCTCCCAGTGCTCAACACTACCTGTGGGTTTGGGGTCAGTATATTTTGCGTCTCTGCCCCTCTTACCAGGCTCTTCTTTATATCCTTAGTTATAGGGGTTCTGTTCAGCTAATCTTCAGATGATTCTTGAGGTTAATTTTCCTATAATTTAGATGTAATTCTGATGTATCCTGGGTGGCAACAGGCATAGCATTTACCTAATCCACCATCTTGGACCTTCTCTCAACTCCTCCCAACTTTAATCTCTCCTTCCCCTCCTCCCTTGTTTCCTTTTACGCTTTTACTCTTTTATGTGGCTGTGACTAAAAAGATATTTTCTCAGAGGACGGAGACCATTCCATGTGAATCTCAGTATTGTCCATCCCAGGGCCTGGAAATGGCCTAGGACTTTGCTGCTGTGTGGTCCGCAGATGGAAATCATAACGTAGGAGCAGCCCAAGGGAGAGACTTTGTTTCACCCACTCGTAAGCTCAGAAACTTTCAAATTGTAAAAGCTTTTTAACTACTTCTAATTTGTCAAAGAATAATACAAATTAGGCACAAACAGAAGTGATTTAATTGGGTACATTGACATCGTCTATTATAGACATGAACTTTTGAAAATTGTGCATAAGTATTTGCGTAGAGTCTACATTGTCCATGAAGAAAATCAGCTATAGGAAGAAGCTCTAACTGATGCAATACAGATTTTTACTATCCACGAAATGAATGACCTGTGACAAATTTGACATCGCTACTTTATTTCTTCTTCCACCTAACACTTATCTGGACTCCTGCCCTTTGCGGTTAGTTGATGTGTGTCCTGGGAATGCAAACTCATTTTAGTGCATTCTCTTTGATGGCTCGGAAGGCATTTGAGACCACGCTGAGCCCCAGGGTCGTGATCATGAACAACAATTATGGTACTGGAGATTTACAGATGTGCTGGTTACTAGAGGGTTGTGGTTAATAGAATGTTGAACAACAAAGCGTTTATTGTGTAACTGAGGAGGGAAAAGCTCCCCAACAGCAAAATACATAATCTCAGAAAGTCAGGAGATCTGGAGGAAAACATACAAAGTTTGAGTTTTGCCTTCATAAAAAAGGTTTTTGTTTCCCCAAATTAAATGGTCAGATTTTGAAAAGTAACCCTGTGGGAAACATGTTGCTTCAAAGGAGAAAGATCAAATATAGAGGCAATAAGCTAGCATCTCTCATATGTAAACTTCTTTCCACAGCTCCGTTAGGCATTAGTGAAATCTGGTTAACTCAGGTCACCAGGGAATCATTTAAAGGCTTTTTTACTTCATTGCGTAGATTTGGGTCCTGTGAACCTTCTACTGCACATAGACCATTAGACCTGATCTTTCTGGGGCAAATTCAAACACAGTTCAGGAACTACCATGACCCTTTACCCTGAATACATTAGTCTGACACTACCTTTTAATTCTATCATTTGACATGGACTCTAGCAATTTGCTCCTCCACGTTTATTCTCTATCCCCTTCCGTTCTTCTCTGCACACAGGGAGGCTGCCTTTAGATTTGCCCAATACCGGGGTACCAGCATTGGGAAACTCAAAGAAAGGGTGATCAGGAGACTCACTCCTCCTACCCCTAGTTCCTCAACTACCTGGTCGCCACTTCCCTCTGTTGAAGTTTGCAGCACACTCTATCTTTGGGTTCTGGTAATCACTCTCTCCTTTTATCCTTTCATGTCTAATAGTTATAATAGCTCTTTGCTGTGGCTAGCCCCAGAATGGAACACTACCTTTTGTGGTTTCTTTCTCCCACCCACGTCTTTGGACCTAGCCCCTTCATTAAGCTGGCTTTCTATAACTTGGTTTGAGTGTTATGGCCTGTTTCCTGCTGGAATCCTGATGGACACACAGAGTTAGCTCTTCTTTATATGTAACTCCACGTTTCCCAGGCTATAATAATAAAAGACACAGAAGAGTATTTCTCTGCTTCCCTTTCCTCCCCACTCCCTGTAGAACTTTCACTTCCTTGGTTTCCTAACAAGTTCCCTTAATTTGACCATTTGGATGCACTGCCTTCTTCTCTTCCTGCTCCAGCTCAGTGTGCTCACAACTCTGGTCATCTCAAAAGGCAGTGCCACCTCCACAGTTCATACAATGGCTTCCAAACTACAGCTTCCATCAGCAATTCTGGTTGCCACTTCATGCTTGGCTTCTCACACTTTCATTGTTCCATGGAGATGATACTCTTTATCTCTGCTTGCTCTTTATCAGAGCTCTCTGGGTCAAAGACTTGGGCATGAGCCCAGTGGAATGGGTCAGGGTTTAGTCTGAGTGACAGATAAGGCACTGATCTGAGAATCAGGCCTCTCTTTGGTTTGCTTGCCTCTTGTCCTTAAGCCAACTTTCCCACTTCTATTTATTTCCCTTGGGATGTGTTTTTTCTCAGGAGTCCAGTTTCTTGTATAAACAGTGTCCTGTTGCACTGCCCGGTTATTTATTCTTCTAGGCCTGCCTAGATATGCCTGGATCCTAAGAGGAATACAGCTTAGATTCACCTGATACACTCATGTGCTAGGTATTCTACTTTTACTCCTAAAGACCCACCCTCTGCCCTTATCTGCCCTAATCTGTGCCTTGGAGGCTGAACTATAGGGACTTCATCAGCTGGGCTCCCTTGCCCTCTCAGTACCAGTTGGACTCAGGCAATGGAAGGCAGTGGCGGGACATCAGAGGGTGAGGAGAAAGAGGTCTCAGAAGGTTTACTTCCCACCCCTTGCTGCCAAGTGCAGTGTGACAGTAGTCCTTCTTCTCTACATGTGGCTGCAGCTCCTACCAGGTCACCCTCCACCAGAGCTACAGCTTTTGCTGCATTCTGATAAGAGTGCCCTTCCTTAGTACTTTACAGTCCTAGGCAGGTTATGGTAGGCATACTGGTCCCCCAAAGATGACCACAACCTAATCCCTGGAACCTGTGCCCCCATAGGCTTTGCAGATGTGGTTATGGTTATGGCCATCTGAAGATAGAAGAGATTGTCTTGGATCATCCAGGTGGGCCCAATCTACTCACATGAACCCTTAAAAGCAGAAAACTTTGCCTGCCTAGACTAAGAGAGATGCCACAGTAGAATAAGTCAAAGAGATTCCCACTGGGGGTCAGATTCGCTGCTAGTTCCGAGGGGTAAGGGCCAGAGAGGAGGAACCTCCAGATGACAGTCAGCAAGGAAGCAGATCTCAGTCTCACACCTGCAAGGAACTGGGTTCTGCCAACAACAGGCATGAGATGGGGAGGGGGGTCCATCCTCAGATCCTCCGGAAGGGAACCTAGGCCTGCCACCCCTTTGAATTCAAACTTGTGAGACTAAGCACAGGACTGAGCTAAATCACCCTGTACCCAGACTTCTGACCTGCGCAACTGTGAGATAATACACAGATGTCATTGTAAGCCACTAAATGTGGGTAATTTGTTAGGTCAGCAGTGGAAAATGCATGCAGGTGGTAATGGCTTCCCACTGTTGCTCATCTTGGGGTGCTGCACCATGTTCCATTACCTCTGCCCACCCCACGTCAACGGTCCCTGCAGCTATCCCTCGAATGGCTGCCTTTCCTGCTGGCACCCGGACTGATACACCTTGCTTTATCTGAAAGCCCTAAAGATACTCATCCAGACATTTGCTAAGTAGTCGTGACATGTTCTTGAAATACAAAGTGTATCAAGTTTTCATCAGTGTGTATAAGTCACGGGTCTCCTATAGCCCAGTGCACGTTAACCGAGAGGGGGAATTTTCACACCATCTGGAGAGTTTATGTTTGAGGTCTGTGACCTAGGAGAATTTTGCTGCTCTCGTCTCCAGGATATCTGAGGTCCTTCTAAAATAGGATGAGGACAAAAATTAGAAAGACATAACATTAGTGCCTCAAAATGTTCCTAAAGACTCAGCTATTCAGAGACATACGTACCAAGACCAGCTAGGCAGGTCACTGCACTGAGTGTAAGACTGAAGGACCTGGTCCCTGTGTACAAATGCTCTTTCTTATCTAGTCATGAGCATGAAAGACGCCCAGTCCTGGCAGCCACCTCACACACAGAGTCCTGGCAATGGTCCAGATACGATGGCATAAATGGATCCATGCCGCTTGTGAAAGGCCTGCAGGTGGGGGCTCTTTTTCACTTGCCAGACACACTTACTCAGGAGATACTGTCCTGGGGTCTTTGCTCCCCTGAGTTCACAGAGACAACCCAACATCCTTTCCTTGACTTTTGAGAGGCTCCCAACAAAAGAAAGGTTTACAAATCTGCTTCTGGTCCAAGAGAGGGAACTGAAGCCATGCTTTAGAGAAGCAATATGGTAAGGATGGGAGACAAGATGAGAAGACAAAATATCGGCTTTAACTTTACTTTGAAGTGAAATCCCCCCTCGGTTACATTCTGCAGGGGTCCGTTGTGTGTTGGCTATTTTCACAGGGACCTGGACCATGCCTCCACGACAATAAGCCATAGATATTGGTGTCACAAAAACTCTGCAGCTTAAACCAGAGCACAGACACTTCACAAAGCTTTTGTTTTCCTCACCAGTCACAGCCAGTCCTAGATGTAATGGATAATATGTCACTGATTATAAACAAGCAGACAATGGAGTTTGTTTTTTGCCCTGAGAATCTGCACTCACTCCCAGTCAGATCTGAATGCATTTTTCAGCTGTAATAGAAACCAGAACTAAGTGCTTTGGGGCTTTATTATATGTGCAGAAAAACAGAAGCAAATGGAAAACCCAATCCAAGTTTTAAAAAATTGAGTACCCACTGTGTGTGGATTGTTTTACATATATTTTCTCTAGTAGGTAAAATCCTACAAGTTCACCATCACCCCTATCATCCCTAGTTTTTAGATGAGAAAACCGAGGCCACTGTGGGTATTTTCACTTGAGCAAGGCCGCCCAGTTGACAAGTGTTGAAGTTGGGATGAAACATGTCCCTCTGGATCCAAAGCCCAGGCGTCAGACATTTCACCATGCTGCCACACCAACAAATTTCCCCCCAGAATTTAGGGATATTTAACTTCTTCTCGGGTATACATTACTGGGGCTGGAAGGAAAATCTTGCCTCGTCCATTCTCCTGCCTTCCAATAAAACTATATCCAAACTACCTCCGATAAATAAATACTGTTCCTAGAAATTTCTCTTCATGGTTCTCACTGCCTAGAAGTTCTTTCTTATGTCTGACCCAAACATTTCGTGCTGTACTTTGAAGATTTCTTTCTTACTATGCTCTTCCTGTAGAGAGACAGCAGCTTCACATAACCACACCTCCCCCCACCCGCACCCCCGCAGCAAACCTGTGGATTCTGAAGTAGCGGCTCGCAGCCCCCACTCCCTCTGCGGAGGGAAAAACTCATCCTCTCAGACCAGACAACTGCGCAGCCAGAGAAAATCAATCCCGTCTGTTGAAACTCAGTATAGATTTTACTATTTCCAGGCCTCTCCCAACTAAAAGTTCAACTTGGAATAAATCTTCAGTGTTCTTAACTGTGCTTTCCACACCTCTACTTGTTCCCCACCCCCACCCCACTTATTCCCCATCATCCTTGAGGTAAAAGATAGGTAAAGAGACAGAAATTGGAAAGGGGGGGGGGCGATTGAGTTGGATATAAACATCAATTGCATTAGACTTCTTTATAACAAAATGTCCTTGTAGAAGATATCAAACTGATAGTAGCTCAGAGGCTAGGAAAGCCAAAGAGGCCACCTCTCCTGTTTGGCACTTCAGATACCATTAGACACACCTGGCTGAGCATACGAGCAGCTCGATGGAGCCTTGCGTGTGGTTGGAAGATCAAAGCAACGTGTCCCCACAGTCTGGTCTCACGGAAGGAGCTCAGTCTCTTCTGGGAATGAGAACCCAGCAAAGAGAAGCTGCCCGCCATGGATGGAGATCAGAGGGAGGGCTGGGCACCGTGGTCAGTGGTTGGTCATAGTATTCCAGTCCAGGACTAGCAAGGCTTTGAAAGATAGCCAAAGCACGAGATGGCAGGCCCCAGCCTTGGTTCAGAGGAAGCCACAGAGGGTACCAGGACACTGTGAAGATCTGGGAGCTGACTGGCTTCCCAGTGTTGGCATCTGCCACTTTGGATGTGCTGGGAGGGTAAGCTGGGTTCTTTTTTTTTTTTTTAAAGAAACTACTGGCTTTTTAATTATTTATTTATTTATTTATTTATTTATTTATTTATTTATTTATTTTTGTTGAGAGCCCACTGGCCCATGTGGGAATCGAACCCGCAGCCTTCGGAGTTAGGAGCATGGAGCTCTAACCACCTGCACCACCGGGCCGGCCCCGTAAGCTGGGTTCTTGCTGTGCCCTCTTCACCTGCTCTGTGAGACCTCCCTCAGCTGTTCTGTCCCTTCCCAGGCCTGCAGTCTCCACCTTGCTCAAGGTTGCCTTCCCTCTGCCCCAATTTCAATGTCCAGCCTGGAACGCTTTCCTAAGCAGCAGACTCCTATTTTAACACCCACTGAATATGTTCCCCTGGGGACCCCACAGGCATCTCAAATTTAATATTCCAAACTGAGCTTACCATTTTCTTCTCTTCAAAAATGCTCCTCCTTTGTTTTCCACGTTGGTCATTGGCATGACTCCCCAGTTCTCCCAATTCAGAACCCTCTGAATGAGGATCCTTTGGTCTTGAATTCAGCACCCTCTTATGCCCAGATGCCACCTTCGTTCACATCCTCTTTGTCGCGTCTCAGCTCAGGCCTCCCTCATCTCAGGGCAGGACTGTAACAAATCGCCACTGGCTTTCCCAGCCCAATTTTTGTCCACAGTTGAATCCACCCTCCATCCTATCCCAGAATGTCCTTCCTAACCCCTCGGGATCCAGCCACACTCCCGCCCCATAACTCTAGAAGCTTCCTTGCTGTCTGTAGGACGCAGACCAGACTCATTGGTCCTTCACACTTTGACCTACAACGAACTGTCCTGACCTCAGGAACCATCACCCCTCCTCACACCGTGCAGTCTAGGCTCTGGGATCAGCCTGCTGAGCTTGGAATCCTGGCATTTCAGGCAAGGGTTTGGTTTTGGTATTATTTTTTCGTAAGGATGAAGGCTACTAGGAGGCAGCTGGCAGCCGCTGCCACATTCACTGAAAGACCTTCTGACCCCACTAGGGTGATCACACACACACACACACACACACACACACACACACACGCATGTAGATATATACTTATATAAAAATATCCACTGAGCACTTACTATGTGAATAGGCACAGTTCTAAAAGCCTCGTACACATTATTTATTCCTCTCTCAAACCCCCTGAGGTAGCTATTATTAGTAGCCTCCCCTTGCAGATTAGGAAATAAAGGCACAGAGAAGTCGAGAACCAGCTCAATGTTGTATAGCTAGGAAGTAGCAGAGACTGGATTTGAACCTCTGCTGTGGAACTCTGGAACCCACACTATTATCTACCATGCCATCTGCCACTGCCTCATGTCCTCACAATATGTCTCCTGAGTCTGGGAGAGGCCCACTGTCTGGCTAATCTGGAAAGTTTTTTTCTTTTTTTCACAATTAACCTGTCTGTGTTTTCAGACCCTGGAAAATCAAAATTGGGAGGATTCTTGGCTCTGGTCCAAATTTTCCACTATTCAGAGAAGGAAAGTGGCTTACTCAGAATCACACAGGAGGTCAGACAAGGCCCAACACAATTTCCACACTGCTTTTCTTTTATGCTTCTGGATATAATTTCTCACTTATTATCCCCTTGTTACCTCACTTCTGATTTGGGATTCTTGTAAGATCTACTTAGTATTTCATAAAGAAAGGGGGAAAATGTGTCTACCGTGTTTCCCCGAACATAATACCCAGCTGGACAATCAGCTCTTATGTGTCTTTTGGAGCAAAAATTAATATAAGACCCGGTCTTATATTATATTACATTATGTAAGACCCGGTATTATATTATATTAATTATATTATATTATATATTATGCCTGGTATTATGTTATGTTATGTTATATTATATTAGACCCAGTCTTATATTGCATTATATAAGACCCAGCTTATAGTAAAATATGACTGGTCTTATATTAATTTTTGCTCCAAAAGACGCATTAGAGCTGATTGTCCAGCTAGGTCTTATGTTCGGGGAAACAGGGTATGTGTACACACACACACACACACACACACACACACTCAATTATGTAAGTGAAGATATATCCTCAGTTTCTTCATACTGAGTTCTTTATCCCCAGTCAAACTCTATTTTCCTTTGCATGGGCTCCTATCCATAGCATCCTTCCCTAGTTGTTGATTTTATCTAGGCTGCAAATGTGGAAGAAACTGCAGTTACTCAAAGAGCTAAATGCCTTACTATGACTGCTCGTCTGTTACTAATGCCCAGTGAATGCAAACGAGGACTAACAAAAGAAGAGGGATAAACACATTTAAGCCAGACCAATTTCCAGAGAAATAATTTAAAGACGGTTCAAACAAGTGCTTGAAAGACACAAAAACAATGATTTCCCCATGGACACATTGTGTGCTTGCTGGCACTCTAACTTTGGCCTTACATGCAGAATCCCATAAAAAGTTAGGGGCAAGATAAAAAGAAAGAAGTAGTGCACAATGGAGGCAAGCCATTCGTGTTACAGCCGAATATCCTGCCCGAAATTATCCAGCCCGAGTCTGCTGTCTGCAAATTCCAGGCGCCTGGAATGCTGCAAGCTCAGTATCCATGGAAGTGCCATTTTGGGATGCTGGAACACACGGGGAGAGGACCTCTACCTGCTGCTTCCCTGTGATTTTGATTTTTTAGAGTGAGCTTCTTAGCCAACCATGGGTAGGTTTGCCCATGTTTGTCTTCTTTTTGCAGAGAAAAAAAATCAAAGCAGACATATAGTTGGGCACTTGGGGAGTGGCCCAATCTCAGAGTCACAGGAGAGACTGAGTTATCTTAGATGTTGGGGCAGCCCACCCTTCTGCCCCTCAGAACCACTGGAAACCACAAGAAGCTTTGGCTCCCTTGAAAGCGTTGTCTGACCCTGATCCCCGAAGACTAAATTTAGGTATTCCCATCATCCCATAGTAGGCCATATTTTGGCAGGGGAGAATCAGGGAAAATCAGTGCGGCCAACTCTATCCATTTTGACCTACTCCTGAGCCCTTTATTTGGAATATCATCAAGGATGGCAACACATTTGCAAAAGGTCTACCCCAGTGCTTCCTTGCCTAGGGTTTCCAAGCTCTAAGGGTCCATCAAAAGTGATGAGTTGCTTTCAGTGTTTCAAGGCAACTTTAAGAAAAAGCTTACTTCTTCAGTAATAAGACTGTGCACGTGCTGGCTAAAGACAAGGTTTCTTTGCTTATGGGCTAGAATTACGTTAACTCAGAATGTCATGATGACATTACATCCTGCTTATAAATGTTGATTACTATTGATAGCACCTTAGGACTTGCTTAGATGTTTTTAGGGCATCAGCTCTGGTTGTCAGAGCTCCATACTGTTTCACTCTTCTCTCCCAGTGTGCTTCCTACCCAATTCCTCACTGCTTGCTTATGTTTCTGAGAGGTACAGCACCTACTTTACCCCTGAATTCAGAGCTCCCGAATTCTATCTTTCACAAACTTGGGTTCCTGGTTCCTGCACGTGGATAAGGGACTAGACAGAGCACAAGATGAGAACTTTCTTGGTCCCCTCACTTGTCTTCTCCCAAGGTCTCATCAGCGGGGGGGGGGGGGGTTGGTGGGGAACTCAACAGGGGTTCATCTGCCAGGGGCTTCGGTGTGGGTTCTGGATACAGACTGAGTCTCCTGGCTGAGGAGTTCAGAGTGACCAGACAAGTTGTGGGGCCAATCAGAAGCCCCAGTGCCCAAAGGGATAGCATCCATTATTGGATGAGGCTAATATAGGGATGCAGAAGGACAGCCAAGACTGAAGTATCCACCACAGAAAGAGGGCTAAAAGGAAACTTGGTGAGGTTGGAAACCATTGTCTCATCCTGCAAAGGCTCCACCCACTGTCTTGGAATCGGGAGGCTTGTCTGACCCCTTGGCTCTCTCAGCCCCAGGACTTCATGTACCACAGTTATGTGCTGTGATTTTGAAGATGGTGAAGAATCAGAACCAAGAATTAGAATGCTGCAAACTTAACAACGTGTCTTCGTTCATCTGAAAGGAATCAAATCCCAAAAGACAACTTCTCTTATATATCGCATGAGTCATTTATTAAGAAATTGCTCCTGAGTGTGCCCATAGGGTAGTTGGGAGGCTGGACAAGGAAGGAGAGGAAAATCAGCAAGGCGCCGCTTGGGCAGAAGTCTAGCGGGGGAAGGGTGCAGCCTGATTCTGCAGGGGACCTTTTTTTTAGATGCTCTGCCTATGAGTGGCCACAATACAAGACAAATGACTGGGACTTTTATACTCCCCACCCCATAGTTGTGGGTTAAGGGCTTTTGGGGGATGGGGAGAGGGCCATAAGCAGCCCTTCCAGCTCTTTGCTCTTTGTGTGAGAGGGCAAAGTGGCTCTAGTAGCCAGAAGACAGGCCAACAAAGATGAATTGCAGGTGTAAGCAATTGAAATCACACGCTCCCTCCAAAAAGTAGGAGGTGAGCAGAGAAATGGTAAAACGGGATCTCCGGGAACCAACTGGAACCATTGACCCTGTGTGCTAACCCAGCTTCCTTTCATGGATTCTTCTCTCTCACCCGGCTTCTCTGGCCCGGCCAGGCCCTGAGTCTCCTCTGGTTTGGAAGTGGCTGCTCAGACTCTGACTTGCAGATCCCACCCTTGCAGACTCCGTCAGTCAGGGGCCAGAGGGCCGATGGGCTGTACCAGAAGGAGCAGTCTTGCTGAGGCAGACGCAAGAGACTGGCGTGGAGCCCAATCCATATCTATGATTGCCCTGCCATTTCAATCCACACCCTTAACGCTGCAGTTCAGACCAGCAAAGACTGCCCTGGGTGTGTCTACACAGCAGGTCTGCACGCGCCGAACAGTCCAGTACTGATTATCTGCCAGTTACGATTGTTCACACCACTGCTCCTCTGCCTTGTCCTGTGTTAAGAGTTTTTCATCTATGTGCATGCGTTTATTTATTGTCCAGATTTATCAGACGAAAATGTGGAAAATAATGTCTTAACGATTTTTCTGTGTGTGATTTTGTCAAGTGAAGAAACCCCCTTTCCTTAAAGAGCATACATACACCAGTGCTATCTATTCTAGGGCTCTTCATGGTGATAAAGATAATAAATTATAATGACAATAATTATTATAACAACAGTAGTTAGTGTTTTTTTGTGCCATGCCCTGTTCCTCAAGTGCATTGTATTGCCATCATTTCTATCATTCCCTTTTTTTTTTTTTCAATTGGGAACCGAACCTGAGACCTCGCATGGCGCACCAACCACCTGAGCCACCGGGCCGGCCCTATGATTCCCATTTTGCTGAGGAGAAAATCAAAGCACAAAGAGATTAGGTAGCTGGAGCATAGCCACACAGCTACTAAGGCGTAGTGAACAGATTCAAAGCCAGGTCTGGCAGCCTCCTAAGTTCACTTTCTACTCATTGACATTGCCGTCCGATGTTGATTGCTAACGCAGACATGTGGGAATGCTGAGAAGTTTGATAAAACAAAAGCAGCAGAATTATGGACTCACCAACTCAGAAACAAAGTGAGATGATGCCTGAAGGACACTTAAGAATAAGGGTAAAGTGGACAGAGCCCTGGCCCTCTTCCTCGGAGTGACTATGATCCGGCCTATTATAAGGCTGGTGATACCTGCATGTCCAATCCTAACAGA
The DNA here is from genome assembly GCF_964194185.1 of Rhinolophus hipposideros. Classification (NCBI taxonomy): domain Eukaryota; kingdom Metazoa; phylum Chordata; class Mammalia; order Chiroptera; family Rhinolophidae; genus Rhinolophus; species Rhinolophus hipposideros. The sequence goes on along the minus strand of NC_138049.1, from coordinate 99,336,932 downwards.
CTACTGGACAATTGATAGAAACTCCAGGGGTAGTGAAATATGGCACGACGAGGTCTGGCAATTAAGTTCGCGAACTTGTTGCAAGGATGTGGCTAACCTTCTTTGATGTCAGAGGGATTATTCATTAGGAATTTATATAACTAGACAGTTAACCATGTTTACTATGTGGAAGTGCTGAAAAGGCTGCATGAAAAAGTTAGACAACCTGAACTTTTCACCAACGATTCATGGCTCTTGCATCACGACAATGCACCAGCTCACACGGCACTGTCTGTGAGGGAGTTTTTAGCCAGTAAACAAATAACTGTATTGGAACACCCTCCCTACTCACCTGATCTGGCCCCAATGACTTCTTTCTTAACCCGAAGACAAAGGAAATATTGAAAGGAAGACACTTTGATGACATTCAGGACATCAAGAGTAATACGACGACAGCTCTGATGGCCATTCCAGAAAAAGAGTTCCAAAATTGCTTTGAAGGGTGGACTAGGCACTGTCATCGGTGCATAGCTTCCCAAGGGGAGGACTTCAAAGGTGACCGTAGTGATATTCAGCAATGAGGTATGTAGTACTTTTTCTAGGATGATTCGCGAACTTAATTGTCTGACTCGTACTAGCTTAGCTTCAACCCATATCCTTATTTATTCTCCCCCAATTTTATCTCATCTGTATGCATTTTTCCTTAGCTTTAACGGGAAGTTGGAAAGAAAATGAGAGGAATCAAAAGAACTGGGAAGCCCGCTGACAGTGACTTTTCACACTCTCACATGTTCTGAGTGTGCACTTAACATAGGAATGATAAGAATTCTCACGTTGACGTCCTCATACATGAGGTCATGGCATTCATAAACACCATACTTATAAATAAAAGGGCCTTCTGGTTATAAATAAAAGGGCATGGCCTAGAAGTGGATGAAGACTGTACTCTGTAGAAAAAAGAAAGAACATTTTATGAAGTTCAGGTTTGATTTTTTAAAACAGTGACACAGAAAGATAATCTGACTTGTTTGAAAAGGTTTATTTTTAATGGAAAAATTACTGATTTCTACTAAAAAGGGGGATGAGGGAGAGCGAGAAATAGTTTTCTGTGGGTGACGTACACACCATGCTATTTCTGGGGACTAAGGCTGTCTACCTGGCTTTGAGTTATCTGATTACTTAAAAACTTGAATGAGCAGAAGGCAGGTATTAATTTGTCAGCTTTCTGGTTGACCTCTGTGTCGCCATGTCCTCTCCAGAGGAGTTCTGGTGAGATCCATCTGGGGTGGCTCCTCAGCTGGGCTCGAGCCTGTAATAGCATTTGGTTCTTCCTCCTGACAGGCCCCTCCTTGGGGTCTTTCACAATGGCTGCCTTCAAATCCAAAGAGCCTCAGTGTTGCCGGCCTCTGTCTAAAATGTCTCTGAGGAAAATGTTGGACTCCACTGGAACGGAGCAGAACGAGAAGGGGAGACGTCATTATCCCAGAACTGTTTAGTCTGTAAAGCAATTAGGTCTGGGGAGTGTAATATGATGCTTTCAGCTGGCTGGCCTTTGTGGCCCTTGTCGGAATGTCAGTTCTCCGTGGGCACCAGCACTAAGCCTTTTTCAGGACAGTATCTGCTCTCCCTAACCCAAGCGGATGCTCTGAAATAGCCCAGTTTCCTCTTAGGAGTGAAGTCGCTGTTTTCCTCTTAGGAGTTGAGTCGCTGTGTGTACAAAGGGCTTGGACTTGGTTGAGGACCTGAGTTCAAATTCCAGCTTTGTCTCTTTCTTGCTCTTTAATCTGAAGGAGGGCCAGTCACAGCAGCTGCTCCTCTGTTGCATGAACTGGGCCTCGTCATCTCTACCAAACAGGTCTAACAGGACGGTGCGGAGCCGGCACGGGTCTGAGTGGTTAGAGTGCAGTGTGCTCGTCTATCCAGGTCCTAATGCAGTGTGGCTGGTTACTACTAATTAGTCGGCAGCAGGCATGTTGAAAAGATCTGCCATCGTTTCTATTTGCTTTTTGAGAAGACTGACTGGCCTGAAGACCTCCTCCAGGGATGTCTCTCCCCTACCATGTCCGTAGAATTCTAGCCATGGCCCATACAGCCGTGTGTTAAGTAAGTCTCCCTGCTATTTTCCATCACAGCATCCTGGCTCTTTCCTACATACCACTTAGCCACAGTTTTCATTTCATGTGTTTACTTCTTCTTATCTGTCCTCCCCACTTGATTGTGAGCTTCACGAGAGTGTGGACACAGTTGCCTTAATCACACGATGCCCTGGCACATTGCATAGTACCTAGCTGCTCAGTAAATACTGTGTAGGATGAATATAGGAAAAATAATACACACCCAATATGCAGACAATAGGCAGATTGGGGCAGATGCCCTCCTCCTTGCTGGCCTAACAAAAGCTCAAGGTCCGAGTCATGTCCCTGAAAGATTCTCCAGGCCAGCTTCATCCCTGGGTACCCCTGGGTACATCCTCACATCTTCCATACCACATACGGTCTTGGGCTCCCCTCCTCGGGACTTCTTTTACATGAGCAAGAATAACCTTCAGTGTCATTGATGCTGCTGTTATTTTGGATTGTTCGCTCTATGCAACCAGAACTTATTTAATTGATACACCAGGGAATTTACATTCAAGGGCAGCTCCACTGGGCTAACGGCTGCTTTGGAACAGCAAATAAAGTAATGAGAGTCTTGTGTGTGTTTGTGTGTGCGGGAGAAGGTTTCACCAGAATCCTGGGTGCGTTTGGTGCAAGAAGGAGTCTCTTTTCCCCAGGGACAGAGAAAGCACTAGGAACGCTGTGCGACATTGCACATTGAGCCAAGCCCACGTCGCTTCATGTGGACTCCAAGACACATTTGTTTTCAATTATTCTCTAATTGCTTAAGTGTTTGTGGTGTCTTTACTTTTAAGTTGGGGTCCTGGAGAGTGGAAAGAGGGCATTTCATTGTCTCTGCCCCTGGTCCCCAAGGAGGGAAACCCTCACAGAAGCTCCTTTCATGAGGACTAGTGAGAGGCCGGTTGGTCAGAAAGCCAAGTCCCCTGTGTGTGAGAAACGGAGCGACCATTGGGCTTCCCTTCTAATCCTCCAAAGTCCAAGGCCCAACTTGGTGTTGTGTTGGGAAACCTGACTGTTTTGCTTTTGTGGCAATGCTAACATATACCTAATTAGTCTGTTTGTCTTGAATCCACCCACTCTTCAAAAGAAAAAGAAAATAGCTGGGGCTTTAAATAGTTCAGTTTTATATGTAGCAGCCATTGCCAGAGCTTTTATAAGTATTGAAGACCTCTTTTTGGTCTTTCCTGGACCCGCTTCTAGGGCAAACGGCTGCAGGGACCTGGCTAATGCTCTCTCTGCTGGGGTCATGGGTGGGCTCTCACAGCTGCAGGGAGGGAGGGACACACCTCTCACAACAGTTAGGAGACACCACACAGAGACTGTGTCGGAGCTGAGAGAAACCAGAAAGCCAAGGAGATCAGCTCTCTTGTTTTACACCTGAGATCACAGAGGACCAGAGATGGAAAATGACTTGCCCAAGGTCTCACAGCTTGGAACGGCAGAACTGTAACTTGAATACATGCTAGGTTCACTTCTCTCCCCTCATAGCTCAAGTTAGAGGCATATATAGCCCAACCTCCATATTTTATTGGCAGTCCTCCCATGAGCCTCACAAATCATTTGATCCTTATAAGTGACTTGCCCAAACTCACATAGCTTGACAGTGACGGGGCTTAGATTTGGACCCCGATATTTTTTAGGCTTTAGTATTGTCTGACTCCAGAATACCCAGTCTTAACCACTATACTCTCTATGGCCTTCTGGACTTTTAACATCTTAACTTCTCTGTTCAAGGAATTTAGTATTGCTCACCAAATATCAAAAACCCATATCCATGGAGCAATTTTTTTTTATGACAATGCAGTCAGTGGCTCTATTCATAGTTCCTGGTCTGTTCTGCTTGGGGGCCACACTAGTGGCCCATGTTTAATGGATGTAGCTTGTATAATTTCTCAACTCATGCTTGCGTATTTGTGAGTGGGACCCAGAATGAGAGGGGGCACCTGAAGGGATCCATGCTGCGGTGCGAGCGTCTTGGCCACGTGGGTTGTGTGACCCAGCACACCCAGTGGTGATTGAAGTGTCTCTGACAGCTTGGGACGCTTATGTGAAGCCCTCGACAGGCCTTAGTCAGTGAATCACAGCAAAGACCATCAGCGTTTTGAGCAGATGCCCCATCCTATGTACACAACCATTCTCCTTTGATAAGCAGCTTTGGCTTGCTCCCACGCCTTAGTAGAGGCTGACCATATATAACTGTGGGCCACTAAGTTACTATATGACTTGAGTCATCACGAATTGGGTGGCAGCTGTCTCACACTGTAAAATGGAAAGTTGGGCATGCATGCCTCACTCCATCATCAAATGGAAGCTGTATACATGAAACTGGGCTTGAAGAAGTCCTAAAGCACAAGTTAGTTGCAGGAACAGTGAGTCCAGATGCCATGGCACACACCCATGGGCATTCTCACAAGGGCCCATGTTCAGAAGGGCCCCACATTTGATTTAATGCTCTGCTGTCACTATCTTGAAATCCTCAATTTTTGAGCAAGGGGCCCTTTATTTTCATTTTTCTCAGCTCCACAAATGATATGTCCAGTTCTGTTTCTGTCACATCACCTTCCCCCCTCAACCTGCATCTCTGGCTGCATGGATTTTTCTCTGACCAGTTGACTTATGAAGAAGATTCGAGCTTGGTATACAAATGGTTCTCTGCAAGATACTGACACTGCCCGAAGATGGATGGCTACAAAGCCATAGCTCCATGCCAGGGTGTCCCTGAAGCATCAGAATTGTTCGTCTTGCCTGGAAGAAGAGATGGCCAAATGTTGAGATCTTTACTGGTTTACGCATCGTGCATAGTGATTTAGCTGGATTGTCAGGGACTTGGAAAATTGGTGACAAGGAGACCTAGGGCAAAAGTATATGTATAGACTTTTCTGAATGGGCACACAATACAAAGATATTTGTATCTTTGCTCATTAGAGGATGACCTCAGCAGAGAGGAGCTTAATAGCTTGGTAGACAAAATGACTCCTTCTGGAAATCAAACAGCCTTCTTTCCCCCGCCACCATTCCTTGATCAGTTGGCTTGTGAAAAAAATGGCCAAGGTATTAGGAATGGAGGTTGTGCATGAGCTTGGCAACACGTACTTCCACTCACTAAGTTACTGAGACCTGAGACTAAGTTACTAAGACCTGACTACAGTTACTGCTGAGTGCCCAATATGCCAATAACAGAGACCAACAAAGAGCCCTTGATAGTATACCATTTCTTGGGGTGGTGGGTGGGATGGGGTGGGTGGATAAGCCAGACAGCTACATGGTGGCAAGTCAATTACAGTGGACTGCTTCCATCATGGAAGGGGCAGCACTCTGTTCTTACTGGGGTAGATACTTTCTTTGGATATAGATTTGCCTTTCCTTCTCACAGTGTTTCTGTGAAAACCACTACATGAAGTTCTGACAATTAAGTTCACGAACTCACCTCAGAAAAAGTGCTACACACCTCATTACTGAATATCACTATGGTCACCTTCGAAGTACTTCCCTTGGGAAACTATGCACCCACACCAGTGCCTAGTCCACCCTTCAAAACAATTCTGGAACTCTTTTTCTGGAATGGTCATCAGAGCTGTCATCGTGTTACCCTTGATGTCCTGAATGTCATCCAAATGTCTTCCTTTCAATATTTCCTTTATCTTCAGGTAAAGAAAGAAGTCATTGGGGGCCAGATCAGGTGAGTAGGGAGGATGTCCCAATACACTTATTTGTTTACTGGCTAAAAACTCCCTCACAGACAGTGCCATGTGAGCTGGTGCACTGTCGTGATGCGAGAGCCGTGAATTGTTGGTGAAAAGTTCAGGTCGTCTAACTTTTTCACGCAGCCTTTTCAGCACCTCCAAATAGTAAACTTGATTAACTGTGTGTCCAGTTGGTACAAATTCATAATGAATAATCCCTCTGATATCAAAAAAGGTTAGCCACGTTGTTGCAACAAGTTCGCAAACTTAATTGTCTGACCTTGTCCATGGACTTATATAATGGCTTACGCACTGTCATAGCTTTCAACACAGTATTGTTTCTCACCAAGGAACTGATTTCCCAGCCAGTGAAGTATAGTGATGGGCTCACATTCATGAAATTGCCTGATCATACTATGTTCTCCATCACTCTGAAGCAGCTGACCTGATAGGATTGTGGAATGGCCTTTTGGAGATTTAGTGGTGGCACCAGCCGGTGGCAATACCTAGCAGAGCTGGGACAATGTCCTAAACCAGTGATCAAGAGACAGTGCTCTTTCTCCCAGAGCCAGGATCCATGGGTTCGCAAATCAAGGAGTGGAAATGGGGTATGTTCTCACTATTTCCATCAGAGGCATCCCTAGTGAAATTTTGCTTTTTTGTCCCTGTACCTTTGGACTCTTTTTGTCTAGGAATTCGTTTCCCAAAGAGAAATGCATTCGTCACAGCAATAATTCCATGACCTCTTTGGGCTCTTCATGCTAGGGAATGAAAGGCGAAGGAGGACTACTGAATCAGCATAGGTGATTTTGACCAAGGGAAAATTGGTTTTTCCTATGCAACGGAGGTAGAAGGAATATGCTAATATATCTGGAATGCGGGAGATTCTCTGGGGCCTCTGTTGACTCTCCACCATCCAGTGATAAAAATCAATGGTAAATTATAGCAACATAGTAACAGACTGGCCTGCTAGTGTCCCGATCCTTGAGGTCACTGCCCGCCCCTGATTAGGTAAGAAACGGTAACCACATGAAGATGCTTATTGAAGGCCAAGGGAATATTGAATGGGAAGTAGAAGAAGGTAGTTATAAATACCCGCTATGGCCATAGAACTGGCTGTAGAAGTGAACACTTTGACAGTTATGAGTATGTCTTCCTTATTTGGCTATGAATATATTAACCTATTTTTCTCCTTTTCTTCCCCTCTCCCATTTCTTTACCATCTAACATAAGATGTGTTCTTGGTAGTGAACTTTATATCTTAGTATTTAAGTCACAAGATATCACCAGATGAGTATGACTCAGCTGGAAGGGGAATGAACATCACCCAATGATGGGCAAAAGAACTTTGGTTCCTCTTTTACAGGGAAGGTTACTGTGTTTTGGTAATACGTGAGATAGTTGCATCATGTGAAGCAAAGTGTGATCTTGCTATTGTCTTTATTTGGACATTAAATATGATTAAAAGAGATCTGTATGGATGACAAGCTATTATGGGGTGGAGTGTGGTGGCACTGTGTTATGTCCACTTAGCTAAGCTGGAAGCATGTTTGGTTCCAGGTTAAGGCTGGCCACAAGAGAAATTTGCATACGATCTGAAAGGCAGAGGTGGAGCTCTAGTCATTTCGTTATCCTCTGAAAGTTGTTGTAGGGCAGGTGTGGTTGTAACTCATGCATATTGTGCTTGATCTGCTGGTTCCTCTTGTTGATGAGAGGTAGAAGCTGGGCACATAGCTCTGCCAGCTCCCACCTGATGCCCTCCTTCCTTTTCTGAATCCTGGACCAGGTACATGTGCTGTGTGGCAAAGGTGCCAGGTCGTCCTGCAGGCCACTTGGGTCATCAAGAGTAGAGCTCATGAGATACAGACATGATTCCAGTCTGTCCTTCCAGGTTCCAGCTGAACTTTAGTCTCCCCAATTCACATCCATCTTCCTTGGATGACTTCTACCTTTGCTGACTTTGAGCTCAACACGAGCTACAGAAGTGACAGTCTTAAATAGACTGCATTACCACCCCACCAATGCTAGGTCTCATCCTATAGTAAACTCATCGTGGTTCATCTTCCCTGAGTGAACTCTGGTTGATATATCTAGACTAAGTAAGTATGCTCTCAAAATTCTTTCATAATCATCAGCCCTCTTAATTCTTATAGTAACCCCTTGAGTTGGATATTACTATTGTCAATTTGAAGATAAGTAATTTGAAATCAGAGAGGTTAAGTGGCATTCCCAAAGTCACACAGCTATTAAATAGCCAAGCCAGGACTCAAAGCCAGGTCTAACATATTCTGAGTTCAAAATTCTGCTCCCCAAACAGTTTGACTCTACACTTTGTTATATTGTTGAATCTGTGTCTTTATTGCTCTGTTTCTGATCCTTGTGTCATCAGAGGCTAAAAAGTCAGTTTTCACGGGGGGTGATTAGGAAATCCACTTTGCCTTTGTCTCCTGCTACCCTTTCACACATGAGACATGGGGAGGGGGTATCTTTTCCCTGATACCAGAGAAAACCTCAGGCCCTGTGACTTTTCTGTCACATTAGCAGGCAATACAAAGTTCTACAAACATGTTAGGGGGTAAAACACAGACTTGATTTAAAATATCCAATCCTGTATGTTAATTAGCACTTCGATTTATATTTAGAGCAAGGCTCCCTTCTTCTCTGACCCCCTGCTCTCCCCAGCTAAAATTGGCTGCCGTCTAACTGTCTGCCTACCTTCGGGGAAAGGATGTGGCTAGCATCCTTCCCTTTTTCTGGCCTGACTCTTCCCCGCCTTCAGCCCCCCATCCAGGATTGAAGTTGGGAGGAAGGAAGAGAGGCCGGAAAGTTATTTTGTTTCCTATAAACAGTTTTGCATACCACAATTTACATACCACAAAATTCACCCATTGTACGTGTATAATTCAATAATTTCTAGTAGATTTCTAGAACTGTGCAACCATCATAATTTTAAGTGTTAGAACATTTCTATTACTCCAAAAAGTTCTCTTGTGTCCATTTGCAGTTAATCCCCATTCCTTCCCCCAGTCCAAGGCAACCACTCATCTGCTTTCTGTCTTTATAAGTATGTCTTTTCTGGATATTTCCTATAAATGGAATCATACACTATGAACTATTTTGTGTCTGGATTCTTTCACTTCGCATGAAATTTTTGATGTTCATCCATGTTATAGCATGAATCAGAAATCTGTTCTTTTTTATTGCTGAATACTATTCTATTGCATGGATATAGCGTGTTCTATTTATCCATTTCCCAGTTGATGGATGTTTGGATTGTTTCCAGTTTTTGGTTATTATGAATAATGTTGTTATGAGCATTCACATACATGTCTTTGTGTGGATTTATCTTTTTATTTCTCTTGGGTTTGTTCCTGGAAAGGGAATTTCTGCATCTAATGGTAAGTTTATATTAAGTTTTCAAGAAACATCCAAACTGTTTTTCAAAGGAGCTATACCATTTTACATTTCCATCAGCAATGTAGGAAGATTCCAGTTTCTCTACATCCTCACCAATACTAACTGTTGTCTATTTTTTTTTTTTATTCTAGCCACTCTAGTAGATGTATAGAGGTATCTCCTTAATTCTCATTTCCCTAATGACAAATGATGCTGAGTAGCTCTTCATGTAATTATCAGTCATCTGTGTATATCCTCATGTAAAATGCATATTCAAATCTTTTGCCCATTTTAAAACTGGATTGTCTTCCTCTTATTGATTTGTGAGAGTTCTTTAAATTTTTAAATTTAAGTCTTTTATCAAACATATGATTTGCAAATATTTTCTCCATATATGGTTTGTCTTTTTATTTTCTTTTTATTTCCAAAGTGTCTTTTGAAATGAAAAACTTAAAAATTTTGATGAAGCCCAGTTTATCACTTTTTTCTTTTATAGATTGTGCTTTAAGTGTCATGTCTAAGAACTCTTTGATTAACCCAAGTCACAAATGTTTTCTCCCATTTCTATTCTAAGAAGTTTTATAGTTTTAGTTATATCATTTAAGTCTATTTATGATTTTTTGCATGTGGATCTCCAATTGTTTAGCACCATTTGTCGAATAATCTATCCTTTCTCCATTAAATTGTTGAAAATAAATTGTACAGAAATGTAAGGTTCTATTTCTACACTTTCAATTCTTTCCCATTGATCTATCTATAATTTATATATTGTATTTAGGTTATATATGCCCATTCTTATGTCAAAACCACACTGTCTTTATTGTTGTAGCTTTACAGTAAGTTTTTTAATTGGGTAGTGTAAATCCTCCAACTTTGTTCTTCACTTTCAATTTTTTTTGTTATTTTAGTCCCTTTGCGTTTATATATAAATTTTAATACAAGCTTGCCAAATTCTTACTTCGCAACCAACCAACCAAACAAACAAACAAACACTGCTGAGCTTTTAACAGGAATGTATAGATTCTGTACATCAATTTGGGGAGAAATGCCATCTTAACAATATCGAGTCTTCCGATCCATGCACATTTAAAAGTATGTTGTTTAATTTCTAAATATTTGAGCATTTCCCAGATTATTTTTATCGTTGTTGTTTCATAATTTAATTCCTTTGTGGTCAGATTCCATACTTTGTATGATTTCAATCTTTTTTAATTTATTGAAACGTATTTTATGACCCAGTATCTGGTCTTTCCTGGAGAATGTTCCAGGCGTGCTAGACTAGAAATAGAGTTAAAGAAAAGGAAAATGTTTACTAATGATAAAATGGTTACCCATTGTCTGCAGAATACATATGATTTTCAAACACACTTATGATATTCTCTAGAAAAGACAATATAGCAAGTCATAAAACAAGTCTCAATAAATTTAAAAAGATTAAAATCATACTAAGTATAGTGTTTGACCACAAAAGAATTAAATTATAGTATCAGACAAAATAGACTTTGAGACATACACACACACACACACACACACACACAATGTTAATTATGTTAAGTTGGTTGATAGAGTTATTCAAGTCTTCTGTATACTTGCTGATTTACTGTCTAGTGAGTTGATCAATATTTGAGAGCTGGATATTGAAATCCCCAACTTTTATTATTATTAATTTTTTAATTTCTTTTTTCAATTCTGTCATGAATTTTGGGGTTTTATAATTTCTTATATTTTCCTGGTGCATTGACCATTTTATCATTATGAAATATTTTTTTTGTCTCTAATATTATTTCTGGTTTTAAAGTCTATGTTCTCTGATATTAAGATAGCCACTCAGGTTCTTTTGTGAAGGCAGTGTGCGTGGTATATTTTTTCCTAAACTTTTACTTTCAACCTTTTTGCATCTTTGAATCTATGGTGTTTTTCTTGTAGACAATATATGATCGATGCTTTCTTTTTTATTCATTCTGATAATCTCTGCCTTTTGATTAGGTTTTTAGCCATTCACAGTTATTTACTTATTTATTTGTTTGTTTATTTATAAGATTTTTATTATAATACAGCTAACATACAATATTATATTAGTTTCAGTTGTACACTATAGTTATTCAACACTTATACACATAAAGAAGTGATCACTATGATAAATCCAGTGACCATCTGACATATAATGCTACCACAATATTATTAACTATATTCCCTATGCTGTACATTACATCTCCATGATTAATTTGGTTTATATCTGAAATTTGAACCTATTTTTCCCTTTCACTTCCCCCGCCCTGTTTTAATTTTTCGGTTATAGTTGACATTCAATATTATTTTATATTAGTTTCAGGTGTACAGCATAGTGGTTAGACATTTATATAATTTACGAAGTGATCCCCTCTGACTAGTCTAGTACCCACCTGTAGGCAATTTATATTTAATCTTTTATATTTATGGTGAAACTTACATTTGCCACTCTGCTATGTTTTTCTTTATGTTTCCTATTCTTCTTTGACTGCTTTTTGTGTGTTAAATATGTTTTTAAGGAGTACAATATTCTGTCTATTTTAATCATGTTTGGGGTTACTTTGCCTAAATTTTTGAATAGTTTTGCTGGATTTAGAATTGTTGGTTAAGGACATTTTTCTTTCATCACTTTGAATATGACATTCCACTGTCTTCTGACCTCCACTGTTTCAGAGGAGAAGTTAGCCATTTTTATATTGATGTTCCCCGTATGTAATGAGTCATTTTTCTTTCCCTTCTTTCAAGATTTCTCTTTGTCTTGGCTTTTAAGAGTTTGACTGCATGTCTAGGTGTGACTTTCTTTGTTTTTATTCCACCTAGAGTTTTTTGAGCTTCTTGGATCAGTAGATTAAATGTTCTGATTGAATTTGGGGAATTCTATGCCACTATATCTTCAAATGTTTTTTTTTTTTCTGTCTCTTTCTATTTCTTCTTTCCTGGGACTCCCATTACATGAATATTGGCACAGTTGATGTTGTTCCATAGCTCTCTGAGGTTCTGTTCATTTATTTTCATTTTTTTCTTTCTCTGTTCTTCATATTGGTAATTTCTATCAATCTATCCTCAAGTTCACTGATTCTTCTTCCATCATGAATCTGCTAATGAGCTCCTCCAGTGAAATTTTTATTTTAGTTGTATTTTTTAACTCCAGAATTTTTATTTGGTCCTTTTGAAAATGTAATACCTATGTCCCAATTGAGAATCTCTATTTGTTCATTCATTGATGTCACTCTTTTCTTTAATTCTTTAAACACTGCTTTCTTCAGTTCTTTAAACATATTTATTGTTGAAATAGTAGCTGAAATAGTAGCTGTTTATAGGAGCTGTTTTTAAGTGTTTGTTTGCTAAGTTAGGTATCTGAAGACACTCAAATAGTTTCCATTGAATGTTTTTTTTTCTCGCATATGGTCACACTTTACTGTTAGTTTCTCTTTAATTTTTTTTTTTTTGTGTGTGTGAAAACTGGACATTCTGGACAATCTTTTGTAGCAAACTCTGGATTCTGATTCCCCCCACCCCCATCCTGTGCTCTTTCTTTCTTCCCAAAGTTGTTGTTGCTGTTTTGTTTGGTTTGTAACTTGCCATGTCTAAATCTGTGAAACTTGCAGTATATGAACACTGATGTTTCAGCTCAGCTTTGTTTTGAATATTCTTGTTTTTACTTAGAAGCTTGGCTTTTTTAAAGGTCGCCCTTGTGTCTTCATAACGTAGTGGTCAGCCAATGATTTCACATAGCCTCAAGACAGAGCCTCAAAGAGTCCCACTATTCTTACCTGAATTTTTTCAGTGTTTAAAATATAGATGCTTCTGACATTGTCATATGCCTTTGATTGATTTCCAGAATGCTGAAATGGTTGTTTTTGTCAATTTTATCTAGATTCATCATTGCTTTGGGGATATAGGTTTGCTGATCTCTACTCAGCCACCGTTGGAAGTACCTCCTTCCACAGAGACGTTTTTACTTGACTGGTAAAATAGCTTTGCGTACATCAGACTCTATCCTGTGAGCCCTTTGGTGGGTTCTTCAGAGAATGTTCAATTGGTTCCCTCCAACTGCAATTCTATAATACGGGCTGTGCATTCTCTACACCAACTCTCAGTATTATGGTCCCATCATTGTTCCAGGTAGTTCTCTTTGATAAGATGTAAAAATGGCTCCTGGCTCACTTTCTTTCCCATGTGGCCCACACATGGTCCTCAGGAAACATGTATTCATCATTGTCCTAGCAAATATGCAGAGTGCCAGCCTTTCCAATAATGCAATTACTTTCCTTTGATCTACCACAAAATCAATTTACCATCTGTCTCTTGCCCTCTTGATTTCTAGGCTGGAGTCTGACACTGTCCCCGATTCTCAACTTAGGGGAGAATTTAGTGAGGTCCTTGAGTCACCATCTCCAAGCTGTTCTCACTGCGTGGGTGAAAAGAAGAAATTTTGGTGCCAGTCTCTCAAAGAAATCCTCCTCATAGCATTCTTTCTCAACTTCCACACTTTCAATTCTTTTTATGGAAATGAGTTTTTAGAGGCATGAAACCAGTTCCCAGATATTTCCTTTTGAAAATCTGCTTCTCACTCTGAAATATTATTTTAGAGCTTCTTATCTATTGTATCTTGCTGCTTCATTAAAAATTCCAATTCAGCATCCCGTTACACTTGTGTTTATTTTTAGAGACTTCTTCTGGTCCCCTTCAGACTAAACAATGTTTCTTAAAGTTACGGGATGTTCATAGACGTTATGTGAAAAATGGGTCCTGTGAGGAAAAAACTTCGGGGAATACCGTCTAAGCAAAGTTAGGCAGATCTTTTTTGCTGTGGGCCTTCTCAGAACTTTAAATATGCTAATATGCACTGCGAAGTTCCAAGGTGTTTGTGTGTGTGTGTGTGTGTGTGTGTGTGTGTGTGTGTGCGTGTGTGTGTGTAGAATATACAGTTTTTATCACACTGATTTGACCATGAGAAACACTCTCCCTACCTTTTTGGCAAGCCATTTAAAGGGATTAGCATTCTATAGAACACATTTTGGAAATATTGGCCTGGAAAGTACCAGTGGAAAGAGAAGGTATTTTCTTCCTCGTCCAGAGTGCTCCCCGAAGGCAGGCAACATGTGATTGCCTTTCACCTCCTCCTAACCACAGCGATTCTGAAAGTTTCATGTGCTTTTATTTGTTTAACCTGAATGTAATAGGGCTTGATTGCATGGTCCTTCCACGAGACTGAATTTCTTATTGATAGGAATCCCATCTTACTCATTTTTGCATCTCCAGGGCTTTCCACAGTGGCTGGGACTTAGCAGGAATGAATGAACAAATAGCAGGAGAGGAGGGTTTCTTTGCAGCTGCTTCTTTTTTTTTCAAAGGAAAGTTAAAAAAAAAAAACACGTCTGTACTAGAGACCCAAACCACATATATGCAGCAATCAAACAAGTCTATTGGGTGTTTATGAAACTCCTCAGTGTATGAAAATCTGCTTTTGAATATCTGCAGGAGCATTCATTAAATGTGCAAATGTCCTGTGCTCTTCCTTTCCAAGGGCAACCAGGGTGGAATTTCTCTTTCTTTGTATCTGTGTGTGTGATTGTGTACACACAGCTGAAAAGATGCATTGCTGAGAACTTTCCAAAAGAAATGAATGGGATGAAACAGATTGCCAAGTTACTGAGTGGTAATTAAGAACAGATTCCTCTAACATCATCACTTGACCATTTTTAAGAAATTTTCCTTTAAAAGACAAAACCACTGAATGATGAAACGTGTCATGCTTCTTCTGAAGTCCCTTAGTCTTACACAAGTCCCTGCTCAGTTGCACATACAAATATACACCAGCCCAAAGTTACACATACCTGAAGATTATAAGGAGTCTCAAATTATCTTCAATGGAAAAAATTGTGTGTGTGTGTGTGTGTGTGTGTGTGTGTGCACGTGCAATACTCATCCTCACCCTCACTATAGATCAGTTGAGAAGATTTCTTTCTCTCAAACTTTTCAAAAATACAATTTCACCCTGAAGCTGACTGCAGTACTTGGCCGTGAGCATTATTTTCAACGGGTTTTGAGCTACTGAAAATGGGACTATAAGGGGAGTTTGGATGCAATCATGACTGTGCAAGTACTCTGGCTCCAGAAATAACATCAGCAGCTGTGGCTACTAGTGGGCACGTTCTTCCCCAGCCCGGGACCTTAGGCTCTGATCACACATTGTCTGGGGGAGGGGCAGGGGGGAATTCTACCCCCTTTCCCACCCACTCTAACACTCTGCGCACTGGGTGATATTCCATCTCACATCTGGCCAGGTGCATGTCTTACTGGCCTCTGCCAGGGGGCCACATACCGGATTAGACACACGCGTGGCCTGCCTCGCAGTGGGGGTGGAGGGCCGCCGCCACGATGTCCCAGGATTGTGTGTCTTGTGGTTAAACACTTAGGGTTTTGACGTGGACAAGGCAGCATAGCCGATCCTCAAAGCCGCTGCAAACAACCTGAGAAGGCTTCTCAAAAATGCAGTCCTGCGCCTCGGAAGGAGACGGCCTTTACGGGGGCAATTTTCCAATCGCTGCCTATTTGGTGTGGTCATGTCTGAGCCAGGGGAGGTTTCTTAACTCCAGGCAAAGATATTTACAGAGAGCTGGATGCCAGGAACGTGGTGAATTGTGCACTAATGGGAAGCGCATTCTTGGTATTAACAGAGGAGCTGTGTGCGTATGTTGGGGGGTTGGAGATGGGAAAGGGCAAAGAGAGGAAAAGGCATATAAGAATAATTCTGAGACCAGAGGGTTGATCCTCCCATTAATCCATATTTTTCAGAGAAGCTAAATGATGCTCTCACTCAGCTGTAAGAGCCAGAGCTGGGACTAGAAACCAGGCTTTTTGGAGGCCGTATTCTCAGGCCTTTCCACCACAACACACCACACCATCAGGGCCTAAATCACCTTCAAGGAGTTCATATCTTATGGCTAGGACCTTCCGAGGAAGAAACTGTGGTAGCTCTGGACTTTTTCTCTCTTTAGTTGTATCCTTGGAAGTTGCTGTCAGATGACAGAAGTCTAGGAGGTCTGCTCTAAACAATGTCAATTATACCTCTTATTGTAGGTGAGAGAAGCCAGGATTGGGCCCGTAATCAAAACAACTGATATGTGACACATCTGCACCGAACTGGGTCCAGCTCAGAACAAACGTCTTCTGTCTTCTGGGCATTAACAACATCCATGATGCTAAGTTTGGCACATCCCAGAGCAGAGCCTGGGGGTCAGTAGGCTGATTCTGACAGGCTAAGTGGTGGAATGAGAGAGACCTCATACTTCTGAGTGTTCCCCTCCCTCCCAGTCTCAGAAGAACACCTTGAGGTAGGGACTTTCAATCTGTTTTGCTTCACTTGACCTTCTCAGCAATCCTTTGGGATGGAATGATCGTTGTCCCTTGTTACTGGCGAGGCTGTGTTTGTCATAGATCTCCAGAGAAAAGGAACCAACGGGGTGTGTGTGTGTGTGTGTGTGTGTGTGTGTGTGTAGATAGACAGATGGATTTCAAAGGATTGGCTCATGTATTTGTGGAGACTTGGTGAGTCCAAAATGTGATGGGGTAGGATGATAAGCTGGAGACCCAGGGAAGAGTTGCAGTTCAGGTCTGAAGGCAGAATCCTGGTGGTCAGTCTTTGTTCTATTACAGTCTTCAACTGATTAGGTGAGGCTCACCCACTTCATGGAGTTCACCAATTTAAAGGTAAATATCATCAAAAAAAAACCACCACACACACACACACACACACACACAAACCCTCATAGAAACATCTAGAATGTTTGACCAAATATCTGGGCATGATGGCCCAACCAAGTTGATATATCAAATTAACCATTGTACACATAAGTTTCAGAAAGTTACCTCCCATGCACAGCAGTGAGAGGCAAGGCTGGGGGTTTAACCAAGGTCTCTAATTCTAACCCTTGAGTTCTCTTCCTGACCTGCTATAGCCCAGGTTAGTAAATCGTGGAAAAGGACATGTTATTCCTGGATAGCCTCATGTTGGTTAGATGGCCTACTCATGGGATTCTCATTTATTCTTCTAAAGGTCTTCACTGAGTGCTCCCAAGGTCCATGGAGTGTAGACCAGGAGCTGTACCTCTGGGAAGTGAGGAAGGAGGGACCTTTGTGAAGCTACTTCTCCCCAGGACGTGAGAATAGGCTGTGCCTTGGAAGTACATGGTTGGCTTTGGAAGGACAAGCTTGGTGAACTACTTGAAGATCCCTCAGTGAATGCGTAGAATATTCCAGATGAGCGGTGTGCTGTGCAGAGTCTCACTGTATGTTCAGGGCACATTCCTGGAACAAGCAGGTGACTGATGGGTAAAGAAAGGTGGAGCCCCTCCTCAGCTGTCTTGAGAATAGGAGATACCTCCACCCCTACATTACAGCCCCGTGTGATAGAGTTGGGGGTAGGGAGTGAATCACACCTTGGAAGGGACCCTCCTGCTTCATGGCCTCTTCAGGGCTCACCAGCCTCAGAAACAGCCCCTTAGCACTGAGATCCACAGATGTCATGAGCTTCACCTATTTCTTTGCCGACCAAACCTGAGTAAGCTCACCTGATCAGGGATGGAGCCTCTTCTCTCCCTGACCTGGAATATTCTGTTGCACAGACCCACTTGGGCTGTTCTTGTCCTCCTCATGCTCCCCACCCACCACCTCTAACTCTCTGGTTCTGTCTCACCTCATCTTTAATTCCTTCCATTCTCTCATTTTGCCTGGAATGAGTTAATGAGTTAATTCTAAATGAGTTAACGAGGATATTCCATTTCTCATCAGGTCTGCCTCTTCATTTCTATTTGGTCCGCGGCTGCTAATTTCTATAAATTCCACTTCATTTCCTCATGATTGTGGATAATTAGATTGGCCTGTGGTGTGATTTCCAAGGGAGGATGGTCACATCACAGCTACTGATACTAGAAATTAGTCATAAAGCGCTCTTATGCTTTAGTAACTTTTCTGCATCTTTTTTTTCCCCAAAATAGTTGCAAATAGATAACATTTATTTAATATTTGCCATCTGCTGGGCAATATAGACAACAGTTGGAAAAGTGGGATTAAAATTGAGAGGAAATGTGGTTAGAATATAGATTTAGATGTAGAGACAATGATCAACTTTCCCAGACAGTTATTGAGTCTGGGGTAGAATTCATGAGAATTGAATGAATGCACAAGAGGAGAATGAAATCACAAGAGGAGAATCTGTGCTTCTCAGGAAAAGGACTGCTACTGACAGATGCCTGGGGAAAATCAATATGTAGGTGGGGAAAGAGGAATCAGGAGAGAAACCACACAAGGAAACTGGTCGTGGTGGTAAGACCTCCCTGAGAGAGGGACGTGCTTCAAGAAAGTGGTGGTCTAAGCATGTCAAAGGACCCCAGAAAGAAGAGTGACAAGACTGGATTCATCTGAAAGACCAAGTGACCTTAGAAAGAGCAACTGTAGGGATTCAAGGTATGATGGCAGAGGGTCGCTGAAACGTGAGCGGGATTCGGGTACTTAGTGGACTGCACTTAATTCCCAAGTAAACTGTGGCACTTTCCAGTTCCAGAATTTACTTGCAATCTGCTTCATCCTGGTTGAATTAAATAGAATTCACACCAACTTAGTAAAAATAAGGGTCCTTCCTCAGCCCTTTTTTGTTGTGGTATTAAAGATGTTACAGAAAATACACAGAATTGGAGTCAGAGGAACTAGGTTAGGGTCCAAGTTCCTTTATTTACGATCTGGAGCAGAACATTAATCAGATATGGCTTGTTTTCATATATATATACATATATGAAATATATATGGAAGTTACAGTGATATCTTCTAAAGTTGTGAGGTTGAGGGAAAATATATGTGAATAGGCTTTGAAAACTAAAAAGAAATATGCCAGTGCAAGGTATGTAAAAAATCACTGTCATACTTGTAAGTTAATGCTCAGGAGTTATCCTAATATTATATTTTGGTGGATTGACAAGAGTGTATCAAGTAGGACTATATTTTGCTGTAAACAACAGAAGACTCAACTATAATAACTTAAACACATGGTTTATTTTTCTCACCTAACAAGAAGCCAGAGGAAGGTGCAGCAACTTATGGATATCATGTAGGACTTCGGCTCTTTCTACCTTCATGCTCCGCAATCCTTAAGTGAGTGGCTTTTGTTCTCAAGGTTGCAAGACGGCTGCTGTATCTCCATGTTCCCAGAGTGGAGAAATGAGGGAAGGGAAAATAGGGAATGTCGAAGGGTTGAAGGGGTATGCCATCTGATTCTGACCTTCCCTTAAAGAGTTTTTGTGGCAGCTGACCCTTGCCTTATGTACGACAGAACTGGGTTTTATAGGTATCCCTAGTTACGAGGGAGTCTGGGATGGTGAATATCGTGGACTTCCAGTTTTTTCATTGAGGAAGAAAAAGGAGAAGGCGTTTGTCAATGGTTTTTGGAAGCCAATCTGCATTGTCTACAACAAAGCAGAACTCACCTTGCCATTGGAACCTGGATGTGAGAAAGGGGAAAGACGTGGCAGTGGGGTATGACGCTCAGGAGGCCAACCCGACAGTGACCAAACAGCAGGGCTCTGGGCGCACTGTGGCTTGGATCAAAACATCTTGGCTGTCCCCCACCAAGAGGCCCAGCCCCAAGACTTGGCCCCTTCTGGCAATCAGCCCTAACCAGCTGCTGCCAAAGGGGTAAACACATTCCAAGTCCTTGAGTCCCTGCTGCACTGTAACTGTGGTTAAGGCACCCCCCCCCACCCGCACCCCATCTGGGCTAACAGAACGTTCCCCGGAGTCTGGGATAGTTGAGTGATGATCTGCAGTTATCTGTGTCCCTTCTATGAATGGGGAGTTGAATACCTACGCGCTTCTGTTATCTAGCTGTATAGGCAATTTGCTTCTCATGTGTATCATCTTTATGTTCATTCTCCAATCCTTGGGAACTATGAAGGATGAAGCAGTACATTCTTTTTTTCTCTACTCTGGAAGGATGGCCGTCAAACCAAGCCGGTTCCCTAAGCCCCTTCAGCTAGATGGAGAAACAGACAACCATCGGACTCCAGACCTGAACACCTACAAAACTCTACAAGAGGTCATCACCCAGTGTGGATGCCAACTGCTTGCACCCTCCTGGGATTGCGGAGGAAACAGAGGCCTTACCTTGAGGATGGTGCCAATCATGGAGGAGGCAGTTGCTCTTGACTAAGGCAATTTCCAGTCCAGTCCAGGAGATGGATCACAATCACATCTAAGGAAAAAAAAAACATTTTAAGTAATTTTTTAAAGTATGAATAAGAGCTATTGTAAATGGCTGCTCAAACTCTGTATATAAGCAGTGAAGTAAGATGAATTGACTGGCACTGAGTTGGAAAAGCTATACAGAGGCAGGGAGTGTGGAACATAATTTTATAAAAATAAACTTTTTTTTTTTTTTTTCACGTACACACTCCCAAAGAAGAAATGGAAAAGTTGTTAGGGTGTGGACCAAGGCTTCTAATTAACTGTTCTGGTCTGCCTGATTTATCTCCTTTCTTGCCCTAGCACCTTCCTGGGACTTACTGTCCCACGTAGGACACTGGGGATGGAGAGGGCATTCCCACCACGCCTGACCCCTGCAGCTGGCTCAGGCCAGGTCTTGGCGGGCCCGTTGCCCCCTTGGAAGAGCAAAGAGAAACCTACTGCCCAGGTCGCCACTCTGGCCTGCTTGACCCTTCCATGTTTCCAAAACACAGGGAGCCCTGAGAAGGCTCCTTGCCAACGTTGGAAACAGCTACCCTCATTGTCTGCCTCGCCCTGCCGGCTGCGCTCTCCCTTCCTCCCTCCCCTCCTTTCTGTCTGAAAGTGTGAAAATTACAAATCCCAAGGAACTGCAATCAGAACTCTACCTAGGGAAAATTCGGAGTATCCTTGCCATAAATATCCCGCTCCAAGACGCCTGACGTCAGAGCGGGGCGGGCGGCCGAGCGGGGCCGGAGGGGAGGGGAGGCGGCGCTGGTTTCTCTGCAAACAGCGGAGCGCGGCGAGAGGAGCCCGAGAGCGGCCACGAGCGCGCAGCCGGGCGTGGGGCTGCGGGGAGCGGCGCCCGCCATGGGGTCCTCGGAGTGAGTGCAGGGACCTGCCTCTTCTGTTGCGCGTCTGTCCGTGGGGGCGGGGGCCGGCTGGGGAGGCTTTCTGCCCGCACGTCCCCGCTTTTCTCCCCCCTGCTTTCTTCACAGTGCTAAAAAGGGATGGGAAAGGCAGCGGCTCCACAGGCTGCCTGTTTTGTTTCTCCAAAGTGTTTGCAGGAGCCACCGGACCCTGCGTGGGCTCCCAGGGCCTGCATGTGCGCGCGTGCGTGTGCGTGTGTGTGTGTGTGTGTGTGTGTGTGTGAGAGAGAGAGAGAGAGGGAGAGAGATTTACTTGTGTGTATGTGTCTGTCCCTATTAGCGCATCTGGACACAGGAAATGTCTTTGGAAAACTTTTTAAAATGTTTTTTTTGTGTGTGTGTGTGTGGCTTTGAAATCTGATTCCTTGTTGTCATAAGTGGACAGACACAGCCGGTACCCCCCCCACCTCCAAACGGACAACTTTTTGGTGGTGTTTTCTCCAGGATTAGTTTGTGCCTTCATTCTGGTGATTTAACTCTTCACCAGCCCCCAGCTCCCACTTGCAGGCCTGGCCTGGGGCCATCAGGCAGGGCAGGGGAACAGGAGGTTCTTGCTCTCAGTGAGTAGCAGGGGACTGTGGGCTAGGAAAGGCGCGTCTCAGGGAAAGGGGTCCTGACTTTGGGACCTCAGCACCTGTGGCCGCTGCCAGTCCCCTGTGGTGGCCCTGACATCCCCAGGCCATGGGTCTGTGACTTAAAGTGGAAAGAAGGATCTGGTCAGGAGGCAGGTAATCGTAAGGAGGATGAGGGAGAAGAGGTGGAGGTGGTTGGTGGCCAGGACACTGCATTTCTGTATCCAGTCCTGCCCCAGGAGTGGCATGAATGTGTCTGCCACATGTGCCCACGGTGGGTTCTCTGGGAGCACCACAGTGCCCCAAACAAGATGCAAACTCCTAACATAAAGAGACGTGTCTGAGCTGTGGGGTGGGGGAAGGGGGGAGGTGGGGGAGAGGGAGAGAGATTTTTATCAAAATTGAACACAGATTGCTGAGGTCTGGGCTTGATTTAACTCTTCTCTCTCTGCTTTGGCCACTTTTCCACAGTTCTGTGGCAGATTTGCAAAGTTCCTGGGAAGGTGGAAAGGAAAAATCACGCCTCTCTAGGAAAGAGGCCCCGGAGGTTTTCCTTGAAGCCGACATGGGAATGAAAGCAACTTCCCATCTTTGAAAAGCTTAAAGCTTTGTGTTTCCCCCTTCTAAGTTTGGTGTCAGCGTCTTGGATTTCTCTGAGAAGTTGGCTGATGGAGGGGATGGTTTCTCTCTAGGATGCAGAGGGGGAATTGTGCTCTCCTGAGAGTGGGAGGAAGGGGGGCACAGCCCAGCAGCCCTGGATTGCCCAATGCATGGCACTGGACGTCAATAGCTGGGTTCAACAAACCAGTGACCACTAAGAGAGCCCTTTCAGCTTTGTCCTAGCCCGGTCCTCTGGTTTTGTATTTTGCAATAGAGCCAACCTACAATGTTTGGGTGGGAAGAAGATTACTGGACTCTCCCTGTGTCCTAGAAAAATGTGAGAATGAAGGGACAAGGAGGAAATCTGGATATCAAAATGGGTCCACAGGAAGTTGGAGATTTGGGAAGGATTTTAAAAATTATACAAATTGACCCCTAGGGAAATGCTATAATAGACAGAGCAGACAGCAAAGTCAGAAATAGACTCGTTTAACTTCAGGAGTACATCTTCCACTTAAGGGTAATGAAGAAGGAAATGACTTTAATGGCCGTGTAAACACGTGTGCGTAAATCGGGGTAGCTGGGTTCCCGTGAGGTGCACGTGTAGGCACATGTTGACCCATTTGTGACTGTGTCGTGATAGTCATGGCCTTGGGGCCTGGAAACAGATACAGCCCATTTCTCATCTGTGCTGGGAGCTGCGTATGACCCCCCATTTGTTTCTTTAAAAATAAAAAAAGATGACTGTGCTGTTATTGTCCTGCTGCCTGGTAGCTGCATGCTCCCGCGCATAGCTCCCAGCTGAGTTTTCAGAGCTTTTCCTCTGCTCCTGGGATGCTGAGGGAATACTCGTGCCCCCATCAGGACAGAAAGAGGAGAGAAACTTCTCCTGGGCGTTAGAACCTGTAAGACAGTCAGGCGTTCCTTCGGGAAGGGGGAGGATGTGAGGGCAGGACCGGTAGGAGGCCCTTTTTTTCTTTTGGTCAGGTGAGGGAGGATGAAAGACTCCTGCTTTCTCTGGGAACATATTCTCTCCCCAGTCTCCTTTCCCAACATCCTGCCCCCAAAGATTTGGGCACCAAACAGGTTAAACTCTCCCCCTCACTGAAGAGCCCAGGGGTGAAGGAGAGGGTAAGCCTAAGTGCCGGTGGCCAGGAGGGCACAGAGATAATCAGTGGGGCAGAGGCTTGCTTCTTTGGTTTCAGTGGAGCCAGTGGAAGGAACGATTTTAAATGTTCTTGCTGTTTAAATGTTCCCACTGTTTACAAACAGAAGGCTGAAAACCCAAGGATGAAGGGAACCCATTGGAGGTAGACTCCCAGAAATAGCTTGTCCCAGCACCGGGCTCCTTAGGGAGAGAACTGGCCTTTCAAGTTTTTCATCATGTGGGTTTCTCCAGAGGGTCAGTGGAATCCTTGCCCTTTGGGGTTCACTCTGGGAGATATTTCACCAACTTGAGACCGGGGACACATTCCCAGGCCACTGAAACTTGGACTGACGCTGAAGCTTTCTCACTGCACCTTCTATCAGATCAGAATACGTAGGGTGCATTCTCAAGCTCTCCTGAAGGTCCAAAGGGCAAACACACCTGGCAGAAAAACAACTTAAAGGGTGTCCTTGGCTTTGGTAACAGATAACCCTCTAGATTTCCACAGCCAGAACCTCTGTGTTCAGGGAACCTGTGTCCTTCAGCCCTGGGCTGCAAATGCAGCCTGCACAAGGGAAAGACTGCCCTGGGAGAGGACACATATTCCTGTGAGCTTCATGTGCCCTCATCTGTAAAATGAGGATAATATTTACCTCACAAGGTTTTGTGTTGTTTTTTGTTTGTTTATTTTTTTAAAAAATGATACTTATGCAAAAGGAGTAAAACAGAGCTAGGAATGTTGTAGACTTGTAATAAATGGCCTATCATGATTCATTGTCAGCCATCAGGAGCCTGTGTGGAGAAAGGACCTCGCCCCCATCTAATTTGGTGTTTTCCATTACTGAAAGCCAGTGGGTGGAGGTTCTACGGCTCTGGTCACCTTTACTTCCTCCCTCCTGAAAAGGTGGCTCTTGGGGATTATCCATGAGCTTGCCTGGCCCATTATCCTGAGGGGTGGGAGGTGGCTCCAGGCATCCTGGATATCTGGCCTGGAAACCACTCCTGTGTGTTTGAGCTCTCTAGGGAAGGAGAAGGGCAGCAGAACAGGTTGTATGTGTCTGGTGGGGGTGGGGCAGAAAGAACAAGAACCAGATGTGTCTTGAAGAACAAGTCTGAGGTCAGAGGTTGGTTAGGCAGCCACTGCTCTTCAAGGTACTGAGGTCAGAGTAAGGGGAGAATCTGATGGGTTGTAAAGGATGGAAGCTTTAGCTCCCCATAAACATCTCTGGTGGTGGTTGCAGGGTGGGGCGGCTGCCCCCCGATTGACACACTGTCTAGGGGAGTGGGTAGTCCAAGGACTGAAGGAGCATCTGACGCTCGAGAAAGCAGCTGCAGGTTCTCTTGGCCCATCTCAGAGCTTCTAAGTTATCTTTCAATTTGACATTTAAGACTTTGAGGATCACATTTGTTTCTGTTTTGTTCAAGCTCTCTCTTTAAGCATGGCCTGGGATGACTTTTCAGCTTTTAAGAGGCTCAGCCAGTGGCCAACTTCTCTTGAGATGACCCAGATTGGGGGTCAGTGAATTCCTCACTCCTGGCAGTGTCTGTTTCTCCAACTCTCTTCTCACATTTTTTGGTTTGTTTGTTTTTTGTTTCATTATGAGGTTATAAAACTGCGCCATCAAGATTGCTTTGCGGAGGTGGGAAAGAATGCCTTGTCTTTGGAGCTGTGTATCTTGCTAGCGCTGTGCAAGGCTTATCAAACTGTGCACATTAGCAGGTGTCATGGGCTTCCTTTTGGAGCTTCCCCGCCCCCTCAAAAAGAAAAACCTGGGAAAATAGACTTTAAGAAGTTTGGTATCTCTCTGAATCTTGGCCAAAGAGGAACTCAGTTGTTTGTAGGATGCCCCATGGTTCTAGAACCAAGTAAACCCATGTTTGAGTTCTGGCACAACTGGGACACAAGTTGTTCAACCTCTCTAATTCTTCTTCATCTGACAAATGAGAACAATGCTTATTCTCACTTCCCAGGGTTGTTTTGAAGATGAAATGTAATGATATATGTGAAGGACCTAGCAAACTGCTCAGTGTTCAGCAAAATGTTAATGGACTTCCCCTCTCTAGTTCTAAGCTCATGAAAGTACATGGGCTTGGACAATTGTCCACAAGTCGAAGTAAATACGCTGCTTATTCAAGGCTTAACAACAGTGCTCAAAGGTTAGCTATCTGAGCCTGGAGATGGAAACCTTTAAGACAAAAGTGGGGCACAGATCAGCACTCCCCATGCCAAACAATGGCAGACCCATGTGACCCTTTACTGGAATAAAGGAAAGGCCACCCACTCATTTACCCACGAACCTAGGCTGTTAGTAAGCTCTCCATAGAGCTTGTTTTAGAAATCCCAAGCATTGTCTTTGTTTAAAGAGTCAAGATCAAAACCGGACAGGGAAACCATTGGGGTCGTACCTAACAAAGAAGTTGGATTAAAACCTAATAATAATGGTGCCATGACAACAGTGCCTTACATTTGTATAACATTCTATAGTTTGAAAAGCACGTGGCCTCATTTCATCACCGTAACAATCCTGTGAGATTGGTATTATCCCCATTTCATGACTCATACTTTATGGGCTACAAGACTTAGCCTAATTCACACAGCAGGTAAATGGAAGAAACAGGAAATGAAGGAGGATCTAAGAAGTGGGTTGCAGCCCTTGGCTGCACATTAGAATCAGGTGGGGAACTTGTATCAATACCTGGGCTCACCCTGGACCACTTAAATTGGGATCTCTGGAGAGTGGGGTCCAGGCATTGAGAGTTCTACAAGCTTCCAAAATCTGAAGTCTAAGTTGAGAGCCATGGGTCCAAGGGGAGAGTGAAAAGTACTGTACCCAGCTTAGGACTCAGGGTATCAGGTATGGATAGCACAAACAGGCAAGACTTTGCTAGCATTTCATTTAAGCTCTGATCGTGGGGACTTGCGTGATTTTGCTTGTATCTCCAGAACCTTGAATAGTATTGGGCACAAGGTAGACACCCAATAAACGGTGGGAAATGAATGAATGAACAAACTGCTATAGATTAGGAGCCAACAATTTCAACAGCCAAATGCAGCCTGTCACCTTGTTATATAAGTCAAGTTTTATTGGAATGCAGCCATGCCATTTGTTTATATGCTGTCTATGGCCACTTTCCCACTAAAAGGGCCGAGTTGAGTGTTGGAATAGAGACTGTGTGGCTCACAGTGCTGAAAATATTTATTCTCTGGCCCTTTAACAGAAGAAGTTGGATGGCTTCTGCTCCGAGTCTCAGACGAGAGCGGAACAATTATACGTTAGGGAGAGTTATTATTGCACAGTGGTCAAGTATATGGGTTCTCAAATCAGACAAACCTGCATTTGAATCCTGGCTCTGCCACTTTCCTGTTGTAAGACCTTGCATATTATTTTACGTCTCCGAGTCTCAGTTTTCTCATCTGAAAAACACGGACGATAATAAATAAAATCTCCCTCGCGGGACATTTGCAAGGATTGTCAGCCGTTGGCCTAGGGTAAGCAGGCAACAAATGTTAACTCTCGCTGTGATGGCTGTTGTAGTTCCTTGCAATTGGCCAAATCGAATAAGAACTAACTAAATTAAAGTCAAAATCTAAACCCAGTATCACAGAATAAGGGATGTAGTGGGAAATAATTAGTCGGTAAGCTGGTGTCATGAAGAACTGATATGAGGCTTCTGAGGTAAAGGGTGTCGTGTTATGACACCACAGGGCAGGCCCCCAGAGGTGTGAGTGATTTGCCCCAGTATGGCTGACTGCTGTGTCCACCAGCAATCCCCATCATTCCTCAAGTGTCAACTTAGATTTTATTGCTCTGACCCAACTCACAAGCATGTCCTACCTCTATACCCTTGTTCATAGTTCTTTCTAACTGAAACCCTCTTCCCCAATCCTTATCTTCCTGGGCTACTTTTTCCTGCCAGGCTTGCCCTTCTCCCTCAAGCTCCCTTTTAAGGTTCCCTCCAATCACTCCTTCCTCCTTATTCCCATGAACTTGGCACACTGCTCTGTCATACCAGTTAAAATATTACATTACAGTCAAGGAAGGACCGAGTCTCCATCTTGCCTTCAATGTCTTTGAAGCTCATAAAAGTCAAACTGCATTGTAGAGTCCATACCTGATAGCCAAAGTGTCAATGGGGTCCTTGAGTCAATGCAGTGATGCCTGAGTTGACTCTTGAGGAATGAATAGGACTTGCTCAGGTGCTGATGGGATTGCAAGAGCGAATTCCTTTAGCCAACCAGATAGAGAAGAGCTACCCAATTTAAAGACTTGCGTGGACCCTTTGTGTCCTCATCCCTCCACTTTGTGGTGGCTCCTGCCCTCTGGGACACCTCTCCTAGGGGGCAGCCAGGGACAGGGAAAGATGGAAGAAACTTAAAACCAACTCTTTGACTTCTTGTCAGCAGATGTGGTGAAAGTGGGGTTTTGGCTTCTCTGGGCTTTTTATGTATATGTGCCAAGATAATTGGGAGTTAGCTTGCTCTGGTCAGCTTTCATTAGCATGGTAATAGAGAGCAGTATGGTCATGAATAATAGCAAGCAGCAGATAATTCACAGAATTGCCATTTAACTACAGAATGTGTTCCATAATTTTTATAGATTTTAGTGGTAGATTTATTTTTGGTGGCAGATGTATATTGTGTGTGGAATACAATTAAAATAAAGTTCTCTTCTAATGATTAAGGGGAGGGCACAGAAAAATCCTGGCCTTGAATGAAATATTCCTTTCCGCCAACCCCCAATGGACAATTAAGAGCTTCTTGCTAAGAGCAGAGGGAGGAGAGGGAGAAATAGTATGTTTATATAGGTCCCCATTAAGCACATGGCCATATGCCAATCATTTTTTAAAAATGTGTTCTTTATTTGATTTTTGCAGATTATGAGAGTAATTCTTCCTTGCTTAAACAAGTGACTCAATCTCATGCAGAGGTACAAAAAGATAAATGGAAAATGAATAACATCTCTACGCCCCTCTACATCCTGGTAGTTAATGTTAATTGCCTAGAATTATATTCTCCCATATCTTTCCCTTCGTTCAAAGGAATACCTCCAGGTGTGTATACAGGTAGAGCGGGATCTTGTTGTGTGTTTGTTTTTCACTGAAATTGGATCTAACTGGGCACATTACTTTGCAGCATACATTTCTTCCCCTTGACTATGTGTCAAGTTCATCCCTACAAGGGATCAAGCTTTTTTTGTTTTGTTGTTGTTGTTGTTGTTGTTCTGATTTCTTTATGCTTAGACACACACAGCTCTATATATCTGAGATCATGCCATTCTTGTAGGGATGTTTACTTTTCCATCCAGTCAGTTGTTAAATGTGGTTTCATCCTGGCTGATCACCAGGTTGGGTCCCTGAGTCTGACATAGCAAGCATTCATCACCCAGGAAAGCTTTGCTTTGGCTCAGTTAGTCATGTGCCAGGCCCGCTGACCATCCTGGGGTATGACTACCTGTTGTGTGTGGCCCTCGTTTGTCCCCTACAGAAGCTATTGGGCATCAGGCCCTGTGGCTGGCCCCCATCCCCATCCCCATCACACTTAGCCTTCCTTCCTTGGGTCTCTTCAATCACTGAAAATGTGGGAAATGCAACAGGAAACATCAAAGATGGTACATTAAATTGAAAACCGGTCCTGACGGAACAAATCAGGCAGGTGTGTGGATTCTACACCCTGACTGCCTGGCTGGGCCTTAGTCCTGCGTAGTGGACACTGGGTTGTGCTACCCAGACTCTCGCTCAGGACTGACTCCCAGGGGTCAGTGGGCAGTGCTGGCGGTGGTCTCTCCTCTTTGGAATTGGCTCAGCTCAAAGGTTGCCTTGCCCACAATCACTCCTGCCTATGCTCACCTCCTCAGTCTCCTGCAACCAAGGACTGGTGGGAGCGATGAAGGCCTGGACCCTCTGTCCCAATGAGGGGAAATTCTAAAGGACCTCCCAGCTCCAGGGCTCCCCTGGGGTCCTCGCGGAGGCTGTGTGGCAGCCACACTTAGCCCTTTGCCCAGTGCTGCCTCCTACCCATCCCTCCCTCCCTCCCACAGGTGGTCGATTCCAAGAGCCCTTCCTAATACCTCCTGCCTGTTCCACGCATTGTGACTATTTTGTATGAAATTGTTTTGGAGGAGTCCATTACTGTATAGGTAATCCTTGGTGGCTGTGGTAGAATATGAAAAAGATACTTTTTTTTCTTGTGCTCTATTGTGTGTGTTTTCTAGATGAAACCCAACTGATTTCTCTACAAATAGAGTTGTGTCATAATCGGGAAGACTGAGCAAATGTTTTGACTATTATTGCCAAGTTTGTATTTGCCTCTGACCCTGTCCCTGCCCCCCATACTAGGCTGAGGGGTGTAGGTATATCTGGGTAGCAGCATGACTGGATGGCTTTATTGCCCACTTGCCTCTTGATAGGGGGTTGGACAAGCTGACCTGTGGGTATTCCTCTTCATCTTACTGCTGCTTCTGCAGTATAAAGGGGGTGATCTCAGAAGACCCTGCTGGCCTACTGGAAGCCACCTTCCTGCCTATATAGGTAGTCACATCATGCCTGCAGATGTGACTTCTCTGCCAGATCTGATTTGTCCCTGTGGGCGTTTGTTTCTTACTAGTTTGTCCCAAGCATGGGCGGTCTTTGGCATTGGGAGTTGAACATTCCACCTTTCAGGTTATGTACACTGGTCGCCTGCCTGAGTGCCAAAGCAAAGCTTGCCTGCGTGATGGATACTCTGTGTGCCACAGTCAGGTATCTATACTTACAGTTCAACGTCTGAACACATTCGAGGGCTCGGTGTCAACACTCCCTCCCTCACTTCCTCCCAGACACCACAGCCCCCAGCCTCAGGATTCTCTGACCTAGCAGCGAGAGAAGGGAGTAATTCCAGGTCAGTGGGCAGTTCCATCAATATTTCCACCTTGCCAGGGGCAGCTTTGATTTTAGTTGGAAGCAAATTCAGGCTTTCTGTGGACTTTGGGCAGTAGAAGGGCCAAGCCATTTTAACTCTTCTTTTTTGAATTCTCCATCAATATATTATCAGTCCGTTCCCGGTCACGTGGCGTTGGACTGGCAGCTGCCCAGAGACAGAGTTAGAAACTGCTTCAGCCTTTCTGAGATACACAGTTGATAATTTACCATCACCGTTACCCTGAGCAGGTAAAGTTATTGAAGTCTGTGGCTGCCTAAACGGACGCGGGGGCTGACAGAGTTGATACACAGACCAGATTTCTGAGTTCTGAGTATAAGGCTGTGGTTCATAGCACAAGCCCCAGGTTCAGATTCTGGCTCCACGTTTTGTTGGTTGGGTGGCCTTGCACAAGTTACTTCATGTTTCTGTGCCTTAGTTTCCTCATCTGTAAAATAGGTTGTTATGAAGAAAAAGTTGATGCATGACGTGGCAAAAAGAAACAAAAGGGGAGAGGAAAGTTCTTGAAACCATGGTTGGCACAGAGTAAGCACTAAAGAATGTTAGGGATGATGATGGTGATGGTGATGGAGCTGATGATGGAGAACAGGAACCAAGTCTCATAAACTCTGCTTGTACAGTGCCTGGCGCAGAGCTGGGGCTCAACACGCATTTATTAAATAAAATACCTCACTGCCTTTTGCTGAATAAGTGTCTATTGCCTACTTAGTCAGTTCAACTCTCTACCAAAAAAAGAAACATGTTTTCCACTTAAAATTTTATTTTATTTTAAATGTTGAAGTTTGACATGATTCAGAAAAATACACAGTTTATAAATATATAGCGCAATGGATTTTCACAAACCAAACACATCTGTGTAACCAGCCTCTAGATCAAGAAACAGAACATTGCACAGTCCCCCACTTCCCCCCCTTCCCCCCAAGAAGCCCCTCATGCCCCTTCTGGTTCCTACCCTTCCATGATCCTGCCTCCTAACACCGTAGATTAATTTTACCTGTTTTTGAACTTCACATAAATGGAATCATACAGTGTGTACTTGTTTGCGTCTGGCTTGTTTTGCTCAGCATAAAGTTGTGTAAATATGCACTGATGTACGTTTATCCTCATTGTTACGTAGTATTCCATTAGGTGACTGTACATACCTTATTATTCTACCTTGCTGTGGATGGGCATGTGGGTGGTTTCCAAGTTTGGGGCTGTTGTGAACAGTCTTGCTGTTGAGTATTTGTGTGCTTGTCCTTGGGTGAACATATGAATATGTTTGTGTTGGTGTGTTCCTGGGAGCGGAATTGCTGGATCATTGGAAGGTACTACCAAATGGTTCCATGAAGTGCTGTACCGTTTTCCATTTTTTATAAAAATAAAGAAGCAGTTCCAACTCAGTAGTGCAGGGGCTCAAGGCCCACTTGTAGATTGGGGTTCCTGAGGTGTTCATATCCTCCGTGCTCTTTATATCTGAGAACTCACATGTTCTAGAAAGTCTGCTGAGGGAGGCATGTCCTGTATACCAGGCACTGTGTTAGGTGTTTTCCCTTACGTTGTTTCACCAGATCCTCACAACTATCCCATGAGATGAGATGGGTGTGTTATCATCCCCTCGGACAGATGAGGAAACTAAGGTTCACAGAGGTTGAGTGACTTGCCTAAGATCATATAGGAAGAAACTGTATGAATATAAAACAGATATGCTTGAATCTCAAGCTCCTGCATTTTTGGATCTGATGGTACATAGCTTTGTCATTAAGGCTAACCCTGAATAGAAGCACAGACATAGATGTGGGGGCTGTTCCCCACAACCTGTGCCAGCTGTGGGTGGTGGCTGTGAGAAGAAGCTCTGTGAAAAAGAGCAGAAATAAGGCAACTCAATGACCTTGAGAAGCCAAATTGTTTTCCTGCCCAGGGGCTGTTGGAGAAAGTCATAAATTTCCTGGAAGGCACGGGTGACCATGTAATTTACTGTCTAAACCAGGACTCTTTCAAGACTGAAAGGATAAGACTCTGGGAAGCAGGCATGTGTTGGCACTGTCCCAGGTAAACTGGGACATATACTCACCCCCTGCACGTCCGAGGGGGCATGGATTTCCTGGTTGTTGGTGGAGCTGTCCGGGTACCTTTTAACTCTTTTAGAACACAGTC
Source organism: Rhinolophus hipposideros (assembly GCF_964194185.1). Lineage (NCBI taxonomy): Eukaryota > Metazoa > Chordata > Mammalia > Chiroptera > Rhinolophidae > Rhinolophus > Rhinolophus hipposideros. Next base: position 99,304,231 of record NC_138049.1, on the reverse strand, counting down.
TGTCGGGAGTTTGCCCTGATGAGATGGACTTCTGGTCTCTGCTGTTTATGCTAAACCAGGGTCTGACTTTCTTTTTTCCTTCTCCACACCATTCCCGGCTCAAATGTGGCTCTGACAAGGTGAGTTTCTTTTGACAGATCCGGTTACCATTGAGATGCATATGCCAACAGCCCAGGAGCTCCTGGAAGGCTAGGGCTGTGCCTTAATCACTGTGATAGGGATGGCACCTATCCAGGTGACAGACACAGAGTTAGCACTCAGGGAATCCTTGTTGACTGTATAGAGCATTTATCCCCGTGCTCATTCATTCATTCATTCATTCACTCATTCATAGTTCATAGAACAAGCTTAGTTTAGACTCTTTCCTCTTTTTTGTGTGTGCGATCTGACTCCTATCCCGCTGGTCCAGAAAGAAAAGTCAGTTGTGTGTGTACGTGTGCGTGCATGCAAAGGACAGGACTGAAAGGGATCAACTTAATGAGCAGCAAAAGATACTGTATCTTGGGATTTGGTGTCAGGATCTAGGTTGAAGTTTCAGCCATCCACTAATTAGCTGAACTTCCTTAGATAAGTGGTTTAGCAATTGAGCATATCTGAGCCTCGGTTTTAATCCTGTGTAAAATGGAAAAGACAGTGATACGTGTGGTATAGGAATTAAATGAATCTATGATGCAGGGGGTATGAGAAGTGCTCATTACTCTGCGAAGGGCTGTGTAATGCTTAGTTATTAATGGTTGTGGTTCAACAACTCTCTGAAAAGCAGTGGGGTAAGACGCTGTGTGCCGAGGCGGGTCCTGGGGAATAAATCCTGGTGAGCAAAAGTCACTCCCCTTCTGGGGCCTCCAGTCTATAAAAGTGAGGCGTACAGTGCCTACATGGTAAGCCCATGGGACTGGGAGCTTTTATTAATAAATAAGGAAGGAATCAGCAAATTCTTCAAGGCCGTAGAGATTTGATGTGGGTGTCCAATATATGGATGCAAAGAATAATTAATGTCTCATTAAGCCCACAGCTGTATTTTCACTAGAACAACAGCCAGGAGCGTTTCAGGGCTTCTGTGTGTCCAGCAGTAGCTTTGATGTATGGTGGCTTCTAGAACAGTTTCTGGAGTCAAACTGCTGGGATCCAAACTCAAATTCCACCACTTACTAGAATTGTAGCCTTGGGCAAGTATTTATCCTCCCCGAGACTCAGTTTTCTTATCTGTAAAATGGTGACAGTGATAGGACCTACCCTCAAATGAGGACAAAATTAACACGTGTCCTTAAGCCCATGTTTGGGACATAGTATATATTCAGTAATCCTTAATTATTATTATTTGCCAAATGATGTGCTTTCTATTGGAATACTAGTTACTGTATGGTGCTGATGCGATAGTTAGAGGAGGAAAGATCATTTTGAGAGAGTGAAAGTCAGGGAAGGATTCATGGACAAGAAGCGTCCCGAGGTATTGTTTAGATTTCTTTTATACCCCGAGCAAAATGACTTGATTATTTCTCTGATTTCTCTGTTCTTAAAGCTCAGAAAAGAAGACTTAGTGTGGAAGAAATTCCTTCCCTTAAGAAACGTAAGTCAGATGCCTCCTGGAACTTTGAAGTTGGATAAGATGTGGTCGCTCCCCTCATGCGTTTCCAAACTAGTTCATCCATCCTTGTGTCAGTGACAGGAGACATTAAGATGAGTCCTCAAAATACTAACAGTGTTGTCAAGGAAGCATCTAGAAGTGAAGAACTCTCTTCCATGGAGATGTTTAAAGTTGAGAAATTTGGATTCCATTTAAGAGTGTTTAGGAATGTCAGGAAGTTACAGAATCTCCTTCCAGGTTTCTGTTATTATTAGGGGAGTGATTTCATCTGTTGGGATGGTAAATATATGGTGCTTCGTGCATGAAGATGGACAAATGGTTCCGCTGGTTCCTTCAGTCCTTTTGTGACATCCACATAATTGTGTGTCTTGCAGGTGAAGGGCACAATGAAAACATTCTGAACTTTTTCTAGACAACGTTGACAAGGTCTGCAAGATGTATTCCCCACATTACTCAGGGATTGTTGGAATTTCTGCTTTCAGTGCTTCATCTCTAATGTTATGACTCATTTTAAAAGCCAGTATGCAAAAGGAAGTCTTCCCTCTGCTTCCATCCACAGCTCTTCCTCCCTCTCCAAGTTTTCCAGTGAAGAAGTGATGAAATGCCCAACTTGTTCCAACTTCTATAAATTAAAAGGAACATTCTTTTGGTTTTACAAAGCATGCAAATATAATTTTAACCGTAAAATGATGCTATAGAATAATAAACATATGAAAAGATGTTCAACGTTACTTGGAATCAGGAAGATACCATAAATTGAAATCACAGGGAGACACCATTTCATACTCATCAGATTGGCCAAAAAGATTATACTCATCACGTTGGATGTAGAGCCAAAGATAACTCCTATTCACTAATGGTGAGAATTATATTGGTATGAACACTTTGGAGAGCAATTTGGTACTCTCTAGTAAAATTAAGATGCACTTACCCCGTTACCCAGCAATTTCACTCCTAGGTAAGTCTAGAGAAACTAATACGTGTGAAAAGGCGATAAGTTTAGGAATATTCATTATAACATGGTTTTTAAGAGCTAGAAATGTCTGTCATCAACCAGAAGACTGGTTAAATAATTTGATATGTACATACAATGGAATACTATGGAATGCATAGAAAAAAAATGAATAGACTATTCTAGTGAGGTATAATCTCAGAAACAGTATTTAGTGGAAAAAGCAAGTTGCAGAAAGATGCCATTGATGAAGTTTGAAATCATACAAAATAATCCTCTCTTTTATTTATACATGTTTACATGTGTAATTAAAATATAAAAACATGTTTGGAATAACCACTAAATTCAGAGAAGTAGGTTCCTGTAGGGAAGGCAGGAAGGAAGACCAGGGAGGGGTACCCAGGGCTCTATTTATATCTGTGATTTTTTATTTCTTATACCCAGTGATGGATACAAAAATGTTTATTTTATTGTCTATATGTCTAGCTAGCTAAAATATTTTTAGTTTAAAAACATTAATAGTTTTATTTTTATTTATTTACTTTTTAATTATAGTTTATTGGGGTGACAATGGTTAGTAAAATTATATAGGTTTCAAGTGCACAATTCTGTAATACATCATCTATATATCACATTGTGTGTTCACCCAGAGTCAGTTCTCCTTTTATCACCGTATATTTGACCCCCTTCACCCCCTTCTGCTATCCCCCCTCCCCCACTGACCCTCTAGTAACCACCGAACTATTGTCTATGTCTATGAGTGCCATTTGCGACAACATGGATGGATCTTGAGATTATTATGTGAAGCAAAATAAGTCAGACAGGAAAAGTCGAGAATCATATGACTTCACTCATATGTGGGAGATAAAACTGAATGCAACAAAGGAACAAGACAAACAAATAAAGAAAAAAAATTAATAGTTTTAAATGTGCACAAACTCTCAATCACTCTCCTTTGCCCATTGGCACATAGCCAAACCGAAGGCTGAACATGAAGCCATGCCCGTTTGCTCCAGGTCCATGTGGGGAATTGTAGCTTGATGTGACCGTTCTCCAGTGGGCTACACTGTTCTCCAAACGTGTACAGGGGACCCCGTATGCACATGGTAATCACTGTTTCTGAAGTAAAAATCTTGACCTCTTTTTTTTATGATTTGTGGATTTATTGGGATCCTATTTTGATATACTGGGGCAAATGCAAAATAGGGTCAGAGTACTAGAAACCCAAAAGCAACTCGCTGGCTCATTCTCCGTATAGCCAACTGCCAGAGCCTTCTTTCATTCCATCCCTTTCTTGGGAATTACTGGGATTTCTTGCTAGTGCTGGCAAGTGACCACAGCCATTATCCTGACATGCTTTTAATGAGGACATGGGACCAACAGTCTCACGTATTTCTCATTGCCCCAGCGTGAAAGAATTCCCCTCTCCCACCATAACCGCCTGGTTTCAATGGAGGTCTCCATCCTTCTGACTTTCATCAATAAGGCTACCACTTTATTCCTCTTGCAAACATCCTGTTCTGGAGCGGGAAATTGCCTACCACTTGCTTTTACTTGACAACGTAGCCATGCTGACTTCTTCTGTGGGTGCTTATTGAAATGCAGTCGATTCAGCTGTTTTATGTGCCTTACTCTTTAGTACAGCCCCCTCTCCCTTGGTAGCTGGTCCCAGCCCAATCCAAGTGACACACACTGTGTTGGCCTTGAGTGCCCTGTTCTCTGTTGTCAGCCTCTGTCCTTGACCGAGCTCATGAACCTCAGTGCTCAGTTCTGTACCAGTGAGCCCCTTCTCTGACCAGCATGGTGCTCGCACTGGGGACAAAAGCTGGGGGATGCCATTCCTCTCTGCCTTCTGCTTGTTTATGTATCGTATAATTCACCTGAATTAAAAGGAAGGAGAGCACATGAAATTGGGACTTTGGGGAGCAAATTCTGGGTATATAGTTGTTCTGAGAAAGTACATTATAGTCTGTGTCAGTCAGGCTCTGGGCAGGAACCAGTTGGCACTCCCGAAAGGGTTTAAGTGGTAAGAATGTAAACGAGAGGACTCTGCAGAGAGATAAGGGACTAGAGGAGATGGTGAGACGCCCAGAGATGAGCAACAGTAGGAAGTTGTTAACACTCCTACACCTGAAGGGGCAAGGGGAGGAATGGCGTTATCAGAGCGCTGTGCCAGCTGGAGCTGAGGAGGAGGTACCGCTTGGCAGGAGCTGTGGCCCTAGAGGAACACAGCCATGGCTCAGCAGAGAGGGAATGGGGGAATAAACACCCTGAGGTCTCTCTCCTTCCATGTCCTGGCCACCTGCTGTTGCTTCCCACTGGGCACCGAAACCCAGGAATGTGGGCCATGCATCTTCGAGAGGTCAGTTCCCTGGGCAGAAGCATGCAGGGAAGGGCAGGGAGAGGCAGTGGAGGGGCCAGCAGAGTTTGTTCAGCACCTGATATATTTCTGTATGCATTTGTCATGTACCTGGAAAGACCAGGCATAGTAAGGAGTCCCCTTTGATTTAAACTGTAATAGCTTTGGGCTATTTGGTCTCTGTTTGTGGACTGGTTGAGTCCAGGAGTCTTAGGTGGATATGCCAGGAAGGGGGCCTGGGAGGGAAAGAAACTGACATTCATGGTCATGGGTCAGGTACTTTGTTCTATGCTTCGAAAAGGAAGATTGTTTTGCATGTGACATGAGAATTGGCTATTTATCGTGCTCGAAATACTCTGCAGTCCAGAGAATGGATGTGTCTACCTTAAAGAGATTGAGCTTGGTGGTCTCAGGTGCCAGGTTGAGGACTTGAGCCCTGGTCCGAGCCCAAGCCAAGTGACACACATGACATTGGTCTTAAGTGCCCTGATCGGTAAGCATGTGAAGCTGAGGATACCCTTAGCCTGAACTAAGCTTCCCAGAGTTTTCCTCCCAGCTCCACCTTTATCCATATCACTCATTACCCTCCCCTGAGGCTTACCTGAGCGCATCTCACCTCCTATGAAGGCTGGGATAACTGTCAGAGAGGCAGCTGTAACTGAGTGTGCTCTATTGTGGAGACATGGTCTCTAAACACTGTGGCCAAGTACAGAGAAAGGAGAAAATAACAAATCCACGCCATGGGGGTACGGGGCCCGCCCTTGAGAATTCCCAGTTGACCCAGTCTATGAATTGGGATTTACACACCCAAAATAAGGGACACCTGCAAAGCAATATGTCAAGGGAAAGTTCACAACGTACAAACAATCTGTGTACTTGGCAAAGGAGGGTGCAGGAATGGAGCCATTGAAGTTGGCAAGCATTGGGGGTAGAAATGACCTGTTCTATCACATGGGCACTGTGTGACCTTGGATAAACTTCTGACATCTCTCAATAGGCCTTAGGTTCCTCATCTGTAAAATGGGCATACTAAAGGTATATTTTTCATTTTTGCAAGGGATCATCTACGGAAACACAGTGCCCAACACATAGTAAATGCTCAATGAATGTCGGCTGTTAGCAACATCACTAATATTCATGGAGGTGAATGCCAATCACTGCTTGGAAAGAGGACTGAGCACTCCAGAATTCCGGCACTTCCTTGAGTCTTTTTTTTTTTTTTAACTTTTTGTTTATTTTAAGTGTGTTTTTCCAGGATCCATCAGCTCCAAGTCAAGTAGTTGTTTCAATCTAGTTGTGGAGGGCACAGCTCACAGTGGCCCACGTGGGGATTGAACTGGCAACCTTGTTGTTAAGAGCACTGCGCTCTAACCAACTGAGCTAACCGACTACCCCCAAATCTTTTAATTTATCTAGTTCATTGCCCTTTTCCATCCAACGTCACAGGCCTCAGGTCTCTGACTCACACTCATGTCCCATTAAGGGTGAATGCTAAGGCTGTTTGTCATCTGCTTGGTGCCCTTTAGGTAGGAATCATGAAATGTTAGGGAGTTAAGAAATCTGAAGAGGTCATCTAGTCTAGCATTTCCCAAACTTCATTTGATAAAACACCAGGTTCTCACAATGGCCCTAGGGAAAAAAAAGTTTCCGTGGTTAAAGAAATTTAAGCAATGCTCTTCCATCTCCCTGACGCTTAGCCCCACTGAGCCACAGTACTCAGAAGAGCATTGCAGTAAAAAACAAAATGAAACAAAAAAACAACAACAACAAATACCAACCAACCAACTAGGTTCACGTTGTTTAAATTAGTCATCTATTTATCTAAAGAGGAAGTTTTCCTCAGGACACCCCACAGAACTAGTGCTTTCAGGCATATGTCAGTTAGAATTTGTGCTCAGCTACACTGTACAGAAACCCTACTAGAATGGCTGTACCAACTAGGGGTCTTTATTTTTCCTACATAACCAGTCCAGCAGATGCAGTGCAGAGTTGGTAGAGTGGCACCACAGTGCCATCAGGGACCCAGCTACCCCATCTCTGGACTTCAGCTTTCCCTAGAATGAGACAAACTCTTGTCTTTGTGCTCGTTGCCTTACGGTTACACGATGGCTGCATTACGTCTAGCTTCACACCTGCATTCCAGGCAGGAAGAAAGAGAAGGACAAAGCCCAAACTGTAGATGCCAACTAATTCTTCTCTATTTAACAAGCTTTTCTGGAAGCCCCCTCCAGAAACAGACCCAGACTGCATTAAGTAGAGACCTCAAACTGCAGCAGTGTCTAGGGGGAAGCTGAAAAAATTGTCAGTGGGCAACAATGTTGTTGTCTCCAACAAAAGCAGGGACCTATTCATGAGGCAGAAGGACAGAAGAGATCGTGGGTGGGCAATTCACATTTTGTGCCACATTGATCAAACCTTTGCTCCTCGCTTCAGCAGGTCGATTCTAAAAGCATCCCATGCAAAAGAAAATAAAAACAACCAAAGTGACAAACTTTTGTAATTAACAGAAAATAAAAATTCTAAGCAACAAGGCCCTGGGTTCGCAGACCCTGTGCGGGTCCTCCAGCTGTTGTGGGTGCTCCAGCGAATGGCTGGCACCTGTGTGGACTGCCCTTGGGCTATTGAATGCTCTCGCGCAGAGGTGCCTGGACTTATGTCATGCTCACCCACCCTCCTGTCCTGACCAAGCGGGGCCCTTGCAGCAGTGCCATTCCCTCTCCAGAGCTCACAAAGATTGGGCTGAAGCGAGACCTTTCCTGAAACCACATTCTTGCCAGGTCCCTTTCTGCCCTCTCTTCTTTCCCCCATTGCCTTCCTGGTTTCCCCTAAGAGCACAGTCTCGGTAAGTGACATAGATACAAATCTCAGTCTCAGGTTCTGCTTCCAGGGGGCCCAGTGTAAGGTGCCCTAGGTCAGGCCGGGAGCTCTTTGCCTCCTCCTAAGGGATTCGGTCTGAAACTCTTTCCCTCAGTCCTGTTTGTGGACCCTGGTGGGCTTCGACTTGGCCTGGGTGTTGTGGGGACAGCTCCACATTCCACCGTGGTGATGGCTGTGGGACAGCTTTCCAAGTCCTCTCACACATGTTGGAGGAGGCCTCAGCACAAGACACTCAGCAAGGGGAGTCGAGCCCTGTATCTTATAAGGCAGATATTCTTAGAAACATTGATTTGCACTCTTAAGCCCACGGACTGTTTAAAGGGACTTGTCATGTGGGGTGTGTGTGTGTGTGTGTGTGTGTGTGTGTGTGTGTGTGTGATTTTTCCATCTGTGGCAATGGCAGCTGGGTATTTATAGCTGGATCTACAGGGCCATTCTCACGTGGCTAAGGAAAATTAAAACCTCATGTGGATTTTGTTTTGTTTTTCCCCTCTGCTTTGCCATTGCAAACTCTCCAGTTCTTAAACCCTGTTGTTGTAACTAGAGCCGCACTTAGCATGGCTACGATGGGGAGGTTATGTAAATTTACTATTTCAGGCAAAAGTGCCTGTTCTCCATCAGTCAGGCCACAGGGTCTGAGAGGGGACTTTTGGGGAGAGCTTGTGGGTGACACTAAGTGGCGGCCTCCTCCATTACCACTCTCCTAGAAAGTGGTGGATTAACCTTGTGGAATGTGGATTCCTTGGATAACCTCATGCGCCTTCTGCATATATGAGCTCCTTTGAAAGAAAACTATTTTCTTTCCCCCTTGTTTTTCTGTATTCGTAAGTCTTTTATGTCTATGTTTTGCCTTCTCCATTAGACTGAGAACACCCTGGGGGCCCGGTCTGTTTGCCCAGGTTACTGGAGCTCTCGGCGGGGTGTGTGGAGAGGTGGAGGTGGCAGTAACGCAGGTCTCTGCTTTCTCCAGGATGGCTTAAGAACTCATAGAGTGCTCTAGACAGCAAGGTTGGGGTGGATTGCCTGATCTTTATTGAGAGGTCAGTGTGCTTCCTGTTTGTGTTAAGCTGAGGAGACAGAGGCACCCAACGTAGACCCTCTACCATTTTATTCTGGTCGTCTGGAGCCCACGCCTTCACACTTTGGATTTAAGCAGCTGAAGCTGCAGAGGCTCTGTAGCTGGGGCCTAGGGTAGCGCGGCATGTCTCAAACCTGCCAGAACATATGAAGGCCCCTGAGGAGCATAAGAAGGAAGGAGCTTAAGCTTAGCTGCCATTTTCCCCACAGAGCTGTGTCTTCTCACTGCCCAGCCATCCTCAGGGCTGGCAGACCTCCTAGAGCTGGCCCACTATACAGAGGGCTTTATAAACTTTTACTCTTCAAACTTGCCAAATAATACCTGTCATCTGTTTAAGGCCTACTATGTGCCAGGCACTGAACTAAGCACTTGCACACTCCAACCCATCTCATTCTCATAATAGACCTGCAAAGTGGGTGTCAACCCATTTTACAGAAGAGAAAAAGGAGGTTCTGAGAGTTTAGGCACCCTGCCTGAAGTCACATAGCTAGTTAGAGGCACAGAGACCATTCCAAATAAGGTGTGCCTGACTCCAAGACCCCTGCTCATTGTGCTGCACCCTGACACATCACAGACATCTCCCTTTGTGATGAACCGAGCAACCTACCTTCCACTGTGTTATAACTCTCTAGCCTCAACAAGTGTTATTAAATATCCCCACCTCCCCTCCGTGCCTGCATCAGCCTTCTAGTCACAGAGTGGAAGCGGACTTCTGATGTGGGGGTCTGTGGGAGCTCCTGCAGTGCCTGGAGCTTGAGACTGTCATCCTGCATCTCAGGCTTGTGCCATCCTTTTTGCCGAGAATATACCCACACCCTCTATTTCTACCTTTCTCCTCCTGTGAGTTCTAGAGGGTTTCCAAACCTAGGGTAGAGCCAGCAGTTCATTAGTCTTTGTCCTGTGTCCAAGAATCCCAAATATACAAGAATTCTTATTGAAAAGTCAAGTATCCTTGGGGAAAGTGTGTGTCACCAAGAGAGATTCCTCATATTGGGAAATGGGAATCTTTGTCCATCCAGGAAAATAAGTGTGGATTTCGGAGCTCGATGGACACGGATTGGCTCTCCCTGAAAACCCCCACCCCAGCTACATACACCATCATAAACCACACTGGGGAATTTGCCTTCCCAGTTCATCTGAGGATAACTGGATGACATTTTCCTACGGATATAGAGGGGAAAAGGAAACAGATGGGTGTGTGTGTGTGTACAGTTCTCACCTGCAGGTCACTTTCTTTGAACTTCCTTTCCTCTTGGCATGAACCACTCATTTCAAGTAGAACCCTCTAGTGATTTTCTGGGGTGGCAGTGGGTCCCAGGATAAGGAATGGCAGGCAATGAGCCTGGCTGCTTTTCTGTGGCAGGAAATGTCTTCTCCCACTTTAGGGCAGCTCCACCTACCAGAGAGTCGCAGGTCATAGCATAGGATATCAGCTCAAGGACACTGAGAAAGCAGCCACTTGGGGCTGTTCATGCAACTCCAGGTTAGAAACAGGGCAAGAGCCAAGACGCAGAGGTGTATGGAGTGGGTTATAATCAAGAAAAGCTTTGGAAGAGTATGGAGTTTAAATAAAACAAGTTTCCCTCCTTAATAATAAAAGAAATTATTATAGAAAACGTAGAAAATACATAGAAGCAGAAAGAAAAAAATAAAAGTAGCCTATAAGCCCATCACAGGGGGACTGAAAGGGTCTTTGGTCTTTCTGTCCTTACACCCCTGCCCCCCAACTTGCCAGCTGGCCACAAACCACACTTGGGGAACTTGCCGTCCCAGTTCAGGTAACATTTGGCAACTCTCATTCCAGTCTTCTCTCTCTGCATACATTTTTAAAGCAGCGTTGAGTACATATTGCATGTGCAGATGTTGGACAGTTCTGTATTCTGATTTTGTCTCTTCCCTTAGTGTTACCAACTGTGTAAATGAGAGAATTTTCGAGCTAGGTATGGAAAGGGCTCACTGAGCATGGTTTGGTAGAGAGAAAGCTCAGAACTGGGGGAAGAACCCTAAAACACTGGCGGATACCCAGTGTGATGGAAGATCTTTTAAATGATGGAGGGTAACCAGGATCTCAAGTTCAACCTCCTGACTCCTGCACGGGCTGTGAGCAGCAACAAAGCAAATCCATGCCTCTGACGGAGACTTGGGTTCCCTGGCCATAAATAATAGCTCTAATGCTATTACAATGTTGGCTTTTACAATGCTGAGTTTCAGGTTGTTAGTTGCTCCATTTTATAGATTTGGAAACTAAGGTTTAGAATAGTTAAGAACCTTGAATCGAGGTCCACACAACACAGCAGCAGAGCTGCAATGGGAACTTGTTCACCTTCTTCTAACCACTGTCTTGCACAGCTTCCCATTGCGAGAAAGAGGGTGTCTCCTGGTTACTCATGTTTTGCTGAGACTTTCTGGTTGGACTCACCAAAGAACAAGGGGGTAGCCTCTCACAAGGTCCAGAGAGGACAGGTCATCTGGATTAATCGTGTTTCCTCTAGGGAGGGAACTTGAATGCCCGAGCCCTGCTATCCGGAAGGAGTATACATCAAATCAGTAATCCCAGTGTCACTTCTCACCACGTGGCTCTTCCTTCAGGAACTTTTCCAGGTTGAATTCCACTTAGTCCTTGTCCCTTCCCTTCTCCATTCTCTTCAGTATTAGCCTTCTCTAATTCCCAGCTACTCAGTAGTTGATACTGTGACCAGATGTCACCTGAGGAGCCCTGTCTTTGAAATTCAGAATAAATTAGCGGAATCAGCCCCGACAAGCACAGGAAGCCCCACATCCCTCTAAAAGAGCAGGGGGTTCTCAAAGAATGGTCCTGAACCAGCAGAATTGGGATCACCTGCAACTTGCTAGAAATGTAAATCTTTGAGCCCCGCCCAGAGCCACTAAATCAAAGGCTGGGAGTCCAGCCCAGCTGTTGTGTTTTATCAAGCCTACCTGGTGATTCTGGTCACACTAAAGTTTGAGAATTACTGGTGCAGAGATTGCAAAGTAAGAGGTGATGGCCTCTATTTTTCCTGTCACCTCTAGCTCTGCGTTCCTATTTCTATCCAATTAGTTAAGATTTTTAATTATCTCTGGTCACAAGTAGGGCGGCCCCAAAGTTAAGGACATGGACTCTCAAAAACTAGGATTTGCATTTGAGTTGGATTTGCATTCTGCCTATACCTTGACTCATTGTGATCCCTGAGTGAGGGAGTTAAATTCCCTCTGCCTCAGACCTCTTAGCTCTACTAGGGGATAGCAGTGCTGTCCTCTATGGGGCAACTGTCATCATTTGGGAAGATTGCATGGCAAGTATTTGATCAGTGCCTGGCACTTAGTAGGGCTGCAGTAAATGAAATGTTAACTATTATTACTGGTTTCATGCAAGTGGACTCTTTTTTTGCCCAGTGCTGACCCATGTGGAATTCAATGCCCATACCCTGATTTACTTACACGCACGCACGCACGCACGCACACACACACACACACACACACACACACACACACACCATTTATCCAAGGGCTTTGTGAACATGGTAAACTTGAAGGACGTTTGAGGAGACCAATGGTGTTTATATCACAACAATGCAAACAATTTGAAATTGAATATTGGACAACCTTGTTCTAGAAAAGATTGATTATTTGGCCAGAGTCAGGTTGTTTGGCCTTCTTCCCAAGCTTTTTGGTTCTTACCAGCAACTCAGACAAGGAATTCCTCCTCTTTATTATGTCCGGTAGCGCAGCTGTCTTTGTTCTCCAGTCTCACGCCTCAACTTTGCTCCTTGTCTCACTTTGCAAATCTAAAGACAACCTCTAAATAATGGACCTTCTACTTCAGGGCTCCTGCTGGCTTCCTCCCTCATCAGGGAGGAGAGAGTAACAATGAAATTTATTTCCCTACCAATGTGAACTCTGCTACCTCCTAGAATGCTTTAGTGGTAGAGTCATTTTGCGTTTATCTATATATGTATATGACTATTAACATAGATTTATATGTCCATATCTTTTCCCCGTTGGAGCATGTTGTTCTTCCTGGTTTTTGTTCTAATCCTTCACAGCCTCATAACGGGGATTCAATCTCAGCCAGAGTTGTCAGCCTTGGTCCTGGCCTGGATAATTCTTTGTTGGGGATGGAGGTGCTGTCCTGTGCATTACAGGATATTTAATAGCATCCCAGGTCTCTACCCGTTAAATGCCTGTAACATTCCCTGGTCGTAACAACCAAAAATGTTGCCAGATGTCCCAGGAAATGCCCCAGGTTGAAAGCCACTGGTCTAAGCTAAATTCTTCCGGTGTTAGTTTCAGTCCATTACCACTTAGTTGATCCCAGAGTTTATCTCTGTAGTGTATTCCAGGTCAGGGGTCTGAATTTATCCATTGAGAAGAAATATGCAAAGTCCCAGCAGCCTCTGGGTCCCTGTTTATCCCTAAGGAGAATCACCAGTACTTTGTAATTGCATTTCCTCAAAGGTTCCACACTTCACCCATCTGCATGTGAGCCAAGGACATCCTGCTCCCTTTCTCGTAGTACCCTCTCTCAACTGCTTGACTCTCCCCATCCAGCAGGAAACCTCACAGGAATCAGGGAATGGCCTTTGGGTTTTGGCTTATAAATACTCGTGGTCTCATTTTTCTTACTGAGAATTTTTTTTTTTTTTTTTTAATCGTGTTTAACATTCTTGTTGCCGTAGTGGAAACTTTTGTTCTTTGGAGACTTTCCCATTCCAGGCCCAGGGTCAGATTCCTCAGCGGAACTCTGAACATTTTCTAGGGAAGTTTCTTTCACCACTGAGATTGTACCTTTGATGCATTTACACAACTGTGTTTGGCTTCTGAGTTAAGATGTCCCAGGATCCCAAAATAGACAGGAGGGCAGCTGGGCAGCTGGAGGAAGAGCCATGTGTCTGGGACTCAGTTGTCAGCCAAGATCAAAATCCTTTTATGGTTCCATTATTGTGTTGGATTTCTCTCCTCACACTCCAGCATCTCAAACCTAAGACAAACAGCCAATGCTTTAGTCAGCATGAGTTAGATTTGTGCTGTGATAACATACAACCTGCAAATTTCAGTGACTTAAAACAACAGGTTATTTCTTACTCATGCTACCTGTAATGGGTCAACAGAGAGCCTCTGCTCATGACAGTGATTCAGGGACCTAGGCTGGCAGAACAGACACTCCTTAAATGTTGACGATTGGCATGCCAAGGGGTCCTGCCAATTTAATGCTCTAGACCCCTAATTACATTTGCATTAGTGCTGGTTCTCCAGAGAAATTGAACCTATAGGATGTCTGTTTTCCTCTGTCCCTCCTTCCCTCCTTCCTCCCTCCCTCCTTTCCTCTTTCCTTCCTATCTATCTCCCTATCTATCTATCTAGATTTATTTTGAGGAATTGGCTTACTGATTGTGGGAGCTGGGAAGCTCAAAATCTGCAGGGCAGCCCAGCAGGCTAGAGACTCTGGGAAGAGTTGATTTTACAGCTCGAATCCAAAAGCAGTCTGGAGGCAGACTTCCCTCTTCCTTGAGGGCCCTCACTATTTTCTTTATATCCTTTAAATGACTAGATGAGGTCCACTCACATTATGGAGGATAATCTGCTTTACTCAAAGTCCACTAACTTAAATGTTTATCTCATCTAAAAAGTGACAGTGCAGTGACATCTAAACTGGTGTTGGACTCAATATCTGGTACCATGGTTTAGCCAAGGTGACATTTAAATTAAGCATCACAACCCTCAGCTTCTACTCTCAGCTCATGGGCCACAATTAGTCACGTGGCCCCACACAAGTACAAGCGGCCAGGAAGTACAATCTGCTCTATGCTTGGAGTGGGGGTTTGGGAACCAACAGTATATGACCAAGCACCGATAACTATCACAACTGTAAATAGTGTTTCCTGAGGACAAAATATTAGTCTGTGGTATCTCCATTTGAATGCGTTCTGGTGCTCAAGGCAGAAATAATTTTAGACTTAGACCCTCACGCCCCCTTTGCTCATAGGAGAGGTTATGGAGGGAGTGGGTTATGACATGGCTTGGCCTCCAGGGGTACTCCAGGGGTACTCAGTTTCACTAAAAACCTTCCTCTGCTTTGTCTTTACTGTTTTCTTTATTAAGTGTTTTCTGCATGTGGTGTTGCATTCAAGAGTCATTTGTATGTTGTGTACTTGAAGAATGCCCTGCAAAATAATTTGGCCTGGTGACTTCCTTTTAGTACAAACCCTTCAAGTTTCATTTTTCTTGCTTGGGTCAGAAAGGGCTCAGGTGTCAGCCCTCACTTGGTCACCATCTCACTCTGTAATTCTGACACATCCCTCTCCCGTCTGGGCCCGATTTTCCTGGCTGTCCAGAGGGGGCTTGAGCAATGGGATCTCTAAGTTTCCTTCTGGCTCTAACGTTCTGTGCACCTTTGGTCCACACCTTTCCCCGTGACCCCCAGTGCCAGAGTTTGTGGACTGGCTGTCTGGTGGGTATAGTTGGGGCTGTGTGACACAATTTTCCTCCATGAAGCCGGCAGAATTGTTCTGGGTTCTCACTGGAAACTGGTCTCATTAGCTCCTTGGCCGTGCTGCATTCGCTAGCCCAGAGAGAATGCGTACTACACACCAGCTGGGAAGTATCATCTCTGTGCCCACTGGCCCTGTGGCGACCCCCTGCCTGTCTGATGGGGGAGCCCAGGGCAAGGGTATGTTGGGACGGAACACTGGGAGGCATGTGGAGAAGGCAGGGGAGTGAGATGGAAACAGTCTGGCCTCACAGAAACAGGTCAGGTAGCTAGGCCCGCCCTTCCAAGCCATGTGGGCAAACCTCATCTCCAAAGGGCAGAATTTCAAGGACCTCAAGCATTACTTGCTTCCTCCATATTCCCATTTGACAGTTCTAATACCCACCCAAGCAGTTAGTTGTTTTGAAGCTCAAATGAGATATTGTAGGAAGAAGTACCTGGAAAACTATAGAGGCTCTTCAAGCAGTAATTGTTGTTATCACGTGTTGCCTTGTTCCACAGATAGTTTGGTGCTAGGGATAGAAAAGTGAACAAAGACTAAATTAATTCACAGGCAGTGTGATGGCAGCTCAGATAGTGTGCTCTGGATGGGCAAAGCTTGTGGGAGCTCAGAGCCCGGAGAGATCACTTCTGGAGCGGAAGGTTCCATAGGAGCAGTGACAAGCCAGGTCTTGAAGGATGTCAGTGACTTCATCGGAAGAAGAAAAGGGCATTCCAGGTAGGCAGCACGGCGTGAGCAAATGTCAGCGTGCTGAATAGGCTTAGGGAAACCTCTGGAAGGCTGGCCTGGCTGCCAGGTGGGGTGGGTGAGACAAAGTGAAGGGAAGCTGCAAATGGGGTGGTGATCAAATTACGAAGGGTCTGGATAACATAAGAGTTGAGTCTTAACTGAGTTGTTTTAATGATTAGGTTTTAGACAACATTTTATTTCAGTTTTGACTAAAATAAATATTGCTTTCATTTTATTGAAAACCTGCCTGTAGATTCATAATAGGCAAAACTTAAATAGATTTAATCAGAGTATTGTTTCACTCTCCTGTTAATTTTGTTATTCTCCTTCCTCTTGGAACTTCCGTGTAGAATTCATTCATCTTCCTGCTCTCGTCTGGGTCACTTGAAATATTCAAATTGGAATCTTTATTTTTCCTCTTTATAAAAGGAATAACTGCTTATTTTAGAAAGTGTGGAAAATACAGAAAACGGTAGAGATAAAAAGAAAAAAAAAACAAGCACAGGTAATACCACCCTCTAGATATTTAGCATTTGGATAATTCCTTGCAGTGAGCATTTTGAGGGCAGACTCCTTGTGTTGTGTGATGCTTCTCCCAGGGTATGAACCTGACCCTGGTAGGTGCTCCGTCGGCAATTGTAGCTTGATTTAGTGAGGTTCTCCTCCTGGTTGTGCTCTAGTGGGACCACTTATGTTAAATCCTAATGTTTTGATTCATTACCTGTGAGACCTTGGCAGTTTCCTTTCTCTATGCCTCAGTTTCTTCATCTATAAAATGGGAACAACAACAATACCTACATCCTAAAATGTGGGGACCAAATAAGTTCTTTCATGCAAAGCACCCAGTAAATGATTAATATTTGTTATTGGTTATTGTCCTGCTCTCTGGGTCAGTCCAGACCCTGGAGCTTATGCCAGAGCTTGTCCCTGCAGAAGGCTGGCTCATTCTTGCTCCCTCTTTGCTGTCCATGAGCTCTCAGTGCAGGCTGTCCCTTTAAGACAGGCTGCAACAACTATGGATGGTGCCAGGTGGGTACTAGACTATTGGGGGTGGGGGTGGCAAATCACTGCCTAAATTATATAAATGTCTAACCACTATGCTGTACACCTGAAACTAATACAAAATAATATTGCATGTCAACTGTAACTGAAAAAAACAAATAATTTAATAGAAATAAAAGAGAAAGGAGGCCCCATGCTTTGCTACTCCATGGAGGGCACTGCCACCCCTGCACGGTACCCCTGTGGGCTGCAGATGGGACCCTCCTGAGCTGGACCTGAGTGCTGGAACCTCTGAAAAGGGCGCTGCTTAGAATCCAGTGTACATCCCCCCAGGAACCCATGGCCTAGGAAGGGCTCTCTGTCCTGTCTGTAGCCTCCCCATTGAGACCCTGGGCTCCAATCCCCCCAGCCCCGGCTCTGGGACATAGGAGGATCATTCTTAAGGACTGAGCTCAGGATCCCTGAAAAGAAAGTTGAAAATAGCTGAATAAACTTGGGAAGTGACAGAAACCCACGTTGCTTCCTCCTCCTTGGATTGTGGATTGCAGATTTGGGGTTGAGTCTTGCCAGATGGATTTTTTTTATTTTTATTGAAGTATAGTTGACATACAATATTTTATTAGCTTCAGGTGCACAACATAGTGATTCAACATTTATATACCACATGATGTGATCCCCATGGTACGTCTGGTAACCATCTATCACCGTGCAAAGTTATGACAGTGTTGCCTATTTTCCCTGTGCTGTACACTACATCCCCATGACTATTTTACTCCCGTGACTAGAAGTTTGTACCTCTTATTACCCTTCCCCTTTTCCATCCACCCTCCCAACTCCTTTTCCCCCTGGCAACCATCAGTTGGTTCTGTGAATCTGTTTCCTTTTTGTTTTGTCTATACAAATGTTTGTTTTGTTTCTTAGATTCCACATATAAGTGAAATTATATAGTATTTGTCTTACTCTGTCCAACTTATTTCACTTAGCATAATACCCTGTAGGTCCATCCATGTTGTTGCAAATGGCAACATTTCATTCAGAATCTGATGGGCAAATGCGAGAAGGAGGTGGGCTGGGATTCCCTGTGGGTGGTGAGACTTGGGCATCTTGGCCCCCTCCTCTCAGTGGTCGTCACCCTTGAAGCAGGGAGCTGAGGGTTGACATCTGGAAATATCTGGAGCCTGGCCCAAGGGGTGAAGATCAGGGAGGGGCAGATGTCAGATTTCTCTCTTATTTGGGGAAAACAAAGTGTGGTCAGTGAGGGCTGTATGCAAAGATGCCCGAGGCCAAATGACATTTGAAGCCTGAGGGTGAAGTGGGTGACCCTGCTGCTGCGTTTCAACAGGGGACTCAGGCCAATTCCTCTTCCTCCTGGGGTGAGGGGCAGACCAGGCCCTGGACTTGTTCCTCAGGCCTCGAAGAGGTCTGTGTTGGCCCCTTGGACTGGGGCAGCTGCCTGTGAGCCGCAGTGGGCAGTGCCATAGTGGGAGGAGGCAGGTCTGCCAAGGGCAGGGAAGAATGGGGAGCCTGTTGTTCCTAAGCCTGGGAACGATGCGTTGCGGAGAGGCCCACACTGCCTCTAGCTCAGTGTGAGAAGCAATGGGGGGGGAGAGATCTGTGCAGCAGGCGGAATGGGGCTGAGCTGGCACCCTCACCTTTTGCAGAGCAATGGTCCCCAGCCCTGTATCTGTGGCATGGGCACAGATGACCTCTATGCCTGGGAGGCCCAAGTGCAGTTTGCAGGGCTGGGCCTGTGCCTGAGAGGTAACCAGCCCCTGAGGAGACTGGAGATAGTAGCAGCCTCAGCTCCTGTGTTTCTCTGAGGCCGCGAGTTCCCAGTCAGAGAAGCTCTCTGCTAAATTCTGCTCCAATAGCTCTTTCCTGTGACCTCAGTTGTGTGGGGCTCTGTGCTGGTGGTTTCCTGAAACAAAGATGCCATATGGAATTGCGAGAGTATGAAGATCTGGAAAGCTCTTTGGCTATGGGATTAAAGCTATCCTTGAAAAGTGATAATAATAACTGCCGTTTACTCTGTACCTTGAATGTGCCCGTTACTATGCCAAGGGCTTAATGGGTACCATCTCATTTAATTCTCCCAGTAATTCTTTGAGTCACGAATAATTTTGGAGATTTAAGAGAGGAAGAAATTGAGGCGCAGAGAGGTTAAGGACCTTGCCTGAGGACACAGAGCTGGTAAATTGCAGATCCAGGTTTGAACTTTTTCATTCAATCATGTATTCATTTGTTTGTTCAACAAAGTTGAGCCAAAGGTCTACTATGTGCCAACGATGAGCATTGACAACAAGGCTGGGCATAGACTGGGGAAGGTGCAGCCGACCTCACTCCACAGTCTGGATCCTCGGGCCCACAGATCCTTGGGGGAGTGTGTTAAGAACTGTGCTTGAGAAGGTTCTTTTACTTAAGAAATGTTGCATTTTTTTTTTTTGAAATGTTGCATTTTATTTTCATTTCAATAATAATCTAAAAATCGAATGCATTCATTCTAAATGGCCATCATATAACTTACCACTGGCATGAGATTTTAGTCCCTGAATTTATGTTTCTGTGCAAGTGGTTTCCGAAAATGATAGTGTTTAACTTTTAATGCTTTGTTTCTTAAACTGGGTTCTACATTGTTTGCTTGGAAGGCCCAAAGTACCAAAGATTAAGAAAGCCTACACCGATTCTGCTGCAAGAAGGGCGAGGTGCAGTACGGGTGTCCCAAGATAACATGGTTCCACATCCCCCTTTCCTCCGGCACAGTGACCTGAACTCACGTAGGGTGAAGCAGCTTGGGGGTTCTGCTCTTCCAGCCTCTGGGTCTCCAGGATCAGGATGGACTCAGTCCAGAGGCTCAGAGAGGAACATACAAGTCAGTAAAGAGGAAAGCCCCCAAATAGGAGCTGGAGCCCCACTCTGACACAGCATCTCTGAGCCCCAGTGAATGGTTGCTCCTCTCTAGGCCTTCACAGCTGGAAAACGTATGCTAAGGCTGGGAAGGGAGAGTCAGGGCCTCCTAGGAGCACCGTGTGACATCCTCTTAAAGAGGGGTGTTCTCCCTCAGGTCATTCCAGAACCTTCTGACGTCTCCCTGTATCCAGCTGTTAGGTGAGAAGGCCATAGTGGGATCCACGATGTAGGGAACTGTGGATATGATTCCGGCCTTACCACCCAGGGTGTGCTGGCACCTCACGCCAGCCTGGTGCCTGGGCCTTTGTACGGGGCTAGGTGACCAGCAGTACCCTGTGGAGCGGATAATCCGCCAGTGCAGGTGGTTGGAGACCGGAAACCCGGGACCCAGACCTGCTCTTCCCCTTCCGTCTCCTCTTCCTCTCCTCCCGCTGAGGTTTGGGTCCTGCCATGATGCACCTTGTGCTCACACGTACATCTGATTAACGCTCTAGTGTGTCTTCATTTTCTGGTCACTGTCCCTCACCTGGAGCCTGGGCAATCATCCTGGTCTTTCTGTCTCCAGACCCCTCTCTACCCTTTTCCGTCTTGTACATGAAGAGTCGGCAAGTCTTTTCTGTAAAGGTCCTGAGTAAGTATTTCAGCGGGGACGGGGGGGCACATAATTGTTGCAGTCACTCAACTCAAGCACCAAAGACCTAGACGATATGTACATGGATGGGCGTGGCTGTGTGCCAATGAAACTGTATTTACAAAGTCTGGCAGGGGGCCAGATTTGGCACGCTGTGCCTGGGATGCAGTTAGCCTCCGCTGAAACACATGCCCCACGGCCTGCTTGACTCCTTAATAGGATGTGCCCACCCGCTTCTGCAGCTCCCGGTGCTTCTTCTCTACCAAGTCCTTCTCGTGCCCCCATAAGCCCCACTCTCCAGCCACACCACACCACCTGCCCTTCTTTAAACATACTCTCCTCTTGCATGCCTCCTGGCCTCTTTGCCTGAGCTTTGTTCTTTGCTGGAACGCCCTCCTCCTTCTCGTGCTTCCTGTCTACTCCTCAGACTCTGACTCCTTGTTCAGGTTCAATGTTCCCTCTTTGTGTCCTGCCATGACCCTCCTTTAACCCTCACCAACAGTGGTTCCTCCTCTCCTCGGTGACTCTGCCGTGTACCGCTTGCCTCAGGGTGACCTCCCTATGCTACACTTTAGTTACTTGTTTCTAACTTTATCTCCTCAAAGGCAGGATTCAACAGGATTTGGCTATCTCGGCCACCTCCCCATCGCCAGCTCAGCCTGCCAGGCAGTAGGCACTCAGGAAACAGTGTTGGCACCAACACCTATGACTGCCCCCTTTTGCCCCTAGAACCCAGACCGAACCGGGGGCTTTGGAGGGTCTACCTGTTCCATTTTGGGAAAGCAGAATCTCATCAGGTGTCGGGCATTGAAGCGTCCAGTAGCTAAACCCGTCACTGGCCCTATAACCAGAGTCTGTCCCTGTTTGTTTTGACATCCAGAGTGGGGCCTGAGAGATCGAGATTTCAAAGCAAGAATTTTCTCCAGCAGCCATTGAAGGCTAGGCGCATGCCAGCTCCTGGGGCTCCCCTATTAGCATTTTCACTTAATTAAGAAAACAAGCCCCAAATCCCTGACAGAGATGGTTGTGTAGACTCAGGACAGGATTTGTGTCAGCATGCAGCAGAGGCCTCCCAGCTCCTGTGCGGGATGAGCTGAAAGACAGACAGTGAGCCAGAGAGGACCACAGTGCCTCTTGCAAGAGAAGGTGCCTCGGAAGGCGGGCTGTGGGGAGCCAGCTCCTCGCAGGGCCCAGAGCATGAATGTCTGCTCCTCCTTCTCTTCCAAGGCGTTTAATGAACAGGTGGAACATGGAGCAAGACAGGCTGGGTGAGAAGAGGAGAGGAGGATACAAGAGACAGGAATGTGCCAATCTGCTTTTCTGGAAACAGGTGATTCCAACTCCCTGGCTCCTGGAGGACAGTGGTGAGAGGTGACCTCGGGATGGCTTCAGGTGGGGTCTGGGTAGCTGACCTGCCAAGGGGAAGCCTGGTCAGGGATGCTGCTCGCCCATGAAGAGCCTGGCTGTGAATTTAAAAAGACTGTCATTCCTTAAGGGAAAAGTAGTTAGCATATTGCTGTAGAAGCAGCCCAGACACCCTCTCCCCTGCCCTCACACTGTCTGTGGTGCCCAGGAGAAGGTGCTGGGCCTTCATCAACACTATCCCCTGAGATGGGTGTGATTTCAAAGGTGCGAATTGGAATGAGGCCTCCTGGAGTTGCAGGAGCATGGGTGCACACAAGTGTCTGTGCTGAGTGTCCGGCCGGCGCATTTCCTCCCAAGGGTATGTGTCCTGGGGGCAGGGTGGCTCTATTCATCCCCTTGGAAGGGCGATTCTCTTGCAGTTCCCAGCCTGAACACCGCGGGTAGTGGTCCTGGCATCTCTTGGGCAGAATGCAGAAGCAGAGACACCCAGTTCTGCTCTACCACTACGAAATGGTCCAGGGCGAATTATTTGGCCTTTGTGAACCTCCAGTTTCCAGTAGGAAATGAGGATGAGCCTCACATTTTCTGTGTGTCCCGGCAGTTTGGGAAATATTAGAGAAGGCCTCTACCAGTCCGGTTTCCTTCCCCATCAGACAGCTATCTTGGTCCAACTTTTGCTGCTGGCTCTGCATCTAGCTGTCTTTAAAAATACTGGGGAGAAATAACAAAGACATGGTTACCTTCTGCTCAGCTGGGGGAGGCGAGGCCTGGGGAGAAAGTGATTCTAGGGCCAGCTCTCAGGAGCTGGTGAAGGCTAGTCCAAATAACCGACAGTTGCTGGCAGATACACTGTGACTTTTAAGAGCCCTCCCCTTACCCCTCTGGGAACGTCAAGGCTTCCTGCCTTCTGTAAGTCATTGCTTCATCACCGTCACCCACAGGACGAGGTCGCATTCTGCAAGCAGCTGCGACCATTTCAGGAAGGCAGATTTCTCCCAAGGTGAGCGTCTCTGTGGTGTTTGTTCTAAAACTGGAGAGAAGTCATTTGGGTTTTTAGGGGAGTCTTGAATCTTTCTCTCTCTCTTTTTTTGTGTGTGTGTTTGTTTTCTTCCTTTCCAACAGAACCCTCAAGTTGTGTAGCTGGGATGAACAATAGCTCTTCTTTCTTGGAAAACTTACCCCAAATGGCACCTGGTCCTCCTAAAAATTCCCCAATCCCTTGCTTTCTGCTTTTGCTGGTGATTTTGCTCACTTCATCTTAGGACCATTTGAACACCAAAATTAAGGAAAATATACATGAATTCAGGTGTGGAATATGAAAGGCATACCAATGGAGGGCAAAGAATGGTAACTGTATGTGCTTGGCAGATCAGAAAGGTTTGGACTGGCTGTTGGAAGCACTTTCCCCTTTTACAAAAGCGTTTCTAAGTATTCATCAGGCTTCAAAGGGAAAATTTGAGGTAAAGACCAGGAGACGTTGTGAATGTATCTCTGGAATATCAGGGAACATCATCCAAAGAGAAAGGTGGTATAGCCTGGGCCTGGCAGGATTCAATAGTTAGGGAAAAATTCACTAATGAATCTCAGCTAAGATTTTTGGAGCATTTTTTTTTTTGTATTACATTTTTATAGTTGTTTTTACCATATAGGCTATCTTCAGTAGAAACCATTTAATGGGAAACAAAGAACCAAACCACGGTTTGTCTGCCATTGTTCTTTGATGAGAAAGAAAAGTTCTGGCCGAGGATTCCGGAATGGGGTTCGAGACGTGGTTTGTGATGCGTGTGCTGTGGGCTCTGGGATAGGTATTTTTGCTTCTCAGGCCTCAGTTTTCTCCTCTATAAAAATGGGCTTGATAAGGACAGTCACCTCAGCTCTCAACAGACTATGCCTCCCGTCAAGTGTGTGGGACCCCCCTGAAGGGCAGTCAGAGAAAGGAGTTGAGTTCGTTCAGCATTCAGGCACAGGCTGGGGGATGGAAGGGGTAACACCCCAAGAGGGGAGACATAGCCATCCAGGAGCAGAACAGGGTAGTCTTTTCCAGAGTCAGATTTTTGCATCTGAGTTTATGCAGTGGTGCACGGTCACTCCAGAGAACAGCAGCCCTCCTGCCTATCTCTCCAAGTGGGGGTCCATTGAAGTGCCCCTGTGCCTGGTAGGATATGGGCTTGGGCTTCGCTTTTTACTCAGGGCCTCTGTCTCTGTGTGACGTGTACTTCCCCTTGACCTCCTTGGTGTGAGAATGGATTCTCTTAATGGACCAAAGGGGAATTTGGGAACTCCCAAACCCAGTTTTAGAATCCAAGGAAAGTGGCTCCCTTCATCATCAAGCCCTAGACGACTCCTCAGGTCTGACCGCACTGGCCAAGCCTGCTCTACACGCCCCTCCTCTCACACTCTGCGTCTTAACTCCTGCCCTTCCCTTTGCCTGAAGGTTGGTACGTGTTGTCTACCAAGCCATCCTTTAAGACTCACTTGAAACACCACCAATGTGTAAAATTTCCCCAACCCCACTTCCCACCCACTCACCCCCAATTTCAGGAAGGTGAGGTTCTCCCTCATCTCTGCCCCCCACAGAGCTGCCCCAGATGTAGCACAATGTGTGAAAAACCATTGTTGTGCCTGGCTCTCACTGGACTGAGCTCCCAGAACACAAGGATTCTGACGGTTCAATGGTGCATTCATCGTTCGAGCAACAGAATGAATGAATATAGGAATGAATATCATAAACACCAGGGGAACCTGTGCTCTCTGCAGTTTTCCTCTGAGAAGGAAACAAGAGGGGCTGGTGTTTGGATAACTTACCCAGGGGCCAGCTTTAGGGAGGTGTCTGAACAGAGCACTCTAATCAGCACCCCTCTTTGTATGGCGCCCATGGTGGTAGCTGGGGAGCAGTGTGTGGCTGGCCCTGCAGTATGCCCAGGACTGCTTGTGGGTAGTAGTTCTATCCTGTTCTTTTATACAGAGCAGGGTCCTGACGTGGGTGCCAACTGCCTGCTCATTCTGGCTTTTGTCCATGTGGCGTGAGATTCTCGAAGCTGTGCCCAGGGCATACGGAGGGAGTGTGGCTGTGTGTGGGGGGCAGCTGGCGGCACTTTGGGAGATGGACAGAATACCACTGTGTGTGCCCTCGAAGGACACTTGTGTTGGAGGCTGAGGAGACACCTTCTTCCCGGTAGAGAATTGTAGCGTGTGATGATGCTGTTTATACTCACTGAGAGGAAATTGGGCAATAGGATTTGGTGCGTGCTAGGAGGGTAAGAGGAGAGCAAGGGTTCCTCGGAGTCACTAATGACCTTACCTGCAAGAAGGTCATTCATTTACTGACACATTCAGGTAATTCTCTGACGCGTTACTGAGTGCCTCCCATGTGTGTCCACCAGTGTTGTAGCCCAATGGATGCAGACTGACCACGTTCCTGCCCTCAGAGGGCTTAGTTTCTAGTGCAAGTCCCTGCATACCGAGAGAAAGGCCACCGAGGTTACTCTCTCCCAGCGCGATTCTGAGCCAGCCCCGTGGTGAAGGATATTTCTTCATTCACTAGCTCCTGTATGCTGCTCCCCCAAGACATTACCTGCCAGAAGCACCCTCCGCGTCAGCCTCCCCTGATTCCTGACTCTCCCTCCTTCCCCAGCTGGAGTCAGAGACCCTCCACCCAGACTCCCATCGTGCCCTGTGCAGCTCTGCCCGACCCCCTTCCTCGACCAAGAGCACTTTTGTTTTCATAACCAGGTCTGTGTTTCATTCTCTGTCCTGTCCCTACAGTGTACAGTGCCTGGCATAGAGGGGGAGTTCCACTCATGACCGGAATGAATGAAACCGTGGGGTAAATGCATTTATTCATCTTCGCCATTCATGCTGAAACCTCTGCATCTCTTTGCTTCCTTCTCTCTCTCAGTCCGTCATGGAGAGGAACGGACTCTTGAGGAAGTTGCTGGAAAGCTGGAGAGTTGTGAGAAATTAGAGAAATGGGAGATGGTCGTGGTTGCAGTTAGTTCTTCAGTGTCCTGTCTGTGACTTGGCCACAAGAGGCTCATGTGCCTTTGAACGTCCTCCCTCCCTGAGGCTGGGAAGGTGGGTGGGCTTCAGGGCTGACAGAGCTGGGCTCAGAATCCAGACTTTTTGTGCTGAGGCCTGCGTCTTTCTCCTCATGGTTAGGAACCATGCGATGCTGAGGGACAGATCTGCCCCTGCAGCCCTCTGGCTCCGAAAGCCCAGCTGGGCCAGCGGGAGAGGAGGCCGCCTGGGAATGACTCGGGAGCAAGTCCAGGCCTCAGCCCACCTCCCCCAAGGCCAGGATGTGGCGTGGGACCCAGGCGGGTGGAGGTTCCCACCGCTCAGCTCCTGCACTCACGCACAAACGCTCTAGGACCAGGCAGCCTGTCTCAGCAGGAGGGGGTGGGGAGAGACTCCAGCTGCCTGGGTCAACACCCCGAATGCGGACCAGGGCAGCTCTGCAGGCAGCCACCTCTGACATTCATCGTCTACCTGGACAACTGCCAGTGGCCCCGCAGCCCAGCCTTGCCTCACATGGGAGAAGAGCATCAGGGATTAACCATTACAGGCTCTGCCTGAGTCAGGCTGAGCCTGGTGCTCTTAGATCAGCCAGCATCCATCGACCCCATACCAAGGGCTGGAGTGGGCAGTCACAAATGCTGTCTCATTTAATCCTCACCTCAATCTGTGGCTATAGGCACCAACCCCATTTTCCAGATACGTAAACTGAGGCACAGGGAGTTACATAATCTACGTAAATTTACACAGTTGGTAAGTAATGTTTCCTATATTCATTCTCTATTGCAAGGGCTTGTGATGTGCTAGGCAGTGATTCCAGGCACAGTGCACGGCTGTGAATGATGGGCAAAAATGTCTCATGGAGCTCACATTCTACTGGGAGAGACAGAAGCTATAAAAAGTAAAGTATACACCATCCCATATGGTGATAAGTCTGTGTGGAAAATGGAAGGGAGAAAGTTGGTGGACAGTGCTGGGGGAGGGGTTATTTTAAGTAGTCATGGAAGACCTCATCGAGAGGGTGGGCAATGATGGATATTTACACAGTGCTGGCGAGGGGCCAAGCAATGCCTGATCACCGTTCAGGAGTCCGCTCATGTAATCCCCGCAATTACCTTATGGTGGTGGTGATGATGATGGTGGTGGTGGTGGTGGTGATGATGATGATGATAGCAGCTAATATTTAGGGAAGACTTACTAAAATGGGTGGTGCAAATGTGTACAACTCGTGTGCAGAAACAGGTAATTAATTATTTCCTATAATAGATAATTTGCAATACAAATCTTAGCTTGATCAATAAAGATACTTTAGTCTCTTCTGAAGTGAGACAGTGGCTTTGGATCACGGTTCAGTGAAGTCACCTCCCTGTGAAGATGTCTCCCTGTGGCTCTCCTCCCCCTGTGGTCTGGTGCCCAGGAATCTCCAGTATTCTCGAGGCTGCCCCGGGAGGGCCGTGGGGCCACAGGTAAAGTGTGCCGTGTTCCCTCTGCTTCATGAGCCCCTGTGCTGAAATCCACTGAAGGGGCCAGGTCTGCTTTTATCCCTCGGAGGTTTTAAGGGGGGATCTGGCACCCGCTGCTGAAGCCTCTGGCTTCCTCAGGCCCACTGGCTCTCTTGGGACACCAACTGCCCCTGGAGGGCCTGGATGTGAGGAAGTCCCCAGGCGACTTCCTCAGCCCTTGTTAACCTGCCCCTCACAGAGCGTGTGGCTCTGCGCTCAGCTGCAGGCAGGGCGTCTCCAAGGGGTATGACTTTTCCCCAGGTGTATGTTCTTATTCTGGGATTCTCCAGTCATTGGGTCATTTCTAGTGATGTTCCTTCTTCCCACCTCACCTCCTCACTGCCCCTCACCCCCAGGTGGAGAAGGGACTGAAGTCATGGCCATTTAGTTCTATTCCCTTGTAGTCCTAAAAAGGTTTTCCATTCATTCTTCCTGTCTGAAAAAACCAACATTACCTCTTAGCAACCGTTCCCCATGCTATTGACCTTTTTGTTCTGGAGGCTTCTTTGCTCAGGGTCGTGGTTTTGTTATGATATTAGAAGGGTACTAGAGAAAGGAAAGAGAAAAAAATGAACACCTGGATTTCCCAGAGGCAAAATATATTGGGAAATATTTTCCTTGTGAAATAAATACTCTGTATCAGACATACAGTCTTATGCCTGAATTGTCACTTCTCACGATTCCAGTATGAGGTATGTCCTGTCATTCTCTTTTTACAGATGAAGAATGTAAGGCTTAGAGAAGTGAGGTAACTTTCCCAAGGTCTTACAACTAGTTAGTGGCATAGCCAAGTTTAGATGCTAAAATGTCTGCATTCTCGACCCCATCCTATTCCTGAGGGTTTTGCTGCTTCTCAGAAAGGAGTCTTGGGTTGCAGGTTCTTTAGCTAATACTCAGTGACATAAAATGTGGCCCCTTGACTAATGTATAAAATCCCCAGAGGAAGGGGGATTGGCTTCAATGGACTCGACCAGGGGTAAATAGGGCAGACCCATCCTGTCACAGGAAATCTCATTCCGTGTTAGCAAGCTCCATTCACATGTATGTGAATACCTACATCTTTCTGTTCTCATTCAGGCTTGACATAAACAGTGATTTTTCACTACCTGTTCAGCTTGACAAGAAGTGTGGTGTGACCACGTCCTCCCTACTCTGCTTCCCCCAGTTAAAGAGTCCTTTGACTCACAGCTGTAGCTCCTTTCTGCAGAGCCTGGTACAGCCCCGACTCGCAGTTCTCCAGTTGGCTGAAGCCCTGCCCTTTTCTGTCGGCCAGTAGCTGTTTTCCAGCTGTTAAGACCATGGTGCCACACTTAAATACTCAGCTCTGGCCCTCAGCTGCACTGGAGTTGAAAGGCTAAGTGGGGAGGGGAGGCATCTGGTCAACACCTAAAAATAACCAGGGTGAATAAACCCTTGCTTTATATTTTTAGCTTCATAATTAGCATCATGTTGTTGGTATTATAATATTAACGCTAAATAAAAGGAGGGGGATAATTCACCCACAATCATACCATGTGCACAGGGATTTATTTTTCTAAAAGCCCCAGTGCCCTGGGCATTCTGAGATGGAGGGGCGGGGAAAGGAGAGGCGAGAAGTCAGGGAGAAGTGATTTAGACAACCTGAAATGGCTGGCATCAAGCCAATGCACAGGCTTCATCTCAAACTTACAGCTGCTCTTCTGTAAGACTGAGCTCTGGCACCACCTCCTCCAGGAAGCCTCCCCTGTTGTCCTCCTTGCCAACAGGCAGGCTGTACTCTCGATGGATGCTCTTTCTACTCACATCATGTCTTACCTATGTGCTTCCCACATTGTGTTATAACTATCCGTTTATGCTCATGGCTCTCCCACTAGACTGTGATCTCTCGGTGCTCAGGAACATAGCTTATTCACCTCTACATCTCCAGTGCCTAGTACTTCCAAGAAGTACTAGGTCATATGTTAGTTAGAATGGTCATTAAGTTACAGTATCAGACACAGGGGTCAAGGCAGTTACAGAAGACATGCGCTGAAGCTGGGCAAATTTCTAAAGTCTACGGGTTGGAAAGCAGCGTGAAGTGTGTTATCCATGTCTGATACAGGTGTGTTTTCTTTGGAGTATTTCGGGTATGCAAAAGAGAGAGGAGGAAGGCTTGGCCGCATCTCACCAGTGGCTGGGAGGTCTCTTCTCATGTTAGAAAAGAGAACACTGCAGAGCGTGAGGAGGGGGCCCCCTCTTCTCCTTATGACTGGGTAAGTTCCAAATCCAGAGCGTTCTTCCTTAGCCTGCAGGCGGGCAGGGACTCTGTCTTTTCAGATGGGAATCCCTGCTGCCTGGCACGGTCCCTGGTCCCAGAGAAAATGATCAGTAAACATTTATGGAATGAATGGATGCATGAATGACTGTACACATGGAGGAAGGAACTCTTGCAATCAAGTCAAGTTCATCGGGGGAGACACAGGGAGCTAAGCATTGAGTCCAGTTATGAATGAGGGAAGGGGCGGGGGGTTGGCAAAAAGGGCTTTGCAGTTGGGTGATGGGGGGCAGGGTGTTGGTGCCTCTCTTGGTTTGGATACTCCTAACCAGAGGCAGGCTCAGAGTGGCCATCTCTTGGGGGAGAGGAAAAGTGGGGGCAGTGGGATGTCATACAAAGACATGGGCCTAGAGAGCAGGTTTTCTCCTTCATTTTGCTTCTTTCCCTCCAGCACTTAGAGTCCGACACATTGCTAAGATTCCTCGCATCCCTAGGGCAGGGGTGGGGGTGCGGTGGGGTGGGGGCAGTTCTAACAAATGAGTCTGGACAGAGGCATGTGGAGTGTAGCCCAGAGAGAAGGGGGTGGGGGAAGCAACTTGTGAGCTTGGAGAGAAGGCCGTTCTATTTTAGGTGACTTTGAATCCCAGCCCCTCTCCCAGCCAGATCTGCAGCAGACCCCCACCCTCTGTACACGATCTGATTTCTCCACTTCTGTGCACTAGCTCCTGCTCCATTTCTGGCTCCCCTCCTGCATCCTTCAAGACTTAGCTCCTTCTCCCCTTGGTGTTCTGCCTATTGGTTTTCTTGCCTGTATCCAAAACCTCCTCCCAATGTTTTCAAAGAAGTTGTCCCCAAATAACAAATAACAACAATATCTACAGACGCTAATCAACATCTGTAACTTCTCCCCATTCCTGCCGTGCGCCGTGTACCCCACTGGGCACTTTGTGTGCCCTCATTCCACTCCCCAGAAACACATGAGGTCATTACTTCCATGGTCTCTATTTGACAAATGAAGAAACTGAGCCAGAGACAGGTCATCCAGGCAAGCTCACCTTGCTAGGTGGTGGCCAAGCTGCGGCTAGGACCCAGATCTGTGTAAGTCAGAAGGCTGTGCTCGTCTCACAGCTACACAGCGCTCTCTCTGAATCAGAAACTGTGGGGGTGGGCCCCAGGGAGCTGCATTTTAATAAGACCTTTAGGAGATTCTAGAACTGCTGGTTTAGCTGATCTGGTTCCAACCTGGCTGAAAACCTCCAAGTCCACTGAGATTTGGAGAAAGCCGATCCTTTCACTGCCATTGCCCCCACCCCGTCTTCCCCCCATAGGATTCTGTTTATGAGCTCCGGGCACAGGGCAAGATGCTCAAGGTTCCCGAGCACTTGGGTTCCCTGGTTGTGAAATAGGAATAACCCTGACCCTTAGAAAGGAATGTCCCTGGCTTCTTATTTCCTAGCTGTTTCTCCCAAAAGTGATTACTCAATCCTGACTACCACGTAGCATCACCTGAGGAACTTTTACAAACTGCCAGTGCCCAGCTCCCTCCCCAGAGCAGGTCAGCCACTCTGGGCATGGGGTCAGGTCATGAGTGGTTCTAACGTGCAGTGCGTGCGCGTAGGGGTGGAGAGCCCTGGCTGCTCACTCTCAGGCCTCTCCCTCCCCATCACGTCCTCAAGGGAAGAGGCGAGGCGTCTCTAACAGTGACTCTGGGCGAAGTTATGAGCGGGACCTGCCAACACTCCAAGGCTCCCTGTCCTGTCTGCGATTTGCCACCTGCAGAGTGAGTGCATCTGGCCAGCTGTGGGTCATGAAGTGAGGAGCCTGCTTCTGTGGGAGGTCCACGGCCTCCCTCCTGTGTCAGTGACCGGACATGGGAGCGGGCCTCTCTCATGAGTGGAGTATTGGGAAGTCCGTTTGGCCAGAGATAGAAAGCCACGTACTCCCACAGCTTTATCAGGAACGTAGCTGATACGGTGACCTCCATCTGTCTGCTTCATGTATGGGTTTCTCAACTGGTCCTGAACTCAACCAAGAAGAGAAAACTTTTATGTATGGACCCCAACATCATATACTTAACAGAGTTAGTGTTGAATTTAATGAGATGGCACAAACAAGCCAGCTCGTTAGTTAGCGGTCAGTGTGTTTCATCTGAATCAAAATCAAGCCCCCTCTGAGCACCATTGCACCTCCTCAGGGACTGGCCTCCCAACCTCAAACCACCTCCACCACCAAGCTCCTGCTGGGCAGTTAACTCCTTAATCCCCACCTCATTCAAGCCAGTAAATGTCCTTTGCTCTACGGGATCATAAAGGATCTGTAGCTGAGAGAACAATTTTTTCAGAATTGGCTCTACCTTTCTGTAAACAAATTCCCAGGTGACACTGATGCTGCTGGCCTAGGGACACATTTTGAGTTTCCCTGAGCTACATGGAAACAAAACGAAGGTTAGCTTTGGCTTTCGGGAATGCCCGCGAGAGTTGGCTGACTGGGAGAGGCATCTCTTGACCCAGATTTCGTCTAGTGTTTTGCAAGCTTGGCTGCAAATTAGAATCATCTAGAGAGATTTACAAATGCCAGAGACCTGTAGGGTAAACAACTGTTCCATTTTCCCCAGAACTGAGGGGTTCCCTGGGACATGGGACTTTCAGTATTAAAACGGGGACAATCCTGGGCAAACCAGGAGGAGCTACTTCTCATCCTGGTGGCTCTCCCATGCTCACCTAGAGATTCTGTTTTAATTGGTTCTGATTGGGATCCAGGCATCGATGTTTTTCAAAATGCCCCCATGATGCTACCTTGCAGCCAGGTGTGAGAACCTGGGGAGTCTGATCACAACTCTGGGAAGAAGGGGCGGATCAAGATAAAGGTGGCTACAAATGCTGGTGAAAGAGGAGGGCAGAGAACCCAGAGTGAACTAAGAGACATGCATCCTAATCTCTTTGGGAACTTGTTAAAATGCAGATTCCTGGGTCCTTACCCAAGATCTGCTGACCCCAAATCTCTGAGATTAGGGCCCTGGAATCTGAACTATCGAAAAGCCCCGGCTCAGTCAGTTATGTGCTTGTGAATCGGGGCAGGTCACTTGACTTCTCAGAGCCTCAGTTTCCTCGTCTGTAAAATCAAGATGCTAATACCCACTTTTAAGGGTTTGTTGTGAGAATTAAATGAGGTAATACATACAAAATGCCTGCCATATCGCAGTACTCAAGACAAAGGAAGAGTTCACGATGATTCTGTAGTTTTGAACCTTAGGACTGGTGTGTCAATCACAGAAAAAAAGCAGGGGTGGTCTGAAGGGGGGAGGAGATGACGTCAGCTTGAGAGGAAGTTGGTGGGCGTTGTGGCAGCACAATGAATAGAGATGTGGGTAGTTGGAACTATGGAGGTGGAGACTGGGGAAAGGAGGATTTTGCAGTGAGCATTGTTGAATTAGTCTGAAAGAATGTCAGGGAAGGTTTGCTTGCAGGGAGAAAGGATAAGGGAGAAGGGCAGGTCTGAGATGCAAACCTGGGCAAAACTCTGGCACAGCTGCTGTGTGCCAGGCTCTGTGCTGGACACACGATTCTTGTTGAACTGTGCTCAAGAAGGTCACAGCCCAGTGTGAGTGATGGAATTCAGGAAGCAATAGCATCTCTGTCTGATATTTGATGGCGGAGAAACGCAGGAAGCTGAGGAGGCTTGCCTAGCCCACACCTGAGTGGAGGGGAGAGTGGCTCGCCAGGTGAGTGGCCAGGAGAATGGGGAGGGGCTGGGAGAGGCTGCCCCAGGCAGAGAAACCAGCTCGTTGAAACCATAGAGGAAGAGGGGCTTGAAGCCTTGGGACCGGGAGGTTGGACTTCACACTGTCCTGAAACACCATGACAAGGGAGAACGGCGAAAAGGACCTCTAGAGGGGTGACAGGGTGGAAAGAGATACCCAGATGTGCAGATTCCAGGGTGAGGTGTTTCATGGGCCTCAGTTACTGGGCACTGAGGAGGCAGATGGGGAAGAGAATGAGGTGGAGAGAATAGGGCAAAGCTTGCAGGGAAGTCAGGGTCATAGAAAGGATTTAGAAATGGAGTCCATGCCAGGACTGCTTCCAGGACTTGGGACTATTGGGAGGGATGGCCTGGGCTCGGAAAATCCCAGCTCGTGCAGCCTGATGTCCTGGAGGCAGGGTCTCGTTTCCCTCAGAGGAAACATCCTGTTCCTCCAAGCACAGAGAGGAAATACATCTCTTATACCTTTTACCTACAAGATGTCTTTACCTACAAGGAAGGAAGAGGAAAGAGGAAACAAACAGAAATGAAAATGTCCTGTGTTTTGTCTGGGAATGCCAAGGTCTGATTTAATGATGCAGGTTTATAAAGGAGCATGCCTTTGCCTCTTGCTGAGTGTCACTTGCGATACTTCTTGTGGGTATCTGGCCAAGGTCTGGATGCCTTTGACCTCCAGTGGACTTTGAAGAAGAGGAAAAGTTGAAGGACCTGAGTTCATTGGGTTTGCCATAAACATTTATTTCCGGGGAGCTAACTCTTCTCTCTCTCTCCCCCCCCCCCACCCCACCCACTGCCATTAGATGTATTTCATTCAGGAAGAGGGTTTGCACATATAACACTGTGCCGGGAACTATTCTCATGGGATCCAGAGGTTAGATGGTGGAAATTTTCACTGGAATAAAAAATAAAAATTAATATGAAAGATCAAATATCATGAAGTGCCATGTAGTCCTATAGGATGAAATATCCTATAAACAGCACACACAAAGTGTTTCAAGTTTATTTGGGAGCATTCAGGTAGATTGGGATGGTCAGGAAGGCTGTTTGGAGAAGGTAGGGATGGAGAGGCGGCGGAGGAAGCAGAGGTGGGCATGGGGTTGGGGATAGGGTGGGGGATAATATTGTCAACCCCCATGGAGAACAAGCAGCGCATTCTTACTGTATTTCAAAGTTAACAATGCTCTTGCTTTGAATATTTACCCGATTGCAGGAGGACATACAATCTCTGTGTATGAATAATGTAATGTCATCACATTGATGATATGTCTTATAACTGATAGAGTCAAGAATGCAGGAAATGCAGCAATTGATTTAATCCATTCACTCTTATCAAGTTCCTGCTGAGTTTGCAGGAAGAGTCCTGTGGGGGGAGTTGGAGATAAAAGCAGAAGTGTCTATGCCGTCTAGGAATTTCAGTCTCTTGAGCAATGGTGTGTTGAGGGAGCAGTGAGTAACGACAGCGTGGTCAGAAGCCAGGCAGTGTGGAGTGGAGGGGTGACGCGGGATAAGGAGGGGAGACCAGGGCCGGAAACAGCCCAGCAGTTACTGCGTTGCCCATCAAGGCCATTCAGGCGGAAAGCCACCCCAGATTAAAGTGACTTGTCTCTGTTCAGTCCTGACCATTCAGGGACTGTGGGTAACATTTTTGGAAACATACAGGGAGTGGCTGGCTGGGCTGCTCTCCCTGGGAAAGTCTGCCTGCGCTGGCTGCCGTAGAAGATGGGCAGGGCCAGCTGCATGATTTGCGGGACCCAGTGCAAAATGGAAATGCAGGGCTCCTTGTTCAAAAATTATTAAAGATTTCGACCCAGGACAGCAGGGCCTGAAACCAAGCAGGAGTCCTTCTGAGGGCACCCAGCTCACATGCCCAAGAGGCTGGCCTCACAGATGGGACAGCCTGGACCATTCTGTGACTCAGTGTGTACGGTAAGATGATGGGACGGGGTTACTGTCTGTCTGGGGGACAGGATTTCTCTGTAGTCGTGCTGAGCTCTTCCCTGAGAGTCAGGGTGGGGGTTGGAGAAAGGATGGGGCACTGTGGGAAGCTGCCATGGCGGTGGGAGCGCCCACCGTGTACCGCTGTACTGCCATTTACACAGTCATTTCTGTGCAGTAGGAAAGCTATGTCTGAGTTCCGGAATCATTCAGACTGAGGTTCACATGTTTTATGAACTTTATGGACTTGGCCAAGTTGCTTATTTTCTCTAAGTCTTAATTTCCCTAGATGTAAAAATGAATATCATAATGCAATCTTTGCAGGATTTGGGGATAATTAACTGAAATAAAAAGTTTGACAGTTTGAGCTCACCCTAGCTCTTAGCAAATGTTAGTATCCTTCTTTCTAGAAATGTATTGAATATCTATCTTATAAAGTGTGGCACATAGAATAGTTTGAAGACACATTATTGTCAGGGATTTATTTTTTCTATCTCACGCTTGCTGGGGAAGCAGCTAAAATACGACACCACAATTTCACAAAGCGGAGGCAGAGGGAATGTAAGCCCCATTATAATATACACCCAAGGGAAACCCAGTTACATCTTTAGGACACACACAAATATGCAGAGGAATACACATATGCACACCTGCACATGTACATACACGTCCCCGAGCTGAATCGAAACTGGGTTGGAATGAGATGGTGTATTATGGGAAAAAGCCCTAGTTTGGGTGTCATCTCCTGGGTTTTTTTAACTTCCATGTTCTCATCAGTCAAAACTCCTGACCTTACTTTGTTGTCTGGAGATTAGATAAGATGAGGAATGTGAATACTCAGTATCTGGCCCCTGGCAGGTACCAGCACCCTTTGAATAGGTCTCTGCTCCTGGGTCACAGTGCAGCTGATGGGAAACTAAAGATGAGACATTGCATTCCCCACAGTACCATTTCCTAAATCTTTTGCGTGAGCAGCCCCTTTAAAAACTGGGGGTGGGCTGATATGAAATTGGCATGGAGGCTGATTTTCAGTGCTGTTCCTGTTTCCTCTGCTCCTATACTTTGCGGAGATGGCGGGGTCATCTTTCTGCTGAGACTTGAAAGTCAGTGGAATCATGTGTATTTGTTTCCTGGAGATGAACGCACAAACTCACTCACACATACTCAATCACGCACATACACCATACATCACACTATAAACATATCCACACACACACTACATACAACCACCCACACATACATCTCTGCACCCATCGAGTCACACCCTCTCATGTGCTAATTTGCATTAATTTCTTCCCTCCCTCCCTCAGTCATTACTGCGCATCTCCTATACTTGCTTATCTGGTCTGCAAAGGTCAGGCATCTCCCTCACCCCACCCTAATCACATCCGGGCTGATGCCTTGCCCTGAAAACTCCATGTCACGGCTGCCATTCTCAATCCGCTTTGCCATCTTGTCTGCCTCTTAGCCAATTCCAGACTGGAACCCAGGCTGTGAGCCCCCTCGTTTTACCCACCCAGGGGCCCTGGACTACCGTCACTTCAGCCCTATCCCCAGAAACATCCAGATGGAACCAGATCTGTGCCTGTTGGTGCTTTGTTGGGCTCTAACTCCATCCTCACTCAGCTCCTGGGAGCCCCTCTGCTTCTCTCCTGCTTTCATGGGCTGAGCCTTGAACCTTAGCCACCACTGTGAGCAGCCTGGGTCTGGGAGAGGGGAAGGGAACTCAGTTTGAGGGCCTGTGATATGCTTGGCGCGGTGCTAGGTGCTAAATACTTGCCCTTCATTTGGTGCTCACAGTAGCTTTGGGAGGTGGGCTTTGTCATCCGTGTGCCCACAAGGGAGAGGATGCTCACAGGTGCTAAGTTACTGAGCCAGGTTTAATGTGAACGTATACACTTTACAATACACCACCTTCCTCCTGGAAAATGAAACCAGATGGTCCGAGGCTTGGGCCTGTGGGGGATTCCTTGTTTTGCATCCCCTCACTCTTCCGTGGTCTTTCCTAGAATCTGTAGAGTAAACTAATCGTAGTAATCTTCTAGAAGGTAGTCAACTACAGTAGCCTGAGCCCTTGGTGGTTTGATTTTGCGAGGCTATCAATAGACCTCTTTTGTTTGTTGTTAAGTTTTATTGAGGTATAATTAATACATAGTAAGCCTTATATAATGAAAGTACATCATTTGATATGTTTTAACATATGTAGCCATCTCTGGAACCATCACCACAGTCAAGATCGTGGACCTGGCCATCAGCTCCGGAAGTTCCCTCGTGGTCTTTTATAATCCACCGCCTCCCTTCCCACCCCCGTCCTCCTCCACACGCAACCACTCAGATGGTTTTAGATTAGTTTGCATTTGCTCAAAGTTTAGAAATGGAATCCTACAGTATGTACCCCTTTTCCCTCTGGCTTCTTATTTCGAGATCCATCCACAAGTGGCACGTATGGATAGTTCATTCCTTTTTCCTGCTGAGTAGTATTCTATGATATGGATACACGATAAATTGTGTTTATTGATTCACCTGTTCATGGCCTGTGGGTTGCTTGCAGTTTGGAGCTAATACAAATAAAGCCGCCATGCACATTTATGAATAAGACTCGGCATGGACATATGGTTTCATTTCTCTTGGGTAAATACCTAGGAATGGAATGACTGTATCCTATGGAGGTGTGTATTGAACTTGTTAAGAAATGGCCAAACTGTTCTCCATAATGGCTGTGCCATTCTGCAGTCCCACCAGCAGTGGAGGAGAGTTCCAGTTCTTCCCACGTCCTCAGTGGCACTTAGGATGTAGATCCGATTTCAAGGCTTGGTGGGTACGGAATTTGTGAACCCCACCGAATGGCCAAACCTAAGAATTAAAGCAGGACGCTTTCGGCTTGGCCTGGGACTCCTCAGGGAGGCTGAATCAAAGAATGCAGATCAGGTGTCTTAGAAACGTTATTGAAAGAGCTGTTTGCAGAATGCGGGAGATGGAAGAAATGCGAGGTCAGCTCTGGTCCCTGCATGAGACCGTGTGGGGCTGGACCAAGTCTGGAGCTTGGTGGTTGGGAATGAAACAAATGCACTCGAGGCATTTTGGGGAAAGTGGTAAGAATCATTAACAAGATGGGCCGTCGGGGAGGGAAGATAAAGAGCAGTGGAAGGGGACTATAGTTCTCTGAGGGCAGGAGTTGTGTCTAGTTTGCCCTCAGATCCCCGGCACCAAGAGCCAGGCATGGAGTGAGTGCTAAAAACAATGGTGGTTGAATGAATGACCCAGTGAATGAATGATGAACTCATGGGTGCTCAGAGAGAATGATTCCATTCAAACCAGCCTCAGTTAGCACCTCATGTATTCTGTGCACAGAGCCTAGTGCCGAGGTGGAAGAAACTCTAGGGAGCATGTGGCTTGACCTGCTCATTTACAGAAAAGGCACAGAAATGATGCCCTCTTGTTCAAGGTCAGTCCTCTCCTCTCTTGTCTAGGTAGCCTGCCTGCCAGGGCAGAGGTGGGTCTCAAACCTGGGTCCTTTCCTCTCTTGTCCAGGTAGCCTGCCTGCCAGGGAAGAGGTGGGTCTCAAACCTGGGTCCTTTCCTCTCTTGTCCAGGTAGCCTGCCTGCCAGGGAAGAGGTGGGTCTCAAACCTGGGTCCTTTCCTCTCTCGTCCAGGTAGCCTGCCTGCCAGGGAAGAGGTGGGTCTCAAACCTGGGTCCTTTCCTCTCTTGTCCAGGTAGCCTGCCTGCCAGGGAAGAGGTGGGTCTCAAACCTGGGTCCGCTCATTTTTAGTCTACGGTTCTTCTTCTTTAAAAAACATTTAAAAACATTGTTTTTCCTGATGAAAGTAATAAGTGCTCATACTAAGAAGTCTGGAAAAATCTAGACATGTATAAGAAAAATACCTCCAAACTCCAGCACCCCAAAGATAATTACTTTGGGCTCACATAGGTGTGTGTGCACACATGCTTGTGTAGGTATGTCTGTCTGTCTATCTAATCAATCCTTATTAATCAATCCTTATGTTTGAATATTTTGGGTGTTTTCAGTCTTTTATAGTGATAGTAATCCTGGGACGGCCATCTGGTCCTGAATCTTTGATGATATCTCTGTTTATCCCCAGCACCCACTCCACGATGCAGTGTGCCTGTAACTCCTTTGTATAAACTGGTGGAATGTGGGATGGAGTTCGGCAAACATTCATCAGACTCAAACACTTGTACTTCCCCCATCATAACCATATCCACACTTTGTTATATTATTTGTTTAATTGTTCCCCTGCCCCACCAAACCGAACTCTTGCTTACTATTGTATTTTTCCAGCTCTTTGTATGGTACGTAGGTGCTCAACAAATATTTGTTAGAATGAATGAGTGAATGGATGAAATTGAATGAACAAGAATGAAGGGCAAGTGAGGGCTCACCCTGGGTCTGCATCTGCCATCACATTTGCCTTCCAGGAGTCAGCTCAGCTCCCCTTCCCTCCTTTCTCAGCCCCTGCCCTCTCCTTCTCTGCCCACCCTGAAGAGATGGGATGTGCCTGCGGTCCAGGATTTATGTCCAGCCAGGCCCTGAGGCACATGCAGGGCCTTCTCTGGTGTGAACGCAGCAGCGCTGTGAGGTGGGAACCCGGCTGGGCCTCAGGGACAGGACCTTAGGGTGCTGCCCTCCTGAATGTCAGAGTGCCTCTGTCCTGGGACCCCAGGAAGAGAGGACCAGGGGGCGTGGCAAGTAGGGAGCTTCTCCCAACCCGAGGTGCCTAGAATGGTGTGAGTTCTCAGCACGCTGGGCGTTCTGGTGGGAGACCTGGCAGGAGTGTACAGGAAGAAGCTTTAGGCGATTTTTCCCTGAAGCCTTTCAATAAAGACAGTCTGATCTGTGTGATGGAGGAGGGGCGTGGCTTCCTGGAAGCAGGAGGGCTGAGGCAATGGGTGTCACACGCGTATAGGTTGGTTTCCCTTTGGCCAGGAGCCCCTCTGGCTCTAATGGGTAGCAGACTAGGGTGTTGAAATTCCTTCTTCTCCTTTACTTTACAGCTGTTGTCCAAAGAGCTCCCACCACTCCCTCTCGCTCAGCCTGATCCTTGTTGTCTGTGCCCAGGACGTGTCATACCAACGTCCCAGCACCCCCCACACATGTGCTGGCACACCCTCTGTGACATCTCCGGCATCTGTCCCCTCCGCTCCATTCTTGGTAATTCC
This sequence comes from Rhinolophus hipposideros, assembly GCF_964194185.1. Classification (NCBI taxonomy): domain Eukaryota; kingdom Metazoa; phylum Chordata; class Mammalia; order Chiroptera; family Rhinolophidae; genus Rhinolophus; species Rhinolophus hipposideros. The sequence continues at coordinate 99,263,636 of NC_138049.1, read as the reverse complement.
CCGCCTATTAACTCTTCCTCAGACAGAGCTGCATTCAGGGCCTGCCTTTATCTGGCCCCAGTCTTGTTTCCCACTGTACCTTTTTTGAGCCCTGTGTTCCAGACCGATACAACTACTTCCCTTCATCATTCACTCACCTCCGGGCTTTTCTTGATATCAGGCAGTCTGGCACACCTTTGCTGTGAATGCTTTCTTGGACAACCTGTCTCCACCCCCACCCTCCACACATATTAGCATGAGCTAATATTCTTTCTTCTTCTTTGACCCAGCTTCAATGCCACTTCCTGTGGGGAATGTTTCAGATGACCCTCCCTGCCCGACCCCCAGAAGTCACTCTTCCCTCCCTGCAGTCCCACGGCCTGGAGCTGTACCCCTTCATTGCATCCTGGCTGTTTATGCACATGCCGCCCCAGTAAGACTGTAAGCCTGCTGATGATAGGGTTCCATGTTTGGTTCATCCGAAACACACTGGCCATGGCTTGTGCATGGCAGTCACTTGGGATGGATAGATGGATGGATGGATGAATGCTTGACTGTGGCTTTGGAGAACCACTGCTTGTTTACTGTCCCAGTGAGACAAAGAAACCTATATTCTCTTTATCATTTCTCAAAATGAGCAACCCACTGGAAAATCCCTAACTTCCACACTTAACCCCAAGTCAGAGAAATGTCACTTAGGGGAATTTTCAGTTTCACTTTCCCTGCAAGAGACCCCTTTCTCTCCTTCCCTGTCTGCCCTTCTCTGCATGACCCACCCCAAAGCCTGCACCAGAGAGGACTCAGGCTGGGAGAGTTGTCTGTTGCTTTCTTTGCCTTTCCCAGAGCAGAGGGAGCTGCTAAAAATAGCTCCCCCAGTGGAAAAGGACCTTGCTTATTTTTGAAAGCTCTCCCCGCCCCCTCCCCAGCCCCACCTGAGGCTCACACTGCAAGTCAGACTGTTTTCAGTTGTCCGGAGGGTGACGGGGGAGTCACAACTGGACCCCTCAGCCCTGTGGCCAGAGCCATGTCTGAGAGACGGGCCCGCAGAGAAGTGGGGGGATGAGAGGCCTTCATGCTTCCATTTCTTGTCCGAATCAGAGATGGATCTCACTCCCAGCAACTTCTTTGTCGATGGGGTTTGAGTCCGAGGCTTATCCTCTGCATCTTTCCGAGCCTCAGATTTCCTCATCTGTAAAAGGTGGGCAGGTGAAGGGCAGTGATCATATCTACCCTACAGGAGTGGGATGAAAATTCAAGGTAAACCTTGAACAAAAACGGTAATTATGACTTTATTATGATTAGAGTCCCTGGACATAGAGCACTACGTTTTTGTCTGAATGGGTAACACTAGGCACACGAGCCAGGGTAATAGACTAAGTTGAACCATACTAAATTAATGACTTTGTAGATTAAACATAACCAAATACTGTCCGTTACATATAATTCAACCTAATAACACAGTGATAAGTAAACTTTCTGTAAAGGACAAGGTCGTAAATAGTTTTGGCTTTGTGGGCCATGGGGTCTCTGTTGCATGAAAGCAGCCATAGATGAATGGGTGTGTTATGTTTTAAAAAGACTGTATTTACAAACGCAGGCCATGGGCTGGATTTGGCCCCTATAACATCTGCCAACCTCTGTAATCATAGGTAAAATTCATTCCCATAGAGAGAGAACCTTCTGTAATACATATAGTCAACATTCAGGTGTCCTCATCATTATAACAGTAGCTTATCTATATAGCCATTAATAATGTTTACTAATATTAGGCACTTTTCTAAGTGCTTTACGAGTATTAACTAATTCAGTCCTCATGACAACCCTGGGAAGTATGCACTATTATTATTTCCCCATATTACTGATGAGGAAACTGTGAGGTTCAGAGAGGCTAAGTAACTTATCTGAAATCACATAGTTAGAGTTTATGGCAGTTGAACAGAACCCAGCCAAGTGTGTGGTGTAGAGTTGGGTGTTGGCAATCAGACAGCTTCAGGGTGGAGGTCTGTGTAGACAGGGTTATGAGGGATCACACGCCTATCTGCTGCCCACAAAGCATGAGGAGATGGTCTTCAGAGGCTTGACGGGGGAGCAGGCGTGGTGTAGGTGGGCAGTAGGGGGAGATGATGGGCAAAGGCCCGGGCAGTATAGCCTGGGATGGAAAAGCATAGATTCTTCCTTGGGGAGCCAGGTCTCAGGTAAGCTGGGCCTGGGCCCATTTCCTACGTGACCCCCCAGTGGCACACAGGGGTCAGTACATAGGGAGGAATCTCTTGCCAGTGGAACAGGAAATTGTTTACATTCCTTATGGTCCATGCAGCAGCTCTGGGGAGCTTTGGGCCCCATTCCCAGACCCAGGCCCCAGGGGATATGGTGGGAGAGAAGAGCAAAGGAGCAGGCTCCCGAGGATGCCTGGGTTCTACTGTCAAACCGAGGTACTTGTATACCTGGTCAGTTCCCTTTGCCTACTCATTTAAACACAAGTAATAGGCCACTGGTCAGAACTCTGGCCTCACACACGCCATGCTGTTTCTCCCTCTGTATCTTCGCTTATGCTGTTCCCTTTGCCTGGAATGCCTTTTCCCACCTCTTGTACCCTTCCTGAATTCTCTCATCTCTTTCAAGACTGCCTCAATGTCACTTTCTTCTGGAATCTTCTCTGACATCCCCTTTACCCCACTGACCAGGTCCACTTTCTCAGTGCTGTCATAGTACCTGTCTTTCTAACCCTTCTGTGTTATTGCCTTGACTCCCCTGGCTCTCCCACTAGAAGTGATCCTCCTCAAGGAAGGGGACCCTGCCTGGTTTACTCCTCTGTCTTCACCACCCAGGTCAGTGTTCAGAACATGGGCTAGGAGCTGGTTAAAATCATGGGTCTTCAAGTGTGAAACCACTGTCCTCAAAACCCAGCCCCTTCACCCATAGCATGTGGTCTCTGGGCAAGTTGCCTGACTTTCGGAAGTCTTAATGTAACCATCAGTAAGGAGGGGTAGTCATGCTATTAGAGGGTTGCAGGGAATAAATGAGATAAAGCCAAAATTTTCAGCACTGTGCCTGGCTCCTAGTCGGTACTTTGGAAGTGGCCAAGGAGAGACATAATAGCACATCCTTGCTCTGTTACCCCCATGTATAGAATTGGGGAAAGGGGGTAGGGGTAGGAAATCTGAATACTCTGAAGCCACAGCATTGGTCCCAGAGCTAAAGGAAGGGTTTATGCGTCAGCTTTGGTCCTGTGATTAGAGCACTGAAATTGGCGTCAAGATATTTAGTTGTGAGTTCCAGCTCTGTCTCTTAGTAGCTGGTGTTGTTGACAAGCCATGTAACAGCTGCTGAAGCTTTAACATCGTCATCTATAGGGAGGGATAATGGTAATAACCACCTTATAAGGTCACTGCGAAGCTGAAGTGAGATTGCAGAGCTGTGAAGGCACCTGGCCCAATTCATAGGAGGTACTCAATTATGAATTATTGAATCTAGATGTATAGAACACTTGAGAAAGCTCTGAGCTGGTCTCAGATTAGGGCATTCTTTGGACATGTGCCCTATGGCTTAGTGGTTTATAGCTTTAGAGTCAGTCATGTGTTTGAATCCCAGCTATGCCATAACTAGTTGTGTGTCTTTAGGCAAGTTACTTAACTTCTCTGAACCACAGGGTTTTTCTTTCTTTAAATAACTTCTCTAAAATGATGCCACCTATCTCAGAGAGCTGCTATGAGGATAAAATGTAGTATAGCCCAGTGTCTGACAAATACCAAAGTCTCAAGTGTTAATATTATTCTGTTTTTAGTTATGACTTAGGAGTAAGCAGTGATGATATAGGGTTTTTGAAGTCTTAATCAATGCAACAACTGATGTGTAGGGGGGTTGGAAGCCAGGATTTGGGGGTAAGGGTTAGGATTTTCATCTTTACAGATCAAATGGGAGTACTGAACTCAAGTAATAGGAAGTACTTCCTGGCTTGTGGTGGAATGTGGGAGCAGTGCTCAGGGTAGGCTGCGGCGAGCCCCTGGGGAAATCTTTGGGAATGAGATTGAGCCAGACAGTGTGAAAGCTCAGGGCTGACTGGGCCCTTGGAGTTCTTCAGTCAAACCCTGCCATTGCAAAAGAGGAAACAAGTCCCATGAGGATCGTACCATGGTTCCCCGACCTATAGCTAACTGGTGACTAGCCCTGGTCTCCAGAGTTGAGGAAATATGTTTTCTCCACAATGTGGAAGGTTGTGACAATAGGAGGGGGAAGTCTGGCAGGAGCCAGAGGACTAGAGGAGACCCCTGTGAGAGTTACAAGAGGGCTAATTGGAGGTGACCAGATGGTTTAGTGTCTCAGGCCTATTGGTCTATGTTTAGGGACTAACTGTCCTGAAAGACCTTGTCCCTACAGGGAGGAGAAAAGGATGGGACAAGGAGACAGGATATGGAGGGCATGGAATGGTTGGTGTTAGGGAGGTTTCCTTGGAGAGAAAGGTGGGTGGTGGGGTGGGGAGCAGGTTAAATCCCTCTGACCCAAGTTCAAGTCCACTGGATTTTGTTTGTTGTTGTTGCTTTCCGTTTTTCCATATTGCTTCTCAATTCTTTTCTAAGATGAGGACCTCCATTGCTCGTCTTTGTAAAGGGATTTTGCAGAAATGAATCACTCTGGCCACCTCTGCCATTCCCAGTTCCTGCCCAGGGTCAGTAACAAGGGTGTACCTTTCAAACTAGAGGTAGTTCAGAGCCTGAGGAAAACTCTAGCTTCTCTGGTCCAGACCGTCCAGTTACCAGAGGCAGTGCTGGGCAGCTTCTTAATGTGGTTGGGCAAGATCCCACAATGCCCCGCGTTAGTGGCCCCATCCATGCCTGGAGGACGGCTCCTGGTTGCAGGCTCTGGGCAGGGCCAGGCTCCCCTGGCTGGTGATAATGATAATGAAGCCACAGCAGCAGTGCTGGCCTTCCTTAGTGAGGACCCAGTGTGCTCCAGCCATCTTACTCCTATTACTTCATTTACTTTTCACCACAACCCAGTAAGGAAGATGCTGTTATTACCTTGGTATCACAGAAGAAGAAGCTGAGGCTCTCAGAGGTTAAGACCTTATGAACTGTGCTCAGGGTCACCTACCTGGGAAGGCAAAGCCAAGAGTCAAATCCTAGATTGTCTGACTTCGAAGACTCTCTTGAAGTGAAGGAGGGGTCAGAGCCAGGTTGGATAAGAAATTGGGGCAGTGGAGGATGGAAGCAGGTCCTCCTGGTGGAGGAGAATCAGGTGGCCTTTAGGATCTCCATAACTCCCACTCGGTCTAGAGAGAACCGTTGAGACTGGAGCTATTTCTAAACTAAGCTGTTGAGATTGGTCTTCTCTAGTGGAGGGAGGCTGGGGCATTGGATAAAAGAGCCACTGATGTGGGAAAATGAGCTCTGGTGAGGTAGGGACCAGACCACTGCTTGAACACTGGAGTCCTGGGTTTCAATCCCAGCTATGTCCCTAGCATGTGTGACCTCAGATAAGACATTTTTCCTTTGGACCTCAATTTTCTCATCTCTTCTGTGAAGCTAGATGATTTCCAGCTGGGAGCCTGTGGTTTTAGTTTTGGATGTTTAGATGGGGCCCTAAGAAAGAGAGGCAGGAACAGACTTAAGATGGGTTTGTGGGGAGGAGAGCGTCCTCAGGGACATAAACACACTCAGGAGCTGTCAAACAGTCCTCCCCTTAAAAGGGCAAATATGCAGCCCTCCCCTGGGTGATCAGGCTCCTTGAAGGAGGGTACTTCCTGTTTGGAGGGTTTATGTCTACTTCGTGCCTCCTCCTGAGGACACTACCCCTCACTCCTCCTACTCAGGGGAGACATTAAACATATTTAATGGCAGGTATGACGCACCAACCAATCAGAGAAGTCACAGCTGTAAACAGCTGGTGTAAGACTACTGGGGTGTGCCAGCTGTAGGCCCGCCCTGCCCCTACCCCTGATTCCTCCTGGCAAAGCCTGGCTCAGGAGCTGAAGGGCAAAGAAGGACGAGGAAGGAGTCTGGGGGAGCAAGAAGTTGAGCAGGCGAATGCAGGCAAGAGTTCACAGGTTTTCCCAGACATCAGTACTTCCCTGCCCAGAGCCCCACCACACCATGAACCCACCCTCTAGGAGTTTCTTTCCCATACTTTGTGCCCTGAACAAAGCAGTCTTGCCCACCAACTGTAGCTGCATTTTGGAGGCTGATGAAACAAAGGGGACCTGGTCTGTATTCTGCTCATTATCCCAACTTGGCAACAGGCAAGGGACTTCCGGGGTAGGCCACCCATCTGTTTGCCGAATTGGTGCTTTACTAAGCCTGAAGTTGGAGACCAGGGCTTTGTCTCACCCGCCCTTGGCCATTGGCTAACAAGTCCCATGGACAGCCTAAAGCCTCCCTTCCTCTCTTATTTTCCTCAGCCATCAGCCTATTCCAGGTCTTTGTCACCATGTACCAGGATTTCTGTGTTAGCTGGCCTGCTGCCTCCTCTACCTACCAACTCTAGACTGTCCCCTTGTTCTCTGTAAGGGTTCTCTCTAAAGGTCCTCAACCACTTGGAGTCAGGGATTTCCATCAATATTTCTTGACTGGTTGATGAGGACCCCTATCCTCCTTTTCCATGAACACAAGTTGTTTTCCAATTGACCAAGAAATATTTATTGAACACTCATTAAGCGCAAGGCATTTTATTAGCTATAGAAATGGGGGGTGTGGGGTGCTGTCAGGTAAGTAGGAGGCATGACCCCTGACTTCAAGGAGCCTTCACTATAGCTGTGGAGAGCCAATATGTAATACATAAAAGATAATCAGTGATACAGGGCTACCTTGGGTAGTGTGTTATTTGAGGCTCTCCTGGGTCTATTAAAAAGTCTGTCACAAAGCTTATAAAGAAAGATGAAATGGAGCTGGTAAAAGACTCTAGAATGACAAGTAAAATGCATCATGACTTGTATGAGAGGGCAGATCAGGTGACTGAGTTATTCGCTACATGATTAGGGCTTAGGAAACAAAGCGATGTTCTCCAGAAGTTACTCTGAGTTCACTAGGAACAAGTTATGCCACATTTATCTTATCTTTCTTTGATAAGGTTCTAGAGCTTGGTTCAAAGGAATGCCTTACATTTGGCTTATCTCGAGTTCCACAAGGCTTTAGGGAAAGTTTCCTATGGTGTCTTTATAAAAAAGAGGGCTGGATAATTGCATGAGTTGATGGATTTAGAGCTGGTTGAAGGACTGTCCCCTGAGAGTGTTGATAACTAGGTCTTTGGCTCCAGAGGAGGTAGCTGTGCCATCTATGTCTGTCATAGCCTGTATCAACATTTTAAGCAGTGATGTGAGTAAAGATCATGGAGACATTCTGATCATTCTGTCAATGACCCAAATCTGGAAGAAACAGCTAAGAATCTATACTGTAAAGTACCTCAGGCCTTCCTTCCCCATGGGATGTACACCACACCCCAGAAGGAATCAAGTGAGTGAGTGAGCCCTCCTGGAAGTGGGTCTGCCAAATGATAGGGAATAGGATTCCCATCTGACAGAGACGTAGAGATAAGATGAGTGCCAGCTCTGACATCCCGGAAGTCACATTCTGTGACTACAGCCCTCTACTCTTCTTTAGGGGCACAGAGGGGGAATCTGAAAGTGTTTGTGGCAGGAAGCACTGAGAGGGTGTGGTGAGGAGGAAATGCCTCCAGGTAGAAGGGGAAAACAGAGAGAAGCTGTGGGAGAAGGGAAGGAGCTTGGCGATTGGGTTGAGGGCTTCTGGAAGGTGGGAAAAGAAGTTATGGCGGCAGAGTGACCACTGTCCCCACTTACCTGGCTGCCATGCTGACGACCGCTCTGTGCTCTCTGTTCACCCACCCAGATCACGATGAGGACCTAAGGCACCTGCCTGTTGACCGTCCCCCTGGCCTGCAGTGACCATGGCCCCCCGCAAGAGGAGCCGCCATGGCCTGGGTTTCCTGTGCTGCTTTGGGGGCAACGACCTCCCTGAGATCAACCTCCGCGATAACCACCCTCTGCAGTACATGGAGTTCTCCAGTCCTATCCCGAACCCAGAGGAGCTTAATGTCCGCTTCGCTGAGCTGGTGGTGAGTGAAGGCGCAGGGAAGGGAGGGTGTGGACAGTGGGGAGGGGAATGGCTGGATCAGGCTGAGCAAGACCGAGGGCAGGGGCCCATGTGCTGGGATCTCCACCTCTTGAAGCTCTGCTTCGGGCTGTGGTGGGCCCCTCAGGACACCTCAGCTGTGGGAGAAACAGAGTCACTCACTTGGGTGGACACCGGGAAATGTGTCCCCAGAAGAATGGACCTACCTCAAATCTCCATTGGACTCTCGATCTCAGGGGGCAACAGTTAGGCTACCAGGAAAGGAGCAAGTCCAGGCTTTTGTGAAATAAGGCAGTGAGGAGCCTCAATGAACATCAGAACGCTTGCCACCTTTCTCTCTTCTGCTCTCTGGAATTTCCCTGGGATCCTTTGATCTCAGACACAGGAAGAAGAGACAGGGTGGAATTCTGCAGACAGACACTGATTGGCTAGAAATATGGAGGTAGAGATGCCTGTATCACACCTGGAGCCTGGCTTGGGTCTGGGATGACTGTATCTCATGGCTAGCCTAGGGCAGGCAGAAACTGTCATTCCCACTAGGATCAGCTCTTCCTGACTCTTGGTGGTACCCATCCAGATCAGAGCAGCACGACACCTTTGTGGAAACCCCTGTGTGTAAAACTTCATTCTCTGACCATAAAGAGACAGAACAGAAAGAAGCATGATTCCTCTCTTCGGAAGTCTGATGGCAAGACAAAGCCTGCACACCACGGAAAGTCCCAGAACAGGGATACAGGACCTATACCCAGGACTCAGACCCGAACCCTAGCATAGAGCAATAGCACAAGTTCAAGCTCTTGGTTACTCATTCTCATGGTTGGCCAGTAGAAAAACAAAGCAGCACGTTTTGGAATGGGTTTTCATACTAGAATTCAGTAATGGATGTATCTGATTAAGGCTATCTAGCCCTTCAAATAATAAGACCACTATAAGATGAGACCATGCAGGTTATGGGAAAAAGTTATCCACTTTCCTCATCACATCAGGTTTAGGAATACTCATTGTTGTTCTGATTTATACTTTTTCAGGATGGGGGAGGGGGTGGGAGAGAACAAACTGTTTACTAGTGTAGAAAATCTTTTGTAGCCTGATTGGTGTTAGTCAATACTACTAAGATCTTTTTTGTTTCTCAGAATACTGCTGACACCAAATGTGTGGGTTTCCTGATTCTCTGCACACATCAACTGGGGGTCCTATAATTTAACTCAATTCTGACACTAACTACCCAGAGTTAGCAGAGACCCCCACGGGATAAGGGCTCAGGCCCACAAGACTGACCCCCACTTTAGACACCAATCACAAATAGGTTACTCATACTTTTTTCTGATTTGGCTACAAATCGGGAGTTCCCACAACCCCTTCCTCAGGTTTGATAATTTGCTAGAAAGGCTCATAGACCTCAGAAAACATTTTACTTAGTATTGCTAGTTTGTTATAAATGATATTATAAGGGATATAAATGAACATCCAGATGAAAGGGTATATAGGATAAGGCCAAGAAGGGTAATAAGGATGGTAAGGCTGCTCTCCAGAGCACAGGAGCTACTGTCCCCATCAGTTTGGGGGGTACCACCCTGCCAGCATGAAAATGTGTTTACCAACCAGAGTTCTCTGAGCCTTGTTACTGAGGGGCTTTTATGGAGGTTTCATTACGTAGGTACGATCGAGTTTGAGCTCAATCTCCAACTCCTCTTTTTCTCTCTCTGGAGTTTGAGAAGTAAGGCCTGAAAGTTCTAATCAAGGCTTCTAATCAAGGCTTGATCTTTCTGGCGACCAATCCCCATCTTGGAGCTATCTAGGGGCCCCCAGGAGTCACTTTACTAGAAGAAAAGAGGCTCCTATCACCCAGGAAATTCCAAGGGATTTAGGAACTCTGTGCTAGGAAATAGGAACAAAGATCAAAAGGACTTCTTACATTATCACAAGCAAGTCCATTTTCTTGAACAGAGTGCAAGAGTTTTGAAAGAAGGACATGATGAGAGGTATTCCTTCCTTGGGTCCTTTTATTCAGCAAGTATTTACTGAGCATCTTTAGTGAGCAGGCCTCCTACCAAGGTGCTTTGGCAAAAACCGGTATGAGGCAGAGAAGTCTTGTCTGCAAGGAGACCAACATCAGGTATTAATCAAATAAATGAAAAATATTTCTTGAGAGTCTGCTGTGTGCTGGGCCCTATGGGGGTCAGGGATTGAATGACGAGCCACCGGGCACAGTCTCTGCCTCCAAAAGGTGAAGTGTAATAGGGAAAGTGAACTAGACCAGGAATGACAAGTGTGGTGACGTGTGGGAGTGTCTAGCAGGGAGCTGTATTCTAGAATGGGGACACAAAGGCCCCCTGAAGCGGTAACATTTCCACTGAGATCTGAAAGCAGAGTGATGATTAGATAAGCAAATGGGGGTACACGGGGTCCCCCACAAGAGCAGCCTCTGTGAGAATCTCAAATCAGAAAAGAGCTGGGTCCTTTTGGGAAACACCATGAAAATGAGAACACCGTATTTTGCCATGTATAATGTGTACCCACGTTTTTGGCCCAAACTTTCAGGGAAAAAATATCTTTCGTTTTAATTTCTCAGTACTACCCATGTGTAATCCTTATTTTTCCCTCACAAATTTGGGGGGAAAAAGTGCACATTATTCATGGCAAAATACGGTAACTGAGGATTTTGGATTCAATTCTAAGGGTGACAGAAAGCCACCGAAGCCTTTAAACAGGGGTTTGAGTTGACCTGGTCTGCTTTTCTAAAAGATCATTTAGGGTACTCTGTTGAAGAAGTGTTCTGGGTAGAACATTAGCATGCTTTTGGTGCAGTCCAGGCTAAGGAGAATGGTGAGTAGTAGTGATGGAGAGAAATGGACAGATTCAAGAGCTAGTTAGGAGAAAATATAATAGGACTTAATGGGATTTGTGAGTGAGTTGGAATCCAGGTTTGTAACTGAGTCAATGTTGAGCCTTATATAGGACAGGATATGCCAGTGGAGACTCAGGTTTATAGGTCTGAGATGATGAACTCAGTTTCCTCATCTGTAAGATGGGTTGTTGCAAGTTTAATGAGTAAATATGAAGCCTTTGTAATAGTCTCTGGCCCATAGTGACACTACATAAGTGTGTGAGGTACTTGAGGGACATCAAAACAGATAGGTACTGGAGTCAGTTGGATTCCAGAATCTGGAGCTCAGGAAACTGGCGAGCTGGAGGTACAAGTTTGAGAGAGTTTGGGATAATAACTGAGTCCTTGGCATGTCTGAGAAGCCTTCACCTCGGGAAGCATCAGGGGAGGAGAGAAAAGGAGCAAGGATGGCACCTTGAGGCACTTTCACATTCCATGGTAGGAGAGAAGAGGAGAAATCATGAAGGGATCCCAAAAGGAACCTAGAGCGAAGTAGGAGGGACTGCTCGAGAGTGTGGCTGTCAAAGAAACCAGGCAGAGCGATTCAGTAAGGAGTGAATGGTCCACAGAGACTTAGGCTATCTGAGCTGAGCCAAATCGCCAGGAAATGTCCACTGATTTAGTGACAGAGACCACTGGCTGGAAAAGACAAGTGCATAAAGGACTAGTACAACGCTGAATGTCACTGCTCTGGAATTCAGGAAGGAAGAGATGTTCTGACCTGGGAAGGTTCGTGGAAGACTTGCTGGACGAGTCTAACTTTGAGCTTGGGAATTAGACCAGGGTTCACGGGGTCTGTGGGCAGGGAGGGCAGTCTGGGTGGAACGAGCTGTACAAGCAAAGCAGAAGAGATGCAGAGTTTGTGCTGGGACATATAAGGGGAATATAACTTTACTTTTATTTCTGATTCTGACTGTGGAAAAAGATAGACTGCAGGAACCTCAAGCTAGGGCTCTGGGAATTTTGACTAAGGACATTCCTTGGATATGAATGAGACTGGTTCTAGGGAAGAACCTTTGTTTAGCATGAGACAGGCAGAAATCTTTCTTTCCAAAAGCAAGTAACTTATGGGAATTATTTCAAATCATCTTTGTATGCGCTGTCCAAGATGGCAGCCACTGGCCACATGGGCCACTGACCACTTGAAATGTGGCTCGTCTGAACTGAGATGAATTGGGCGGGTAAAATACACACCAAACTTTAGTAAACTATCTCACTGATGTTTTATGTTGATGTTTTATGTTGAAATGATCATATTTTAGGTATTTGGGTTAAATAAAATGTATTATGAAGATTAACTTCACCTATTTCTTAATTTTGTAATGTGACTGGAACATTTTTAAAGTACATGGGGCTCACGTTGTACTTCTATTGGACAGTTCTGATCTACGCGAAGGAAAGTCTTCAATGTTCTCCAGTGAATAGAAGTATAGGGAAAAGAGTCTAGATTTTGATATTTAAGACCTTTTTTACTTTCTTAGATATTCCTTTCACTATTATTTCTGAAAATAAAAAGGTTAGTAATATTATGCTTTGATGTCTTAATGTGAATTTTGCTTTCGATTGGAAAAAAAATTCACCATAATTGAGTTGAAAGGCACACTATGGTCCCCACGGCCCATTAACTTTTTTTTTTTTTTTTGGATGAGCCTGAGCTTTGCTCATAGAAGAATCTTCAAGAAGAGAGCTTTTTAGAGGCCATCCAGCACAGGCAAACCTATGTCATACCAAACTACCCATAGAATTTACCCTAAGTTTGATGATGTCAGAGATGTCCCAGTTCTACTCCTCGGGAAGTGTGAGCTAGTCTTGTGGGACCCCAAGCCTTGTGCATGCACAGCCCTGTCTCTGGGTCATATGTGTGGAGGGGGCTGCCTCTGGCAGGTACATCACCGTGGGAAGCAGATGAACCCCCTCCCTTGGCATGGTGTGCCCTTCCAGCCAGGAGAGCTGCTCAGCCCCTTGTCCTCCCAGCCCTCCCCAGCCTGTGCTGGGACCCATGCTGAGATTAAGGGAGCCAGAAAATTTCTGGGGGAGAGACCGGAAGGTCAGGGAGACTTTAAGAATAAGGACTGGATCCGTAGAATGACTTCTTTCTTTGTCCAGCCTTGACTTATGGTATTACAAGTTTAAGAGGGACAAGGGAGGGACGACAAGAAACCCCCCGAGAAAGAGGATTAAGGGCTAGCAAAGCATTGCAGGGGGTGGTCAGGGCCTAAAGGAGGAGGGTGGATTTGCAGAGACAAGGTGGGGTGAAGAGGAAGTGAGGCAAGCATGAACAGAGCAGCACGGGCTCCGGTTGAAGCAAGGAGAGGCGGCTGTATTTCTAGCAGAGAAAGAATTGCCCGATCATATCTTTGGTCCTCTTTGGGAGGAAGATAGTGGACTGAGGGATAGGTTTGGGGGAATTGTAATTTCCTGTAAGGCTGACTATTTAATGTCAACCATCTCTGGGTTTCAGACTTTTTTTCTTGTTTTCTTTGCAGGATGAGTTGGATCTCACTGACAAAAACCGGGACGCTGTGTTCGCACTGCCCCCTGAGAAAAAATGGCAGATCTATTGCAGCAAGAAGAAGGTACCACCTGTCTCCACAGCACACAGCAGCTCTTGCCTCTATGCTCGCGCATTCATGCAACAGATATTTATTACATACCAGCACTGTCCGAGGTGTTGGAGGAACAACAGTGAATAAATCAGGACCAAACAAACAAACAAGCAAACAAACACAAAATCCGTGCTCTCATGGAGCTTGTACTCAGAGAAATAGGATTCTGTTTTTCAAAAACCCTTTAAGCAGGTGCCTCCTGGGTTCCAGCAGTGGTGCTGGGTTAGGGAGATACAAAGATGACAAATCTAGACTCCCTTCTCAGGTCTATACCCATGGCTGGAGGGTGTGCGGACCTAGGCCTTACCTGGGGGCAGCTTTGTTGTCAGGACTCAGTTAGGGGGAGCAGAGTAGCCTTTTTCTGGATCTTTAGCACCGTCCTCTCCTAGGCTCAGCCTCACAGGCAGCATGCCTATCAGGCTCACACATGAGTCCTCATTCTGCCCACCTTTCCTCCCTCTCCTCACATTCATTAAAAGATCTCCTTAGAGGTCTAGATTCTCCCTAGAAAGGGGTGTGTGGCTACAGTCAGGGCTTAATTGAATTTTACCTGCCCCCCTCTGCTTTCCCAGCAGCTGTGCTTTCTTCTCTTTTCCTTCATCTCTGTGTCTCTTTCGCTCATCTCTTTCTCTCTGTCTCCCTTGCCCCCTATGTTAACCTGGCTGTTTCTTTCACTCTGTTTTTCTTTTCTTGACTCACCTTTCTCCGCTGCCCTCCGCTCTCCCATTTTTCAGACTTGCAGCTTGTCCCTTTGACTTCAGAGTGTAGGGGTGTGGGGGTCAGGACCTGGCTATTCCTGCACGGAGGCTCAGACTGTCTCCCTCCTGGGAGAAGATGGGCAGGTGTGGGGCGATTCTCAGCGGTTTCTTCTTCCTGCTCCCCGAGCCCAGTCGTGGCTCTCTTCTTACTTTTCTTGCTCAGGATTTTTGTCCCATCCGGAGCTCCATACCGAGCGAGACTGACCTTATAAAATCAGAAGATCAGAATCATACACCATTTTTGAGTTGGAAGGAACTAAGAAACAATCCAGTCTAGGAAAGCCTAGAGAGGCCCTGGCCTCACCCAAAGTTACCAGCCAGTTATGGCAAGGGGCTGCACCGGTGATGGAACCCAGGCCCTCTTGAGTCTGAGAACTTGTGACAAGATGCGTGGGCTTCAGAGGCTACAAGCCATTGTCAAGTATACTCAATGTGCATTCATTAAACACCTGCAGAATACCATGCTCTGTGTCCAGGAATCTCACTGTGAGAAAGGCAGGTTTGAAAAACAAAACAAAATAAAAAAACTCTAGTCATGGGAGGACGGGAAGAAGGATTGTGAAAATGAATTTCAGGAGTAATTAATCATATCTCATGATTCTCTACTTTCCAACTTGAGTTACTATGGCGTTCCCTTAAGTTGATTTCTTTTATAGCTAAAACAAAAAATATATTAAAATATAAGGGTGTCCTGCAGGGGACCCTGCTTGCTGCGCCATTTGTCATGCGAGGCGTCCGGCGGGGCGGCCTGCGGGGTCTCTGGTCCCGCTCCCCACATAAGAACGCAGGACACTGTGAGGCCAAAAAGGAACACCCACGGAGCCATAGATAGGGGAGTCAAACCAATATATTCTCGCTGGCGGCTGGGCTGGAGACACAGGAAGCAGGATCTACATAATCTGCCTAACAGCAATCCGTGCTTGCCAGCCACCCTCTTCTTGCTAGCCCCCATTTTCTTTTCCGCTAGCGTAGCCACGGCAGTTATATTAGTGGCCAATGGCTCACTGGTTACAGCTGACGGCCAACTAGCCACAGCTGCTGGCCATCTGATGACAGTTGATGGCCATTTACTACCCGAGCCAGCACCTTTCTATGTGAGGCCGAGAGCCTGGAAACTGTTTTTTGGGGATTTGTCCCCACAAAGGGCATCTCTGTCTATGTTCTCTCTACAAATTGTGTATAATTTCCCCACATACTTTCATAAAACCTGCTGTTTCTACAATGTACTTCCTCTGACTGTAACACCCTCCCCATCTGTCTTAGATTTAGTAATCTTTAATAACTCCTCCCCGTCCTCTCAGCCCCCGACCACCTCACCACCCTCATGAACCTTCTATGCTACATGCCCCCTTCAATGTTTCCATGGCCCACTATGGACAGTTTTACCATAGAGTGTCACCCTGACTGTGACACTGTGGAAGGCAGGGATTATGACTTTTTGCTCAGTACTTTCAGGACTCAGTACAGTGATTTTCATGTAGTAGGTGCTCATTAAATGCATATAGAATGGCTAAAGGATGAGCCAGCCAAGGCAGGAAAGTATGTGTTTGATGATGCATATCTTTTTCGTTTTGTGATCCCTTCTCCAAGGTAGAAGATAGAATTTGGGGGCCTCAGTCATGGAGCTTTAACACATGTAGTCACATGAAATCACAAAGACCAAATCAAGGTAGCTTTCCCATGGGTCTAAAATGTGGATTTTATGAAACCAAATCATGAAGCCCGAGTGGACGGAGCTGAGGGATTGAGGGCAAAGTCCAGGCCAGTTGGCAGACAAATGGCTTGTCAGGGAGGTTCGGGAGGAGGTACGTTTTCATAATGATTTGGAAGCAGGAGATGGGCAGAGAGCAGATGACGGGGAGTGGCCCAATGGGACAAGGACAGGGACAGGAAGGAGTAGGGTATGTGTAATATCCAGATACAGGTCCTTTGGCTGGAGGAAAAGGCTGGATTTTCAATCAACAGTAATGTCATCCAACTGCCATCATTCTTGTCCACACTTGGGAAGAAATTGAGGCTTTCTCTTGGGACCTGGACTCTGACCTGGGCGCCCTCATTTGCACAGACCGCCTCTAAGACTTACCAAAACCCAGGGCCTTGGGCATTTCTGTTTCCCTCTTTTTGTAAAGTTGCTATTTCTTGAGCACCTACTATGTGCTAGGCAGTGCACCAAATGCTTTATGTCAGTGCTTCTCAAACTCACTGGGAGAAGCACCAAGTTTTTAAATTTCTAAGCCATCACAGACCAATACTTTTGTAAAATACAAGAATATTATTAGAAAAATAAAATTAAGAAAAACATGTATAAAATATCAGCACAAATTTTTATGAGATTCAACAGACATAAAATTATATTTTATTAAGCAGAGTCAGGGTAAATATAATAGGGGGAAAGAAATTTAATTTTAATTGTACGCGGAGTGATCAGAAAATACAGTGGATGTTTAAGTAAAAAAATGTATTACAGTATAAAAAACACGTTGCCATTAATTCCCCTGAAAATACTCCCCCTCACTTTGAACACACTTATTCCATCATTCTTGCCACTTTCTAAAGCAGTTCTGGAAGTCCTCTTTCATGAGTGTCTTTAGTTGCGCTGTCATGGCTGCCTCGATGTCCTGAATCTATTCAAAATGTTTACTTTTCATGGTCTTTTTGACTTTGGGGAAGAGTCAGAATTCGCATGGTGCCAGATCTGGTGAATAAGGTGGATGAGGACACACCATAAAGTTTTTATTTGACAGAAATTGCTGTATACCAGAAGCAATGTGTGACATGGTGCCTTTCCGTTGTGATCACAAAATATGGTGAATGCTGCTGCCAAGTGCCACCCAATGGAAAGGCAGGGATCTTCAAAACGGGAAGCGGCGTGTCGAACCTTAGTCACAGTGTGTGACAAGTTTCAACTTGTTCAGTGCAGTCAGTCTGGTGTGACCTATGGTTGAGAGAAGGTGTGTTTTAAAGTGTGCCATCAATCATCCTCCAGCATGACAACGCTCCATGTCACACATCGCTTCTAGTACGGCAATTTCTGTCAAATAAAAACATTACAGTGTGTCTTCATCCACCTTATTCACTGGATCTGGCACCGTGTGACTTCTGGCTCTTCCCCAAAGTCAAAATGATTCAGGACAGGGAGGCAGCCTCGACAGCGCAACTAAAGACACTCACGAAAGAGGCCTTCCAGAACTGCTTCAGAAAGTGGCAAGGATGATGGCATACGTGTGTTTGAAGTGAGGGGCAGTATTTTGAGGGGGATTAATGGCAATGTGTCTTTTATTGTAATGATTTTTTAAAATTTAAACATTGACCATATTGTATGATCACACCTAGTATTGTTCATTGAAAGTGTGTATATCTCCTGGTTTCTACCCACGTCATTGGCTGGTCATGAGATTCAGTGTTCATTATCCATATTTTACCAAGGAAGGGATGGAAGCCTGGGGAGATTTCATAATTTCCTTGAAGTCACCCCGTCTAGGCGGAGCTGGGAAATGAATTTGTCCAAGGAATGAAGCTGACGATCTCAGGCCATGGACCTGTCTTGCCAGTTGATCCATATAGTTCTTCTTGTTCCAGGAGCAGGAGGATCCCAACAAGCTGGCGACCAGCTGGCCTGACTATTATATTGACCGAATCAACTCTATGGCTGCGGTGAGTGGCCACTACTGTCCAGCCCTGGCCCCACTTGAAAAGGCTATGGGGGAGAGAGAGCCTCTGTCATCTTTCCCTGCACCTCACACCCCACTCATTGGAGATCAAATCCTTAGATGTTATAATCCCTTCCCTGTGTGAGAGTCCCCCAACCATTTGTACTTCAGACAGACTTGGGAAATAGATTGGGCCAATCATTCTCCCCATTTTACAGATGAGGAAAGTAAAGTCTGGGGCCAGAACCTGAGTCTTCTGAGAGTCTGACACTGTCTTAGTAAACCATTCCCTGAAGCCTCACCCTTCTTGAAGCGAGGGTGGTCCCTCACACCTGGGCAGGGGGTGCAGGAGGCTGGGAGAGAGGCAGCCCAGTGTGACCTCCACCCTACTCAACCTACCTCAGATGCAGAGTCTGTACGCATTTGATGAGGAGGAGACTGAGATGAGGAACCAGGTTGTGGAAGACCTGAAGACAGCTCTCCGGACGCAGCCCATGAGGTGACTCACTCTTCACTTCCTTCCACATCCCTTCACCTAGTGGTCCCCCTTCACTTCCTGAAGCTTCATGCTTTGCTTGGTTCCATCCTCGTCCCCTTGGCCAACTCCAATTTTCAGCGTTCCCTAGAGTTTACTTTATTGCCCTTCCCAGCTCCCACACCCCCTTTCTCTGAGGAGCTGGGAGGCTGCCAGGGGATGGACATGTTACAAAAATGGACTAAACCTTAGGTCCTGAAGAGCTATCTAAAGAGAAATTGAGGGAAGATACTTGTTTTTCTTCGGAGAATAAAACAGAAGGGAAAGGGGCCATATGGACAACGTGTGCAAAAAGAAGCTCTGAGAATAAGGGGGCCTCGTGAGTGTGGGTGAAAAATAGTGCAACCACTAGGGGGAGATGTGGTGTCCATAGATGAGATTTCACCAGTGAGAGTGGGAGCAATGCAGGCAAGGAAAAAGGGGGTGGATGTCCGAAAGGCTGGAGAAGAAACTTTCCCCCCTCTCCAGGCCACATTATACAAGGGTCCAAAGAGGGGACAGTTGCCACAAGTTCTTCTTGTGTCTGGTTACTGGCTCATGCCAGCTTGTGAGAGCCAAATGTTAAATTTCTAGCAGTTTTGCAAGCTTGCTCTTAAACATAGCTGTGATTAAAATATAGCTTACTATAAATTTACGGTTAAATAAATCATTTCAAAAATAATGGTAATAAATACTTGAAACTTATCATTCCCAAATTAGCTAAGGAGTTCATTCCATTGAACTGCGATGTGTGCTCTTCGCTATTACATATGCTCTTGAGTTTGCACCTGTTGTATATGCATGGTGGAAATATTATAAATGGTGCATCTCTTCCCAACGTCATGTTCAATTACATCACACTGATGACTTCAGATCAGCTATGCTGGAGGATTTATACCATGGAAGTTGGCAAACACTACAATCAGGCCTTTTTTTTTTTTTTTTTTTGCTTTTTCCAAAGAGCCAGTTGTTTAACACTTACCGGCATGCTGGTCTGCAGTTGCGCCTGTGTGTGTGTGTGTGTGTGTGTGTGTGTGTGTGTGTTGTCTGGGCTGAGCTCTCTGTCCCAGGAGCCTGGAAACAGAGCCTCAAGGAGACTGGAGCACCCTAACGTTCCCACTTGTCATTCAGGTTGGGGTGGGGTTTGGTATGGAAAGGGGGGATACAGGAAGTATGAGGAAGTTAGGAAGTAGAGTCGTTGAGGAGAGGTTGCCAGGTCTGTCCCCCACTTCCATTTATTTTTATTTCCCTTGATAAAATTCCGATTACAAAGTTACACCTAGTCATGGTAGAAATTTTGTGGAATACAGAGAAGCATATGATAGAAAAATGTAAATAATACCTATTTTAATAAGTTAATTTGAGAGTATATTCTATTTTTCTAGGCATATTTGTATAAGAATATAGAAATACACACAAATACACTTGATCCCAAGTGTATTGATTATATGTAGTGGTTCCTTCAGCTTCATTTATGATATTCTTCAGATCATTAATCACCGTCCTTCTAAATCAAGGCTTCTAAGCCATTGTGTGTGTGTGCTCCACGGCTGACTTTGGCACCCAGATGAAACTTACTGACTGCTTTGAGAATGATGTTTTCAAATAATAAAGTAAAACAGATAAAAATAGGTAGGATTAAAAAATAAGCCAATTAAATTGAAATACAGTTACCAAATGGTAAAAATGTGTGAGATGGCCATAAACGTGTTTCTGTATTCCTTAAATAGCAAGAATAAGCAACCACCATAATTTTGAAGCGTTCATCAGTATAAATGATATTTTGAGATACCTGCAACCACTCTCATTTTACATGACAAATAGCTGTGAATTCTTTGGGTGACGAAGTCACAGATTCTGCTAACACCACTGTCATTTATTGTCTACATTCATCATTGAAAGAAATGCAAAATTTCAGTTAGAGGTTTCCAAAAGTAAAAGTGGAGGCACATGTCAGAGATACTGCAGGTTCGGTTCCAGACCCCTGCAACAAAATGAATATCACAATAAAGTCAGTCACATGATTGTTTTGGTTTCCCAGTGCATATACAAGTTATGTTTACACAATGCTGTCGTCTATTAAGTGGGCAATAGCATCATGTCTGACAAACAATGTATGCACCTTAATTAAAAAAATACTGTATTGCTAAACAATGCTAACGATCATCTGAGCCTTCAGCAAGTCCTCATCTTTTTGCTGGTGGAGGGTCTCCCCTTCAATATGTAAGAAATGCAGTATCTGTGAAGCACAGTGAAGCAAAGAACAATAAAACGGAGTATTTCTGTATAATTTTCTTTCCCCAGCCAAGTTCATGGACTCCTGAATGCTAGCTGTAGACCCTTTAGGGGAACGTAGCCTCCAGGTTAATCTTTGAACTAAATGATTTTTAATGTTCTCTTCTAACATGCAAGATGACTTAGTTGTTTTCTTAAGGCTCTCTTGAAGAGTTCCTTCCCCAGCCTTGGTCCCTTGACTCAGTGACTGAATTCCCCCTTCTCTCCACCTCAAGCTGGAAGTCCTCCTTGTTGTCTGACTGGAATCCTCTTAATTCCTATTCTCAGGGGAGATGAATCTTCAGGTTTAACAGCTGTAGTAATTATTGTAATAATTATCACGATCATCCCCTTCACATACACAAGCAGTGTAGCAATGAAACTGACAACCAATGACATGCAAATGAACAGCACTTAAAATGCAAATAAGATGCAAGTCCCCTGAGAGGATGATAGAATGTCAGTGCTTTAGATAAACTTTATGAAGGAACCAAGCCATTACTGTGGGTGGGGCACAGTGGTGCACTGGTAATGGGGTAACGATTTGCAGAATGTATGTGGAATACCATGCAAGGGCAGGATGCCCGTTTTGCTAATGGCTCTGGCCCGGGCAGGTTTGTAACGCGCTTCATCGAGCTGGATGGCTTGACCTGTCTGCTGAATTTCCTCCGGAGTATGGACCACGCCACCTGCGAGAGCCGCATCCACACCTCCCTCATTGGCTGCATCAAGGCTCTGATGAACAACTCCCAGGGGCGGGC
The DNA here is from genome assembly GCF_964194185.1 of Rhinolophus hipposideros. NCBI lineage: Eukaryota > Metazoa > Chordata > Mammalia > Chiroptera > Rhinolophidae > Rhinolophus > Rhinolophus hipposideros. The sequence goes on along the minus strand of NC_138049.1, from coordinate 99,242,126 downwards.
TCACGTGCTGGCGCAGCCCGAGGCCATCAGCACCATCGCTCAGAGCCTGCGCACTGAGAACAGCAAGACCAAGGTGGCCGTGCTGGAGATCCTGGGCGCCGTGTGTCTGGTGCCTGGAGGCCACAAGAAGGTGCTGCAGGCCATGCTGCACTATCAGGTGTACGCAGCTGAGCGGACGCGCTTTCAGGTGAGCCGCCCACCCGCAGAGGGTGTAATTGAAAAACAGGAGGGGTCTTAAGACGTAAGAGTTTGGCTGGGAAAATGGACTCCTTGCTAGAACATGGGTTCCTTGAGGCTGGAATATTGGTTTCCTTCCATTTTGTGGCTCCATGTCTCTGAACCCAGCACTTGGCGCATGATAGGGGCTCAGTCAAGAATTGTTGAGTTGAGTGCAATTGCAGGCATCAAGATTTTAGGCCCTAGACCCTGGCCAGGGCCTACAATGGGGACATTGGCAACTCTCCTGTGAGCTCGGCCATGCTATTCTCCTTTCTTCTCCCCGGCCTGCAGAAAAGTAATGAGATAGTAAGTATGAGATAGTAAGTATACAATGTCTTGGTACAGAGTAGGTCTCCATAGATGTGAAGTGTCATTACAAACTCCATGATTTATCCACCACTATAGGGTATTCATTTATTCTGTCATCAAACATTTTTAAGTACCTACTCTGTGCAAAAAGTGGCTCCTGACCCTTTGCAGAAGATACACAAGAGATAAAAGGCAGTGGCCATGCTGTCAAGAAGCAGAGCAGCAAATATGTACAAGCTATAAAGACCTATAAAGTGCTGAAGCAGGGTTTCAGTGCTGCCCCACAAAATAAACCAAGCCCTGAAGGCTGAGTGGAGAGGAAGTAAGGCAGGCAGAGACTGAGGTGTTGGGAGGCGAAGGGTGCTTTTTGGCAAAAGTGAGCTTTAGGGAAGATCCCAGATAAGTTGGAAAGATTGGGTAGGGAGAACGGATGGGGCATTCTGGGTAGTTGGAATGGCAGGAGCAAAGGTGCAGAGGCTGGACCTGTAGGATCCTGAGCCCCCCTCTCCTTTTCTGCCCTGCCTTTTCCTCCAGACACTGCTGAATGAGCTGGACCGAAGTTTGGGCCGGTACCGGGATGAAGTGAATCTGAAAACAGCCATCATGTCCTTTATCAACGCTGTCCTCAATGCTGGAGCTGGAGAGGTAAGGCACCTTCACCTTGCCCTTGCTGTGTGCTGACTTTCTGGACCTGGGGTAGAGTGTGTGAGCGCTTCCCGGGGAAGTAGCAGAGGGGAGTTAGGAGAGGTGAATAGTGTCCCTAAGGCATCTGGTTGGTATGGCTGCCACTAACCATCATTGTCTTCAATTATCTTGCCTCCCTCGCTTGGGATCAAGAAAGAATAGCTTGTCAGTAACCTCACTGTCATGGGGGTTCCTGGGGACTTTTCTGCCTAGGTAGTATCATGCATTATTTGTGTCACGGACAAACCAGTGTTGGCTGGCTGGATGATGGCCTAGGGTGGTGAAGGATCATTTGTGGGAGGAAGGCAAGTGTAGGTTCTTCTTGTAGGCTCTTCTTTCTAAGAGCTTTCTAAAGACCTGCTTCTGGCCTGGTGTCTGGGTTGGCTAGTCATGCTTTTCTAGCACCTTCTGTCAGGAGGTGTGGTTTAAACATTTTTTTTTTCCTGTGGGGTCAGAATGAGGTTCTCAGACCATAAAAATAGTGACAATTAAAGAAGAGCTTGAAGAACAGGTGAACTCCCCAAATTCTAAGGTAATCAAATGTCCCAGTCAGGGTCAGCTGATTGAAGGATAAAAGGGGGGCATTTTAACAATCTGTACTTTTCCCTCTTTTCTACCAGCATGCTTTTTTTGCATCCAATCCTGGTGACCTGAGTTAGGACAGGTGAATAATGTCCCTAAGATGCTGACATCACTTTTGTCAGTACTAGCTGTTTATGGTTGACACCTGTTCTGATTAGTTGGTAACCATAACTCATCAGGTAATTTTTGTCAATACCATTCCTGTAGGTAAGTAATATCATGCCCATTTGACAGATGAGGAAACTAAGGGCTTTCCCAAAGTCACAAAAATAGGATAAGTGGCAGAGCAGGTATTTGAACCAAGATCCGTCTGAATTCAAAGCATGTGCTCCATATCACTGCAACACTGTTCTTTGATGCCAAAAGCTAAGCGAAATCTGTTAAGAGACCTAAAGGAGATGACGCAGGAGACCTAAAGGGAGTAAATTAACGACATCAAAAGGTGTCTCCTTCTGCCCTTTCTTGAAATTCTGGGACTTGAAACAGTTCCAGATGAGTTTACTGCAGGAGATGTGGTGGGACGATGAGTAGCGTGGCAGTGAGGGTCCACTGGGGAACTCTTGTGGAAATTGAGGCCAGCCAATGAGTCTGGTCCTCCCTTGCTGATCCCCAGGATAATCTGGACTTCCGCCTACATCTACGGTATGAGTTCCTGATGCTGGGGATACAACCTGTGATTGACAAACTCCGGCAGCACGAGAATGCCATCCTGGACAAGTAAGGCCCACGCTACTCATCTCCATGGCAGACCCATGGAGACAGTGCCTCAGTGGGGGATGGTCAGGGCCTTCGTGGAGGCTGCCCTTTCCACTGGAGACCACCTGCCTTAGCCAGCATTGATTCAGAATCAGCTCTGGGGTGGGGGTGGGGAGTGCATAAGTCCCCCAACCCCTTGTCCCACATCTTACCTATGTCCCTGCCTGCCCTCTTTGTTGACCTGCCATGTCATCGCTGATGTTATAGACAGATGGACCCTGTAGTTCTCAGCCGTGGCAGTAGTGCCCCCTGGAGGGCATCTGGAAACACATGGGAGTGTTTGGTTTTCACACTGGCTGGAGGGAGCACTATTAGCAGTGGTTGTTAGGGGCCAGATGCTCAATGTGCACCCCTGCTCAACAAAGAAATGCCCACTTGCCGTAAAGGTCCTTGTTGCTCAAAAGGCACGATTACATTCCCGTGAGTTATCAGTGAGTCCCCTCTGGTTCTGTCCCATTGGTACAGGCCACTTTATTATACTGGGTCTTAGCGGACAGAGGATGAATCCTTTTGAGGTAGAATGGGGGCATGAATGGGGTAGAAAATGAGAGACTGACTTTGAGGGATGACATGGGGACAGTATGAGAACACTGGGGAAGGTGTATGTAGGCGAGTAGTCCTTGACTGGGAGTGATTTTACCCCCCGGGGACATTTGGCAATGCCTAGGGACCTTTTTGGTTGTCACAACTCAAGGGTGGGCGGTGCTGCTGATAGTGGGTGGAGGTCAGAGAGGCTGCTGAACCTCTTGCAGCTCCCGGATTAGCCTCTCGTAACCAAGGATAATCCAACCCCAAGGTCAGGAGAGCCCAGTATTGACAAAGCCTGATCTAAGGTGATGGGCCCTGGGTTGGCATCCCTGAGGGAGGGGCGTGGGATAAAGGAGGGGAGTGTGGGCCTACAGATAGCTGTTTTTTTTCTGGTTTAGCATCGGTCCCACCTGAACGAAGCTTTCCGTTTTAGCTGGTGAGGCACTCAAAGGGGCTTACCCCTCAACCGGAGATGTCCTGGTGGTAATGTCTGCGCTCTCTGTGCTCCCATCCTGTCTAGGCATTTAGACTTCTTTGAGATGGTCCGGAATGAGGATGACCTGGAGCTAGCCAGGAGGTTTGACATGGTGAGGAGCCTGCCGGGGTGAGGTGACTGCGGTGGGGTCCCAGGTGGCCCCACAGCCACTTCTTCAGATCCTGTGCTGTGGTAGGCCCAGGGCTGGTTGGGTTCCCTGCTGAGGATCTCCATAGCCAGGTCCTGCTTCCGGAGCCCTGGCAATAGGTTGGCTCTGGTTGGCCTCAGCTGGCGGGCCTTAACTGGTCGGGCATCTACGCCCTAGGGGACCACAGCCCCCAAAGGGAAAAAAGCCAGTTCTTACACACGATGCCTCTCCTGTACTATTTTCCCCCTGCCTTCCAGCAATTTCCTGAGTCCCTCTCACCATCACTAACCAGATGATGCTTAGCAAACAAAATCATAATTTCATTTGAGCCTTAGAAACCCTGAACATACACAATTCCGCTGCTTAAATATGGTACCATAAAAATCCTGTCTAACTAGAAGCCTGCTGTTGGGTGGGTGCTTCAGCTGCTAACCATCAGCCCATGATGTTCTCAAAAGCCCTGGATTTATAGATACAGAAACCGGGGCCAGAGAGGACAAGCAGCTTGCCTCGTGTCACACAACTAGAGAGTAGGTCCAGGATTTGAACCCAGATTTTAGACGTAGGCTCCCGTATGCTTCTTGAATCACCTATGCCCCTGCTCACTTCCTTTACTCTGAATTAGTCGTTCTCAACCAAGGGCAATTTTGCACCCCCCTCCAGGGACACTGGTAATGTCTTGAGGCATTTTTAAGTTGTCACAACTGGTGTAAAGAGGGTATCACTGGCATCTGATAGATAGAGGCCAGGGTTGCTTCCAAACACCCTACAATGAACACGGCAGCCCCTACAACAAAAATCACCCAACCCAAGGTGCCAGGAATGCCGAGACTGAGAAACCCTGGTTTATAAAACTAGCACACCTCCCTTCTGTTTTTGAAGCCTGGGCCAGCCCCAGGGGAAAGTGCACTGTCCTGGGAGAGGGGGTTCAGTGGATGAGGCAGGGCCTTCTCTCCCCTGTTCCCGCCCTCCGCTGCCTTCGCCCTCCCCAGTCACGGCCCTCTCCACTCGCCCAGGTCCACATCGACACCAAGAGTGCTTCGCAGATGTTTGAGCTAATCCACAAGAAGCTGAAGCACACGGAGGCCTACCCCTGCCTGTTGTCTTTCCTGCACCACTGCCTACAAATGCCCTGTGAGTAGCCTGCACTTGCCACTTCCCTCAGCCGGTCCGAGCCCTGGCCGGGGCAGGTTGAGACAAGGCATCAGGACCTCCTAGGGTGGTGAGTCTCACCCTGTCTCCCTCTGCACATGCGCCGAAGAGGCCGCGCCAGGACTCAGGCCCCTGATAGGCCATGCCACCTGGAGCCCCTGGTCCTCCCTCCCTCCTTGACGTCAAGGCTTCCACTGTCATGGTGGGGAGTTGCTGGGGACGTGGCCTGAACAATGCCAACATCCCATGCCAACAAGTGATATCTTGATCCCTGTGAAATCAAAAAGCACTGGCTGTCAGCTCCTCACAGCGGGGGGATCAGCCCTCTTGGGGAGTTTCAAAAAAAAGTTTTATGTTTGGGGAAGTAGCACAGATGTGGAATGAGCAGGGATTTTTTTTTCTTTAAGTCAGTTCCTCCATGTAGTCCTTGCTGGCTCCCACCCTAACACCTTCATCCCTGCCTCCCTTTACAAATACCACATGTCAGCATCTAAAGGGAACAGATGCCGGGCTCTTAAGATCCAGGTGTGCACAGTAACTGCATAAATTGCACATAATTACTAATAGCCCAGCATGCAATTCGCAATGAGCTTTAACCATTTGGTATTAAAGTTCTTCATAAATAGAATATTTAGAAAATTAGCGTGGGCCACCATCATGGTCAACCTATACAGACTCTCTTTCGTGGTGGTGATATGGTGACAACTACAATTTGTTGTGTGGCAGCTCTGGGCCAGGTATAATGTGAGGTCCTTCAGCAGTGTCTCCAAACCTCAGAATGACTTAGAAAGCGTGCATTATTATCTCCAGTTTATGGTGGGCAAACTTGAGGCTGAACGAGTCCTTACATAGGAAAGAATTTTTGTTTCTTTAGGGTCAGGCTTTAGATGAAACACGTTCTACGTCTGTAAACCAGTGACCTGGCTTTACCCTGTTTTGCTCGGTAAAAGGTAAATGGAAAATAATGCCAATCTGCAATGCCTGTGTCAGTGGGGTGGTGGAAAGAAAATAGACACAGTGGCCTGGACGAGGAAGCTCTGAATTCTTCAAAAGTCCATCCAGAAGGTCTTCATGGAAGACATGGGAAGTCCCTGGGAAACCTGACTTCTGTTCCTGTGTTCGGTGTTCCACCAGCAATATATATGGGTCTCTCTATTTTGCTTCAGAATGGGGCTTTGCAGACATGACCTTTCTCACCTTGTAGACATTGATGGTTTGACTTCAAGGTCAGGATCATGCTGGTTGATGTCCCTTGGTCGTCAGTAGAAATGAAATATTGGAGGTCAAGATCCAATGAAGAAAAGCTTATCGCTGTTACGGGAAAAGAAAGTTCATGTCCAGCCAGACTGTGATTAGAAGGGATGAGAGTAGGGCCCTGTGAGATCAGGCACAACACACAGTGCCTTTGCTTTCTAGTTCAAGGTCACCTTCACCAAAAAATCGTCTTGGATTTCATTACCACTTCTCCAGTTCAGTCTGACTCCCTCTCGGTGCATACCTGTAATTAGTTTCCATTCATCTTTCTCTGTAGAACTGTAACAGATAATCCTAAAACGCTTTTTTTTTTTTTTTTTAAATTTCCCTGGAGACTTTATTACTTAGCATGTAATATTTTGGAACAGATTTACTTTCTTAAAGGTGATGTTTTTAGATAATGTAAAAATCAATTTACATTCTCAACACATAGGACACTCAGGTACCAACAGGGAAGAAAGGCAGCCAGGAAACATTTCAGAGTAAAGAAATATGTTGAGAGGGTTGACACATTCATAAAGGGTCAATTACAGATAATCAAGAAATGACTGGATTTGTGATTCTCCATCATCAGCAGTTGCCTCCCCCCATTAGACTGGGAACTTGCCAAGGGAGGGGACGAGCACGTTTCACCAGCCTGGGCAAGACTCCAGGGGGCTCCAGGGCTCAGTAATGAGATGTGTTTGTTGTCCTTCAGACAAGCGGAACGGTGGCTACTTCCAGCAGTGGCAGCTTCTGGACCGCATCCTCCAGCAGATTGTCCTCCAGGACGAGAGAGGCGTGGACCCCGACCTCGCTCCCTTGGAGAACTTCAACGTCAAGAACATCGTCAACATGTGAGCAGTGGCCTGCCCTCACCTGTCTTCTCCTCCTTCTCCATCTCTCTCCTACCTGGGGTCTCACCAGTGAAACCTCAGCTCCCTCTCTCAAACCAGACACCTCCCAAGGGTCGTTGCCCCAAAGAACTCTCTGAGATCATGGGAATGTTCCATAGCTGCACTGTCCACATGTGGCCGCTGAGCCCTTCCCATGTGGCTAGTGTGACTGAGGAACTGAATTTTACCTTTTATTCCCTTTTAATTAAATTCAAGTACGGCTGGCGACTGCCACATTGGGCGGCACAGATGAGGGAGTCACTCAGCTCTCAGTGACCCACTGCCTATAGTGGATAGAGGAAGAATTTAAACACATTATCACAGAGGAGGAGTCAGCCGACTATGCATGGCCTGTGGGCTGACTCCAGTCCTCCGGCTTGTTTGTGTCTGGTCCATGAGCTAAGAACAGTTTTTACATGTTAAAAGAGTTGTTAAAAACAAACACAAGACTATGCAACAAAAACTGTACATATGCAATGTGACAATTAAGTTCGTGAACTCCTCCTGGAAAAAAGTGCTACACACCTCATTGCTGAATATCACCACGGTCACCTTCGAAGGACTCCCCTTGGGAAGCTGTGCACTGGCCCTTTAGAGAACATTTGTGGACCGCTGCTATGGCGCATGGCCACTTAACTGTGAGGCTGTGGGACAAGGAGGTCAGAGCCTGAGGTTTTTGGACTTGTCGTCTTGTACTTGACCCTGGGTATAGAGAAACTCAGAGACCCAAGTTCCAAGTCACGTCAATTAATATTCAGACCTTGTGTTAACACACTGATTTTTAATGTTAAACTTTTACTTATCTTTCAGTATAAGTCTGAGCCAATTGCCCTGAAGGAGATACATGGGCGCTCAGTGATCCAGTGTATTGTGTTCCAGAGACTAGCAGAAAATGATGTTTGAACTATCCAGCTACTCTTTTCATTTGCACCAATAGTTGGGATTGATGTACTTAAAGCGCTAATTGATATGTTGCACAAGTACAAGTAGTAAATATCCAATTGCAGCTCTATTTTTATTTTCTAGTACTTCTTTACTCTATTTAATAGGAAAGCTTTTCCTCTGCTAGAGGGTGAAAACTCCTCAGGTGAAGTGAAGTTTTTGCTGCTTTTGGGGCAATGGAATTCCTTAAGCTGCCAACATAGTCTCAAATCTGCAACGGAAAAGACTAGTTCCAGATGTGAAACAACATTCTAGATTTGATTTAGCCTTAAATCTCTCTCCTTTCTGGACTAGGGCTGGGAAGCTGCAGCAGAAGGCGGCATGCACACATGTGATGGTTGACTTCTTTCTCTGTTCTGTTTTTCTTCTAACCCCATTAACTCCCCGTTTCCAGTAGCTAGCCAGTTTCTGACTCCCACCAGGGGCAGCATGGGGGCAGAACGGAGAAAGGGAGAAGGTCTTACTTGATCAGGTAACTTAGTAAACAGGCCTTCTTCTCTCTGGGCTTGGCACATGGGTAAAGACATGAAATGTATTTCTGGGGTGTTCAGAAGTTCCTTGCTGGGTACCTCTCACTACGAAACCCTGGTCACCAGCCATGCAAGGTGGGTTTTATTTTTTTTTCCCTCCAGGGATGGCTGGTATCATCCCTTCCGTCAGCTCCTGATTCATTGGCAATACAATACACACCGATTTACACTGATGAAGAATCCATTTTTCTCCCATGTGGACTTCTTGGACAGGATGTAAAATAGCTTTGGCCAATTCCTCAGCGATGCTTACATCTGGCCCAGGAGGAACCCTCATTCTGTCTCATATTTACGAACTCTAGGAGCATAGACAGGTCCTGGCTCAGCAGTGCCTCCTGCTTAATGCTTCTTCACTTTCTGGACCTGCGTGGGCCCACGTCAGACCCCAGTCCACCACGCCTCCTGCCCCATGTCAAGGAACATGGGTCCAAACTCTCTGAGTGGCCCAAAGAAGCCACTTCACTGGATGATGAAGGAGTAATTACCTCCAGGGAGGACGGCAATGGTTCTCGCCCACGAAATCTCTGCATAAATGAGTTCCCCCGCCATGCTCTGCCCCGTCTTTATGTCCTGGTCTTGTTGAGGAAGCCGAGTCGTGGCTCTGCTACATTTTTAGATTAAAAAACAACACCACCTGATTATTGGGATCTCATCTTGGGATTTCACCTCTCTTATTATACCTTGGTGTCTAGGTAAAGGCTTACTTTTAACCCCCTGTTACAAGAATTTGCCATGAATGAGGAATTCTTGTGATTTAGACCCGTCCCCTCTTCACCCTCAACACACTCATTCTGTGTTGTTGAAGTGGACGATTTCTCTAACGCACCAGTCTTTGGAAGCCTGGGCCATGGTAGGGCCAATATTTTGATCTCTGTCCATGCAAAAACCTATTTTTATAAAGGGTACAAATCACTATACAGCTAAGGGAAGCCTGAGACTTAGTCCTTATTCTACCATTAGTTAGCTGTTGTCTCCATCTCTGGTCTCAGGAGCCTCAACTTTTCACAGAGGGGTTAGATTATAAGTTACCTAAGGGCTGTCACAGCCCTCAGAGAGACACATAAAAGAGAACTGGGCAGGGGTGGGGACCTGGAGAAATATCTGGAGAGTCAAAACCCTGTCCTCCTTGCTCTGGCTGGACAGATCGGAGATCAGGTACCAATGTGGGGAATGGGAAGAGGACGTGTCTTCTGGGAGGCTCCGAGCCAGTGTTCAACAGACCCTTCCCTCTACTCCCCACCAGGCTCATCAATGAGAACGAAGTGAAACAGTGGCGGGACCAGGCAGAGAAGTTCCGGAAAGGTGAGGATCTCAGCCTAAACCTGCTGCACACTCCGCACACCTCATGCCTGTCCAGGACTCACCTCCTCCTTTGGAGGCGGACACACAAATTCCCATTCTTTCTCTCCATTTCCTCTTCTGCTTCACCCCCATCCCAGAACACACGGAGCTGGTGAGCAGGCTGGAGAGGAAGGAGCGAGAATGTGAGACGAAGACGTTGGAGAAGGAAGAGATGATGCGGACGCTGAACAAGATGAGGGACAAGCTGGCTCGAGAGTCCCAGGAGCTGCGCCAGGCTCGGGGACAAGTGGCTGAGCTGGTGTCCCAACTCAGTGAAATCTCAGTACGTGGGCACCCTCGCCTCCTTTTACATAATTGAGCCAAGACCTTTGGGATATCCTGGGAAGAAGAGGTGTCGGGAGGGGCTACGGACCTCAGGATGAGGGAGAAGAGAGGGCTCCTCAGCCCAGCATAGAAGGGACCCCTGAGGCTCCAAGGGTGGCACCTTTGTGTTACTTAGAAAAAAATGATACTTCTTCCTCTGGGGGATGCTGTGCCAGGAAGCACACCTTGGAAGCAGAGTGCAGGTGGGATTTTGGCTCCCCGTGCCCTCAGCTGGATGCCCTTGTGCAGGTAGCAGCCTACACAACTACGTAGCAATCCTGCCGTTGCATTGTGATGACTACAACTTTGTCCAGTCGAATGTGTGGGATACAAAGAGAGAAAATGGGGGCTTAATGTCTGTGGGAGGTAAGAGCAGGATTGGGGCGCCTAGTGTAGATGGAGAATAAGAGTAAGGAAAGGAAAAATGGGGGTGGGGGGACCTGAAAGGTATCATTGCTGATGGCTTTGTTGTTCTGATTTTTCTGTCTCCCCACAGACAGGACCTATATCTTCCCCACCTCCCCCTGGGGGCCCACTTACCTTGTCTTCCTCGATGACAACCAATGACCTGCCTCCACCCCCACCCCCTCTACCATTCGCCTGCTGCCCCCCACCGCCACCACCACCCCTTCCACCCGGTGGGCCCCCCACTCCCCCTGGCGCCCCACCCTGCTTCAGCATGGGCCTGCCCCTCCCTCCAGACCCCTTCCCCAGTAGTGACATCCCGCTCAGGAAGAAGTGCGTCCCCCAACCTTCCCACCCACTGAAGTCCTTCAACTGGGTCAAGCTGAATGAGGTGAGTGAGAGGGAAGAGGTCAGTGCATCCATGCTCCTACAGCCAGTGGCGGTCAGCCCAATGGGCTGGCTGCTCGTCGTTTGCAGGTCTCTACCCTGGGTTCTTTCTTTGGTGGGGGTAAGTGTAGACACTGTGGATGCAGATGACAGGGTTCCTGACACCAGGCAGCTCGCTGTGCACTGGGAAGACCATCTCACTGGGAGCAGATGGCTTGGCCTGTGGTAATGCTTACATTGCCCAAGCCACCGACAAATGGGGTTTGTACGCGCTTAGGGTTAATGAGTAATATAGATGACGGAGCCTGGGCTAAGCAGGGGTATTTTCTGGACAAGACAAGGGCTGGGCTGGGATTTTAAGGATAGGTTCAGTCTGAGGAAAAGAGTAGACGATCTAGGCAAAGATCTTGAGATTGCCAAGATCAGGGCAGTGTGTACAGAGGACTGAAATGATGAGGCCGTCACAGGGTACGGTATGACAACACGCTTATAACGAAGAGTTTGATGTCAAGATAGAGCCATTTTGGTATCTTCCCAGGGAAAAGGTGAACACACTTGCTACTTTTATAGATTGCTCAGCAGCGAGAGGTCCTCAAGAATATTATCGACTAATAATCACCAATCCCAGGCCCGTGTGTGTAGTTGATTCCTCTGTTGGACTCTCATAAGCAGAAAGCAGAAAGGCCCCAGGTCATATATTAGACACCTAGTAACTGAAGGCCAGTTCCAGCCTGGGTCGAGCCCTGCCTCTCGTTCTGTACTATGTCCTGTTAAGAGGCCCAGTGGCTTTGCCCCTGACATAAACACATATGAGGTAACTGAGTTCAACTGGTCTGACCCACACTCACACTTCAGCAATAGCCATGCAGGCCTCAGCTTGGAGCTGGGACTAACGGATGCCCCCTGAGCTTGTTGTAGGGGCCTGTTGGACCAACTCTTGGGGCATTCATAGCAGTGCCATTCTGGGTGAGCTTAAATGAGCTCATATGGAGACTCAAGTAAGAAGAGATGTGAGATTGCTAAGTAGGTCAATTATTGGTTAGATGCCTTCTCCTAATGGTTGACCAGCCAGCCAGTCAGTCAATCTGAGGTCTACTTTGTATAAAGCTCTTCGCTGAGGGGCTGTGATGGATACTATTAAAAGGTGAGACCTATTGTTGCCCCTTACGAGCAAATTAGGAAGTGCATTCAAAGAAACACCTAGAGATCCTGGGGAAGGGATTGAAGGAGACGTTCTAACCTCTAACCAAACCAGGTTTGGCTCTAACTAACTGTGTGACCTGTGAAATCACTCATTTTATCTATACCTCATTTTGTTTATCTGTGAGATGATCTTGAAGATTCCTTCGACTTCCGGTTTTAGAATCTAGGTGGAAAGACGAAGCATGAATGCAGCCCATTCTTAGTCTCCTTGGCCTCTGATAATATCTCCAATCTGAGTTATTAAAATTTTAGAGCACCTGTTAGCAGCAGTTTGAAGCAATGCTGTGAAAGTTTGCGACAGCTGCATTGCAGTTGTGCCCTGTGGGTGCTTCTCCATGCTCACCAGGTAAACCAGAAAGGCCAACTGTGTGCGAGCAGGCAAGCAGCTCTGCAGAACCAAAGGCCATGGCTGTGTGGAAACGCTCATTGTTCATGATCAGTAATAATACATTTTTTAATTATGGTTAAAAAAAAGGTATATATTTTTTCTCCTGTACTTACAATTTATTAGTTTGAAAATGTAATGAAAAGATGACTAGGCACCTCAACAATCAAGGAAGACAGATAAGGCAACTAATATTTTCGTAACAGTTTCACCATATGGAGCTTCGTGCTTAGGATTTTCTCTCGGGTCCAGTAATAGTAAAATCTACATGAATTCCTTAGAGACCCAGAGCCGGCCAGAGTTTCATTCTTGGACTAGTGACTGACCCATAGAAAATCTTCATAATAATAACAATAACAACAACAACAACAACAATAATAATAATAATAATAGAACAGATTATTGTTAGTGGAACTACCTTGTGTGCTTTAATTGTGTTATGTAACTTAATCCTCTCTTTAGCTCAGTAATGAAGCACCATTGAGACTCAGTTGCCTTTTATGTGACATGAGAAGTGAATAGTGTCCCTCCGTTTCCCAACAGCCCCACGTAGTGATGAGGCTGGCAGAACAAGCCTGTTTGGTCTGTCTGACCCCAAATGCTCTGTGAGGGAAACAGAATGAGACATGTTTTTGAGAAAGATTACCCTGGCACACCCACGATGTCTCTAAGGGGGCAGAAACTCCAGGAATCTAGACTGGAAGTGATGAGATCTTTGGCCAGAGGGGTATAAAAATTAATTTTGACCATAATTATACCTGGTAGGCACATCAAGGTGACCTAGTGACATTTAAGATGTGGGGTATCCTAGGCGTAGATGTACCTGTGTCTGGCTACCTCCACGAAGAGGCCCCTAGTGAATATGGGGAAAAAGAGCAGGAAGAGTGAGGGAGAGACTGGGCCCAGTGTGTTGTCTCTTTCTAGTGGTGAACACCCTGCTCTCTCATTCCAGCCCCCTTTTTTTCTCATTCTGACCTCACCAGGAATAAAGAGCAGTGGGACGCTTTACCTCTCTGGACCTTTCCACGGCGCTCACCTCCACTCCAGGCATAGATTTAGATGGGGACTGAATTAGAAGCTTCCCCTCCTGCCTTCCTCAATTCAGTTCACCCCATCTTCTCTCTGCCACCTACATACCCCATTCCAGAAGCCTGGCTCCTCTGCTTGGCCCCCTTCTCCTACCCCACGCGTGCTTCTGTGTTCACACACACACACACACACACACACAAAATGGTTGTTTCTGCCATGAAAAGAATGCGTCTATGTTGGGTTTGGCCAGTTGCCTGTATCCCTTGCCGCTCTGAGCTTCCCAGCTCGGCATTCCACAAGAGGGTCCCTGGCCTTAGGAAGGCCACAGGAATGTCCCCACCCCCCTGCTCTGGCCTAGCCTCCCCTTTTCCAGAGTTTAAGAAAATAACAGTGAGTGAAAGGTATGCTTCTCGATCCAAGCCTTGCTGAGGGGGAGATGGAGGGAGGAGGAGGCCACATTAGGAAGGTTCTCCAGCCGCCTTGCTGTCAGAGGAAGGTGGGAGATTCTATTTTAAGAAACACAAAGCTCTAGATAAGGTGACGGTTTCTGGGAGGAGAGGGGTGGAGCACCTGGGAGCAGGGACTCTGCTCTCTGTCCCCTAAGCCATTATCAGGGTGTCACAGGACTACTGGCGTGTTCTTGGCTTGGCTAACAGCTCCTCCCCAGAGGCTAACAGCTTCTCCTTAGTTCCCTGGGGTAGTGGTTCAATATAAGGGTTCTTAACAGAGGTGGGGCAATGCCTAAGTTGAGAGACCTTGGAATGTAACCCCCTGGGCCCATCGCAGTCACAAGCAATGGACCATCTTCCCCGGTCTGACCAACAGGAAATTGTGGCAGAGTCTTGCTGTCCTCAGCAGTCACTATCGTGGCCAGGATGTCCCAACCATTGGCATTTGTCCACATTCTGGGAGTCTGGGAAAGTGGGAGGAAGACTCCTGGGAGAGAAAATGACCATCTCAGATACAGGAAATAAAGTCTGCCCTCGGGATTTGAGGATCTCAAATATGTGTGGGCACTATTCCTTCCAATGGCTCCAGCCAACCCTGACCTTTAGGGAGAGGGGGCCCTGTGCAAAGTGCCCTGGGAGCATTAGTTTGGTTTGGCTTTCTGGAAGGAGTCTCATCCCCACTCTCATACTTGCCCATCCATCCCTTAGCACTCCCATTGGTTTCTGTAACACACTCACAAGTGGCTCCACACAGAAAGGAGAAGGAGGTTGTCTCTGGTCTCACCCCTGGAGCAGAGTATAGGGAGGAAGAATCCACCCCCTTCCGAAGGCCTGAAAGCCTGGCTGTTGTAAAGTGTGCAGCCGGGGGACAGGTGGAGTGAGGGAGGCATTAGACATCTTCACAGTGAAGGAGTTGTCAACCTTGGGGTCTTCTGTCTGCCCTGAATCTTAGGAACGTGTTCCTGGCACCATATGGAATGAGATTGATGACATGCAGGTATTTCGGGTTCTGGACCTAGAAGACTTTGAAAAAATGTTTTCAGCCTATCAGAGGCACCAGGTAAGACCCTGCCCCCTCTAGCCTCTTGGGCCTTGACTTTCAGTCTTGATTTCACATATGCCCCTTGATCCCAACCCTCATCCCCTCCCTCCCTCCTTACTTCTCTCCCTCCTCCCTCCCACGAATATTGGATGATTTTTTTCTTTGTCAGGTACCATGTTCTTGCCAGGAGTGAGGATGTGAATTAGAGGTGTGCAGTGCAGTAGGGGAAAATGTCCCATTGTATTACAGTTTGTATTTGAACATCAACTGATGACATAGTATTTTGTCCATTTCTCTCTTTCATCCTAGAGCACTTGAGGTAGAGTCCAAGGGCCTGGACACTGTTGACCCTGCTTCTCCTTTGGTCTCAGGATTTACAGGCTATACCTAGAAGGCATTATAACTGTTCAAACCTCTTTCTCCACCATGCTCTCATCTCCCAACACCCCCAAGAGTTAGTTGGGTAGCAGAGGATGTTAATGTTTCAAGGAAGGTGGAGCTGCCCCAGGTCATGTCAAGGCGTGGAGGCTGGGCCAGGCCTGGGGAGGCTGATGGGGGCCCTGGGCTCTGCTCTACAGACTCTGTGTACAGATGGCTGACCAGTAAGCATGGTCTTCCAGCAGCAGTCGGGGGAGTGGGGTTAGTGGCAGAACACAGGTGGTTCCTGAGGCAGGGGCCTCAGACTATGCCGAGTACTTGTGGGGATTGCCAAGAATGCTGTTTCTCAGACCTCATCCTTACATGGATGTGAGTCAGGAGATGAGTTGGGAATCTCATTGCCCGGAAATCTGCATTGCAGCTAACACATCTGGGGGCCTTTGGCCCTAGTTCAATTTGGGCATCACCAGCCAAAGGCCTTCAAGTGTTTGCTTTCTCTCTGGCTTGCCTCTGAGGGGCTGTTTCCTCTCGGGATTATGCTATTTTCTTCTATATTTTCTCTGCTGATCCCAGGGTTCCAGCCCCGAGGACTTTTCCGGGTTCTACTGAGTGGAATATGTGCCCTCCTGGGCCCTGGGCAGTGGCTGCATGTTGTGAACAGGCTCCCAACAGCCTTCTGCCAAGTCCAGACCTGTGGCTGACCCTTCTTGAGGGCAGATAGGACTGAGGGCACGTGTGATGGCTCCTAGGGGACCAGCCCAAGGGGTAGGGTGAGGATGAAGTTCTGGTTCTGTTTTGGGGTTCTAGAAAAAAACAGATGGTTGTTTATTTAATTTAAATATGGATGCTCAAGACATCTGATTTCTACCCCTACTGTCAGGAACCATGTTTAGCTCTTGCCCATGTCAGGCAGGCATGGCCAGACAGCAGCTGAAAGGAATCCTGTGCCTTAGTGCTTCTGAATGGGCGTCGAGGATGGAGGGAGTGTGTGCAAGGGCTGTGACAGGCGTGGCCAAAGTCACACACCTCCCCCGAGTTTGAGCATCTTCCTCTGGACCAGGGCTGCGGCCCGGCCCACCCAACTTTGGGATCCTGAGGTGGGGCCAGGGTGGGAGCCAGTGAGGAAGGAGGGGCTGTGGGATTGAGGACAAGCTGGGTTTGGCGTCCCCATTTGGTGAGTGGAGAAGAGTTACGATGGAAAACCCGGTTCTGTCCCCACTCACCTCTCTGAGCCCACACCGTCCAGCCCCCTGTTTCAGGGCTGGGCTCATGCAGATTACTGTCATTCAGCGATTGCTCAGACAGTGACGCTGACTTCACAGCAACGGAGCCGGAGAGATCTCAGAGGCTGTGTTGTCCTGGCCGCTTCCTCTCCCTGTCCTGGGACCCGGATGGTCACGGGGCGGGGGGAAGTCCTATGAGCTGTGGGTCTTCCCTCTGTGCCCTGTGCATGTTCTGAGTTAGTAACTTCAGCTCCATGAGAATCCGGAAGGGAGAACCAATTGACAGCTCTGCCTCCTCAGCTCCCATTAGAGGAATGCCCTCTGTCCTCAGGGCAGAGTTGCAGCAGAGGAGAGGGAAGAATGGCAGCCAAGGCCTGGGATGGGGAAGCGTGGGGGCCTGGAGTGGTGGTCCCACTGGGCCCTAGGCTAGCGGGAGACTCTGCCTGTCCTCTGCTTCGTATGGCTTCTCTCTGAGTGCATGTCTGCTAGAAGTAGCTCCTGCTCAGTGCTACTTAGAGGTCTCCGTCTCCAGCCCTGGGGGTCTCATTGGGATGGGGCAGACAGATAGAACTGAGGGGTCCCCATTTCTTTCCTCCTATTTCTGGGTCCCTATACCTCTTGACTAACGTTATGCATGTTTAATTCTCTGTTGGCTGTGGCTGCTACCTGCCTAGGAGCTGATAACTAATCCTTCTCAGCAGGTGAGTCACTTGGGGCTCTGGATATTCCAACTTTTAACTACTACTCTGGGCTGCTGCCTTATTACTGGGCCCCCAAATAGGGCCTGTCAGTTCTACCTTATTACCCACCCATACAGGATGGCACAGGGGAGGGTCCCCAAAGAGAAAGCAGAAATGTAGGAGGGGGTTTAGTGTAAACAGACCCCTGGCAGCAATGGAGATGAATGGATACTAAAGTAAGGAGAAAGCTTCTAGGTCTCTTGTCTTACCCAAGACAAGGGCCCAAAGCCAGGCTATCCTGTAAGACTGCTCAGGCTGGGTGCTGCACAATTCCCGGGGCACAGTTCACAAAGATAGTGACATGAGTGGTGGCCCCTGCAGTTGTACCACATGGTACATATGCTTGGAGGGACCTCCCAGAGTAAGAAGTAGCCTCCTGTCTATGTAAGACAGTGGCCTCCTATCTAAGTAAGAAGCGGCCCAAGAGAAGACGGATGGAATCTTTGATTTCTTGGGAATATGCCTGCTGGAACCCCAGAGGAGAGAATTCTATGTGGAATTCTGCCTCAGTTTCTCCATCTCTGAACATGTGGATGCCTTCTACCCAGGGCACATTGGGCTGTGCCTGAAGTCCCTAAGAGTCCAGAAGCTATGGCCCTCTGGGGACTTAGAACCAGCTTCTTATCATAAGCTTGGGGAGGCTCTTGGGTGGAGCACTAAGCGTGGGAGTTGATTCTCTAGGGACTCGGTAGATCATAAAACATTGCCTGAAGCCACAGGGACCAGTCACTCTCCTCCATAGGAATAGCTCCTTTAGTTTGCCCAGAGAGGGCAATCTTAAAAAGGGGGTTCCTCATTGCTTTGCCCCAACCTATTCTAATTCATGGTAAAGTCCCAGATGACTCCTATTAGAGAGTCAGTTATTCACTACCCTCCTCTCCCTCTCCTATCTTTTTCTTTACCTTTCTTTCTTCCTTTCACACCAGGTATACTCCCTGGTTGGTAGGGAGGTGGCTCCTGGAGGGAGGGAGGACAAGGAGAGGACTGGGGAAAGCACACACATCAACCTTTCTCGTTGGCTTGTTGGTTACAGAAAGAGTTGGGTTCTACCGAGGACATCTACCTGGCCTCCCGCAAGGTCAAAGAGCTGTCAGTTATTGATGGCCGAAGGGCTCAGAACTGCATCATCCTTCTCTCCAAGTATGTGCTTGGCCTGCCTCTTTGGCTCCTGCCCCATGATAGGTTCCTGATGGGAGGGAATGGGCCCCCCACAAAGCAGAGGCCAGAGGTAGGGCTAGAGCAGAAGATGATGGTTGACCTAAATGCCTGGGGGAGAAAGGTAGCAGAGGACTGGGGCAATAGCAGTCTGTGGCCTCCCCTTCTCTGCTGTCCCCAGGGAACATGGGGGTACTGATCTAGAACCCTCTCCCGGGGAGCCCACGTTGAGCAACAGTGTGGGGCTCTGCAGACAGGAAACTGCCCCAGTCACGTGGCCCCTGACCAGCCTGGTCAGCATTGGGCAGTGGAGTTGCTCTAAGCCCATGGAGGGCCCCACTAGGCTTAGGCCACAGACCAGCATGATCTCAGCCCCCAAGCATTTCCCGTGGCTGCAGAACAAACAAGGCAGTATCTGCACTAACAGCACAGCTTCTGTGCGGGGCCTCCTGCCTGAGCTGGGGTCAGAGGGCACTGCCTCCCAGACTATTCTTAGTGCTACCCCAACCGCCTCTGGGACATCCATCCCCCTTCCCTCCCACAAGGCCCCAGCCCTCAGTTTCTCCCCCTTGATGGCGCGGGAGAGTTCTGCACCCCCGGGGCTCCCATGGGTGCGCAGCTGGAGGGGATAGGGAGTGTATGTGTGCAAGGGGTGGGGTGGCGTCTCCCCCTCCCAGACAGCAAGACAGATTGGAGCAGCTGTGTGGGAGCTGAGGCGCTGTCAGAGACTGAGGGCTGCTCTGTCTTCTGAGAATGAAGCAAGCAGGAAGCTGCCCCCTTAGAGGTCTGCCGATACCCCCATCCTCCCATGGAGATGCTGTGGATATTTTAGGCATGAGTAGAAGGAGAAGGATCAGACACCCTTCTCCCTGCCTCTCAAACTGACCCTATCAGCTCTGTCAGAGACTCAAGCGAGAGACCACAGACTCAAGTCTCTATTTAGAGGCTAAAATATCTCATTATCGAGTTTAAGGAATGAACCACATTAGTTTAGTCCGAGGAGGCTTTACGGAAGAGCTGAGGAGGGAGGGCTATCAGATGTACTCCCAAGTTCATGTCAGGGAGAAAGAGAAGCCTAAGAATCCATCTTCTGAAGGAGAAGGTCTGGCATCTGATCAGAGGGCCCAGGCCAGGCTCCTCAGGGGCTGGGGTTTTGCCTTAGGTTGAAGCTTTCTAACGAGGAGATCCGGCAGGCCGTCTTGAAGATGGATGAGCAGGAAGACCTCGCTAAGGACATGCTGGAGCAGGTGAGGCCCCTCCAGGGGAGGAAAGCTGAAACTAGGGGGCAACTGTACCCTCTGACAGCCCCCAGAGAGACCGAGACTCTTAGGTCAAGGAGAAATTAGGCTGGAGGCGGGGGAGTGAGGGAGGGGTTTATAGAAATTCCCCTGGGCCAACATCTCTGAGTAGCGGCCAGAAAAGGCTGCATCTTTTCCAGGGGATTGAGGCATCAAAACGACATATGAGGTATGATTCCCCTGGGTCTCGAGGCAAAGTCAGAGTGACCCATAGTCATAACTTCCTCACCTCACTTCCACCTCAATTTGTTGTGTCTTTCAAGAGAAACCTAGAAAATACCTAACAAAACCACCATCAACTGGATTTTGTTAAAATTATGAACTGTATTCATCAAAAGACACTATCACTAGAGTGAAAAGACAAGCCCAATCTTGAGAGAGATTTGCAAAGATCTCATATTCAGAATAAAGAGCTCTACAAATCAGTGAGAAACATGACGAAACAACTGCACTTAAAAATGAGCAAAAAACTTAAACACAGACTTCATGAAAGAGCTCATTTCCAAGTCATTAGAGACATACAGTAAGAGATGTTCAATACTACTAGTAATCAGAGAAATATGGTGAATAGGGGTGTGTGAAGTAGCACCACGCACCCACCAGACTAGGGAAAAGGAAGAAGACTGACAATCCCAAGGGTTGGCAAGGGTGTGAAGTAATTGCAATTCTCATTCGGTACATTTTGGAAGATGCTTTGGCAGTGCATTCTAAGGCCACACATACCCCCTATTGCCCAGAAGTCCCTCTCCTGGGTCTATACTCAGTGAACAGCCCAACTGTCTATTGATAGGAAAGCAA
Organism: Rhinolophus hipposideros; assembly: GCF_964194185.1. Classification (NCBI taxonomy): domain Eukaryota; kingdom Metazoa; phylum Chordata; class Mammalia; order Chiroptera; family Rhinolophidae; genus Rhinolophus; species Rhinolophus hipposideros. The sequence continues at coordinate 99,221,515 of NC_138049.1, read as the reverse complement.
ATAGACTGTGGTATATTCCTACAGTAGAATATTACTCAGCAATGAACAAAAACAAACTCTCAATACTTACAACATGCATGGATCTCAGACACTATATTGAGGGAAAGAAGCCAGACAGCAAAGACAACATACAGTGTGAGTCCATTTGTATGAAGTTCAAGAATAGGGAAACTGAGTCTAAGATGGTACAATTCAGTTGTGAGGCTACATGGGGGGAAGGGGTGGGTTGGCTTATTGAAGTCGTGCGAAGGAACGTTCCGACGGGATGGAAATCTTCTGTATCTTAGCTGGGTGGAGGTTCAGTGGGTGGATAGTTTTGTCAAAACTCATTGAACTGAACATGTAAAATGGATGCATTTTATTTTATGTAAATTATAGCTCAATAAAGGTTTAAAAGAAACACCACAGAGCTGTATACTCAAGAATAATGTACTTTACAGTACGTAAGTTATTTCTTAATTTTAAAAACGTGAAAAGAAAAAAGAAAGAAGTTTAGCGCTGGGTGCCCTGTGTCCCCGTCGGGCAGATGAAACGTAAATCATCCATATGAGGGTGTGTCTGTGTTTTAAGGGGACGCCTCCCGACCTGGAGCCTGGGCAGTGTATGGGCTTCTGTGTGCTGTACCCCCTTCTGTTTCAGCTTCCCACCCAAGCTGTCTGACCTTCACCTGCTCTTTGCAGCTCCTCAAGTTCATCCCGGAGAAGAGCGACATCGACCTTCTTGAGGAGCACAGGCATGAGATCGAGCGGATGGCCCGTGCTGACCGCTTCCTCTATGAAATGAGCAGGTCAGGGCAGCAGGCCTGGGAGAAAGGGGTTTGGGGAGGGCGGGGTTCCTGGGGCTGGGGGGGGCCTGCCTTATGCCGTAGCTCGCCCTGTCCACAGGATTGACCACTACCAGCAGCGATTACAGGCCCTCTTCTTCAAGAAGAAGTTCCAGGAGCGGCTGGCTGAGGCCAAGCCCAAAGTGGAAGGTATGGCTGAGGGTGTGGGGGAGGCCTGGAGGGTAGAGGCATGTGGGGAGACTGTGGGGTGTGAGTCCACAAACAGCGCCAGAGGAAAACCCCTTCCTTATTCTCGATCTGCCCCCGTCCCCCTGCCCAAAAAACAAACGAAGAAAACAACAGTCAAAGACAAGGACAAATATGCACTTGTTTATATCAGCACATGTGCCAAAGATGTGACACGTTCCCCATGCCTCTGCGTGCAGTTCTCTAAGGTTGGGGATCTGGTGACATCTGCCCCAGCACGGGACAGAAACGCTGAGCAGGTGAGGGTAAGAGCAAGCCCCCAGGGCAGCGCCTGGCACGGCCTGAGCTCATCCATCTTTACCCTGCTCAAGAGACTAAGCTCACAGAAGACCTCTGGATGCATTGTTTTAAGTGGGAGCCATTCAGAAAGCAGGAAATGGGCAAAGTGAGCCCCAGAGGCGTCTGATTTTCTGGGTCAGGGAACTCCCTCCTACACAGGCCTTTTCTAGAGGAGCACTTTGTAATTACATGAGAACCACGTGCCGAGCTCTGTGTGAAACATTCTGCGTGGATGGTCTCATGTGGTCCTCACAACAGCCTTATGGGTGCACCTCTTCTTTCATCTCTAAAATGGGGAGATGTTGCCTGAGGCCGTGTTCCTACTGGTGGGTGGTAGAGCCAGGACTGGAATGTAGATGTCATGCTTCAAAACCCATCCCTTCACTGTCATCCTGTAGTACTTCCCAGGGATGGCAGAGGACGGAGGGGCAGGGAGTTGGGGGGAAAGGCCGATGGTCAGCATGCTGGGTGGGGAGCCTTCAGACCCAGGAGGGGAGAAGCAGGAGAGGCTGTGAGGTCCATCTGTGGTGAGGACAGGGTCAGCAGAGTGGGACGAGGGAGCCTGTGTCCAGGCTGCTCAGGGGGAGCAGCTGGGGACAGGCAGAGCATGGGCCCCCTCTGCTGGACACTGGGGCTGGCCAGCGCTCCCTGAGATGCCTGGTGGAGAGAATGGCCCTCCCTGGAGTTCAGTGAATTGTTTCAGGGAGGTTTCTGGGCACAGGTGGGGCATGGCAGAGCTAGAGGCAGACAGTTTCTGTAATCTGGATCCTGACACACACACACACATACACAACAGGGGAACTACAGGCCGGCTGTGATCACAGAGGGAGAAGGATCTGTGACCCGAGAGACAGAGAACGAGATAGGCAGTGGCTCTGTAGGTCTGTGGTCTGGCGGCACCTCCTGCCCTGGCGATGGGGCGGTGCTTCCCTTCATGCAGCTTTCTGTCCTGCTGCAGGCTGCCTCTGGGGCATCAGGCACAAAAGAGGGGTCAGCCTAAGACATGCGTGCTCAACTACTTGAGCTCGGTGGAGCTGTGGAACCAGCGGAGCTTAGCCACCAGGTTGTTTAATCTCAAGACAATTGCCCGTTCCCAGGAGCTCACTCCTAAACTCTCCATGATAGTCGCTGGATACACAGGAAAGAGTATCCCTTTATTATTCAGCGAAGCAGAACGAGATGTGTTTTAGATGGCAGGACCTGCTGGGGAAGGGAATCATCGCTTTGCTGTAGCATAACTGCTGTTCTAGAATGCTCTGGAGGTCTCTTCCCTCCAAGAGTTGGGAAGAGGCTGCTGACGTTGTATCTTACAGAATCAGGACAGTGGGCTTGACTGGGGGTAGAGACGAGAGAATTGTGTAAGAGTTGGGGCTCCTATTTTTTCCAGTTCTCCTAGGGAATATTTTTGGAAGAGCTAAGCTTTGGCCTATCCCAGCTGGTTGATGAGCTACTAACACCCAGCCATCCCACTCCCATCTTCCATCCCCCAGCAGTACCTCTGGGTCAGTTTGCCAAAAGCCTATTCACCAAATTTGAGAAATTGACCAGTTCTTCTATGAATATATTCATGAACATATTCTTCTTGAATGTATTCTTATGACTATGTTCATTCCTGAATATACTGAATTTGCTGATTCTCATTATGAATACATTCACTGAATATAGTCAAGATGAATATGGTTTCAAATATAAACATATTCTTATGAATATATTCATGAATATATTATTCTTCTGAATATATCTACAATGTCTGCATTGCATATGGGAGTTTTCCCATTTACACTGATTTCCTTTGAACTCTTGTCATCTGTTTTGCCAACATTTTAGCATTTGCAGGAGGATTCCTTTGCAAATTTTTCAAACAGCATATCAACGTTAGAAAAACTATCCCAACCAATAATAAATTGCTGGAAACTTTTATAAGTAGTTTTATTTTAAAGTAAACTTTTTACTAAAATATGCATGTAGGAAAGTACACAAATCCTAAGAGTCCTACTTGACAAATTACCATGAAATGAACTCACCTATGGAATCCACAACCAGGTCAAGCAATTGAATGTTTCCAGCCCCCCAGAGCCCTTCTTCATGTCTCCCTCTCAAACATGACCCCCTCCAACCATTACTCTCTACCTCCTTTCTAAAGGTTTGGTCTGTCTTGAGCTTTATGTAAATGGGATAGAGTACGACGTGAATAATTTTGTGCAGGTTTTTGTTGCTCAGCATTGTGGTTGTAAGTTATCCTGTTGTTATGTGTAGCAGTGGCTTATTCATTCTCGGTGTTGCATTTTATTCTATTGTATGAATATATCATAATATATTTAACCAGTCTATCATTCCAATACCCATCAAGTGTAACGCCACAGTTAGGACACAGACAATGTACATGTTCAACTTCAGAAACTATTGACAAGCCTTACTATTCACTTTTACAGCTGCTTTTTTACAATGACTTATTTTTAACTACTCTTGAAGATTTCTGGAAACTTTTAGTCAGATGTTCTCATTGTATCTTCATAGTAGCACCTTAGGGAATGTGCAGTTTGGCATACACCAAGGATCACAGAATAGCTTGGTCTTCTTATCACCCCTTTCAATAATCAAAAAGCATATTCCAGAGCTAGGAGCCAAAATTTCAGTGTAGGATTTGTGTCCCAATTCTGCACATCAGCCATAAATACATAATAGCTGAGGAAGAGCCAAAGCATCCACATTGGAATTAAATACTGAAGCTTTGGTTACTGTTAGCTGAGTGTGTATTTCTGGCAAATGTATCATTTCAGACATTGGAGGGAAGTGGTTAAAATGCCTGAAGGTTGGAAAAGTTTTCTGAATGATATTTAACAAGACGTCAAGTAACCTATTTAATCAAAGACACCGTCAACTATAAAGCACACTGTTATCTTATTATAGAACAAAAATAATATGGGGATATTACAGTTGTTGATATATTACAATTTAATTTGACAGGGATTTTTTTTCTTTCCAAAATAGTCAGTAAAACTCAGCATTTCAAAAGAGGCAGAGAGAGTCCCAGAATATGTAAAATGCTGAAATTTGAACTTTAGTCACTACGTTTAAAAAATGTAAAAGTATTATATTTTTGTGTATATTCACAGAAAGAATATATTAATAATTTTAAATATATACAAGAAAAGATATTCTCAAATATATTCTTAGGAAGAGTTGGCACATTCTGAGAATGGATTCTTTGGTGAATTGGCTTTTGGCGAGTGTGTCTGCTTCCCTGAGACGGGCAGGTGTGGAGTAGACTGTCTCTGGAGGTGTGGGCACACAGTCTCTGCCCCTCTGAGAGTTGAAGACACTTGCAGCCCCTTTTCTGGACTTTGTGGTGGCACCATCCTGAGGTGCAAGGGGCCCAGCTGCCCTGGCCTCATCTGTGCAGGGAATCTGACCTGTCCCTCGTCTCCCAGCCATCCTGCTGGCCTCCAGGGAGCTGGTTCGCAGCAAGCGTCTAAAGCAGATGCTAGAGGTCGTCCTGGCTATCGGTAACTTCATGAACAAGGGGCAGCGTGGGGGCGCCTACGGGTTCCGGGTGGCCAGCCTCAACAAGATCGCAGACACCAAGTCCAGCATTGACAGGTGGGACCCAGCTGCCCCCTTTGCCTCCATCACACCCCACCCTGGCCTCTCCCCTCCTCCCCCTTTCCCTGTCTCCCTTGCTGACCCCACTCCTCCCTCTTTCCCCTAACACCTCACCCTAGATTCTTCCTGACCCTCATTTCCTTACCCGTGACCCGGCTTTCATCCGCAGAAACATCTCTCTGCTCCATTACCTGATCATGATTCTGGAGAAGCATTTCCCTGACATCCTGACGATGCCGTTGGAGTTGCAGCATCTCCCAGAAGCCGCCAAAGTCAAGTGAGGGGTCCCTCCTAGGCTTCCTTCTCACTGTGTTCACACACTCTTGTCTAAACATCCTCCTTGGGGGCTCCTCTGGGCTGACTAGGGATGGGCAGTGACTCAGGGTCTGCTTTTGGGAGAGCCAAACAAAGTCAGATGGTTTGCTCTGCAATCCTTATTTCAGAGATGCCCCCAGGAAACAGCAGGGAGTGGGGAAGTGAGCCAGGATGGGAGCAATGCTAATAACAGAAGTGTAATTCAGCCAGCTACCACTGGGGGCAGCTGGAGCCCAACCCCTCCAGGAAAGGGTGGCAGACACTGTAGGACCCTCGGCACTTATCCCACCCAAGGGGTGAGAGAGGCGGGGCATCATACACCATCTCCTGTCAGTCAGTGGCTGAGGGGGCCTAGTGGGGGCTGAGGGGCCGCATAACTCCCTGGCCATGGGTCCAGGCAGAGGTAGCTCTGGCTCCCAGAAAAAAGTGCTCACACAGTTGGAAGTCAGGTCCAAGGAGATATGGGTGGGGCATCAACAGTATCTGCTGCAGGCAAGAAGTCAAACCTGAACACATCCAGGGTGATGGAAGCATCTCCAATAGAAGCAGAAATGCACCGGTAAATGGGTAATATGCCTCGAATGGTTCCTGCATACACGTACCATGTTAAAGCTTATGCATATTACCCGGTGGTAAAAAAAAAATAAATCCAAACCAGAGGCCATGTGTTAGAAACCTTCTAATATGCAACTTGGCATTTCTAATCTGGAAAGAGCTACAGAAAATGTGTCACCCCTGTTATTTTATAGAAGCACAGACAGAGCACGGAGGGGAAGTGATTTGCCACGTTAGTGGCCGAGGTAGGGCTGGAGCACAGGTCTGCTGACCCCCAGGCCATTGGGCTTTGCATTGCCCTCTCCCTGAAGCCCCCTCAGCGACTCTCCCTCCCTCTGTGTCCTCCCACAGCCTGGCAGAGCTGGAGAAGGAAGTGGGCAACCTCAGGAGGGGCCTCAGAGCAGTCGAGGTGGTGAGTATGTCATTGCCACCTGCCTGGCTTTGAAGGGATGCTGTCAGAGGCAAAAGCTCTGGTGGCCCCCCAGGCAGCAGACCCTGTCTGATGCATTTCTGGCCCAAAGCTCCTGGCTGGGGTATAGAAAAACTGGCACAGTGGGGACAGCCTCTAGCACAGTCAGCCCTTAGGAAAGGATGATTGGATTATCTGGGGCTTAAATTTAGGCTCTTGATGAGGGGACATTGAGACTAGCCAGGTCACTGTCCAACATGTCTATCAGCCACATGCTTCAGTTTGATTCAAGTAGATGGGAAAGAGGACCCACATTCTTTGGAAGCCGGCTAGGGGCAGGTAGCCCATAGTGTGGTGTACTGGGGACCGCTGTTCTCCGAAGTTCCTGCCCTATGTCTCTTTGCCGTCCTCCCTGAGCCAGTAGAGGAGCCAGGGGCTGCACTCTTTGCTGGAGACGCAGGTCTCTGGTTGCCACCATTCCTGTTCTGGTGGCTTCTCTGATGATACCATCTCTGGCCCGAGGTTAGGCTGGTCCACTATGGGGATGTCGTCAATTCTTTGTCTCCCACACTTAGGAACTAGAGACCTGAGAGACCCTTTCTGTTTTCACTGCATGTGTGGAGGGTAGGTGGGTAAGGCGAGGATGAACTTAGAGAACAAAGTTCAGTATGAGAAAGAACCTGTCAAGGCCACGATGGTCGGGAGGGGGCAGATGGTGATTACCAATTTATAGCCCTTTGAAGTGCTTCCCAAAGCATGGCTCCCGGACCAGCAGCATCCGCACCAGCTAGGAATGGTGAATGCGCATACGAAACATCTGAAGCTCTTGTTAAAATGCTGATTCTGATTCCATAGGTCTGGGGTGGGGCCTGAGAACCTGTATTTCTTCAGATTTCCCAGGCGAGGCTGCTGCTGCTGGTCGCAGGCCAGGCCACACTCTGGGGAGCAAGGACCTAGAGAAAGAAAGATGGCAGTCGTGGGTGAGGGAAGGATAGAGGCCGGGTGGATTGGTTGATAACTCTCACGATCTTCGGCACCCTTAAAATTCTGACACTCAAGGTGTTCCCTCTTCCAAAGGAAGGCTCAATATCCTGTGATTGGCAAACAGGGTGCGCGAAGTGGTGACCCAAGAATTCCTGAGTTTTATCCTAGTGCCAGTCTAACCAGCACTTCACTCTCCCTCATCAGGAGCTGGAATATCAGAAACGCCAGGTGCGGGAACCAAATGACAAGTTTGTCCCAGTCATGAGTGACTTCATTACGGTGTCCAGCTTTAGCTTCTCAGAGCTGGAGGATCAGCTGAATGAGGCGAGGGACAAGGTAAGAGTGCCACACGTTGCCAGTCTTACCCTCGGCCTAACCCCTCCACCCCCACTTCTCTCCAGCTCAGCCTTACGTAGACACTGCTCCTTCACCCATTCCTACCAGATGGCCCAGAAGGGACAAACCCAGAATCACAATGCTTGGAGGAATAACCATTTTGTCACTCCTACAAGAAAAGCAATAGCATCTGTTGCAAAGATCATAGTCCATTCATCAGGTGTCAGGCACAGCCTTAATTGTTTTACATGTGTCTCATTACCTACCTTTGGGTTTGTTGAAAGGTTATTAGCCCTCTCAATAGATATGTGCCCTGAGATCCAGAGAGGTTAAGTAACTTGCCCAAGGTTGCCCAGCTGTGAGAGAGCTTTGGTCTCAGCTGCTGTCTTCCTGCTTCTCACACTAACATGTACATGGACCCCCATCTCTGGGGGTCTTGTTAAAATGTGATTCCTCATTCAGGAGGTCTGGCATGGGGCCTGAGATTCAGCATTTCTAACATGCTCCCAGGAGATGCCCATGCTACTGGTCCATGGAGCCTAATGAGTAGTCAGGTCTTTCATAGAGGACTTTGGGTTGAATTAGAGATGATAGGACTCAATAGAAGAACAGTGCCTGGCCCGTATAATTGTACCTAGCACTTTATATCTACTTGATTAACCCCCATGACAACACTATGAAATAGATTCTATTATTATCCCCATTTTACAGATGAGGAAACCGAGACACAGATAGGTTAAATAACTAGTCCAATCACTATGACCTCTGAGGTCATTCTGAGCTCTGACCAGGCAGTTCCTTCCCAAGGTCCCTAGCTCCTGACCCCACACCTACACCGTAACAGAGCCACAGGTGGTTCTGGGCAGCCTCATCAGCCAGCTTGGCTTCCCCACTTCCCCAGGGTGTCAGCCTCAACCCTTCCCTTTAGCCTTGTCCTTACCCCGATAATAATGGGGGTCTCCCCTTCTCTAGTCCTGACCCCATTCCAAAGATCTCAAGCCTGGGATGGGGCTCTGCTCTGGCTGGAACCCACCTAAGCACGTGGCCTGGGCCCATGAGGCTCAGAGGTGACTCTCCACCACACCTTCACCCCCCCAACAGTTCTCCAAGGCCCTGATGCACTTTGGGGAGCAGGACAGCAAGATGCAGCCAGACGAATTCTTTGGCATCTTTGACACCTTCCTGCAGGCCTTCTCGGAGGCCCGGCAGGATCTGGAGGCCATGAGAAGGAAGAAGGAGGAGGAGGAGCGGAGGGCCCGAATGGAAGCCATGGTGAGAGGGCTGGGCAGAACCCGAGGGAAGAGAGGCTGCTCCGAGGGGCGACAATGGTTGGGCTGTGTGCCAGGACACCCGGGCCTCAGAAACACTGCTGGGGCTGAAGTCAATCCCCAAGGAGAGAATGGTCTTCCCAGCATGAGGGGAGACAGCATGGGGACTGGGCGGGCATGGGGCATCCTGGGAAGGAGTGGGGCCAGTTGGTGAGCCTCAGCAGCAATGCACAGAGCCGAGGGGTTAGCCCCTGGCTGGGAGGACATCCATGTGTACATTAGACAATGGGTGGCTGCTCTGGCCTCCTCCCATCTCTGGGGATGCCAGCCCTTCACTCTCCTTCCTCACCCCTCCAGCTGAAGGAGCAGAGGGAGCGAGAGCGGTGGCAGCGGCAGCGGAAGGTCCACACGGGCAGCACGCTGGAGGAGGGAGGCGAGTTCGACGACCTGGTGTCAGCTCTGCGCTCGGGGGAGGTTTTTGACAAGGACTTATGCAAGCTCAAGCGCAGCCGCAAGCGGTCAGGGAGCCAGGCCCTGGAAGTCACCCGGGAGCGGGCAATAAACAGGCTAAATTATTGACCTGGGCACTGGCCACAGCAGGAGGCCAGGAGCCAGGGATGGACTGAGAGGGGCTGAGTGAAGCAGGCGGTGATACTTAAACAATTTGGTGCTCGGTTTAGAGCCCTGGGCTGGGTCCTAGGGTGGGGGCTGTGTGTGGCAGGACCAGGCGTCGCCCCATACTTGCCTGAAGGGGCTCCTCTCATCTCCTCCTCCCATTCTTTCCGCTCCCCGGCCCCCAGGGACTCTCTGAGGCTGATTTGGACATCCCTGGCAGGCCTGGCTGAAGGGGCCCTGCTGCCCACTGCCAACATGGCACCCACATGTTGGCACAGAACTGTTTCAGATCGAGACGGAACAGGTCCATGAATTTGGCCTAGATTTCGTGTGCAGTGGGGAGTAACTGTGGGGTGGGCCTCTGAGGGCCAGGGTGAGAGAGCCCAGGCTCTCATCCCTCACGAGGTGGCTTCGTGGAACATTGAGCTGGGGGCATACTTTCTTGAATGGAAAAGGAAGAGGCATTACATATTCTAGCTAGATGTGTTCCAGGAAAAATATGCTGGCTGGCTGATGCAGGGACCAAGTCATCAGGACTGAGTAGCAGTGCCTGTTTCCTACATCACAAGTCCTTTAACCCCTCTCTTGCATGTCTTAAGTGTCTTTCCCTTCCTTCCCTACTGTTACCTCCATCCTGTCTACTAATCCAGAATCCCAGAAAACCCACCTTCGGGTTCCCATGACTGTGGCCTACTATCAGGTACTTGATGAATCTGGTAGGGGAAGGGGTTCAACAAAGACCCCATGTGTCACACCTCGTGCCTTGGGCATAGGGACCCTAGAACAAAATGCCGCCCCGCCCCACCTCCCCTGGACAACCGGAGCGTTGTCCTGAGGTAAGACCGTGACTTGACAGCCCCTCACCCGAGGGCAGCACTTGAATGCCTAGTCCCACCCCAGAGCTTTCTGGTCTACCACTCAGATGCCAAACTCTAACATCTGCCTCAGGGCAGAAGCCACAGTGACCTCCCACTCTGTCCAGTGTGCAAGAGACCACCTCAAACCACATGTGTCTATCTGTCTGAGGCTGGCCCTGGAGCGTCGGTTCCTGAGAGGGTCCCAAGGGCCAGGGCTGCTCTCTGCATTGACATGCCATTTCTGAGGGTGTCTCCTTCTCTGAGACATTCACATTGAGCCCAGAGCAGGCAGGGGAAGCTAGGGAGATGGAAGATGAAGAATGGAGGAAGAAGTCCCATTTCCCTGGGGTGTGCACTGCCTGAAGGAGCCAAAGGGGAAAGGCTGGCACCTGACGTGGTTCTTCACCCTGAACTTCCAAGGGGCCCCTGTAGGTCTTCCTGTCCACTCCCACCTTCCACGCTGTCCATTTCCATTTCACATTCTGCCCATCTTGAGCATGTGGGTCAATGGCTGTGTCTAAAAAAATTTTTAGTCTTCCACAAGAAAGGAGGTGAGGTCAACTCCATCAAAGCTCTTATTTTCAGTCTTTTCTTCCCCTAGAGTTGACCTTTCATCCTCTGTGTCTGCCTACCTGACACCTCTCACCCCGCCACCATCAAACAGCTTCTTGCCCTTCCATCCTCCTGCCCTTCCTTTTATGTTTCTCAACCTTCCAACCTACTCCTCCAGCTCAGGGTTATTGCCAGTGGACAGACTGATGGGCTGGGCCCACTCTTTAGCTGCCTCTCTATCTTTTCCCTACCTTATCTTTTCCCTACAGATTCCTGGGGGTGGGGCCATAGTAGCTACAAGGGGGTGTGGTGAAGAAACGTAAGGTTGGTGAGCCCGGCATGTGTGTTGGTTTGAGGGGGAGGGATCTACGCAATCCAAGCCTGGCCAGGACAGGTGTGAAGGAGCCATCTGGGAGCCCAGGTGAGGGCAAGATGAAGACTTCCAGGAAGAACAGCTGCAGAGAGCTCTGTCATACCCATCTGTACACCCAAGAGCCCGTACCACCAGCTGGTGTTGGGGTTATGGAAGGTTGTGCGTGGGGTCTCTGAACGTCATCTCCCGAACTGGCTGGGCTGAGGTCAGCCTAACCCACAGGGGCAGGAACAGGCGAGGGCTCCACTTCTATCCAATAGGCACGTCCAAGTCCTGATATTCCCACCCACCGTGGAAGACTGGACACGCACCAGGAAAGACAAGGAACATGGAAGCTGTTCAAGACACATTGGATCCGCAGAAAAGCATAATTTGGTTTAACTGTTTACAGAAGACACATATATTGTTCCAGGGCTCAGGCTTCTCACCCCCCCCCCCCCAATTTTTCCTTCTCTATTTATTATTTTCAAGATCTGGCCAGTGACTCTGGCACCAGACATCATTGTAGGCAGAGCTCCACAAAGTGCCTTGGACCATGCACCATAATGGCTGACTCAGCGAGAAGGGGCTAGCACCCCATGAAGATGGCTGAGTTGGTCCTGGATATGCTACCTGTTTACGCCTATTTGTTCTTTGGTCTTTCCACCCTTCCTGCCATCTTCGGGTAAATTTCTCCAGCTGTCTAACTATGTGTCCAATGTAAAATTCACGTAACCTAATACAAGCTGTCCCCTTCTCAGCAGCAGCACCCACTCCTCCTCCCCTGTGATGGAAGTAAGGTGTGTTTAGGGCAGTGGGAGGAGGAAATTCTCCAGGCGGTTGGGGAAGGGTTTGGTCCAGGCTCTCCCTACCCCCGTCCTGTTTCCATCAACGGGGAAGCCATGACTGTCTCCCGCACCTCTACCAGGGACGCCTTCATGCCACGGTTCTCTCACCAGTTGTCTCAGACAACACATGAGGCTAATGTCTGAAATCGGCAGCGTCCTTTTCACCTGCACCTTTTTTATAATATATTGTAATACTAAAAAATATTAAATCCATACCATCCCCTTCCAGCCTGCCTTGAAACCTGTGCCTTCTTCCTGGGAGGGGGCTTCAGGTGTGCTGGAGAGCAGGCACAGCTGGGGGGGGGGGTGGTTGGAGCCAGCTCATCCCAGCTCTGAGAACTCAGTGCTGACATTTTCAGGAACTCTGCAAGCCAGTTCGCATGGTACCATAGCTTGAAATTGGCCTTGGAATCTGGCTTTTTCTTTTCCCAAGAACTGGCTGTTAAACATTCATCAGCACACCTGGGTGTAGGGCAGAGGGGAGTCAGCCAGAGTGTCACTGAGGATTGACCGAAACCCTGTCCACATAGAAAACCCAGTAAACAAGTCCAGGGCTGGGGATGTGGGACCCTGGAACCTGTAATTGCACCCCGATCTCTAATAGCGAGTGATGAGCTTTGGATACTCCCACCCGACAGTCTTACTGTACATGGTGCATTTCTGTGCCTCCCACTCCACCCCTACATTCTCCCCAGGGAAGGTGGAAACATAGGGAAGACATGTCCCTTCAGCATGTCCAGCATCCCCTGCTCCTCTTCCCTGGGACTTGGGCTTTGGGGTGAGGGTGAGGGGTGGGCATGAAATCCAGCAGCTCAGTGCCCTGTGCACAGATACAGGCCTCGGTCTTGCGTTTCCAAAGTTGGCACTGCAGCTTTATTTTGTGCGCTGTGAGGGTGAAGGCAATCTTCAGCTCTCTTCTTTCCCTGATATGTTCCAGAATAAAGGGGTATGGGTAGGCGGGGAACAGCAGTGCACAGGGCCAGGTGTGGCCGTGAGTGGTCAGGAGTCCTCGTGTGCGTCCTGCAGCCCACGTGCGTGTCCTGTTAGAGGAGGGAGACTGAGGAAAGGGAGCAGGCAGGACGGTGCAATGGTTAAACAGAGAGCCTGCAAGTTTGAAGGGAAACAAGCTCTTTCTGAGGAGGGATGGTGGAGAGGCAGGGGCAGGGCAGGGCTATGGAGCCACAAACTTGGGCAGGCAAATCCGCTGAAGAGAAGTCGTCGTACATTCTTAGTGCAAGCTGTGCTTTCCTCCCTCAAAGTGGGTTCTCTGCTTTGTGAGCCCTTATTCTCTCCCCAGGGAAGCAGCAGAAGAGAAAACCCAAAATGAGAAGTGGAAGTTAGGGGCTGGATTGTCTGAAACTGGTTGTCTGAAACAGTCCACAGATAACGCCATGTAATTTTTCGGTTACCTAGCATTGCTTATTGCAGCCCCCTCCCATGACCTTAGTGTCCAGGAAGGCCGAAGGGCCTGCTCTTTTCCTCTCTGAATAAAGGAAACCTCGCAGGTCATCAAAGGTCATTGAGTAGTAAGGGAGTGGGCTGACCTCGGGTTCGCACTGGTAAACAGAGATGGGGTTCAAGGAACGTGCCACCTTTCCCTCGGCATCGCATCCCCTCTCCTGACCTGGCTGGGCCGTGCTGAGAGCGGGCAGGAACCCTAAGTCCGATGGAAATCCCCCCTCTGACCCCCCGTCTTGCTGATGAGCTTGATCTCCTCCAACACGATGTCCCTGCTGACCGCCTTGCACATGTCATACATGGTGAGGGCAGCCACAGCAGCTGAGGTCAGGGCCTCCATCTCCACCCCAGTGGGGCCCTGAGCCCGGCAAGACGCCTGGATCACCACGGCATGGCGTGTGCTGTCCAGCTCCAGCTGCAGCTGGACATGGCTCAGGGCCACATGGTGGCACAGAGGAATCAGCTGGCTTGTCACCTTCGCTGCTTGGATTCCAGCCAGCTGGGCCACCACCAGGGCATCTCCCTTCTTTAGCTGGTTCTCTTGGACGAGTTTGAAGGCCACAGGCCCCAGGAGGACCACAGCGGAGGCCACGGCCACTCGCTCTGTGTTGGGCTTACCACCCACATCTACCATAGCTGCCCGTCCTTCTGTGTCCACGTGGGTTAATTGGTCCGAGGTTGGCAGGGGTCCTGAGCGGGAGGCAGGAGCCCGGGACACAGGGCTAAGGCACTTTGGGTTGGAATCTGAGTCTGGGTGGGAACAGTAGTGTCTCTGAGGGGAGCCGGACCCCGGCCACCGCTGGGCGAGGGGCGGGGTCTGGGGGACCCACAAAGTCGCCATCTGGTTGGAGAAACTCACTCTGTGCCTCAGACCCTGAACACCGAGGGAGTCCTTGGAGGAAATGCTTGGAATGGCTGGTGGGGAATCTTGGAGCATCACAAATAATTCTGAAAGGCAAGAAAGAAAAAGAAAAAAAGACTGAGTCCAAAAGAGAATTCTTTTTCCCACCTCTTCTCCTAACCCTTTCCCTACCCCACCTCGAGTTCTCTCTTCCACACTGAGGAAAGAGGAATGAAGAACGAAAACCACGGTGAGAAGAGATGAAACAGAACATACACAGATAGTCCCCAGAATACAAGTAAGCAGCCCTTCTCATCAGGGGTCACACAATGGCCCTGCCAGTTTCTGACTGTCTTGTGAGGGGACTCCTGGGCACCCCTCCTCACAAAAACTATGTTGTCAAAGTTCCCTTAGAAAACACGTGAGGTCTGAAGACTGAAGCCTGGATCAGAATACTTCTCCGCGCCTTTTCATTTTCTTAAAACTACAGCAAGGGTCTCAGCCTGAATCACCAATTACAGCTACTCTCATCTTCATTCTTATGAAGAGTTAATAGGAATCATGTCCTTTACAAATTAACTACTAATAGACATATTTAATCTATTTAAACAATGCATTTCCAGCCTCCTGAAGCACATCAGACATGCACATAAAGCGACAGGCTGGCTCAAACGGTCCTGAGGGCCTTGGGAACCTTGCAGGCTCCTGTTACTCAAGGGTGGTCCCTGTACCAGCAGAGGCAGCGCCATCTGAGAACAGTTAGAGACGCAGAATCCCACCCGACCTCCCAAATCCACATGTGAAATAACAAGATCCCCAATGATTCGGGTGCATATGAAAGCCTGAGAGGCTCTGCTCTGGGCAACTCTTGGCTTTTAGAACCCAGACTGGTTTAATCACTTGTATCCTGGAGAGTAATCAGATACCGTATGAAGCAAACTTCCAGCTTCATTATGCTCTGGACCCCCTCCCTTGTCAATGTCAGAGGCACAGCCTTCCTTCTAGGGGGGCCCTCCAGGCATTCCCCACTGCTTGTCATAAAATGTCAGCATGGCTCAGTGCCTAGCAAGAGGGCTACAGAGCTGGAAGTGAGGGAGGAGCGTGAAGAAGTTTTCTTCCCAAAGCAGGTGCCCTGGTGAGCTGTCTCTCCTCCTCTGGGTGGATGGTTTGCAAGGCTCGTCCCTGGGTGCTCTCCAGGCCATGGGCTCACGGCTCCAGCCTTTGCAGAAAAGCCTCTTCCCCTAGTTTTTTTCACTGCTTCCTCTTGCCTAGTGGCACAGTTCAGGGGCCCAGACCCAGAGCTGCGGCTGAGGGGGCAAGGCCTCCCCGGGTCTAGTCTGGGCATGGTGCCAAAGGGGCAATAGCCCCTCCGAAGCTTATCATGGCCCAGCCAGTTCCTTCTGGGCCAGAGACCACGTGTTTTTTGTTTGCAGCACCCTATGCACTGAGAGATGTCCTAAGCACATAAGTTCCTGGGAGTCAAGGACCTCAGAAGCTGAGATGCTGGCTGGGTCGTCTCTGACAAGATGAACAACATTCTTAGCTTGCCACCTCAAGCTCTGCCCAGCGCAGAAGCTAACAACACATCAGCCAATGGGTGCTACTGGCCCACATTCACCCATGCACTGGCCCACAGTACAGAGGGAAAGGGACACCCATAACTGTATCCACGCTGGGAGATTCTAGAGCTGAGGACAAGGTCTCCGTTCTAACCAGGAGCTCTGTATTCAGGGGACAACTAACTCAGTGATCGTGACATCTGGAGGACCCCCGCCCTGATTTCTGGTGAGCCAGAAGGACCATTGCTGCAGCAAGTTTAGTGGAGGGGAGCCGTGCACAGGGGAGCACAGAGGCAGTAACAGCATGAAGGGCTACAAAAGGATGAAGGAGGAATAGGAGAAACATAAGGATGAGACTATCAGGACGAAAGGCAAGACCTACGGGTGCCTCATGGCAGGGGCCCCACCCCCCTGGCAACCCCCAATGACAAGGGTGAGTGGTTACGTACTGCTGGGTCACCCACCGATGAGGATCATGGGCCGGTTCTTCATCTGGGAAATATTGAACATGCCTGGGGTCGGGGGCAGAGAGAGGAGAGCAGAGAACGGGAGAGAGAGGGTGGGGAAAGGAGAGTTCAGTGGCGCAAACATGGTCATAGCATTTATGACAACCCCCTGTATCTGTACTCACCTATGTGTATCTGACAAAGCCTCCCCTGTGTATGGCAAGGTCACCCATGACCAAGCCCAGAACAGTCTGTGGACACCCAAGATCTACCCTCCTGACAGAAGGCAATGTGTGGGATGAGAGAGAGGCAATGACACCCCTCTTCTCTCCACCCAGTAAAACAGCCCTGGAGACTTCAGGGTCCCCTCTCCTGTGCAGTCTCTGCAGTGCCAACTTCCCCGAGGAAGGGGAACCATCACCATACCCCAAATCTGGGGTCCTACAGGAGGGTCTGGGAGTAGGGATAACAGTGCTGCCAGCTCCCTTCCCGCCAGGCTTCCCTGTCCTCTCACCTCAACGATGGCTGCCTTCCTGCTGACAGGGGCCCATTCAGCATCCACCCTGGCCTGCCCCACTCCCGCCCCTTACCTGCATGCTGCCGCTTCTTCCTGCCCACAGCAGCCCCGATGATGCTCAGCAGCTCCTCCTCGGACGCCCCTGCCCGCAGGTGATTGCGTAGAGACACCTCTGCGTTCCCAAAGAGGCAGACCTGCGGGGGGTCACGGTAGGGGTGAGGACAACGTGCCTCCCTCATCCCTGAGCCTTGGCCCTGAACCCTAGGGACGCCCCTGGGCTGAGCGCCAGCACCCAGGCCTCCCAGGGCAGGGTCATGCTCAGGGCGGGACTTCCTGCAATGAGGGACAGAAGGTGCTGGACAGAGGAATCCAAGAGGCAGGAAGAGCAGGAAGCAGGATCAGACATCCCAAGGTCCATCTCTGACTTAGTCATGTTGCCTTCGGCTTGTTGAGTGTACTTTTAAAACGTAAATAGTTGCCAACAGAGACGGCACCTCCCAATCCAGATCCATACCTTCTTCTGAGACATTCCATAGAATGGCGTCTTCATGGCCAAGAGAGTGGACCCCAGTCAGTCGCAGCTGAGTCCTGGTAGCCCCCTCCAGACGTGGCATGCACATCTCATTTCGCTTCATTTCCCTCCTGGTCCCTTCGCTCATGGACGTTACCTGCCCGCCCCATCCCACTCCAGTCTGCGATCCCTGACTGGTGGCGGAAAAGCAGAGGGCTGGTGGAGATGCCATCGTGAGGTCATTCAAACTTGACTCAGTGCTCCCCAGCTTCTGAGAGTGGCCGGTGCTCTGGGGGGCTCGGGGTGTGGGAGGCAGTCCCAGAAAGTGAGATACCTACTATCCTCCCACAAAACTGTATAAAGCACCTACTATGTATCGGCTCTACACAAGACACTGTGGACGCAGAAACAGAATGTGTGAGAAGCCCCTGAGGGCAGAGACCACCAGAGAAAATCTAAGCAGAAGGCACAGCTACTTCACCATGTTGGTTAGTCCCCATTCCTCCCTTCCTGGTACCCAGGTCCCACTCTGCCCGTCGGCCACCAGGAGGGCCCCTTATGAACTCCACCTTCCAGACTTCCCTCCAGCTGGTTTCCACCTGGGTTTGGCTGATGGGAGATGTCAGGGTGAGAGGAAAGTGAGGCCCAGCATTTCCTTCCTGCTTCCTCCCCGCTCTGGCTGTTTCCCTCCATAACTACCCCAACACCAACCAGGAGGTCACGCTGCCAGCCTCCGGCTCTTCCCCCCAGGGGTGGGGACAACTGCTCGCTGCTGCTCTTTGAGTGTCAACACCCTTTACAGGTCCCCCTAACCTGCACTATCAATAGCCTCTTCGGTCCATTCTCTCCAGAATCCCACCTTCCATTTCCTGCAGGCCCTGACTGACATGCACACCACCTAGTCTCGGTCAATTTCATATCCCCAGCCCAGAAAAATCTTTTTAGCTTTTTAACAACTGCTGGAGGGTTCCTTTTGGAAGTCAAACTTAATGCATCTAAGCCCAACCCCCTTCACCTCCCCCCACCTCAATCCTAAACAGGTCCCAATGCCGACCAGCCACCTGGACGCCTTTCTCTCCTCCCTCCACCTGCATTACCAGGGTCCTTCATCCTTCCTCCCCATTTTCACCTCATGCTCTTACATATTTAGGACGTCGCTAAATGGCCATCTAACCAGTCTTCCTATTTCCAAATTCAATCTGTTGGTTATTCTTCCTAAAACACCAATGGGGGATCATGTCTCCTCCATGTCCAGAAACTGCACGGCGCCCTACTGTCAAGACCATCCTCTGCACCTTGTATCTGGGCATTCCCACCCACTGCGATATCCGACTTTAATCTGCCCTGGCCACGGTAGCATGGACCCCAGGTACACCTCCTCCCCTGCCCTCACTTCCCCTCCCCCAGCCATTCTTCCAGGCTCACCAAGGTCCACCAGCACCCTTCCGGCCTGTTGGGCCATGCATCTGACAACATGTGGTGCCACTCATTAGCTCTGTTTGGCCTTACCAAGGAGCCTTTATGTCCCTAAAGGGAAGGGGCAAGTCTCTGCCTCCCACGTATCATGCACTTTGAGCACCCAGCGCACGCTGGTCAGACATGAGTAATGGAGGCAGGTTTCAGGGCTGAGCCCCTGGCCTAGTGGAACGGGCCAACCAGGGTGGGGGCCGGGCGAAAGTGCACACTGATTCAACTCTTCCCTGCCCCCCATTTTCTAGTCCTGGAAAGTGGGTCCCAATCAACCAAAAGTTACTTCAGGCACCCAAGGAAGGAAGGAGTCAGGGCCCCGCATGGAGGTGCCTGCTGCTCCCATGACCTCCCCAAATCTGATACTGTTTCACCAACCACCCTATTTGCCCTGCTAATCTCCCCTCCAGTCAGGGGGTTCAGGTGGGAAGGGGACACTCACCTTGAGGTTCCCGTCAGCTGTGATTCGCAGCCGGTTGCAGGTCCCACAGAAATGCTCCGACATGGATGTGATGAAGCTGATGTGGCCTCGGAAGCCAGGGATTTTAAAGCTCTGGGGGGAGGAGGGCAAGGAGGGCGGTGTGTGGGGGGTACACGGACGGAGACGAGCCTCTGCGCGCCAGCTCACTGCCTGACACCAGCGCCCTCACTCCACAGCCCTCTCCAGAGGATCCCTTCGGAAGGGAGCACCCCAGGCCCTCAGACAACGGAAGACTCATACACGCATGACCCATGATGAGCTCCCTGCCTGCGCCTGGCCTGCCCGGCAGCAAACGTGCTAAGAATGCAGGGCCCTGTGGGCACCATGGCCAGAGCAGGCCCTGCAGAAGTACAGCTCAAGCTCCCCGCCCCCACTTACTGGAGGGGGGCTGTCCTACAACAAGTGACTTAGCCCCCACCCCTACCTGGCCTGCGTCTTTACCCAGGAAAAAGGAAGCTGTTGTGATGGCCCTGACACGTTTCCTGCTGCAGTCCTCCTGTCCTGCAGCGCTGCGCTCCAGCCTCAGGCAGCCCCTGCCAGCTCGCCTGTCCTAGGGTGAAGGCGGGACGTTGCTCCCTACCCAGCCCTCCTGTTGCCCCCTCAAACCTTGGCTGTGCTGGATTCCTCCTCAGGCAGCTTCTCCAGCTCCGGCCACCGTTGCCGGAGGGTGTCCAGCATCTCCTTGTAGCTGACCATCTTCTTGAAGTTCCACTTGTTGCCTGCATTGGGGTTGGAGGCTACTGAGTCACGGTGCTGCAGGGGCCCAGGGCTTTCAGGTCCATCCTCCCACACAGCCCGGAATCAGCTCTCTCGGACGGGAGGTCAGGAGGCCCCGCCTAGAACGAGTGGATCAAATCCCCCCCACACTTGGCACTGAGAAGCCTCCAGAGTCCCATTACAGCCCTAGCCCTGGCGCCCGCCCGGGCCCCTCCCCACCATCCCTGGAGAAACTCCTACACACACAGCAGGGTCTGAGGTCAGCAGTCCCCCTGGGCTGAGCCACGACCCCTCCCAGGGTCACCGTGCTCTGCCGAGGGGCCCAGCCTCCTCTGCCCTCCCCCACCCGGCTCCGAGTCACTGACCATCAAAGGGCATGTACTCTATAAAGCGCACGTCCAGGGGGAGGCCCTCAGTCAACGCGACAAAGTCCAGGAGCTCATCCTCGTTCAGGCCACGCATCACCACACAGTTAACCTGCCCAGGGCACAAAGGGGTCATGAGGGCTGTCCCCCAGGCTTCCTTTTGTGGGGATGACTTTTGGGGCTCTAGCACCTGCCTAGGTGCTCCACTGGGGGTCCCAATCCTTGCCTTTCACCCCACAGTTCTCCATAGGTTGGGGGATTCCATGGGGTCACTGATTTTCTCACCCCCCCTTTTGGGGTGAGGGGCAGGGCTGGATGGAGTAGGTAAGGAAGTGGGGGTGGAGGGGACACTGCAGCTGCACTGGCCAAGGCCAGGAGCTGGTAGTGAAAGGTCAAGCCAGGGTGGAGGGGACAGGAAGGCCAGTTAGCAGTGGCACGTGCTCACCTTCACAGGGCTGTAGCCCAGCTCAATGGCCTTGTGGATGCCCTCCATGACCTTGTGGAAGCCTGCGGTGAGGAAGAGAAACAATCTAGGAACTTCCTCCCTCTCCCCGACCCCTCCCACCCATAGGGAAGCAAGCGCCAGAGCTGTAAGGAGCCTCAGAGACCCCTGAGTCTGGGCAGGGGCTAACATTTTCCGTAAAGGGCCAGACAGTAAATACTTTGGGCTTTGTACGCCAAGAGGCAAAATTCAGGATATTATGTGGGCGTATGTCATAAAGATTTTATTGACTAAATTCAGAATATGGTAATAATTGAGCGTGCTTTTTTTTGTAAGACAGGTCTACACATGGAATGAAAGAATTGAGTTCTTTTCACAGGGATATTTTGCTTGATTGGCACTCCTAGTGAACGAACATTCCCTATCATGAAATTGATTGCAAATATTACCTGCAAAATCCACCCTTGGCTCGCAGGCTGTTAACAAGCAGGCAGGGGCCACATTTGGCCACTGGGGTGTAGCATGCAATCCTGAGCTAGGTGAACCCTCTCACAGTCTAGAAGAGGAAACTGAGGCCCAGAGTGAGGCAGTGCCCTGCTGGTGGCCTTGCACTGCATCTCTTAGAATGCAGGCTACCCAGCTCCCTCGTTAAGGCTTTCTCCTTAACAGTCTGTCTATTCATTCTCTCTGCTTATTCTCACCCAGCACCTACTTTATGCAGCAGCTGGGCCAAGGCTGGTGAGCCATTCCCACCTATCTCTGTGCTTAACCCCAGGCTGGCTTTCCCTCATGCCCAGCTCACTCCTGCATCTAAACATTTGAGTGCCTACTGTATGCAGATTCCACCCCAGCCCCCAGCCTGCACAGCCTGGTGAACATGAGTAATTCCCAGCTGGGACGTCACCCTGAAGTGGCTTGGGGATCGCCTCCGGTGTCCTTGAGCATTTTTGGATGGCTCAGTAAGGGAGGGCAAAGGAAGGAATATGCCGCTTTTATATAAAATGCTGTTAGGATAATCTAGAACTTTTCTCCATAAAGCACTCTCCCCTCCAAAAGAAGGTGGTGGCCTCAGAATGATCTGACGTTAGGACATACTGTCACCGATTCTCATTCCAAAAGCCCACAAACACACCTCTACTTTCCCATCTCAGAACCCTTGCAGGTTCTCAATTGATGTTCCCCCTCAGAATGTGCTCCCTTGATCTGAATCCCCCCAACCCGGTCCCTCAAAACCCAGGACATATGCCTCCTCCCTGAAGTCCTCCTTGTCTGTCTTCCCCCACTAGGAGTTCTCTCTTCCTCTCTGTAGTGCTTTAATCAACACCACTAGACCAGCAAAGGTGGTCTAGTGACATCACACTGCTTGGGCATTAATAGCCTGTAACACAGGGCAATGTCTTGAGTGTCTCTGTCTTCTCTCACAATGTGTGGAACAGCTCTTTACAGAGAGCAAGGACTCCACAAGCACTTCCTCAGCACGCAGATGCGTGTAAATGGGGATTCACACTGTGAGGCAAGAACCTCTGCTCCAAAATGAGGTCCATGACCCAAGAGGCTTCAGGCAGCCGTCACCCAATGAGACCTGGGGCTCTGGCCGCTCTAGCTCTCCAGCCCGGCCCTCCCTGAGGAAGCCCAGTGGGAGGGGGCTGTGGGTATGTTTGTCACAGAGGATGCGGGGGAACGACCAGGATAGGCCCAGGAAGCACACTGGGAGCTGATGGGGGACGCCACCTGGCAGTGCTATCCCTGACCCTGGCACCTCAGGGCGGCTGCTTCTACCCAAGGTGGCCCCGTATTTCTTCAGAGCTCATTATACGGTCATCAGTTCATCCCAGTTTCACAGTCCTCCTCTTAGTCCAGTGCTGAGTATCCCCCTCGGTCATCCCAGTTTGCCAGGGACTATCTTAGTTTGAAAACTGAAAGTTCTGTGTTCTGAAAATCCTCTTAGTCCCGGGAAAACTGAGGGCAAGGCACAGGTTGGTTGGTCAACGTAGCTCTTAGCATCTGATCCCCAAAAGTCCCCAGGGGTGTGGCTATAAAGACAAGGGACATTTGGTGAGGGGTGAAAGGATCACCTTTCCTGCGGACGATGAACTCATACTTGGCTGGCACCAGCGTGTCGAGGCTGATGTTGATGGCGTTGAGACCAGCTTTCTGGAGCTGAGGCAGCAGCCGGGCTAGGTTGATGCCGTTGGTGGTGACGCCAATGGTCCTCAGCCCCTCCAGTCGGTGGAGCTGGGCTGTGGAAAGAGAGGAGGGGGAGTCAGCCCTTATTCTTGGTGGGGCCAGGAGAAGGGCTGAAAGGCCAAATAAGATGGATGGAACAGTGACTTTCTGTGGACCTCTACTAATCACGCTTAGTGTAATAAGAAATACTAGCATAAAAACAATGATAAAAACAACCAAAAGATTAAACACTGAGTGTCCATCCTGCTAGAGGCTCTACTGAGGGCTTTGTGTGCGTCAGCTCACAAAGCTCATTGAAGTCTCACAATAATCATGATCCCCATTTAATAAGGGGAGGCTCAGAGAGAGCAAGAAAATTGCTTGAAGTCACATAGCTAATAAGAAGAACAGCTGAAAATCAAACCCATGTGTACTTGACTCCAGAACTATGCTCTTAATAACCAACTCACAAGTCTTAATACTCCGTATAATAGAAACAAAAAAAGTGTTTAGATTATGCACTAAACTGACTCCTCCATTCCACCAAAAATCCCTAGAAATAACAGAAGGGTTAAAAAAGAACCCATAATAGCATTGGAAGGCAGGAAACAATGCCTTCAATGGCCCAGAAAGGTGGAGAAAACAGAAAGACAGGAAGCAGATGGAGATCAGATGGATGGAGGATACAACCCAAAGCACACGCAGAAGACAGTTCTGTACAAAGTGGGAGGGTGACGGCACCACGCTTAGTAGTCACATATGCAGGGAACAAAAGGGTCCTTCATTATGGCAAGGGGGTTGCCTCTCTGGGGAATTATATTTGGGCTAATTAAGTAAGTTGGCCTCCCTCCAGGGAGCAGCAGCATTTACCCCAAGGCTAGACCACTTAGACTAGCCAAAGGGGGTGGGGAAGCCCTGAGTAACTGCTGATAGGAGACATGGGAGCCCTGGAGCCCAGAAGCCCAGCAGGACCTCATGCCCCTACTCCACAGACTCAAGGGCAACGAGCATAAACAGGAACAGCATTGACAGCCAGGCCAACAGAAACCTTGGGCACTGAGATGAGTACACAGCCAACATTTAAGGATAATTCTGAGAAAGATAAATTCCACAATTAGTGAAATGAAAGAGATACAGATGATTCTTTTGAAATTCAGAGTTAGATGAATACAGATGCAAACATCCTCATCAAACATTAGCAGACCAAATTCAACAATACATTAAAAGGATCACACGCCATGATCAAGTTGGATTTATTCCACAGATGCAAGAACAGTTTAACACCCACACATCAATCAACGTGCTACAACATCATTAACAAAATGAAGGATAAAAAAAACACACAGTCATTTCAGATGCAAAAAAGGGCATTTGCCAAATTCAATATCCCTTCATGATAAAAACTCTCAACAAAGGGGTATAAAAGGAACGTTGCTCAACATAATAAAGATCTTTATGACAAGCCCACTGCTAACATCAGACTCAATGGTGAAAAGCTCAAAGCTTTTCCTCTGAGCGTGGGAACAAGACGAGGATGTCCACTCGCACCATTTTTATTCAACACAGTATTAGAAGTCTGCCAGAGCAATTAGGCAAGAAAAATGAAGAAAAGGCATCCAGATCAGAAGGAAAGAAGTAAAACTGCCACTATTTGCAGATGACATAATATAAGACAGAGAAAGCCCCAACGGCTCTACCTAAATACTGTTAGAATAAACAAATTCAGTGAAGTTGCAGGATACAGACTCAATATACAAAAATCTGTTGCACATATACTAATAATGAACTATCAGAAAGAGAAAGTAAGAAAACAATCCCATTTACAATTGCATCAAAAAGAATAAAATACCTAGAAATCAATTAACCAAGCAGGTGAAAGATGTGTACACTGAAAACTATGAGATGTTGATGAAAGAAATTAAAGACACAAATAAGTGGAAAAATATCTCTGCTCACGGATTAGAAAATTAATATTTTTTAAATGTCTATACTGCTTAAAGCGATCTACAGATTCAGTGCAATTCCTATCAAAGTTTCAATGGTATTTTTCACAGAAATAGTACAAACAATCCTAAAATTTGCATGGAATCACAAAAGATCACAAATAGCCAAAACAATCTTGAGAAAGTAGAACAAATCTGGAGGCATCATGTTCCCTGATTTCAAACTATGTTACAAAGCTACAGTAATCAAAACAGTATGGTATCAACATGAAAACAGACACACGGATCCATGGAACAGAATGAAGAGCCCAGAAATAAACCCACATATTCAATTAATTTAAGACAAAGGAACCAAGAATATACAGTGGGGAAAGACCCTCTCTTCAATAAATGGTGTTGGCAAAACTGCACAATCACATGTTAAAGAATAAACTGGATCACCATATTACATCATACAAAAAGTTAACTCAAAATGGATTAAATACTTGATACGAAATGATAAAACTCATAGAAGAAAAACATAGGTGGTAAACTCCTTGACATTGGTCTTGGCAATGTTTTTTTGTAGTTGATACCAAAAGCAAAAGCAACAAAAGCAAACATAAACAAGTGGGGCTACATCAAAAGGTATTTATTGTAACATTATTTAAAATAAGCCAAAACATGGAAGCAACCAAATTGTCCATTAATGTATGAATGGATAAAGACAATGTATATATAGTATACACACACACATACACACACACACTCACACACACACACACACAGGAATAGTCTTCAACCATCAAAGGAAGAAAATCTTGCCATTTGTGACAACATGGATGGGCCTCGTAGGCACTATGCTAAGTGAAGAAAGTCAGACAGAGAAAGACAAATATCATATGATTTCACTTACCTGCGGAATCTTAAAAAAAAAAAAAGCAAAAGAAACCCCAGGAAAACAAAACAATACTGGACTCACAGATACAGTGAGTTGCCAAAGGTGGGCTACAGTAGGGGGTGAGTAAAATGGGTAAAGGAAGTCAAAGGTGTCAATGTCCATGTATAAAATAAAAAAAATCATGAGAATGTCATGTACAGCACAGTGATTATAGTTAATAACACTGTATTGTGTATTTGAAAGTTGTTAAAAGGGTAGATCTTAAAAGCTCTCATCACCAGGAAAAAAATATAACTGTGTCGTGATGTGTGTTAACTGGACTTATCATTGTGATCATTCTGCAATACATACATAGTGAATCATTATTTTTTACACCTGAAACTAATATAATGTTATATGTCAGTTATATCTCAATAAAAATAATCAGAGTTAATACCCACCGGGAGTTACATATTACATTCTGAGACAAGAAAAAGAACTAATTAGAATTCTTGAAAGTAAAATATATAGAGTTATAGAAAGATACATACTTGATGGAAAGTTATTAAATACAGTTTTGGAAATATACAGAAAGTTAGAAAATATAGAAAGAGAAAAACTCGGTGGAAAAGCAGTATGGACACATAAGAGTAAATGAGCGAGCTGGAATACTGAGCAAAGGAATTCTCCCAGAACTGTACACAAAGGAACAAGACTGAAAACAAAACAAACAAACAAAAAAACACCTCCTCACATTTAAATCGAATAAAATCTACAGAGAAAACATACTGTGTCAAAATGTCCACAATGGTTATCTTTGATCAGTAGTATTATAGGTGATTTTAAAAATATTTACTTGCCTAGAGATAAAATTTATTTCAAACCACCTGAATACATAAATCTTGGTGAAGGATTAGCTCAGCTCTGCATGAAAGCAGAAACCAGGAGTGAAGTGCCCAAATGAAGCTCGATTGAGAAAAAGGCCGCAGAAGATCACCTTTTTAACCCCAGTTAGGTAGAGATGTGCAGAAGTGCACATGCTCGTGATCTAAGACCAAAATTATATAGCCTTTCTGGAGAGAAGTTATGTATGATACCTTATAAAGCCTTTGATCTTAAATTTAAGGTCTGAAAATTGAAACCTAAGGAAATAATCATGGATGTGAACAAAATTGATTGATGAGGATGTTTATTAGAGAACAATGCATAAAAATGGGCAGTGGGAAATCATTCTGATAGCCAACAATAGAAAACTGGCTAAATTATGCTTTGTCTAGATGATGGAATAGTATGCAATGAAAAACGACTTTGTAAAATAATGTTAGGATGTTGGGACATATACATGCCATATTAAATTGAGAGAGTAGTTTAAAGAGTAGTTAAACTAGATGCAGAGAAAAAAAGACCGCAGATCACCAAACCAAAATGTAGACAGTGGTTACCACTGGGCAGTAGTGATATTCTTTTTGCTTATCTGAAATAAACATGTATTATTACTTTTATAATAAGAAAATAAAAGTTTAAAAATCAAACTTGTTTTAAAAAGAAAGAAAAGTGCTTTCCTTTGGGGCTTTGCCAAGATGGAAACTGAGTAATAGCTGTTGGTTCTCTCCACCCCAACCCTGGAGAAACACAGAATCCAAGAACATTAATAAAAGAAAATCTTGAGAAACTCATAGGAAGATGAACAGGTCTTTTGAACTAATATGGGGGAGGTGGTTTATAGCCTGGGGTTGAAGGCACCTGGCAAAAACTGTAAGCAGTTAAAGGAAGACAACATGGTTCAACTCTATTCTTGCCTCACCCACTGATGGCTCAGAACAAGCACTGCTCGTCCCCTTACTGAAAAATCAGTGGCATCAGCCCCAGAGAACTTGCTCAGGAATCCATATGTGGTAAACTCAGTAAGCTGCCAAAGTCCTGCTGGAAGAGGGATTGAAGACAACAGGTGGGGACTGAGAACCTCCTGCATTCATTTTTCCACCCTTCCAAAGCCCAAGAACTGGTGGATTAAAATCAAGGGTGAATCCTTCCAAATCCACTTCTCCTTGAGGGTTTGAAGTTGAAGACCTACAGGACCGCCATATGACATAACTCCAGGAGTGCCAGTCTCATCATAATGTAAAGTCTTACGTGGTGGAGAGACAAACATGAGTGAATAACTGTGATATTCTGGAATCGTGGGCTCCCTGGGCCTATCAAAGATGAAAATCTAGCCTTAAACCTTTTTTCCATTAAGCAGTGCCATGTGTGTTATGTGTCATTGAGTGAACTGCGACTCCTGGAGACCATGCGAATGAGTGATGTCCACCAAGTCCTGTCCTCAGCAGCCCTGCTCAGCTCCTGTAGACTCAGCCTATGGCTTCTTTCATGGAGTCAGTCCACTTCATATGTGGTCTTCCCCTTTTCCTGCTCCCTTCTGTTTTCCCCAGACTTAATGTCTTTTCCAAAGAACCCTGCCTTCTCACGATGTGTCCAAAGTGGGACAGCTTCAGTTTTATTACTTTTGCCTCCAGCGATGTTTAAGCTTAATTTGCTCTAGGACCCACTTGTTCATCTTTCTGGAAGTCTGGAGTATCTGTAGAGCTCTCTGCCAACACCACATTTCAAACGAATCGATTTTTTTTTTCCTATCAGCCTTCTTTCCTGTCCAACTTTCACATCTGCACATAGAAATTGGGAACACGAGGGTGTGGATGAACTTAACCTTGGTCTCTAATGACACATCTTTGCCCTGGGTGATCTTTCCTCATTCTTCCATTGCTGCCCTTCTCAGTCTCAGCCTTCTCTTGATTTCTTGGCTGCAGTCTCCATCTGAACTGAGGACTGAAGCAAGGTAAGCAAAATCTAAAATTCCAATGCTTTCATTGTTTGTTAAAGTTGTGTATTTCTTCTGTAGTCATGATTTTTGGCTATTTCAGGTTCAAATGAAGTCGTGCTTTGGCACTTTTTTCACTTTCATCAGAAGTCATTTCAAATCATTGCTACTGGCTGCCAGTAAGATGGTGTCATCTGCATACCTTAAGTTATTGATATTTCTTCCACCAATTTTCACTCCTGCCTCTTCTGAATCTAGTCCACTTTTTATATAACATGTTATGTGCACAGATTAAACAAATAAGGAGATTAAATGCACCTTTGTCTAGCACTTTTGCCTGTAGGAAACCATTCTGCGTCTCCAGACTCTGTGCGGACAGTGGCCTCCTGTCCCCAGTACGGGACAATCAAGTGCGGAGACACGCCCATTTCTTTCAGAGCAATCCATAACTTTTCATGATCCAGGCAGTCCTGGATCATGAGGCTTTACCGCAGTCTAGAAAATAATGACTAACCTTCCTCTGGAATTCTTCAGAGCACTCCAGTATCCAACGAATGCTCGCAATTAGATCTCGAGCGCCTCTTCCTTTTCTGAATCCAACTTGAACATCAGGCACTTCTTGCTCCATCGAAGGTAGAAGCCCTCTGTTGTGTCACCTGGAGCATCACTTTACTTGCATGAGAAATCAGAGCAATGGTCCTACAGACTGCACTCCTTGGCATCTCCTTTCTTGAAAATTGGGATGTACACTGAACATTTCTAGTGCATACAGGATAGCTAATATGCTAGGGGAACAAACTTACTGGCTAAACTAAGGAAACCCTTGAGAAGTACAACTAGCACCCTCACTCCAACCCTCCTCAAAACCCTGTAAAATATATACCAATAGAACAAAAATGATTAAAAGAGGTAGATCAAGTATGTAAGATAAATATGATAAATACAGTAAAAGAAATGAAGAATATTAATCATATGAAATAAAATTCTTCGTTATAAAAAAGAACAAGGCAAAAGATTAAGTAAAAACATAATTGTGAAGTAAAGAAACACAAGAAATAAGATGAACAGTAATATGTATACAGAAGGCAAAATTGGCAAGTTATAAGATTATAGGGGTCTTCCAGAAAAAGAAGAAAGAGAATAAGAAACCAAAACATAATTTAAGAACTGTGGAGGTATAAGTAGAAGGGGCAACATCCAGATAACAGAGGTCCCAGGGAAAAAAATTAAACTGGAGAGAAGGAAATATCTAAAGAAAGAATGGAGAAAATTTTCCTCAAATTTAAAACAATTGCTTAGTATTGAAAGAACAATTTCATGGAATGTCAACAGAACAGATGAGGAAAGCCTATTCTAGCCATATTATAGTAAAATTTAAGAAAATCAGATACAAAGAAAACACTGTAATAACTTCCAGAGAAAAAGAGCCTATAACCAGCCCAGAGCAAGAAGCAGACTGACAGACACCCAGACTTTTCCCAACAGCTGTGAGGAGACAATGCAATGACATTCTTACCATAAAGAAAGAATGATCTTCAATCTAAAATTTTATATGCATTCAAATAACATTATAATACTACTACTCTACTACTTTAAAACATAAAAACGACCAGCATGCCAGATTTTATTAGATTCACAATGAAAATTAGATTCACCACTAGACCCACATCAAAAAACTGGTAGAGGAAATACTCAAATAAGATGAGAAACAAATTCAGAAGATGCAACAAGAATTATGGGAATTATAGGTGATCAAATACCTTGGTTAGGCTTGTTGTTATCTTAAAAGGCAGAAGTGTGCTTACAAGAGATACAGACGGGCAGACTATTCGTAATAACCCAGAAGAAAACTCTAGAAAATATCAACAATAAGGAGGAGGGTAGTGAAACCAAGGGCCAAAGAGTGTGATCAAGTTCTTGTCTTGTTAGAGGAATCATTTATTTAAAAACCAAAAAGGAGAAAAAAGAAATATAGAAAATGGTTGATAGATAAGACTGTAGAAACAAGTCCAAATATTTCAATAATTACCATAAAGATAACTAGAATAAACTCACCAGTTAAAAGTCAGACATAGTTAAATTTGATAAAAGAAACAAAAGTAAGAGCTATATGCTGTTATAGGAGACATATCTAAAGTATAAGAACACAAACAGGTTTACAAAGTAAAAAGATGAAAACAGATTCAGCAGTCTTATTAAAGCTAAAAGCAAGCCGATATAGCTTTAAGTAAAATAAAAGACATAGACCTTAAAACCCAAAGTATCATTATGGAGAGAAACCCACTACATAGCGATGAAAGATCCAATTTATGAAGATATAATTCTAATCACATATAAACCTAATAAGATCACCTCAACTATATATAAAATAAAAAGCAATAGGACCTCTGAGAGAAATTAACAAATCTGCTCACTTATTTATTATTGGCAGGCTAAGCAGATAGAAAGCCAACAAAGACAGATAACCAGAGGTTTGAATAATAAAATTAACCAGCTGGATCCAATGAACAAACATAGATGTCTCCATCCAATGATTAAGAATAATCATTCTCTGGCTATCATCAACAAGACAAATAGTAACAAGTGTTGGAGAGGCTGTGGAGAAAAGGAACCCTCATACACTGTTGGTGGGAGTGCAGACTGGTGCAGCCGCTATGGAAGGCAGTGTGGAGGTTCCTCAAGAAATTACGAATAGAATTACCATATGACCCAGCAATCCCTCTCCTGGTATCTACCCAAAGAATTTGAAATCATTTATACATAAAGACATGTGTGCTCCAATGTTCATTGCAGCTTTGTTTACGGTGGCCAAGACATGGAAACAACCAAAATGTCCTTCGATAGATGAATGGATAAAGAAGTTGTGGTATATATACACAATGGAATACTATTCGGCGTTAAGGAAAGCTGATATAGGAACATTTGTGACAACATGGATGGATCTTGAGAGTATAATGCTAAGCGAAATAAGTCAGACAGAAAAAGCAGAGAACCCTATGATTTCACTGATATGTGGCATATAAACCAAAAACAAGACAAACAAATGAGAAAGAAAAACTCATAGACACAGACAATAGTTTAGTGGTTACCAGAGGGTAAGGGGGATCAAATATTTGATGATGGAAGGAGAACTGACTCTGGGTGGTGAACACACAATGGGATTTATAGATGATGTAATACAGAATTGTACACCTGAAATTATGTAATTTCATTAACAATTGTCACCCCAATAAATAAATTAAAAAAAAAAAAGAATAATCATTCTCAATAGAACATTTACAAAAACTGCCAATATGCTAGGTCACAAAGCAAGCGTCAACAAATTTTAAATAAGTATCACACAAATATGTTCTCTGACCACCATATACTTAAATGATAATTTTAAATATTTTTTTTTAAAATCCTCATATATTTGGAAATTAAAAACACCACTTCTAAATATCTCACAGATCAAATGACAAATCAGAATAAAAAATTAAATACTTAGAACTAAATGTTATGAAAGCAATAGGCTATGCCAGGACAGAAGCAAAAATAATAAAACAAAATACAAATATACAATAAGAGGTTCAACATGTCCAAAAGTTGGTTGGCTGAATACTAGCACAATAGACAAACCTCTGGCAAGACTTACTAACAAAAAAATGAGATGAGGCACAAATAAGCCATATAAAGGATTTAAAAAAAGACAAACTGCAAGTAAAAATGAGATTAAAAAGACAGTAAAAAATTTTACCAATATTTCACACCAGTAAATTTGAAATAAAAATAACAAATGTCTTTAAAAAAAAATGCTATCAAAACTGGCTCCGAAAGAAGTAGAGAACTTAAATAGTGCAGTAATTAATGAAATCGAAGCAGCAGTTAAAATATTCCTACAAAGAACATAACAGGCAGAGACAATTTTACAGGTGAGGTAAAACTATCAAAAAGTGATTATAATACAAACTCTTGCAGATAAAAGAATCAGAGGGGATACTACCTGCTATGGTTTGAATGTCTGTGCCCGCTTCTCCCAAATGCACATGTTGAATCCTAACATCCAGTGTGATAGTGTTAGAAGATGGGGCCTTTGGAAGGTGATTAGGTCATAAGAGTGGTCATTAGTGCTCTTAACAAAAGAGAGCCCACAGAGCTCCTTAGCTCCTTCTGCCATGTGAGGATACAATGAGAAGTCTGAGACCCAGAAGGAAGCCCTCACCTGACTATGTTGGCTGGCACCTTCATATTAGACTTCCAGCCTCCAGAGTGTGAAAAATAAAAGTTTGTTTATACGCTACCCAATGTATAGTATTTTGTTATAACAGCCTAAAGGGACTAATACACTACCTAATTCATTCTTTGAAACTCAATAGCAAAATCAGTTAAAGCAGGCATGAGAAAGGAAACTTACATGTCCATGTCACTCATGGATATAAATGCAAAAACTCAAAATTTTAACACACTGAACCTAACAGTAGGTAAAACATAGTATAACAGGACTAGGTGGGTGTAAGTATTACAGGTTTAATATCAGAAAAGCTATAAATGTCATTCAGAATAACACAGAAAAAAATCATAGATTATCCTAACATACACAGAAAAGTGTATAATTAAAAAAAAAATCTTAGTAAATTAGTAAGGACACTTTATTACCTGATAAAAGTTATTTGTGAAAAAAAATCCTGTAAGGAACATCATTCTAAATGGGGAAACATTAGAAGCCATTTTCCTACTACCACTACAATCCAACATTGGACTTAAGATCCTAGATATTGCAATAGGACAAGAAAAGGAAATTAAAGACATACAGATAGGAAAGAAAAAAAATGGTCTTTAATTGCAGATGATATGGTTAGTAGTATAGAAGACTCCAAAGAATCTAAATAGATATATTACAGCATTGATAGCAGAGTTAGGAGAACAAAACAGTAACAAAATGAAAAAACATAATTTAAAAAATGAGACTGTATCTGTCTGAATCCTAGAATAAAATAGAATTCATCCAGATGGTTAAAATAAACTTTATTGAAAAGACTACTTACAAGGGTATGGGCAGAATGAAGGACCCCAACAATGAGTAGTACAGCGCTCAGACTAGCAACACTGGGCATCCATTACTGTGCCTAAGGCCAAAATGACATGGGGGGGGGATTAAGTCAGGAGTCCAATTAAGTCACTATGGAGGAAAAGCTGACCTGTGGGAGTTTTAGTCCTGGAGGGAATTCAGCTAGGGTCAAAAAACCCAGTAGAAATAGAGCAGACAGCGATAAAAATAGCCTGATTTCAGTGGCTTAACCCATCAGGAATCCAAAAGACAAGGGACCCTAAGTGATGATGTCCCTTGGGGTCAGCCACCTAGAGCAAAAAGCAAGGCAAAGGAGGGTGATCGCTGTGGGATGATGGGTGTATGAATAAAAATGATATTAAGTCTCCCCAGTTTGATATATAGATTTAATGCAATTAAAATCCCAACAGATACACAAACAATGGACAATCTGAAAATGGAATTATAAAACCAGTTCCACTTATAATATCACCAAAAATAAATAAGTTAAATGCTTAGAAATTAACTTAACCAAGGTGAAAGACTTTAAGAATGAAAACTACAAAAGCTTGATGAAAGAAATTGAAGACATAAATAAATGGAAATGTATCCTATGTGCATGGGTTGGAACACTTATTGTTAAATGTCAATATTACCCAAAGCAATCTGTAGAAACAGTGTAATCCCTATCAAAATCCCAATGACTTTTTTTTTTTTTTTTGTAGAAATAGAAAAGCCCATTCTAAAATTCATATGGAATGGCAAGGGACTCCGAATAGCCAAAACAATCTTGAAAAAGAAGAACAAAACTGGAGGACTCACACTTCCTGATTTCAAAACCTATTACAAAGCGACAGTAATCAAAACAGCGTGGTATTAGCATAAAGACAGACATATAGACTAATGGAATGGAATAAAGAGCCCAGAAATTAACCCTCGCATATATAGTGAAATGATATTTAAGGAGGCTGCCAAGACCATTCAATGGGGAAAGGACAGTCTTTTCAACAAATGGTGCTGGGAAAACCAGATATCCACAGGCAAAAGAATGAAGTGAGACCCTTACCTAACACCATTTACAAAAATTAACTAAAAATGGTTCAAGGGCCTAAATATTCTTAGCACAATAAAACTCTTGGGAAAAAAATCATAGGACAAAAGCTTCATGACATTGGGTTTGACAATGATTTCTGGATATGATGACACCAAAGACATAGGCAACCAAAAGAAAAAAGAAGACAAACTGGACTTGACAAAAATTTAAAAATTTTGTGCATCAAAAGATATTATCCATAGAATAAAAAGCATCCCACAGAATGGGAGAAAATATGTGCAAATCATTTATCTGATAAAGGATTAATATCCAGAATAATAGAAAACTCCTAAATAACAAAACAACCCAATTAACAAATGAGCAAAAGACTTAAATTGTATTTTTCCAAAGCAGATATACCAATGGCCAACAAGCACATAAAAAGATGTTCGATATCACTAATCATTAGGGGCATGCAAATCAAAACTACAATGAGATATCACCTCACGTCAATTAGGATGGCTGCTATCAAAAAAAAATAGAAAATAAATGTTGGCAAGAACGTAGAGAAACTGGCACCCTTATCACTGTTTGTAGGGATGTAAAATGGTACAACCACTATGAACAACAGTATGGAAGTGCCTCAAAAAATTAAAAATGGAGCTACCAGATAAGCCAGCATTTCCACTTCTACTGTCTCTTTGAAAGCAGTATGTCTAAGAGGTATTTCTAATGTTCATAGCAGCATTATTCACAATAGCTAAAACATGGAAGCAACCCAAGCTGACCAATGTATGGATCATCAATACATGGTATATTCATACAATGAACTATTATTCAGACTTACCATGAAAGAAAATTCTGCAATACGTTATAACATAGATGAACTCTGAGGACCTTATGCTAAGTGAAATAAGCCGGTCACAAAAGACAAATACTGTATGATTCCATTTATATGAGGCTCTTAGAGGAGCCAAAAATCATAAACACAGAAAGTATAATGGTGGTGCCAGGCTCTGCGGGGGAGAGGGGAGAATGGGGAGTTACTGTTTAATAGGTATAGAGTTTCAGACTTACAAGAAGAAAAGAGTTATAAATATGGAAGGTGGTTATGGCTCTGTAGCAACGTGAACATATTTAATACTACTGAACCATACACTTCAAAATGGTTAAGAGGGTACATTTTAGGTGATGTGTATTTGAAAACAATGAAAAAAGAAAAATAATCCCAACAGAATTTTCCACTGAACTCGGTAAGCTGATTCTAGAATTCACATGGGCAAAGCTCAGTACAACTAAAGCACTGCTGAAAAATAAAAAGAACTGGCCCTACCAGGTAATGCATACAGTGCTACAGTGATTAAGACTCTAGAATGTTGGCATAGAGATAAACAAACCGACAGAACAGAAGAAATCCCAAACAAAGCAATGCCCACATGGCAGATTTAGAGAGGAAGTGGAGACTACTCAATAAAAATGAACTAGAGGAAAGGATTATCACATGGGGATAAAAAAAAAAAGGAAATTGGATTCCCCCAAATCATCCACAGATGAACTAAGGACTTAAACGGCAAAAGCAAAATGTTAACTCTTTTAGGGGAAACATAGGTAGTTGTTCTGACCTTGGGTGAGGTGTTTCATTAACAAGATATAGAAAGCATGAACCATAAAAGATAAAACTGATAAATTTAAGAACTATTGCTTAAAAGAATTGTTACACCAAATGTGGCATGATTTTTCAAACTGGGAGAAGGTGTTTGCAACATATATAAATAAATTGAAGAACTGCTATTGCTTAAAAGAATTGTTACACAAAATGTGGCATGGAAGGTGTTTGCAACGTATATAAAGAACTTTTACCAAACCAAGATAAAAAGATACATAACCAAATAGAATAGAAAAATGGGCAAAAGACAGGATCCTGTACTTCACAGAAAAAGAAATATATGTGGCTTGTAAACATGTGAAGTGATGGGTGGCCTCATTCTTAAACAGGGAAATACAAATTAAGATGACATCAAATAACATTTTATACCCATTCAACTGGCAAAACTCCAGAACGATCATACTGAGTATAGGGAAAGACGTGGTTTGAGAGTCTCATGTACTGTTGCTGGGAACAGTGTAAATTAACACAACCGCGTTATAAAATAATGCCAAATTGTTTTCCATAGTTAAACAGTCATACCTTCTATAACCCAACTATTTCATTCCTAGAGAAAGTATATACCAGGACACATACATGAGAATAAAAATGTTTAAAACAACAGTGTTTGTAACATCAAAAAACTGGAAGTGACCCAACTGGAGAACATGTGGTAGGTTCACATCATGGAACAGTAGATCACAGAGTAAAGAAACTTTGGATGCAACTCAGGACGATGTGTATGAATGCCAATTGTGGCAAAAGAGTAAGTTCCAAATTTTTGAGAAGCAATGAGAAACACAATACGTAGGGGTGTTTCCCTTGGAGGGGGGAGGGACAGGGCAGAGAAGTCCACATAGGTGGTTAAAAGTCATTGCCAGTTTTATTTAAAAAAAAAAAAAATTGGTGGGGTAGTGCGCTGCCTTAGAATTCATAATATTGTTAAAACATATAAATACATTAGTATGAATAAGTGAAACAGGCTATGCATGGACCAAAATGATGACTAGCTCATGAACTAAGGATTAGGATTGAATCGGTTTCTATGCAATTAGAGTCCATCGAAATATGAAACGAAATAAAAAATTTCAGCCCTGTTCAAAAACCCTCAATGTTCCCCCCACTGCATTGGGCTTCCCGTGGGGCTTGAAGCTGTAAGATGTAGATGCTCCCTATGTATTCATTTCTTCAACATAACAGGAGGGAAGAAGGCAGGGAGGGAAGAAGGGAGAGAGGGAAGGAAGTGCAATATGAAAGGAAAAGGCTGCAGGACCAAGTGTTCACAAGCTAAGCAAAGCTTGTACGACAAGGATAAGTCGTTCTTGAAGTGCGGATCCAAAACAAGCGCTCTGCAAACTAGCATAGTTTTTGTGTATTTCCTTCCCTTTTTCTTATTGCCCAACCTTCACGGTGCAACATAGCAGCCACGCGTAGCTATTAAATGAATTACAATGTAATCAAGTTCCGGTTCAGCTCCTCAGTCACACGAGTCCTGTCCAGAGCTCAGGGCTATGTGTGGCTACTGGCTACCATATCAGACACCGCAGACACGGAACAGGTCCACCATCCCAGAAAGTTCTGCTCGACAGTGCTGCTTTAAACACAGCTCAGATGAAAAGTCGGGGCCGAGGGACTCGCTCCCACATAAGTGGGGTTGGAGGAGTGCCAGAGAGTCTAGGGGTTGAGAGAGAGAATCACAGGTAACGGCAGAGAACCAGAGAGAGCGAAGCCGTCCTCCCATGGGGACTCCTGCAGCGCCTGGCCCGAGGCTGACAGCTTCAGGCAGGGACAGGAAGGGATCAGGACAGCTGACAGCGGTCACAGCCTCCTGGGTGAGGTCTCTGGAAACTCACCTGGGAGGGTGGGGACAAGTGTTTGTGAAACCTACCAGCGGACTCCTGTTCCCTCCCCTCACCCTAACCCTTCTCCCCTCCCAGCACCCACCTTCAAGATGGATCAGATCAAAGGAGCTAGGCTGGGAGATGTCAAAGTGTTAGCAAACACAGCCCCGCAGGAATTCAAGGCACTGCAGCAGCCATTCAGCTTGGGGCACTGGCAGGGAGAGGAGGGTGCAGTCTTTCCCCATCAACCCAGCCCCTAGGAGGTAGGAGGTAAACCCTGCCCCTGCAGCTGGGGGCTGGTCCTGACTAGGAGCTACATGCTGATCACCCCCGCCCCCATGCTAGTAGCCAGGACCAATGACCATGGACCCTCACAGCAGGAAAGCCCTAAGGTGGCAGATGCAGAGGGGAGGGAACAGGCCCGGGGTGGGAAAGCAACCAGCACTGGTTCACACAGCTTGGCAGCCGCAGGGCAAGAACAGGGCTGCCAACGTCCCTGGCTCCCAACCTTCCCACTATGCAAGTCAGCAGCTTCCGCGGAGAGCTCTGCCTCCTCGTGTCTGTGCCCAGCCGTCCGTCTCTGACCATCAGTGATCCCCACCCCCTCTGTTCTCCCACAGGCCCTGGCACAGAACCTAAGGACGTAAGGTGGAACAGGTGCCACAGGGCAAAGTGGCCTGAACGAGGGGCGTGGGCCTGGCAGTCTGCCAGGTTCAGCAAGTTCAAGCCCTTTCCTGGAAGCCAGCCTCCCTTTCGGCTCTGAGGAATCACCAGGAGGTCAGCCACCCTGGGACAGCTTGTCCAGCCCAGAAATAATGGCAGGATCCCAGGTCAAGTGACCAGTGGGGGCTGGAGGGAACTGGCCACAGGGAAGGAGGGAGGGGAGGCTGGCAGATGTTCCCTGGGCCCCTCCTTGGGGATCTCCGTGCTCACTCCTTGTCAAATGGCTGTTTCCAGTGGCTTCTGCCAATGGGCTGTGGGACCTTGATGTCAGGGCCTGCAGCTCATTCACCGTGTGCCCCATCACAGTGCCAGGCACTCCAGAGGTTTACTGAGCCAGTGAGGGAGGCAGAGAGCTGAGGGTTGCAAGGTTGCACCCAGAGCAGCTGGGATGGGGTGAGGGTGGAAGATTCACCAGTCGAGAACACGGACCCTTATTTTCCTCTGATTTCATCATCTACAGTTACATGAACCAAGGTCTCTCTCTCCTGAACTTGGGGCTTAGAAGCAGTCAAGGCCGCCCCTTGCAGAGCAATAGCCATGTGCAAGCATGGCCTTCTCATTTCCTCCCCAGGCCAACCCTATAAGGTAGGTAACTAACCTCTGTCCTAAGGCTTACAATGGATTTTAAAAGTGGTGCAAAAGTGTATGCTGCCAGTAAGAGGCACAGCTGAGACACACACATGAGTATGTCTTACTTCAGAGATCGTACTTTGAACCACTCTGCATTCATCCTACAAATCCCAGTGAGCACCTTCTGCCTGTGGGCCACGTTCCTAGGTGTTGTGAACAAACCCTGCCACGACTTCCTGAGAGCGCTCATGCCAGTTGATGGAGGAGACAGATGATACAAGAAAGGAAAGAAGGGAGGGAGGGAGGGAACGAGAAAGGGAAGGAGGGAGGGAGGGAAGGAGGGAGTGAGGGAAAGAGGGAGGAAGGGAAGACGGAGAAACTACAACCAAATAACATAACATCAAGATGAGACAAATACTATTAAAAAAAAAAAAAAAAAAAAGGGCAGGATAATAAGATAGCATAGGAATTGCCACGCTTTTTCTGCAAAAGGCCAGACAGTAAATATTTTTGGTTTTGCTGGCCACGTGGTCTCTGTTGCAACATTAAAAAAATAAAAAAGGCAGGATAATGGGATAGTGTAGGAATTGCCACACTTTTTCTGCAAAAGGCCAGATAGTAAATATTTTTGGCTTTGCTGGCCATGTGGTCTCTGTTGCAATTACTCAGCTCTGCAAACACAGCATGGGCTACATGTAAATAAGTGGTGTGACTATGTCCCAATAAAACTTTATTCATGAAAAGTGAATGCAGGATTTCACATAATTCGCAAGTGCCATACATGTTATTATTTTGATTTTTTTTTTTTCTTCCCTGTCTTCAGAAACATAAAAACCATGCTTTGCTCGCAGGCCATACAGAAACAGGAGGGTTGGCCCAGATTAGGTTTGTGGGCTGTACCTTGTGAACTCCTGGGACAGAGAGTGGGGGGGTGTCTACGTAGTGACATGCTTTCTTTTTATTATGTTTCAGGTAATAAGTGAACACCTGTATGAGGGAATGTCCTTTAGAGAGAGCGCTCCAGGCGGCCTCCTGGATGACATCTTAAGGTGATGATATCTGAGCAGAGACCTGAAGGAGACAGTGAGCCCTGAGCTCCCAGGAAGGGAGCAGCAAGTGCACAGGCCTGGCGGTGTGACTGGAGTGGGGACAGGGGTTCAAGGGGCAGGCACGAGGTCGCAGAGGCCAGCAGGAGCCAGGTCACCGTAAGCCTCCAGACCCTGAGGGGGACTTCAGTCCAAACGCGACAGATAGCAAGCCTCTGGGCTCCAGCACTTACTAGCTTTGTGACCTCAGGCAAGTTATTGAACGTTTCTGTGCCTCGTGTCCTAACAAAATGTGAATGACGGCACCTGTCAGAGGGTGGAAGGACCAAGTGCACATGATGCTCTAATGAACGTCGGCTGCTGAGATTGGAATGGATATGTGCGTTCAGCTGGACAGGGCAGAAGCTGGGGGCAGTGGTGACAGCTTTCGGCAAACTCACCCACGATGTCCACCACGTCCGGCCGGATGAGCGGCTCTCCCCCCGTCAGCCGGATCTTATCGACACCTTCTTTCACAAAGAGCCTCGCGAGCATCAGAATCTCCTCTGTGGTCAGCAGGTCAACCTTGGGGGTCAAGGTGACACCCTCCTCGGGCATGCAGTACTGACCTGAAAGGAAGAGAAGGGACAGGAGGCAGGAAATAATGGCAGAGGTCTGCCGTCCCCAATGCCCCCACCAGGCCAGCACCTCCTCCTGAACCCCACCTAACCGTGAGGAGAGACCCAGCAGTAAATCTGCAGTGGTACAGACCTTAGGACAGATTCTCTCTGGGCCTCACCTTTCTCATCTATGAAATGTGAACATTCCCTCCCCACAGCAATAGCCCTCAGCCGGGGAGCTGAGGGTACAGGTTACAGAAGATAAACTAGGCTGAGAGCAGAGCCTTGCTTGGGTGGGCAGATGCCAAGACGCTTGTTCCCTCAGTTCTGGGCCCACTCCCTCTAGTATTGTTCACCCTGTTTCATTTCATCTGTTCTGGCAAACAGGTACCCATCT
The DNA here is from genome assembly GCF_964194185.1 of Rhinolophus hipposideros. NCBI lineage: Eukaryota > Metazoa > Chordata > Mammalia > Chiroptera > Rhinolophidae > Rhinolophus > Rhinolophus hipposideros. The sequence continues at coordinate 99,180,042 of NC_138049.1, read as the reverse complement.
CCGTGTGTGTCATGAGGTGAAAGAGGCTGGGAGGTACACTCGGGCCTGGTAAAAGCCACTGTCCTCTGTAGCTCCAGGTGTTCTTATGAACAGCTTATCTATTTCAGGTTGGAAAACTGAGGTACTCCTCCTTCAGGGTGAGTAAGCAGAATGAGGTGAATGAGGTGAGTCCTGGCGGCTGAGGGGGCACCATGCCCTATAGTCAGTTCCCATGGTACAGTGCTGTCGAGGATTGGGCCAAGATCTGTTAGAGGGTCACTTAGCCAAGTTAGTGAAGGGTCCAGAATAGAATAGGTAAGAATGTCAGGATATCAGTACTGCATGGTGTAAGTACTGCTTGGTTAAAGATTTACTATACACACATACAGGCATTTATTGGGCCATGAAGTAAACACCTTTCTTATCATGCGCTACAGTGAAAGGAAGGGAGGGAGGGGGCACATGAATTTTGGAAGTCCCTCCCCAGGGGGTAAACCCCCAGAGTGCATGGGATTATGAAATGAAGACTCTGTGTATCAGCTTGGCCCCAGACAGCTTGTGTCATGAGACTGCGTGTCCCCACTGCTGGCAGTGTTGGTATGGACACTGCTGTGTATCTTACATGTGTTTAGTGTCCAGCACGGCCACCGGGCCAGGTCCTGAATGCTGGGCACTCTAGGGCCACAGGAGGGAGGAAGAAAGAATCCTGGAGAGTTGGAGATCCACATCCAATCTTATCCTAACCACCATGGCTGTTCTCAAATCTAATCCCAAGTACAACCCCTTTCGGGATCATGAAACTCAACCTTGACCTGTCTTGTCCCTGAACCCCACACCTGGCAAGCAAGGAAGACGGACGGATGGGGAAGTAGTTAGAAAGAGGGATTGGGAGGATTGAGGAGGATGCCTGGTCCCGGGGAGTGCAGAAGCTGCTTCAACCGAGGGACAGAAGCCCAGGGAGGGCCCAGGAATGAGACTCACATCTGAGGTTGCACTTCTCCGTGAGGGAGATCCGCAGGTAGCTGTGTCGCCTGCCGAAGCTGTCAGTGAGGAAGGCAGAGAAGGGGACCGGGTGCTCCCTCAGGAACTGCCTCCGCCTGGACAGCTCCTGCAGGGACAGGGCAGGGAGGAAAGGTGGATAGTACGCTCTGGCTGGAGGAGAGGAGCTGGCAGAGCCCACCGGGGGAGAGCCCACCTGGGGAGAGCCCACCTGGGGACAGCCCACCTGGGGAGAGCCCACCTGGGGACAGCTCACCTGGGGACAGCTCACCTGGGGAGAGCCCACCTGGGGAGAGCCCACCTGGGGAGAACCCATCTTGGGGACAGCTCACCTGGGGAGAGCCCACCTGGGGAGAGCCCACCTGAGGAGAACCCACCAGGGGAGAGCCCACCTGGGGACAGCTCACCTGGGGAGAGCCCACCTGGGGACAGCTCACCTGGGGACAGCTCACCTGGGGAGAGCCCACCTGGGGAGAGCCCACCTGGGGAGAGCCCACCTGGGGACAGCTCACCTGGGGACAGCTCACCTGGGGAGAGCCCACCTGGGGAGAGCCCACCTGGGCAGAGCCCACCTGGGGAGAGCCCACCTGGGGACAGCTCACCTGGGGACAGCTCACCTGGGGATAGCCCACCTGGGGAGAGCCCACCTGGGGAGAACCCATCTTGGGGACAGCTCACCTGGGGAGAGCCCACCTGGGGAGAGCCCACCTGAGGAGAACCCACCAGGGGAGAGCCCACCTGGGGACAGCTCACCTGGGGAGAGCCCACCTGGGGAGAGCCCACCTGGGGACAGCTCACCTGGGGAGAACTGACCTGGGGACAGCTCACCTGGGGATAGCCCACCTTGGGGACAGCCCACCTGGGGAAGGCCCACCATGTGGACATAACCCTGTCCCATCAACCACCGTCTCCCTCATCTCTGACATCTGTATAGCACCTCTAACTTTTCTATCCATGTGGGCTCCACAGTCCTGGGGGACCTGCAAGTGCCCTTGGTTCACAGATTGGGAAACAGGCCTGAGGGGAAGGGCTTGTCCCCAGGTTCCAGCACTCAGCCCATGGCTGTGGGACCACTGCAAGGCATAATACCCCCCCCCTTTCCACCTTAAAGGAAGCCTGTCCAGGAACAGACATCTCTAGTATCTCTTGGACGGGCCACTGGGAGAGAATGAGCCACTTGGCACCTAGTAACCATACCAACTGGCAAGCGGGTCCAGAAAAGAGGAGGGAGGGAGGGAGCAGGTAACTGAGAGGGACGGTGACACCACTGCTACACTGCCTGGGACTTGGTGAGCCTCTTCTCCTGGACTGCCTTACCTTTACAATGGGAGACAGGAGCTCAAAGCAAAATCAATAACCCTAGGGACTGGGTGTCACACAGCTGTCCCTTTTAACTATCTCCCTATTGGCTGGGCTCCCTGGGGCATCCCCACTGCTCAGGAGGAGCAGCTTGGAAGGGTATACCCCGGGGAGGGCTCCCCTCATGCAGAACGACTTTGGGGTAAGGACAGCACCACCAGGGAGACCTGCAGAAGAAATGAGGCCACCAGCCGCGAGGAAGACAGAATGAAGGGGCCGGGACGACCACATGCAAAGACTACTCCAGTCTATCCTTCACCCTACCCGTTGCTAGAACGAAGGATTACGCTCCCACAGTCTGGAGCCTAAGGGGGAGGAGATTGCTGCAGGGTCCGTGCAAGGCCCAGCCTCCTGCTGGGGACAAAAAGGAGGCAGCCGACCTCACTCTTTCCGAAGTCTAATGGAGGATGTTCTCCTGCCTTGAGAGTACGTCCCTGGGTCATGACAGATGCTGATGAGATAATTGCTCCAAGAAGAAACATTTGCAAAGCATCTTAAAGTTCCAAAAAAATGTTCTCTGTTCAATTCCCACACCTACCCCACAGAGGATTATTATAACTAAGGCTTGGAGGGGGCCCAAGAACACCGTTGGCAGAACTAAGATTCAAATCCAGATCTTCTGATTCCAAGATCTAAACTCTTTCCTCTAATTGCATAGGGCGAGTCCGAGAAGGTACGTGGGATGGTACACAAGGCAACGAGAAGTCGTTTTTTTAGAATCTTTAGAACGAAGAAATCATAACCTTGACAGTCATCCATGAGGCCTACAGACAGGGCTCTGGAAGGGGGGCAAGAACCCCCGGTTTCTGGGACAGGTGTGACCTTATATACTTATATAGTAGCAGATTTCCCTAACTCCTGAAGACCTGTTTTTCCAGTTATAAAATAAAAAAAAGAGTAATGGGCGACGGGAAGGGAAGAGGTCCAGGAAGCTGGGGGGTAAACACCTGGGATTATCATAAACTTGCAACCTAAGAAAGCAGAAGGCTGTGGGCCCACCTGCCCGAGGTCCAGGGTAACTGTTCACCTGCACCCAGGAGGGAGAAACAGTTCAGTGACCTCCTCAGCCCTGGCTGTACGTTAGAACCATCTGGGGAAGCAGAAGAAAAAAATTCCACTGGAGACCAAGTAAATGTCATCTCTGAGCATTTGTGTTTTTAATCTCTCCAGGTGATTTGAATGTACAGCCAAGAGCCACAGACTAACTCAGGAGGTAGCAGGGAAATGACTGAGAGTGTGTGTGGAGGGGGCGCGGGGGGCTCCCATAAAACTGGCCTCACTCTGCTCACTACGAGACCAGTTTCCCACACCTCCCAGAACCCCTGCTCACAGTCCCATGCCAAGCAAGCAGCAGGCACTTCTCTGAACTGCAGACTGCTATATCATCACCCTGCCTCCCTCCCTCTCTGCTCTCTCACGGCATTTCCATTGGGAACCTGGGAGGCGAGGCAAGGGACCCTGCAGAGTCAAGGGTCCCACTGGCCAACAGAGTCCAGGAGAGAAGATACTTGGGAATGTGGATTTCTGGCAGAGTTGCACCCTCTTCTCCATCAACAGTTCTTTGCAATTCATTAACGTTCGTCACTTCAAACCTCTCCTCCTCACTTTGCCAAGATGCCCTGCCTCACCCACATCTTAACATATAGGGGAGGTGGCTGGATGAGAGAGGAGCCAAAATAAATCCAGGAACTGGGAGAGAACCAATGAGTGTGACTCAGCAGAAACAGGGAGGAAGCCGTGTAATGGGGCAATCAAGAATGGAATCAGGCCAGCGGGATTTCACTTTTGAGACCTCGAGTGACCTTATCTAAATTCATTCAGACTCGGTACCGACCCAGCCTCCTACATACATTCTCTCTCATCCTCCCTCCCTCCCTCCCTCCCTCCGTCCCTCCCTCCATCCTTCCCTCCCTGCCTTCCTCCCTCTCTCTCTGTCTCTCTCTCTCTCTTTCTCCCAGGCTTGCAAACTCATCACTTGAACATTAACAAGCCTCCACCTTGTCTGTTTTCTCCTCCCACACTGAATGTGCTACTTTCGTTTTTCTAGTTTTTCCCTTTCCCTGACACCCACTAGAACAAAAAATATCAGTAGCCGTCAAAGGATCCCGGAGAGAATTACCACCAGAGTAAACAATGCCTCTCCCTCATCTGGAAGGGCTGGGACATGTCAGGTGGAGAATGACCTCAACTGTTCACCTTGCCGGGGGCGTCAGCCTGGATGAGGCCGTCTACCCTGTGTGGGAAACCCTCCTGCCTGATTCGTATGCGGGAGCCCACCCTGTTGGTAGCAAGTGCCACATCACTGTGTCAATGAACAAAGAGGCAGGTCCCTAATCCAAAGAGAAAGGCGGTGTGTGCAAAACCCATTTACATGGGGGCCATCATTCCCTTCCAGACGGGGCTCTGTTGTCAGGTGGTTTAGCTTAGGGCAGTGGTTCTCAGCTCTGCTGGCCCATCAAAATTGCCTAACGAGCTTCTAAGAAGTACTGATGCCAGAGCCCCACCAAAGAGTCTCACTCTGTTGCTCCAGGAGGGGCCCCAGCTTTGGTTTTTGGTTTGTGCGCTGTGCTTCCGCTCCCTACTCTGCAGCCCGACCTCAGAACCACTGGCCCAACCACACCAGGATCAGGTGCCTTTTTGCTCCAGGGGGCGTTGTTGTGGTTCTGAGCTCAGGCTTTGGGGACAGGTAAACCTGAATTACAAGCTTGGCTCTGTTAACTAAGTGGCTGTTGCACAAGTCACCCAATTCTATAAGCCTTAGTTTCCTCATCCGCAAAGTATGCATAATAATTCTACCTAACTCAACTGGAGGTGTTCCTGTCACAGAGTAGGTATTAAATAGATGATGGTTGCCATTTTCTTAATACAACTCCTTCTTACATATTTCCAGGCATCAAATAAATATTCACAAGCACCAGTTGTGTGTGCTATGACTAGCTTTCCCACGCTGGTCAGCATCTCCAGCCCCGGCCTTCCAAGCCTGCTTCATGGCAGATGGGCCATGGTGGGGGTGTCAGAACTGCTATCACATCACCCCAAGCAGGACAGGGGGGTCTGAGCCCCCCACAGGACCACGACTACTAGTGCTAATAACCAGCTGCTTACCTTTTGTGACTAGTTATCTCTCATCTACCTAGCCAGTGAAGACTCAGGAAGAGTGCGGAGGGGAAGGATGGTAAAGGAGTTACTTACGTGAGGGACCCTACCCTCAAAGTGCCTCCCCGACTGGTCAGTCACTAACCTTGGAAACTTAATTTCGATGACAAAGGCCAGACCCCAAATAGCTAGAGTGTAACAGAGTAGTAGAGTTGTGCAGGAGAACAAGCACATGCCAAGCTCCAGTGTCAGCGGCCCTGATTTACAATGATGCACATCTGGGTGCCTCCAAATCAATCTCTACTAAGTGAGAGGACCGAGCCCCAGGCCTAGCTCCTTCCCCTCCCTTCATCCCCACCCTCAGTGTGAGGTCTTCACATCTAAGGCTCCCATCAAGGAGTGCCACACTCTACTGAAGCAAAGATTGTGAGGAGCTGGGGGTTTGGGAGTCAAGACAATCCCTTGCTTCTTCTCCAACTTCTTTCCTTTTGTACGTCCCCTCCGACTTTCTCCTACAGCCAGTGCCTCCCTTCAGAGCCCCCTCTCCACCATGTGCTCTTTCTGGCCCTTTGAACAGCTGGGTACCTCTGCCTTGCACAGAGTCCCTCTCTCCCCTGCCCCGAGACAGCAGGCCCAGGACCTGAGGCCAGCCCTCTGTTACCCCAACAATGGCTGCAAGGAGCCTGAGAGGGAGAAAGATGGGTGTCATGCTTCTGGACAGGGGTAAGCCCTGCAGAGTAGACTGGCCACCCCAATCAGGATAGCAGGTAGCTGCGTCTCCCCTTCCTACCTCCCCACTTACCTACATAGCATTACTTCACCTTTCTACCTGTAGAAGCTGCTCAACCTTCCTCGAACCAAACCCCAGGCCTCCTTTCCACCGTCCTCACAGCCAGCTCCCACTCCATATCTCACATCTCTCGCACACCTACACCCTGGCGCTCAAAATGGTAGTTGCCCAGTGGCTTTCCCCTCTGTTTCTCCAAGTACCCCACGCCCCCATGCCAAACCAGAGGGCCAGGGCCCTCTGGGGTGTGTGGCAAAAGGCACCCTTCAGGATGGGAAGAGGGATAGGGGTCCCAGAGGCCCTCACCCCTGCTCTTGCCAACTGGCAAGTTCTGGGGATAGGTTGAACATATATATGTCCAGACTTGTCTCACCTCTGAGATCCTGTTAAAGACATTCTGTGCCCACCCCCACTGTACAGACAGAGATGGGCTGGTCCAAACCTCTGGTTTTAAAGGCATGAAGAGAGAGGAAGTAACAGCTCCAGGAGCCGCGTGAAATTGGAGGCAGAGGAAAGGTGAAAACTTGGGGCTCCCTGTCCACTGCTCTGCTATACCAGGTGCCCCCTCACTAGTTGGGTTTCAAACAGCCAAAAACATCCACTAATTGCACTGCCTGCAGAGCACCACATTAAGCAATGTGGGGAAATACTTAGAAAACCAAGGGAGCATCCAGCACTCAAGGAGCAACCCGTCTGCTGAGAATAACCCTACTGGGGAACACCCAGGATGGAGGTCAAATAGACTAGCTTGAATGTCCAGATGGGAGGGGACTAATGGGACACAGCATGGGCCTATCTCCAGAGCTTATCAGTTGGCAAGAGCAGGCGTGAGGGCATCTGGAACCCCTATCCCCCTTCCTTTCCTGAATGGCAACAAAGATAATAATTACAGCAAATATATATACATGTGCCAGGCTTTGTTCTAAGTGTGTGTGTGTTTGTGTGTGTGTGTACGCACGCACATGTGCACACATTAACTCTTAATCCTTATAACCACCTGATGGACACTATTATTCCCACTTTACAGACCAGAAGACTGAGGCACTGAGAGGTGAAGTTCACACACCTAGTAAGTGGTAGGGCTGGGATTCAACTCTAGGCATTCTGCTCCAGCGTCCATATTCTAATTATGGCTCCCCTCACAGAATAAAGGAAAGTGTAGGGGCAGCCTCTCCCCCTATTCTCCCCACAGAGAAGAAGCAGGAGCACAGGCTCTAGAGTTCAAGTACCTTCTTCCTTACTTTATGGCTCGTGACTCCAGAGAAGTTAACTTCAATAAGGACTCACCACTGAAATACAGACATCTACTAACTTCACATGATTTACAATATAAATTAGGTACAAAATAAGTTAGGGGCAGAAGGAAGAAGAAACTTCCCTTTTTCTGAATTGTTTAAAGATCTCTCAGCAATCTTTGCTTTTCTCTTTTTCCCTCAACGGAGTTCAGAGTTCAAGGATACCGAAAAACTCTTCCACTTCCCAGCAATGCGGCCTGCTCATCTGAGGATCCCAGAGGAGATCAGATTTGGGGGAAGCAAGTGAAGCTGAGGACCTCTCCTCAGTGAGCAGTAGTGTGGGGTGGGAGGGGAACGTGATCTAATGAAGCCAGGATATGAAGCCTTGTGCTAGGACATGGGGAAAAAATGACCAAATGGCTCTACAAATAAGGTTTCAGCAAAGGAGAAGTGATGCTTCTCCCAAAATTATTCCCTCACTACATGAACGAAAGAACAACAAACTTAAAACTTGCTGGGATATGAATCTCTCTGAGGGGTGCTGTCAAGGACTCACGGGGCCTATCCCAGCCCTAAAGAGATACCAGAATCCCTAACCTGGAAGAGCCCAGGTCCTGCTCAATGCTGCTCTAGAAGGAGGCTGAACCCTCCGATGGGAAATAAAAACGAAATAAAAAAAGTCAGAGCCCTGTGACTTCAGGAGGGACAGCTGACTTGGTGGCACCAAGGTGACATTTTTAGTCCGTGTCACACTGTACAGCAGGGTGTCACAAGAACACCTGATCATACACCTGATCATACCTCCACTGGGGGATAGGGAGGAAAATGTTTAGGGAAGAGGTGGAGTGTGAGGCAGGGCTGAGAGGGGTACTAACAACATCTCATAGGACCCAAGTCCTACCCACCTGCTCCCCCTCTCTGGTAGCAACCCAGACCCGGAAAGGGTTGCACAGCTGGGTGGGCAGGGAGATTTTTAAGTGGGAACCCAAGGAGCGCCCCCCACCCGCTGGGGTATCGGGTGACACTGGGTAGTCTATCTAGAGAACATCATTCCACGCCTCTCCTCACCCCCAATGAAGCGCCCAGGGGTCCCTCCCTCCCAGAAGCGGCAGCCTCAGACGGCCCTGAGTGCTCCTCTCGGAATCAGGGTCAGCTTGCCAGGCCACCCTCTCCGGGGAACGCGGGCAGGCTCACCTCCGCTGCAGACTGGGAGGCATCCCCGGGGCGGGGCTGCGTCACTGGAGCTCCTGAGTTGCAGCTCCGGATGCTGGACCTCAGGACCCGCCGCACCATCCGGGACAGCACTGGCGCCGCCATGAAGCCTGCTGGCTTGGGCGAGACTGCACTAGGAAGCTGGCTTCAGTAGCACACTAGCCCCGGGACTTGCTGCCCTGGGTCATCAAAGCAGACGAGGTGGGGGTGGGGGACCGCTCAGCCAATCGGCGAGGGCTCCGCGCCGCGCAGCCTTCTGGGAGTTGTAGTCCACTCCCTCTACTCTTGTCCTAGGCCCGGTACGGCGTTCTAGTGCTTAGAAAGCACAAGTTCGAATTCAGAGGACATCCCAGGTCTTTTCTTGCAGGCTTCTCTGGCTACTCTGGTCTCGTGCTTAGGTCGTGGTGTGACTGGCACAAAGTGCTTAGGCAGAGCAGGACTAGGCTCAAATGAATGAAGCATTGCTTTGGGCCAAAATCTAAGGAGAAACCAAAAAAAGTAGGTTGTCAAGATAAATAGTATTTTAATGCAATATTTTGAAACGTCAGAATCAAAGCCAAAAAGTCCATAAGGAACATGATATCAACGTTTTATATAACAACAAGATTTGACCTTGCACATTTATGACTCGTCTCACTTTCTTCACTGTAGTCTAGGCCCTGGTTGTAGGATGGTCAACTCCCTCTTTTCAGATACATTTATCCAGTTGTGTCCCCAAAAGACATTAACAATCTTGGCCTCTCCATTTCAAAAAGGAGCATATTGAAAGAAGTCATAGAATAACTGAATATAATTTTTGGAATGTTTCCTACACACCAAGCACCATGCTAGACATCATTTAATACTTACAATAAATCTTGCAATTAACAGAATGTCAATTTTGCAACCGAGGCTTAGACAGGTTAGGTCATTTTTCCAAAGTTGCATAGTTGATAGGTGGCAAAACTGAGATTTAAACCCAGGACAATCTGATTCCTAAAATCAAGGTTCAGTATGTATCAGGAACGGGGAGAGAGGGTTGGGTGGGGGGGTGAGGCGGGTATCTCTTTCTCTTTATCAAAAACAAAGAGCTATAGTCTTCTAAGATTTTGGATGGTAATGGGCACTCAATAATTAACCTATGTATTAAGATTCATTATGCTCAAACCGGTCTATCTGTTGTATCCAAAATTCTATCATTGTGGAACTACAAGAATCAAACATAGACAAGAACATATGAGCTGCCAAGTGCATGTTAGGAAATGGGGATACAGTCCCTGGTCTTGAAGAATTGACAGAGTAGTGGAGAGGAAAGGATAACTGACTATGTATAACTGATTTGTACAAATGTAGCATGACTGTCGGAAAATCTGGGATGATGTTAGCCTTAGACTCAAGGTGAATGTCTTATGATGTTATTCAAAGTTCAGACAATCTGTAGCAGGGGGTGAGTGAATATCTGGGTATGTTTGACACTGGAGGGGACAGGCCGGACAGAAGTCTATTTGCAAAGGGCCTGAAGACCTACTGAGGACAGTTCAAGCTCTGTCCACTGCTAAATGTGACGTGTGAATTTACCAAGGGAGGTGAGTGTTGGGGTAAGGAGAACAAAACCTTTTTTTTTTTTTTTAAGTTATGAGGCCTGAAGAATTCTAAGAAAGCACTCAACCTCAAGGAAAAAGCCATATGACATAATGAACTAGATCCAGTAGTAAGCCCTTAGAATTCCATGTCGGTTCTTAACCAACTCTGTTCCCAGCGATATAAGTTCCTTATGACTGCTCTAACAAGTTATCAGATATTAGTGGCTAAAACAAAATTCTTCTCTTTCAGTTCTAGAGGCCAGACTCTGAAAGAAGTTGTGTGGGGCAAAAATCAACATGCTGACAGGCACACTCCCTCTGGAGGCTCGAGGGGATAATCCGTTTTCTTTGTCTTTTCCAGCATCCAGAGCTGCATTCCATGGCTTGTGGTCCATGTTCCCATCTTTAAAGCCAGCAGAGTAGCATTTCTCTCTCTGTCACTCTGCCTCCATCTGCTTTCATCCCATGGCTTGCTTCTCTTCTGTCTTAAATCTGTCTCTGCCTCCTTCTTATAGGGACATTTGTCATTGTATTTAGAGAGCACCTGGGTAATCCAGATGAGTGTTACATTGTGGATCCTGCTGTTACAGGAAAAGAGGGTCCTTGGCTTCGCGCAGGAAAGAAGGCAAACATGAGCTGGTGTAGAGTTCAAAGTAAAAGTACATTTGTTTAGCAGAGAGTAAGAAAAGAAAGGCCACCCCACAGATAGAGTGGCCACAGAGAGAGCGGAGGTCTCTAATCACTAGTGGAAGAGAGATCTCCCTTGATCCCCTGGGGCTAGGGTTTATATGTGTTTCTTTTTTTTAAATTGGGGAATTTGGGGGAACAGTATGTTTTTCCAGGGCCCATCAGCTCCAAGTCATGGTTCTGCAATCTAGTTGTGGAGGGCGCAGCTCAGCTCCAAGTCCAGTTGCCGTTTTCATTCTTAGTTGCAGGGGGCGCAGCCCACCATCCCATGTGGGAATTGAACCAGCAACCTTGTTAAGAGCTCGTGCTCTAAACAACTGAGCCATCCGGCTCAGCGACAGCTCGTTGTCTTCAATCTGTAGTTGTGGAGGGCGCACCTCACTGGCCCGTGTGAGAATCGAACCGCAACCCTGTTGTTCAGAGCTCGTGCCCTAAACCAACTGAGCCATCCGGTTGGCCCTATATAAGTTTCTTGTTTCCATGGGAAACTTCTACAAGGTACCAGAAGAATAGGGGCAGGTTTGCCCTTAACTTTTGTAAGGTAAACCCTGTGGCTAGTTTGTAATAGTTTTAATTATGGGAATAGCCGTAATGGGATCTCTTTGCTCAATAGGCTTCAGATGGTCTGTTCTGTATGATTGATTAACATCTCCCCAAGTTCTGTGTCTGGCAACACGCAGGCAGCAGGCTTGGAATCCAACCTCCTAGTTTCTTCTTCTGTAAAAATAGTCCTCATGCCTCTTTCCTATATTATTACTTGGAAAGACAGATGGAGAGAGAAAAGTGGTAGGATAGAGAAAGGATTATCTACCAGTTGACCAGAAACAAGATCACTAAAGATAATTAAATTGTAAGGTGTTAAATCTTTTAAATGAACCCCTGATAACAATCTTGTGTCCTCACACAGTATTCCCACTCTTTGAGCCCGTCTAAAATACAAGTTGCATGAAGCCTTTCTAGATTCCACCCTCTTCATCTATATACGTGATTGACCTCATGTGGCTATTGAACACTTGAAATCTGGCTAGTGTGACTGAGGAACTGAATTTCTAATTGTATTAAAGTTTAATTTAAATGTGAATAGCCATGTGTGGCTAGTAGCTACTCTATTGCTCAGCATTATTCTGGAAGCTTGTTTTCCCCTCAGGAAGTAGAATTAATTCCCTTCCACTTGCATCTGGGTAGGTTTGTAACTGGCTGGTAACCAACAGCATATGGCCGCTTGTGAGGCTGCATGAGAGGCTGGGTTAGAAACCTATGATGCAACTTCTACCTTACAATTTACCTCTAGTGATCTGGGCTCTGGCCGGCTGGAAGATACTTTCCTCCTTTCTCCCCCTCCTAAATTGTTAAGTACTCCTCACTTCAAAAGGTGGAACTTAGTTCCCCTCTCCTTAAATGTGGGCCGAACTTAGGAATTCTACCAAATGTAATGCGACAAAAGTGACGGTATTAGGCTTCTGAATGTAGTTCATAAAAGACATGGCTTTCTCCTTGCTCTCTCTCTCTCTTCAATCAGTCATTCTGGGAGAAACCAGTTACCATGCTGGGAGCAGCTGTATGGAGAGGCCCACATGACCAGGAACTAAACCTCTTGCTGACAGCCAGTGAGAAACTGAGGCCTCCAGCCAACTGCCATGTGAGTGCGCCATCTTAGATGCAGATCCTCCAGCTTCATTCCAAGCTTTAAATGACTACAGCTCCTGCAGATATCTTGATGGCAATCTCATGAGATACCCAAGTCAGAACCACCCAGCTGGCCACTGCCAGATTCCTGACCCTCAGAAACTGGGAGATAATGACATTTAGGCTAACTTATTACACAGCAATGAATAATTAATACAGTGCGAGAATTCCTTCTGTGAGTTACCATTTCTTTAAAGATATTATCTATCCCTATAACAGGAAAGGAATGCGTTTGGTATCTGTATTGGTGGAATTCTGCATTATTTGTTCTCCATTTGCTCCCCACTTACCTAGGATCATTTTTTTTCACCTGTCTTTGCTCTGCTCTCTGCTATAAGTGGTTGATTCTATGGACTCCTTTGCCCTCAGGCTTCTGTTTGGTTTCCATCCATGGAAAGCACTGGTAGGGTCGCAGAGGGCAGGACGAGAGAGAGAGATGTGGATATCTACCCCTCTGACTCTGCTTTCCTTCCTACCAGGCCTAGGGAGGCAAGAGATGATATTATATGTGATTTTATTCAACTTCTACCTTCAGAGTTGCCATTCAGCATGTTAAAACCCATGCATTCAGAAGAAAAGCAACTCACTTTTGGTTCTTTCTTTGAACTAGAAAATAGCCTTTAGTTCTCCTAAGACAATCAATTCCACTTTCTCGGGCCTGATTCCTCTATAGGCAAAATCAAGTTACACCGTCTGGATCATGTGATTGCTGTTTATTAAGTTGAGTTGGGGTAATTATTGGAGTGGAGATACGAGACAAGAAATATTAAAGGTTAACATTTCTGGAAACACCTCAGAAGCTCTTCCTGCTTGTTTGAGAACTGGCTGGGTCAAGTATACCTCGTGACATGTTTTCCTCCTGGAGCAGTGAGGAGGGGCAAGCCTCTGAATACATCAGGTGATGAACTGGAAAGAGCCCTGGCTCGGCAGGCGGGAGATCTGACTTCCAGGCCCCACTTGCCACAAGCCAACTACCTAACCTTAGGCGAATTTCTTAACCTCTCTGGTTTCCTCATATGTGGAAGGCAAACTTACCTGTCTTATCTACTTCACAGGACGGTAGTTGTGACTAATCAATGCAATAGGATTTTGCTGTACTATTAAAATATAAATTCAGGCACAAAGAGGTTAAGTAATTAGCCCAAGAACGTATAGCAAGTCAGTGGTGAAGCTAGGATTTGAGCCTAGAATGTCTGCCCCTAGAATCCATGCTCTTCAGAACTGAGTTCTGTTGGAGCCCTTGACCCCGACGACCCCCCTCAAACAGTGCTTTCAGTAAATTTTCTTTGAATATCCCCTTAATCTCTTGTCACTTTCCTACTGTAATTCTGTACTATGGGGTTACCACCCCACATACACTGTTGCTAGGTCCAGGATATTGCACTTGCCCTTGGGGTTCTTTCACAATCCTACATCCTACATCCTATTCAAGTGTCAGGGCGATACTTTAAAAACTAATTTTGAGTTAAAAGAACTTTATATATTTTTCTTCTTGAATAAAAGAAACAACATGGGGTTTATTGTAAAGAAAGAGAAATAGAAAGCCATGGTAGAGACCAGAAAGAGGAATGATAATTATATTCACCTTAATGTGTGTGTACCAGTTCTGTTTGCATTAGCATTGGAAAACTCTGAAGCTGGAATCCAGACCCTCAAATCTACGATCGGAAGGTCTTGAGGTTGGCATGTGGATGTCACAGTGTTCCTTTGTGCGTTTTTTTTTTCCTTTTAGAAGCTATACGAAGTCTGACAATTAAGTTTGCGAACTCATCCTAGAAAAAGTGTTACATGCTTCACTGCTGAATATCACTACGGTCACCTTCGAAGTACTCCCCTTGGGAAGCTATGTACCGATGCCAGCACCTAGTCCATCCTTCAAAGCAATGTTGAAGCTCTTTTTCTGGAATGGCCATCAGAGCTGTCGTCGTCGTATTACCCTTGATGTACTGAATGTCATTAAAATGTCTTCCTTTCACTATTTCCTTTATCTTCAGGTAAAGAAAGAAGTCACTGGGGGCCAGATCAGGTGAGTAGGGTGTGTGCTCCCATACGCTGATTTGTTTACTGGCTAAAAACTCCCTCACAGACAGTGCTGTGTGAGCTGGGGCATTGTCGTGATGCCAGAGCCATGAATTGTTGGTGAAAAGTTCATGTCATCTAACTTTTTCATGAAGCCTTTTGAGCACTTCCAAATAATAAACTTGGTTAACTATTTGTCCAGTTGCTACAAATTCAATGAATAATCCCTCTGAAATCAAAAAAGGTTAGCAGCATCATTGCAACAAGTTTGCGAACTTAATTGTCCGACCTTATATATAAAAAGTTGTTTTTCTTCTGTACCGTCACAGAATTTCTACATACATTCTCAGTCCTACTTGTAAAAGGCCAAAAACTTTATATTTTATATCAAAGTCAAATTCTAGGAATAGAAAGTCTATTAACTATAATGAAAAACATAATACTCCTTATCTCTTTTCTAAAGAATATTATGGAACTAAAGTGAGTGAGAACACAAGTCTAAAATCTCTTCTCTGAAGGCCTAGGAGCCAGATAGATTTTGGAATTTAGAAATGTTTTGGAGTTTTGAAAAGTCATATACTGTATATTATATACATTGTGTGTATGTGTAAAAGTATATGAATATATTACATAACACAGGGTCTAGGGAAGCCGTCAGTAATCAAACAATTTTTCTGCAAGAAAACATTTACATATTCATTCACACTAAGTAAGATAGATAATGGTTATAAATAGCTCATGTCAATAGGTCATGTTTTGCTGACAAAGGAAGTATGGAAAAACTGTTTTCAGAAGTAGATTGGAATTTGGAATTACAGATAAAGGATTATGGACATACCAAATTGGGACAAGGGTAATAAAACTAAGCTTTCATCAGAGAGAACACAATTTCCCCTTTTAGCTTAATCACCTCCTCAGGGAAGAAGATGGAGTTCCACAGCTCTGTCCCCTCCCCCATCAAGATCAAAGAGATTCTTTTTCTCCCCTTGAGGTTTGGTGCACTGGGGCAGTCCAAGTGATGTGAAACACCGACCTTAAAACAGAAATACGAGTCTTTGCTTTTTGGAGTGGGGATATCTTGTTTGCACCTCCAGACGTGTTCATCTCCTCTTAGCTTGCTCTGGGCCTCAGAAGGGAGAACTGTATGGATGACCCTTGACTTCTGGCTTCTGCCTGACTGGGTTTGTCCCGTGGGGGGCCTGAGCAGGAGATCAGAGAAGGGAGAAGAGCCGTTTCTGGGTGCTAGTCCCTCAGTTCCTTCCCTGAGTGGCCACCCTGAGATGGCTGTGTCCTTCAATTGCAGTCACAGCTTCTGTTAAGGTGATCTTCCTCTAGTGGCTGTCTTTCCTTATGGGGTCCATTATCTCTTCCCTTCCCCTTGCTCCTTCAGGCCTCGGCGTGATTACCAACCCCTACTCCCCCTACTCCCCGCCTCACCACACGCTGTTGCTAGCTAGCTACAGGATATCACACTTGCCCTTGGGGTTTCCCAACACCCAGCCTGCATCTTTATAAATACCACTTTATTAAGCTCTCCCAATGTGAGTGTACCCTCTGAGGCCTGAGAAGACATTGATTGATACAAAAGCCAAGATCTATAAAAAAGTGATACCAGTTGAACCGATCTGTGCCTGAGTTAAATTTATTTAAATGTTGTTTTCAAACAGTAATTTAGTAGATAGTTAATATACAACCAGTATCATTTTAAAAACCATTTATTTATTAAAGAATAAGAATAATAATTTTATAGAAAACTCATAAACTCAACTTTCTCAGTAAGAATAAACAGACTCTATGCATGGTCTATTTTAAATCCTTTCTAGAACAAGTTAGGACACGGGCAGTGTGCACAATGGGCCCGAGAGTGGTCTAAAGTCTTGTTGGCATAGCTCCAGGAGATAACTGGGAAATTGACCTTTGTCCTGCTTCAATAGTTCTGAGTACAGGAAAATTGTACTTGGACCAGGCTGTACTATCCCACAGAGCCTGAGGAGGGTGCCGTATCTATACTGTGTCCCCAACAATCATGTCATACACTTTATCACCCCAAGAGAGATAAGGCACACTTTCCCCAGTGAAGGAGGTCTCAAGCACATGTACAGAGCACACGTGTGTAAGGGCTGACATAGCCTATTATGTATAAGGCTTGCCTTGGAAGGGGACAATTTATTTTTCCAGAAGATCTGTGAGGACTCGCACTCCCGGCAAGGCTTTGTAGGCCGCGGCGCTTGTAACCCTTCCAAGGGGGGAAGGAGGCAGCGTAGTGCTGTGGTGATGAGCATGGGTTCTAGAGCCAGGAGGCCTGAGGCCAGATCCTGTTCCCATCATTGACCAGCTGCATGACCTGGAGCAAGTTTATAGTCTCTTTTAGTCTCTTTCCTTTATAATTAGAAGGGGACAGTAGTACGGGCTTCCCCAGGGGCTGGTGGCGGTATGAAGGTCCCATGAGTCAGTACAGAGAGCCTTTGGGCTTAGAGCCATGCTGTCACTGTGGACTTCTCAGGATTGTTTCCCACCTTTACTGGACTTGGTTGCTGACCTCTCTGTGGTATGCCCTGGCTACAGACTTCTTTCTGTATTCTCTAAGAGCATCCGAGTGTGGCCTTTTAGCCACTCCCACCTACCCCTGACATCCATTTGTCTATCTGCTGTCTCTCTTTGGTCTTCCTCACATCCTGTCAGGTACCACCAGACCTCTCATGACATCTGTGCTATAAGCAGTCAGCGCCCAGGCAGGGCTAGTCGGCATCTAGGGAAACAGCCCTGCAATTTCACTCCTGTACTTACAAAAATAGGCATTTCCCATGTGGGGTGCACAAACCAGAGAGAATAAAACAAATCACAGAGACCTCAAATGAGCTCATAGGGAGGGTAAAAATTGTTCTCCAGTTCTGAGAGTCGGGATCAATGAGTGGGAAGAAGTGAAAATGAATTTGCTCTTTCCCAAACACACATTTTCTCACATTCCTGTCTCGTTTTCCTAGCTAATCAAGAAAAATTTCCTAGAGCTGTGGTTTAAGTTTCTTCACCACGGCAGGCAGAAAGTTTGGAGAACTAGAAGCATAGAAGCAGATAGCGTAAGTCTGAAGTGAGGAGACTACAAAAAGCTACGAAGGCAACACCTAAGCAAATGGGGCAAAGCTGCTTCTTGGAGGAAAAAAGGTGAGCAGGAAGGGGGGCTTCCACTGGAGGGTTGGGGAAGGAGGGTCGTGTGCCCTTGAGCAGTGAGTGGTACCATCTTAGTCAAGGGTGTGAGAGTTTGACAAAAGAAAATTGTTTATCTCCAACTCTAACCTGTGATAACTTTCCACACCATTTCTAAAACAAGTCCATAGTAACTCCTAAATGCTTATGATTCCCGGTTCCCTTTTCCCAGCATTTGAAACTTCATTAATATGCATGTTTCTTCCCCAGGTGTAGCTCTCCAAGCAGCCTTTTCTCTAGACACAAGAAGAACCCCCTGAAATGTGTCAGGGGGTTGGTGACCATACAAAGATATCAAAGGTGAGGTCATCCAGGACAGACCCAAGGTCGCTGGTGTCAAGTTGTTGAGCTCCATTCCTATGGCCACCACAGGGATCACTCGTCCTAAGAGTTTACTTTGAATCACCTGACTCTGCCATTTTGGGCTGTTTCGCCTCCCACAGAGTGTGTATTCAGAAGGCATGTATGTACATCCTCAATTCTGCCTCTACATTACAATAGAAGGGAGACATAACTGTGCAGCTGGAGATTGTTCATGGGACTCAAAACTTGCCACAAAGCTTTAGCTCAGCTTCAAGCACTTCCAGCCCTCTCTGCTTTATTCTTCTCCCAATCGCACCTTGTTTTCCTTCCACCCTTGATTTTTGGGGAAAGAGATGAGATTAGAGAGGGCTGGTTCATCTTATTTGCATGCTTGTTTCAAGAGTGTGCTGTCACAATCCTGCAGCCAGCCATTTCTTAGCTGGGTCTAACAGTCATTGCTCACCCTTTGTGGTAAATGTTTTCCCCAGCTCCTAAAACATGATGCATGATCAATAAACGTTGAAGAACAATGATGGTACAGGTGCATGCAAGAAAAGAAAGGTCAAGTCATTGGGCTCTCTATTTTAATATAGAGTACATAGAGCTTAGTCATAGAGAGGAAAAAATGTAGTAGGATGACTTAAGAAGGGGTTGACCGTGTCCCTTCCCCTTCTTCTGCAACAAAAAGGTCAAAGGGCAGAACACTGTGATAACATCTGCACCTCTCTCTACTCCTGCCCTTAATTCTGACATCTATTTCAAGAAGAGAACAGTGGGGCTGAGAAAAGTTTTTATCTGCAACTCAGTCAGAACTCTCTAATCTCTACAAGGGTTAATCTCTTGCTGGCACACTGAATGTCCCGTCTAACCTGTTATGCTACAAGTATCTCATACCTGTCTTGAGTTACATTTCAAAAGGCCCCCCCTTAGCCATGTGACTTGGTGAAGGGGTGAAGGGATCCTGGATGGGATTGGTGTGGCGGACAGGGCCTGATGCCTCACTCTACACTCCCTAGATCCTCCAACGTTCACAGTAGCCATGGTCCTTAGCTCTAGCACAGTCAATTCTTCCCACCTGGAGCCTGAGGAGTATTTTTAGGTGACAGGAGCTCTTTTGGCAAGTGTGAGGGGGTGAGCATTGGTGGGGAGGATTCCTCCAGAAGCAACCCTCAACCAAAAGGGCCCAGGAGTCAGTGGATACATGTCCAAGGGAACTACCATGAGGCCTGGTTCACACAGTGTCTCAGGGTGGCCCAGAAGGGACAAGCAGCATGGCATTGAGTTGTGCATGGCAGCCGTGCCCATTACTGACACCTTCATTGACTTTGCTCCCCGCCCTGTGTCTCTTACCCTACTTCACTTGTGCTGCCGGGGTTCACCTCCTGAATAGACTACCTGTACCTGAGTACACATCCAGGGTCTCTGTTTTGGATAAATCCAAACTAAGACAGTCGAAAATGGGGAAAAAAAATTATCTATAGTTGCTCTGTCCTCTGCCTACTTCCCTTTCATTTTACTCTCCCACCCCACTGAAAGCTGGCTTCTGTCCTTTCCACTTTGAAATTACAGATGCTGCCAAATCTAGAGATTCTGTGCTCTTGTACTAGACCTCTCAGCAGCAGTTGACCAACCATTTCCTCCTTGGAGCCACTCCTCTTTTGGCTTCTAGGATGGCCTTCTCTCCTATTTTCCTCTTACTGAGCTTTCTGTCACGGCCTCATTTAAACATGCCCTTTTCTGCCACTTCCCCCTTAAGCATCTACATTCCCCAAAGCTCCAAATTAGCCTTCTTCTATTCTCATTCCTCACACTTTCTGAGAGGTCCCACCAACCGCAGTAGCTTCCATTATAACAAATGCTACTTGTGTTCCAATCTATGTCTCCTGCCTAGGCTTCTGTGCTGAGCCCCTTACCCCCACCCCCATGCCTACTGGGTGGAAACTTTTGAATGTTCCATGGATCCTCACTTAAGCATTCCCCCAACTGAATTCTTTGTGGTAGTACACAGTGTGATCACAAAATACGGTGAATGTTTTTCAAAAAAATGTATTACGGTAAAAGACACATTGCCATTAACTCCCCTCAAAATACCCCCGCTCGCTTTGAACACACTTATCCCATCATTCTTGCCACTTTCTGGAGCAGTTCCGGAAGTCCTCCTTCATGAGTGTCTTTAGTTTCCTGACGTGGCTGCCTCGATGTCCTGAATTGATTCAAAACATTTGCCTTTCATGGTCATTTTGACTTTGGGAAGAGCCAGAATTCACACGGTGCCAGATCTGGTGAATAAGGTGGATGAGGACACACTGTAGGGTTTTTGTTTGACAGAAACTGCCATACCAGAAGCGATGAGTGACATGGAGCTTTTCCACTGTGATCACAAAATACAGTGAATGCTGCTGCCGAGTGCCATCCAACAGAAAGGCAGGGATCTTCAATACGGGAAGCAGCTCATTGAACCTTAGTAACAACAGTGTGTGACAAGTTTCAGCTTGTTTGCTGCAGTCAGTCAGCTGTGAGCTATGGTTGAGAGAAGGTGTGTTTTAAAGAGTGCCATCAATCATCCTCTATCATGACAACGCTCGTGTCACACATCACTTCTGGTATGGCAATTTCTGTCAAATAAGAACATTACAGTGTGTCCTCATCCACCTTATTCACCAGATCTGGCACCATGTGACTTCTGGCTCTTCCCCAAAGTCAAAATGATTTGGGGCATGGAGGCAGCCACGACAGTGCAACTAAAGACACTCACGAAAGAGGACTTTTAGAACTGCTTCAAGAAAGTGGCAAGAATGACGGGATAAGTGTGTTTGAAGCGATGGGAAATATTTTGAGGGGGATTAATGGCAATGTGTCTTTTACTGTAATAATTTTTTAAATTTAAACATTCACTGTGTTGTTTGATCACACCTCATACACTTTCCTCCCAAACAATTTGGCAGAAAAGGAGAGAAGAGAGGCAGGAACATGAGGAGGTGGGCTGAGACAGGTTATGACTGTTTTTACATTGGGAGGCACTCTAACCGAAGTGAAAGGTGAATGGAAAGAACTAGTGGAAAGAAAGAAGATAAAGATACAGGAGAAGCTGAGTTTCTGAGAAGGTGGAGGGGGAAGACTAGAAGGAAGGAGGAGGATAGTTTCTGATTCAGAAACACTTGCCGGTGCCAGGAAAATAAGTTGGCATTCCTGTTAGCTGGCCTCCATTTCCTCCTTGAACCAGAAGGCAAGATCATTTGCTGGAAGTGGAGAAAAATGAGCGATCTGAGGGTAGGTATAAAATTTTGGAATAAAGCATGGGTTAGGAGACAAGAATGGAAAGCTCAGAACAAACTGGCTTTTAAAAAAAACAAGCAGGAAATTTACTGACAGTAAATGATGTAACTTGACAGTCTATAGGCAGAACTGGATGCAGGCATATTTTGGCCCAGAGGCTCAGTACTCCATCTGGCTCCTGCAACTCTCTTGTCCACCCCACCCCTCATGGTTCAGCTGTTAGACATCATACTCACACTGTAATACCCAGAGAGCAATCTCCTTTGAAAGATGAGAAAGCTTATTTCCCAGAAGCCCCTACAACTGTCTACTAGTGTCTCATTGGCTCAAACTGGGTGGTGTGCTTAGCAGGGATGAACCAATCACTGTGACTAGAGACACAGAAAAGCCAATTTACTTAAGCCCATCCAGGCCCAGCCCTGGAGATGGGAATTAGGTCAAACCCACCCCCCAGGCTACATCATTGATAATGGGGGCGGGGCACTTCCTGCAAGGAAAATCTGGGTGCCTTTAGCAGGAAAAGGGGGGACTGGATTCTGGGAAGTCAACCAACAATGTCCATCATAATTAGTTTCTGAGGAAAATGTGAGAAGCAACTGTTGAAAGATGTGGTAAGGCATGCTAATGCTGGGGAGGGGTTCTGATGAGTATGAAGCAGAGAAATTTGTGTTGGCTCCGTGCCTTATGGTTTTATGACTGTCTGTAACAGTCCAGAGTAGGCTAGTGGTAGGAGGGGAGAAAGTGAACGATGAGATTGATCCAAAATTGGAGATTTGTCAGGTATGTGTAAGGACAACTGGGCAAGACTCGAGTTGAGGGTAATAGAGTGCTTGAAGTGATGGATGGGAGAAGAAGGGAATTTGGAAGGGTGATAGATTACGATAAAATGGAGTGGGTTCAGGGACTGAATGTTCAGATGAACTCGGAGAAGGTTGTGTTGGGAGGAGTGGGAAAGCACGAATGAACACACTGTAGACAGCAAGCAAGCTACAGTGAGCTAGAAAGAGAAAGCTAACAAATAAAAATATGGGTAAGATATCGGCATTTAAAGTTCAGATGGAGACAGTGATGGTAAGGGTTCTATTTTCTAAATGAAGACATTATGACATACGTGTGACAAGGTACATGGACTTAATAGGAACACGATACGCATACATATAAAAACTCACACCAGCCTCAGAAATCTGAGACATGTCCCCAGGGTTTCACCTGCCTGGGTGTCATGTCCCCCACATGTCACCTAAATGGGAAAGAAGAAAGTCAACTTCAAAGAGTTTGCTGACACTATGCCACTATTTCTTCTTGTCCCTGGAATGCTGTCAAGACGTCAGATGCTGCCACCAATGAGTTAAATAACAAAAATCCAACTGATAATCACAGAGCCTCTTCAGAAGAGAAAGATTGCCATTGGCCTGACCTAGATGCTTCCAAGAACTCTAAATCAGGAGAGGACAGCAGTTCTGAACCTTTACCTGATAGGGAACTAGGAAAGTCTTCCATCAAGGAAGCTTCTACTCAGGCTGAAGAATGAGAGCATAAAGAATTGTTCCACAGATCATTTTATTCAGAATCTAATGAATAAACCTCACTGTGAACATTGTAATACTGAAAATAAACACGATGAACAAGTGACCCCCCCCAGGCTTCTTTCCCAGGGACAGTTTTTACAGAAGGTGGACCCGGAGGGAATTGACCAGTGTGCACAATCTGTTCTGTCTTCTGATACTTGAGGTTAACAGGAAAGTTGACATCAAGTATTGCATTTTGTTCTGGAGCAAATATGCTGACCTGGTTGTTACGCCCTTGTTTCATGTAAAATGTGACCCAAACTGTCTAATTTCCATTCAGTTTCCACATTCCCTCTGCTTGGGTCACTGTGACACCAAAATGACATTCAAAGTCATATGTGTTAAAAGTTCTGTGGCCTTGTTAGAATCTACTGGGGATCATTCTGTAACCCATGTCAAATGGTATATGAGCTCTTTCTTCTGTGGGACCTGCTATTCATAGCAAAGAAACAGTATACCACCACTAAAACTATATTTGGATTCTGTATAGAGCCATTGACCATAATCCATCTTTTTTGTCTTTCTCACTGTACATAGAAAGCAATAATGAGTCCTTCATCAAGGATGTTTCCAAGTCTGTAAAGGACTCCTCTAAGAATTTCATGAAAATTGACAAGACTTCTGATTGCCAGAACTTACTGCAGAATGGGAAGAAATACAGACTGATCAGTGAACCAGAAACTGAAACTGTCTCAGAGGTTTATGATTTAAAAACCAACTTGGAGTAGCAGCAGAGATGTATATTTCTTAGATATGGTACTTTGGAATTGTTGAAATAATGCATTTTATTTTCATTTTTTATTTCTCTAGAGGTCGGACAATTAAGTTCGTGAACTTAATTGTCTGGTATGTTGTATTTATAGGAAAGCAATTATTTTGCTAAACTTATAGCTTATTCCAAAGATACTGTTGAATTTCAGGATTAATCTTCAACCATTGCAAAAATAGGCTATCTAATCTCTTTCCCTTGAAAAAGGTTTTAAATTTTCTTGAACTTTTTATTAAATTCTTCAAACAATGTTAGCTTCAAGGGAGTAAAAAACCTAAGTTTAATTTTAAGTCACAGAGCATTAAAGGTTAATGGCAAGTTTCTAACAAGGGATATTGGGCTTTTCTTACTAGAAGGCATTCAAAAAATAGTTATGCGACAAAATTGTCACTATTTCAACTGTTCACTGTACACATCATGACATTTCTAAGTGATTTTGGTTTCTTCTAAATGACTAAGTCATTTTTAAACTTATTTTCATTATGTGCGCTGAATGTGTGCCATAGCTTAACTAGCCTCGATGTCTGTGTGGAAATTCCTTTTGTACACCTCTTTTTGTTTGTTTTGTACTTTATGAAAAGTTGAGAACATGTTTTGATTTCATTACATTAAAATGTGAAGCAAGAGAGAGCTAAATGCGCAAACAAACCAAACAAACATAAAATAGAAAGGCCACTCATAAAAGAATAAAGAAAGATAACAGCAGGCAAATACGAACCAGAACAAAGCTGGTGTAGAAGAGAAGGGTTTTTTTTTAATATAGCTTAGTTTTGACAGATCAAGCAAATAAAAAAATAATAAATGTTTAGAAGCTGTTGATAACATGAACCCTATACCCCAAATTAAGAAATACAAATTTTGCTCAACCACAAATGGAGTATTTAAGAAAATGTGCCATGTATTAGGCCACAAAACAAGTCTCCACAAATACTGAAAAAAATCACTATCATACAGAATACATTATCTGACTACAACACTATTAAGTTAGAGAGTAGTAACAAAAAGATGATATAAAATATATTTGGAAATTTAAAAACCACACTGCTAAGTAGTTTGGGGTCAAAGGCAATATTGTAAGGGACATTAGGAAATATTTCAACTGAAATATTAAATATGACATTTACATATCAAAAATCACTGGAGTGCAGTTAAAGCAGCATCTTTAGAGAAATTTACAGCCTCCTAGGCTCAAAGAAGTCTGAAAATTTACGAGTTAATCATTTAACTCACGAAATTATAAAGAGAACAGAGTCCAAAGTAATGACATGTAATGACAATAATAAAGGTAAGATCAACAATTAATGGTGGTAGATTGGATGATGGGTCTCAGTGCTTCACTCTCCCGTAATAGGATTATACATTCACAACCTTTACCCTCAATGAGAGGCTACTGCAAAATTACCAGGCAGAATAGACTTCCTTGCCCCATTGAAAAGGGGCTTCACCATCAACTTGCTTTAGCCAGTGGAATGTTTGCAAATTTGATAGGAACAGAAGACTTAAATATGTGTGTGCAGCTTAGTTTGGGTCTCTTGCAAGCCTGCCATTTACCATGAAAGAACATGCCCCAGGCAGCTGTTAGTCCAAGGAGGATAAGACCTGAATACGACCTGTAATTTGGAGTCTGAAACTTGGATATCAGCCTAGGCCAGCTGAGGAAATGACTTACGCATCATTTAGAAAGAAATACACGCTTGTTGTTTAAATGCTGAGTTTTGGTTTATTATGCAGTGTTATTGCAGCAATAACGAATTCACTCATGAATAGAAAAGATATGGCACAGCCTCACCAAACCTAAAATCTGATCTTCTGAAAAGACTACTATACACAAACTGTTGTCAAGTATAATGAAGGGTTAAGGAGGGAGGGAAGGAAGGGGAGAGGGGGAGAGAAAGAGAGAGGGGAACAAATGACAAAAAGAATTATGCACAGAAAAGGAGATGGAACTACAGATTTATCAGAAAACTTTAAAAGGAAGGAATTGCTGTGAAAATTTTATGGCAATAAATTTGAAGATTTGAAGACAGTGTTCTAGAAAAACATAATTTATCTAGAAAAACACTGTATCTAGAAAAACAGTGTTCTAGAAAAACAGAAATAAAAACAGAAAGCTTGAATAGACATAACGATTTTAAAAATGAACCAGTAATTTAGACTTCTGGTGAACTAGATGCAATAGATGAAGGAGTAAATGCAATTTTTCCTACTCCTTATTCAAAATACAACTAAAAATCCTGCACATTAAATGCAAAACAAACTTAAGATTCTGAAAAGTGGAGAGAAGAAGGCAGACCAGCTAGGACCTCAGGATACAAGGGACAACAAGGTAATGAGTTTCCTGGTTTTCTTTTTGCCTCATATATCTTAGACTTGAAGCTAAAGATCCCAGAAACCAATAACCAAAAGTGTACAGACAAAAATATTCTCAGTAATACCATACCTTTCTAGCCACAGGAAACACTGTGGCCACACCCCACCCACGCCCACAGAAGCCCAGCTGGGAGCCTTGGCCAGGCTATCAGGAGGCGTCACCCCTCCCCCTTGCTGATGTTATAGGAAGTCTACAGAGTTGGGGCTTTCATGACCACCCAGTGGCAATGAGGCCACCCTCTAGCACCATGGTGTCAGTGGAAGGCATTTGGGGAACACTCATGAAGCACTCCTCCCCCTCCCAACGAGGGAGGCCTATTGGGGAGCCAGAACTCTCACCCCTGCTCAGCTAGGAAGAAGCCCTCTCTTTCAGGTGTTAATGGAGGCTGAATGGGAAACCTGGGCTTCTACCCCCACCTGGCAGTAACAAGGCGGCACTTCCCTTTCCCTACCAGAGCAGGGCCAGAGTAAGCCAGCTAGAACAGAAGGTTTAAATAAGATTCAGATCCTCATGACATAATATCCAGGGTTCAAGTTTCAATCAAAAAACACTCATCATGTCAAGAACCAAGAAGGTCTCAAACTGAATGAGAAAAAGAAAAATCAATAGGTGCGATACCAATGACAGAGATGTTAGAATTATCTGACAGATTAAAGTAGTCATCATAAAAATGAATCCACAAAAAACAAACAACCCAATTCAAAAGTGGGCGCAGGACTTGACTAGACATTTCTCTATACAAATGATACGAATGGCCAATATGCTCAGGAAAAGATGCTTATCACCATTCGTCATTAGGAAAATGCAGATTCAGACTGCAATGAAATACCACCTCACACCCATTAGGGTGGCAACGATGAAAAGAACAACAACACAGAAAATATCAAGTGATGGTGAGGATGTGGAGAAATTGGAACATTTGTGCACTGTTGATGAGAACATAAAATGGAAGAACACTATGGAAGACATTCTAGTGGTTCTTCAAAAAATTAAAAATAGAATTACCACATGATCTAACAATTCCACTTCTGAGTATACACCCAAAATAATTGAATGTAGGGTCTCAAAGAGATATTTGTATACCCATGTTCATAGCAGCATTCTTCACAGTAACAAAGAGGTTAAAATAACTCAAGTGCGTACCAACTGATGAATAGTAAGCAAAATGTGGTATATAAGCAAATGAGGTCTGACAATTAAGTTCCTGAACTTGTTGCAACGATGTTGCTAATCTTTTTTGATATCAGAAGGATTATTCATTATGAATTTGTGGCAACTGGACAAACAGTTCACCACGTTTACTATTTGGAAGTGCTGAAAAGGCTGCATGATAAAGTTAGGCAACCTGAACTTTTCACCAACAATTCATGGCTCTTGCATCACGACAATGCACCAGCTCACACGGCACTGTCTGTGAGGGAGTTTTTAGCCAGGAAACAAATAACTGTATTGGAACATCCTCCCTACTCACCTGATCTGGCCCCCAATGACTTCTTTCTTTACTTGAAGATAAAGGAAATATTGAAAGGAAGACATTTTGATGACATTCAGGACATCAAGAGTAATACAATGACAGCTCTGATGTCCATTCCAGAAAAAGAGTTCCCAAATTTCTTTGAAGGGTGGACTAGGCACTGGCATCAGTGCATAGCTTCCCAAGGGGAGGACTTCGAAGGTGACCGTAGGGATATTCAGCAATGAGGTATGTAGCACTTTTTCTAGGATGAGTTTGCGAACTTAATTTTCAGTCTTGTACTACAAGGGAATATTGTTCAGTCTTTAAAAGGAAGGAAATTCTGACACGTGCTACACGAGGATATTATGTTAAATGAAATAAGTCAGTCACACACATGCAGACAAACACACATATACTGTATGATTCCACTTATATGAAGTATCGAGAGTAGTCAAAAATTATAGAGACAGAAAGTCAAGTGGTTGCCAAGAGCTCAGGGAAGAGGGGGATAAGAAGTCATTGTCACATGGACGTAGAGTTTCAGTTTTGCAAGATAAAAAGAGTTCTGGAGATGAATGGTAGTGATGGTTGCACACTATAGATATAAATATTGATATTTAGATATAGATGTATAAAATATCTTTCATTTTTCCAATTACAGTTGACATTCAATATTATTTTATATTAATTTCAGATGTACAGCATAGTGGTTAGACATTTATATAATGTACCAAGTGATGCCTGTGATAAATCTAGTACCCACCTGGCATCATACACAGTTATTACAATTGATTGACTATATTCCCTATGCTCTACTTTATATCCCTGTGACTATTTTGTAACTACCAATTTGTACTTCTTAATCCCTTCACTCTTTTCACCCAACCTCCTAACACCTCTTCTATCTGGCAACCATGAGTTTGTTCTCTGTATTTATGAGTCTGTCTCTGCTTTGTTTGTTCATTTATTTTGTTCTTTAGATTCTGCATATCAATGAAAAGATATGCCGTCTGATCCATTATGCTATTTTCAATGTGCATATTCCAAGAATTGCCTACAGGAAATCAGAAGCAAACCTTTCAAGAACAAACAATTCAAAGCAAATAAATGTATTCATAAACATCTATTTAATTGCACGAAAGACATAGTCTAGCTAAAGTTAAACCCAACTAGCAATACTAAACAGACTACTTACCATTTGTCTGACTCAGCCTGAAATGTCTGCACTCAGGTTTAGAGGGAACTCAATTTTTTTTCTCTAAAATTAATAGATGGGTTCTTGTTTCATGTTTGAGTAACTAAAGGTTCTATTCTTACATTTTTTCTAAAACAAGATAGTTTTTTTAAAAAAATCATTGGAGAGTCTTTTAAATACTTACAATCTTAAAATAAAAGTAAACCCATACATATAGCCCAAGCAATGTGGAATACTATAAAACAAATTCATATCTCCCTCCCCAGCTTTGTTTCCCAAGGAGAATCACTTAAATTTCTCACTTCTGGTAGTTATCTACATATCAATTTAAGTAATAAAATATTCTTAACTGCTCACATTTTACATATACCTATGTTACAAAAGGTGATAAAATCGCTGAGCTTACAATTCTTTCCATCGCCCTTCTCCCCTTCCTCCTTCCGATACTGTAGTGTTATCCCTTTTCCTTTGTCAAGGTTTACAACATTTTTGTTCTGTCCTTTAACTGAAATGACTTCTGTGCTCTTTCTTCAGATTGATTTGAAAACTGAAACCAAGTCAATTTACTTATATGATTATGATTATTTAGCTTTTATTTGTAGCAGAATCCCAAGTTGTATGATTAAATCCTTAATGGAAGGAAGTATAATGTTTTATCATCTGTACCATTTAAAGGGGACTGGGTCAGGCGCTGTCCCCTTTACATGGACTTTATTTACATAATTATTCAGCTTACTTTGCTGGTTCTGGGATATAATCAGTTCCTACTGTTTCTCATATTTCACTCTATTTTATTTTGGGATTCCTTTTTCTAAAGCACAACCTTCATGATTAACACCCAAGGTAGTGGGTGGCACACTTTCTGAATCCTTGCACATCAGAGCACATCTGTGGCTGCCATTGGCATGTCCCACTCGGATGTCTGACTGCAGAGAGGGTAATTGACACATCGTCCCCACTGCTGCCTCTCAGATCCATCAGTGATTTCATGCTGAGCTTGCTCACAGCCAGTGTTGATCAGGGAGACCAGGGACTGCATTTGGGCTTGAGCACTTCCTGAAAGCCTTTTTGAACACTTCTAAAATTGCACTGCATTCGAAGACACTCTCACCCACCCTTCCTTCCTTCCTTCTCTCCTTTACCTGGAGTCAGATCAGATCCATGTCTGACAGCTGACCCACCCTCTCAGGCTCCCTTCTTGCTTAGAGGTATTTGCCTTAATGAATTTCTTAACGCACATAATCCCATCTTAGCATGTTTTCACAGGACCTAGACTTGCACAACTTATTATTTTCTCTCATTTGATTTTGTATTTTGCACCCAGAATTCTATACCCAGCCATTTTTTCTCCAATTTTTGAGGCCATTGCTCCATTGTCCTTTAGTATCCAGAATTGCTGATTAGGTCTTATGTCTTTTATATTCTTGTTTCTTTGTTCACAAAATGTTTATTACACTCACACACACAGATATATATAATAAAAATAATAAACACATATATGTTTATTATGTATATGTTTACTCTATATGTGTATTATATATGTGTATATATAACAGGCATGATAAACATACATGTTTTCTTCAGCTTGAAAACTTTAAAATTTTCTCTTTATCCTTGAGAGAGAGAAATGCCAGTAGTATATATCTATGGTGTGTATATTTTAGAATTTTTTTCTGCTTAATACTTTTAATTTAAAGAGATATTCTTAGTTATGATTTTATTATTTTCTTAATTATTTCCTTTCTTCTTGCCCCACTCTCAGTCTTTCCATTCTCTTTTTCTTTGACATCTATTAAAACCCCTACCATAGTTTTTAAACTTCTGAGAACTATGTGTTTTGGAGAAAGAGCTGGGTTTTATCTGTTTTGATTGTGTGTGTGTGTTTTGTGTGTGTGTGTGTGTGTGTGTGTGTGTGTGTGTGTGTGTAGTAGTAGTAGTAGGAGGAGTAGTAGCTGGTTGTAGGAATATGAGAAGCCCAAGGCAGGTTGTAGAACCAGAATAGGATTAGTCTAACCAGGAAGAAGCCCTGAGAGAACTACAGGAAAGTAGATACCAGTCCAGGTGTTTGTGGCTTTGGATTCTTACCAGGTAAATCTGTGAGTTTAAAACCATGCTAAAGCCCTTTGTGGCTATGGGTAATTTGTTTCAATACAAATTGTTTTTATTTTCTAAATTTACAGTGATGAGAATATATAATTGTGTGATTGGGAAACTTTACTGTATTTGAAAGCCACCATGCCCACCACTTTTCAGGACCTAGAGTCTTTTGGGGAAGGAGATGGTGTGGAAAAACATCAAAAGTGATAATGTTTGAGCTGGCATCTTGAAGGCTTCATGGTGAAATTAAGGCATAGGGATTAACTTGGCCGGTGGTCAAGAAAGTACTTGGTAGTTTTGGAAAGGGCTATGGCCCTTGTGTAATGGAGTGTTCATGTACAGCATGAGATGAGGCTGGGATGGAGGCCTAGGGAGTCGGATTACAGCAGGGTAGTACTTGCATGACCTGTGTTAAATATGGACTTTCTTCTGAAGGAGCTTCTGAAGGTTTTTGAACAGACAAACACAATGACTGTCAGATCTGACTTTTATAAGGATGCTGCTGGTGGAAAGTAAATTTAGAGTGAGGTAGATAGGAGACTGTCCACATTGAGGGTAAACGGTGTGTGTTCCCAAGGCTAGGACTGGGCAACTTGTTGAGGGCAGGGTGGGCAGTTGGTGATCTGTTCGGGATTTTGGTAACTGGGAGACTGGGATACTGGGAATCCAGGTGGGAAATGTGGGAAGCTCCAGAGTAGGAAATTAAGAGAGCACGATTCTGCTTCTCTGACAGAAAAAGAGAAAGAAGTGAAGAAGAGTGGGTTATCTTCCTCTCTTCTAATGAAGGAAGAGGCCGTCTTTCAGATATGAAAGGGCCAAGAATGGGGAAAATGGAAGCAATACTGTAGGACCTGATCAAGAAAACCACCCAATGAAGACTGAGAGGAGATCCAAGAGACTTAAGGCTCACATGGGGCAGGAAAACATGAATAAGTAGGGTGAACAGGCTCTTTGGCTCTCTGGTTGGCATATGATCTTAGTGGCTGCCAAGTGGATGTGAAGAAAACCAAAGACCTCCTTTCTGAGATGCTTCTTCACCTCCAGGACATCGTGTTCATCTGGTTTTCATTCTACCCCTCTGACTACCTTGTTTCAGTCTCCTTAGTTAGTCCTTCTACCCCTCTAGACCTCTAAATGTCAGGGTATCCCCATGTCTCAGTCCTTGGACCTCTCCTGCCATTCCTTAGATGATCTCACCCAGCATCTTGCCTTTCAACATGGTTGATAATAAGATGACCTCATATTTATTAATACATTGTCTATCAAACTACTTATTAATATCTCTACTTAGATATCTACTAGACATCTCAAAAGGAGCAATTTTGATTCCCTCTTCCCAATCGTCAACCTAGCCTTTCTCTCATAATTTGCCATCTTATAAAATGACAACTCTCTTCGCCTTGGAGGCATTCCCACATCTGTCTTATCATCATCCCCTTATGAGTCATATCCAGTCTATCAGTGAATCCTGTCAGATCTACCTACACACTTGAGCACTTATTTCTGGTCATTGCCACCCTCCCAGTACAAGCCACTGATGCTTCTCCCCAGGGTTCCTGCATAGTGCCTGGCTGGTTCTCTGCTCTTTTTAGTGATTATGTCATTCTCCTACTCAAATATTTCCTCTCCAATGGTTTGCCATCACACCTAAGAGTGGAAATCCAACATGGCCCCTCAGGCCCTATCTGAGCTGTCCCTGGGTTCCATTTCCTACCACTCTTTTTCTTGGTCAGCTCACCCAGCCATACCAGTCAAGCTGTCGACTGAACATACTAACCATATTTCCTACCATAGAGCCTCTTCCTGAAATGCTTATCCAAGATATTCTCCGGGCTTACTCTTTTACTTCAGTCAGATCAAAGAGTCTTTCTCTGACCACTCTTATCATTACCCTGTTTTATTTTTTCATAGCCCTCCATTACTCCATGATATGTTATATGTTTGCTTTTTATACTATGTTTATTCCTTTTATGAAAATCATCTATTGCCACTAGACTGTAAGTTCCAAGAGAAATTGTTCCTCACTGATGTATCCTCAGAATATAAAAAAAATGTCTGGCCCATCATAGGTACTTAATGAGTATTTATTCAAAGAATGGAAACAAGCATGAGATGGGTTGAAACTAGAAACTAGTAGAGTAGAGAGATCAAAGGTCAAGGGCATTGGGGATTTGAGGGAGTTGGTGTTTCCCACATCTGTCTTGGCGATGGATTCCATGTCATATTGGCCATAGATTCCGAGTAAGATATGGAGGTGAGAAAAGTCAGAATGCTGGGTAAACTGGGATATGGGTATAGAGTCAGGGGACCACTGAGCGGGTGCAGTGGGAGGAGTGGAAGAAAGAAGCTCTAGTCAAAAAGAAATCGTGGAGTTGATTATTGTGGAACAAAGGAAGCATGAGTACATTGAGTAATTATGAATTTTCTCAGAACAGGAGCTACATTTTATTCATCTTTTTGTCTTCTGTGCTCAGTATAGTTTAGCACATACCCGACCCTCCATTTGTTGGTGTATGAGGAGACCCAATTTCCAGGCTGCACAGACTCCTCCAGGCATACTTTAATTCTGGTTCCTTATATTTTCCAAATGGTACAATGGGAACATCATATTCTTATGCTGTGTTCATATCTTACAATCAATGATTCCTTCATTCATTGCCACATGGGCTCCTCTCTTTCTCTTAAGGGACTTAGGGCGATGCAAATCAGGCCACCTGAGCTGGAGGTAGAAAAACTTGCCTGATATTGCCCAGAAACTGGTGGCAGAATCAAGACTCAGCCACCTCATTGGCATAAGTAGTTTCCACTAGACGTTATCCCCAAATTTTCCTCAATTTCTGATACTAAGATTTCAGACTTGCTGGTTTTAAATGCTTCTGCAGGATTTCTTCTTTTTTGAATTTGCCCTTGTAATTTCTGCTGTCCTAGCTCACCTCTCCCCTCAACTACTGAATAGCTTCCTCCCTCATTGCACCTCCAGTCTTGCATATTGCACCCAGATTAATCTTCTAGGTATTTCCCTATAACTATGACACTCCCTGCTAAGTTGTAGACTTCTTGCACTCAACACAGGTCCTGGCACACAGTAGACATGCAAAGAGAGTGTAGTAAATGGAATTGAACAGTGCTCAACATTGGGATAGTGATGCAAGAGAAAAACTAAAAGCCAAGTTTTCTGCTCCATAGACCTGGACCATTTGCCTCCTATTCAGGCCAATTCCAGTTCCACCTCTGGAAAGCCTGTCAACCATGTTCATTCTCAAGTGACGGGTGGTGATGACTGGCCCAGCTTCTCAGAAAAGCAAGGTGGAGTCTTGAGCAAACAGGAGAGAATATACATAATCTTTGGGATTTATACTGATAACAGCAACCTCGCAGGATGCATTACCAAAAATAGACACAAAAGAAAACAAAAACACTTCTTCCCTCTGTTTCACTGTGGGCAGAATTAAATAGAGATCAAGTCAGTCAATTTCAACAATTTCAATTCCATGTTATGTGAACAATGGCAGGGAGTCACGTTGATACCACCAAATGACCTGAAAATGTGGATACTTTGTACTTTCTTTTCACAGAATTTTGATTGTCTCCTCTGTGTCCTTATCTCTTTCTCCTTTCTGTTAATTATTCTCTCCCTTCCTCCTTCAGTCAGGGTTCAGGATGAAGTACATGATGTTCAAGGAATTCCTGGTTCTATAAATCCATCAAGAATGGTGCTAGGAGTGTAGAGCACTGGATCCTGAGTCACCTGCCCTTTCCCCAAGACATGGAACAGACCTCTAGTGCTCTCCAGCTGGTCTTCTCCTGCTCAACCTCAGAACTGGCCCTGCTCCAAATTTAAGTTTGGGAATGGAGGAATCATAATTCGCTTTGGTGAAACTTTGCCCAGCGTTCCTAATAGAGATATTGCTATTCTGGCCTCAGGATTGAAAAGAGAAGGGAGTGAAAGCTGGGATATAGAAATAAGAAAGTGGAATTGGAAGTTGGGGTGATTTTATCCACTAGGAAGATTTTGATAAAATTTGGACTGTGGAGCAGAAACCTCAACTTTGTCATCTTCACAGGACATCGAATATGTAACGGTGCCATTGAGGACAACTACTGGTGATGAGGGAGAGATTGGGGGTGTTGTCCTGTTAACAGCAACTCTGGCATACCCGATGGTCTTGATAATGGCAGCAGTACCCCAGATATTAGAGGATATCTGGTGATGGTCGCCCTTTCAGCACAGGTACCAGTGACCACAATATCTCACAGGGGCTTTGGTCGTTCGTCAGGCATGGAGAGGTGATATTGACCAATGAGCTGAAAAAGGACACATCAGCCCAGTGAGCTAAAATAGAGTTTTAAAAAAGTAAACGTGGCAAACATTACAGTCACCACGCTGACTGGAGTTGTCAGCTGGCATGGACAATTGCCAAAACTCACTGAGGAAGAGTATGAGGGGGCTGGAGGGCATTCCAAACAGACAGTGAGGGATCCAGAGACACTCGATGGCTGATAGTACTGCCATCTAGTTTATGGGTGCTGTTTTGGAGGAGGGCCAATGAGACTGGTAAGTGAACATAGTTTGTATGTTTTAGAGCTTTATTCCTGTGTAGGGAATTGTGTTTATGTGCATGGAAGTGGGAGGACTAGAGGCAAAGAATCTGAATTTAGGAGAGACAATCACTGAGGGACCGGGCAGAGAGGATGGGGTGTCCCTGCCTCCTTGGTTGTGAGGTCCAGAAGTGGCTGGGGTTGATCCTGTGAGACGATTTCCAAAGGCTGTCGCTAGATGGCGGTATCGCTCAGCACATGAGTCTGCAAAGGTTTCCCAGAAAACAGCATGGGTGAATGGAAGATGTCATTTCACAGATGAGACGATGGAGGATCAGAGAGGCAGGGCGGATCACTAATCCAGCCCTGACCTGTTCTCTTTGCCTCAGACGTCTACGGACAATGCTGAGGTTCTACTTCCAGCGCTGTTGAACTTATTTTTAACATCTAATCTCCTTACCACCTAAAACAAGAACTGCCAACCTGAAGCAGATCAGTTGTTTTGATTTGAATCTAGAGGCCAGGGACCTTAGATGGCAGCTACACTGTGGCTCCCCATGACCGGTGGGATAAAGTTCAAATGCTATCGCGTGGCTTATAAGATATTCCCCATGCTGCAGTCTCCTTTTCCTACAGTCTCTGTTACTTGAAGCTTCTTAAACTCTGCATGGTGCTTTTTGTGTTCCAAAACCTGTGACTTCAACATCCCTTGGACTGTATTAGAGGGAAACATCTCCCAACCATTTAGGGGATCTGATCACTGTTGACTTCGTGCCATGACTTTCCCTAATGTTAATGATATAGGTTGGAGGTGGTATGATGGCCAGGGACCCAGAAATGCCTACCTATCCTCCCCTAACAATCCTTTACTGCATCAGTCAGAATCCCTTAGGTGTGACAGAAATCCAATGAAGTCTACCCAAGACAAAAAGTAAATGTTATTGATTTTAGGAAGAGTGTAGGCATTGCTGGGGAAGATTGGGAGCAGGGATTACATGATTTCTGTGGAACATTCTTGCTGCCTTTCTCTGCTGCTTTAAGTGTCAAATTAATTCTTTCCTATGGAAGACTCACTTTCTCCTGGTGGAGATCATGGATCCTAACTACTTAATGCTCATCATCTCTTGCCAACTTCACTACCAGGAAGGAAAAAGCTCTTCTCAACCAAGGTTCTGTTAAACAACAACAATAAGGAATGACACTTGCAAAAGATGGACATATGACCAAAGCAGGGCCCGTCGTTACTGTTGCCAAGGGATCAGGTCCCCTGATTGGTCTGTGTTGCATCACGTGCCCAACCATAGCCTATGATTAATAGCTTTCCACTCAAACTGCATGATTGGAGCTGAAGAGGAGAATTTTTCATAAGAAAAATGCTCTTACCAAAGAAAAATGATAATTGGGAGGGGGAAAGGGTGCTGGGCAAGCAACAGTAAATGTCCATTTCCCAGCCCCTGGGGTACCCAAAGGACCCATTTACAAAAAATAAAAGCAGAATTTAACTAAAGTGTCTTTATTACTAGCCAGGGTAATGACGTGTGGCTCTCAATACAGAACTCCTAATTATGCACAAGGCTTGGGTCTGAGGTTTAAGCAGGGCTTGCTATTTATCCCCTAAACTCCAAAGTCATAGATCAGTAACCAACATGCTTAGAAAGCAGAGCTTCATACTGCAAGGAGGAAGAAATGTGGTGAAGTCACCCATACAATACAGATCATGAAGCTTTCTTCTGCTTTCTCTCATTCCAACTGACGAAATCAATGCCCTCGGTCGGGAACCCCGTAGGAGGCCTAGCTCTGCCCCAAATAATAAATGAGACCCAAGCAATATCTCAGCAATCTTAGCTACCGTGTTTCCCCGAAAATAAGACCTAACCAGAAAATAAGCCAGAGCATTATTTTTCAGGCAAAACTTAATATAAGACCTGGTCTTATTTTCAGGGAAACACAGTAGTTAACAGGTCCTCCTTAGGTAATGAATAAGAGTTAGGAACAGGTGGGTTGATTGGTGGAAGTATTTCCTCCTCTACATTTACCCACTTTGTGTTCTGTTGGCCAGAGATCTCAAGGTTAAGGTACTTACTCAAGTCCATGGTCAACCAGGAAGGACACCATCCCCTTCAATGGGGAAAACCATCAATCACCAAGGGAACCCCTGAGGCTGCTCCCCAACATTTAGTTTTATAAACTCCTGGGACCAGAGAAATGGGCAGTTCCACCATTGACTCTAGAAACTTCTGAAATGGATAGAATAAGACATTTAGCCCAAGGTCACAGACTTACCAAACATTGACACCCGATTTTATTTCCCAAGCCAAATAATTCCTAGAAAATTTTATAGAAAAATCTTGTTCACTAGAGCCATAAACACTTGAGTAGCACACATTGTATGCCCATGATATAAAAAATAAATGCCCCAAATTGAAGTCATATGAATCTCCTCCTCATATTCAACTGTTCCAGAGATATTTAAGTTCTAGCAGAAAATTCTTTGTTGCCATGGAAAAAATAAAATCTCTCCCTCTTGGGGAAATTAAAGTCCTAGGGAAATTAGAGGCCAGACATCTCATTGTATTTTTCTCATTCAGCTAGAGATAGCCTCACTATGTTGATTCTGTTTACTTCCCTGCACACATACCATTCTCTCACCCTTCAACTTTCTCAAAGCGTTTCTTGCCCTTCTCTCTGTCCTCTAGGCTGGTCCCCAGGAACTGTATTATTGCAGCTCCTGCTAGCTGATTTCTCATGGTTTCGCCAATGAGAAGCCATTGATAGGAGATTGGCAGGTTGGAAGAGGTTGGACTATTTCTTCCACCGTCCTCCCTGCTTTGAGACACATTTCTGGCACTGGCTGTGCACTTGAACAACTACAGATTCTGTCTAGTAGTCCCTTCTCCCCAACTCTAACTCTCACTGTGGTAAGATAACCCTTCTTGCTCTCTTTTCTTACTAGTGAAGGATATTACCAGGTTCCTGCCGTTGCCAGACTTGGGTGCCTCTATAAGCCTGTTGGTTCCCTTAATTCTGTCCACACCTCTGACAGTTCTTTAATTAAGGCCTCTTCCTTTGAACCTTTGAACCCTTGTTGTTGCGTCCTGTTTTCTGCTGTGACCTTGACTTCACACTGAAATACCTGGCACCAGGCAGCCTGAGTAGAGTGGGTCTTTCTCCAACAGCAGCAATCCGGGATGTTTTCCACCAGAGTGGATGGAATAATTTCAGCGCCTGCATTGCTAAAATAATTTCCATTTCAAGACTCATCTGTTTGACTTTTCCAAATTTCCAAAGGCTAAGAGGGCATCTGGAAGTCATGACACCAATCCTAGACCCACACCATTTAGTTACAACAGTTGCATTTCCTGAACAAGAGTGATGTTTCCACAACACAGTGCTTATTCCAGTTTCTAGCCCCATATTGCTCTGGCCAGCTGTCGATACTAACAGAGGAAATGCTATCTGGAGGAATTAAGGTAGACAAGAAAGCAGAAGAGAATAGAAAATCTGGATTTCATCTTCACGGAGAGGCTAGTTGTGGTTATCAATAATGCTGTTCACCAAATGCCCATCTTCCCCATTCCCGGCACAGAAAATTATTATATTTCCTGGTCCCTTGTGGTTGGGTGAGGTCTTACGTCTTACGATTAATTCAGCTAATGAATCATGAGTAGAAATGATGGGAAATGATGTGTGTCTATTTGTGGTTGAACATTTAATACCTGGTATGAGACTCTCCAGAACACTCTTTCCTTGTGGTATTATGACCTGCCAAGCTCAAAATGGTAGGTAATTTACCAGCCAAAGTCCTTGAGTGACTATAATGAGCTGAACAGCCAGCTTCATTCATTATGAACATGAGAAAAAAAATGTTTGAGCCATCAAAACGTGGAGATTGCGTATTATAAATCACGCAATAACTATTTCTGATAAAAATATTTTTAACATAGTGGAAGCTCAATAAACCCAATGACCTTTACTGTTTGATTCTTTCCCAAGACTTTCAGAAGCCCAACTTCAGAAGTCCTAGCTTATGTTTCAAAAATGCAATGAAATACGTTAGGATCTCTGTCTCCCATGCTCTAAAATCTTATCTTCCTTTAGCCTTTGGACCTTCCAGGCCTTGGCTCATTTTATTACCCCAAAGGCAGCATCCAAATCTCTTTTCCTCTACCAGTTTTCCTGCAGCTTCAGTTCCTATGGAGAAGAAGAAAAAAATCCTGAACAGCATTTGAGAATGAGTTTTTTTTTTTTTTTTGAGATGAGGGAAGGACCAGTTGTGATAGCAAAAGCTATTCTACCCTCCAAAGGTTAAAGGGCTTGTTGTGAATTGCATTCACTCTGGCCCAGGCGAGAGACCTGCCCTCTCCATTTCGAGTGAGGTTAGCCAGCTGAGACTTATATGCACAGCCACTTCCACAATCTAATGACCCAGAGTGAGTCTCCCCTGACCCTAGGAAAGGTGATTTCTAAGACAGGTCAAGAGTCAACTTATTTTAAGATCCTGAACCAGGTATCTCAACCTTCTAGTACGAGGTCTGACAATTAAGTTTGCGAACTTGTTGCAATGATGCTGCTAACATTTTTTTGATATCAGAGGGATTATTCATTATGAATTTGTACCAACTGGACAAACAGTTAACCAAGTTTACTATTTGGGAGTGCCGAAAAGGCTGCGTGAAACAGACAATTGAATTTTTCATCAACAATTCATGGCTCTTGCATCACGACAATGCACCAGCTCACACGGCACTGTCTGTGAGGGAGTTTTTAGCCAGTGAACAAATAACTGTATTGCAACACCCTCCCTACTCACCTGATCTGGCCCCCAGTGACTTCTTCCTTTACCCAAAGATAAAGGAAATATTGAAAGGAAGACATTTTAATGACATTCAGGACATCAAGGGTAATATGACGACAGCTCTGATGGCCATTCCAGAAAAAGAATTCCAAAATTGCTTTGAAGGGTGGACTAGACACTGGCGTCGGTGCATAGCTTCCCAAGGGGAGGACTTTGAAAGTGACTGTAGTGATATTCAGCAGTGAGGAAAGTAGCACTTTTTCAAGGATGAGTTTATGAACTTAATTGTCTGACCTCGTACAGTGCTTGGCTCCCAAATTCTGTGAATATACTCACTTGATCTGCCATGACCACCCAAGTGTTATAAGTAGAAGGGGAGGAGTTTAATAGCATTACATGATATTTCCATGGGGCTCTAGAATGTCAGTCATCCCTCATTTCACAATGTCCCTTAGAGAAGCAGAAGGAACAGGAGCTGAATTAGAAAGAAATTATTCCTTGATTATTAGCTGAACTAGGATCTCCTCCTTTTGATACATAACTCTTTGAAAAGCTAGGGAGGAGGTTTAAGAGGGTATGGGAACCAACTTCCAATATGACTCAATGATCCCCACCTAGTGATATCCACACTCTTGTATAGTCCCCTCCCACTTTGTATCAGGATTGGTCTCTGTGACCAATAGCCTGCAGCAGAAGTGATGGCATGTTACTTCTAAAATTGATTATAAAAGACCCTGCAGTTTTTCTTTTGGGTTCTCTCTCCCTCTCTCTTCCGCTTTGATCACTTGGAGCTCCCTGTTGTCTCTGGGGTAAACCAGTTGCCTGTGTTTTGAACACACAGGGAGCTCTGTGGAGACGCCCATGAGGACCACATTCCAACAGCCTTGGGAAAACCAAGGCCTGCCAACACCCAAGTGCCTAAGCTTGGGAGCAGATTCTCCGGCCCCAGAGACCTGGTGCCCTAGTC
Source organism: Rhinolophus hipposideros (assembly GCF_964194185.1). NCBI lineage: Eukaryota > Metazoa > Chordata > Mammalia > Chiroptera > Rhinolophidae > Rhinolophus > Rhinolophus hipposideros. The sequence goes on along the minus strand of NC_138049.1, from coordinate 99,138,881 downwards.
AACAGGTTGATCCAGTCTCTTGAGCCAGAACCACCACACTAAGCCATTCCTGAATTCCTGACTCGTAAACGTATGTAAAATAATGTTTGGTCTTTTAATCTGCTGAATTGTGGAGTATTTTGTTACATATCACCAGAAATAATAAAAGGCCAATGGCTCTCTGAATTATGGAAACTTTCCAAAGCTCTGTTGGCTTATCTGAACTTAAAGCAACATTCAGCCTCTTGGTTATGCATTTTGGGGTTGAGGGTCAGAGCCCTCGTTGAGCAGTAAACATGCTCAACTTACTGACTATTCTTTTGAGAGCAGAGGGACAAGAAAATAGGAAGGAAATAGGTATACACACAGACATGTGATGGAGAAAGGGGGCTTGAGACTTATTTTCACTTTTACACATGCCTATACTAATGCTTCTCTTAATTATCTGTGCAATTTTTTTGTTGTTGGCTGAGCTTAGCTCATTGTACAGGCGCCGCCTCCACTCCTCCTTTCCCAAATATCTTCACCCATGCGTACAGATAGAGGATGAGAGGTTTTGCTTTGTAATTTGTGAGAGCCAGTTTGGTTGGAGGGGAAAGTCCATGAAGCAATGTAAACTAAGACACTGAGAGATGTGAGTTCTGTCTAGGCCAACAGAGAGAGGTTAGACGTGTTCTCAGGAGAGACTGTGATACACAGAGTGAGGCCCTGGGCCCAAGGAGACTCACTCTGGATTTTGGGCAGGAAGCTTTTCTTCCTCCTCCTGCTCAGGAACTCAGGTATCTCCAGGATGGAAAACGTAGGATATATGCCTGCTTGCATGCCCCAAGAGGTGACGTGCCCTATGTCCTCTCACAGACAAAGACAGATCAGGCTGGATTAAAATAACCAGAAGCAGAGAAACGGAGACCCATGTTAAGGTAAATCCCCCGTTTGAAATATTTAGAGTGATTTCTCTTCTAACTGGACTCTTAATAACACAGGTCCTTTCACCTAGGAAATCAGAAGAGGAAGGAAAAGATAAACATGGGTGTTTCATTTTTCACACCAATTTTGACACCAACTAGGAGTCCAACAATTCAATTCAATTCAATTCAATTCAATTCAATTCAATTCAATTCAATTCAATTCAATATTTCAATTCAATTCAGGCATTAAAAGCCAAATGGAAGAGATGTATAGGACTAGGTATAGGGTGGGATGACCCAGAGCTTCTATGCTTTCTCCAGATCTGCCAGCTTCCCAGCACATCAATGTGTTCACCTATTGGTAAGTTCCTTGAAACTTATCTAGGTTTTGTTTTGTTTTATAGATGTTTCATTATGTAGCCATAATTGATTAAATTGTTAGGCAATTTATTTCCCTTTAATATACTTTGTGAATATGTGGTGATTGACCTCAATCTTCAGCCACTCTTCCCTTCTGCGATGTTGAGGGGTGGGGCTGAAGTCTTTAACCTTTTAATTAAGTGGTTGGTTTTTGTGACTACCAGTCCTATCCTGAAGCTCCCCCCAACCCATAGGCCATCTCATTAGCATATAAAAGACAGTAAATTCCAAGGATTTTAGAAGTTTGGTGCCAGGAACCTGGGACCAAGATCAAATATTTATTATTTATTAGACCACAACATGAGATTCTAGAATAAAGTGGCAGAGAGCTGGGGCAACTTTTGAATCTCACCAGGAGCATACATACCAGTTCCCTACCCCGAGTCTCCAAAATGGGCTGCTCCATGTTATAGGTGTATGTATGTTCCACAGATCAGCTCTCTCATTACATGGAAGAGAGGGGAGCCAGAAATGGGAAGTGTTTTCAGAAAGGAGCCACTTCAGGCAGAACTGAACACCTTAAAAATTGCTATCTGCTTAGGTATTAGCTCAGGCAATGTCCCATGTGACAACTGCCTTTGCACGAAGCCAAACCTAAGGGATGGAAAGAACACAAACTCTATTACCTTGAATATTGAATATTTTTCACTGGAGTCTTGAAGAATAAAGAAAAAATGAGAATGTGTAACACATAAAGCAAATAATTCTTGGCTCCAGGAAAAATCAGACTAAACATGCTTTGATTTCAGTGCAATTGAATTCCCTTTATAATTTAGCAAGCGACCTTATAGGAAGCGTATAATTTTCCTTTCAAAAGGTGTTTTTTTTCCCCCCTTCATATTAATTTCAACTTAAAGCTTAAGTTGAAAGCTCTATTACCAATACCAAAACCCATTTATGGTTCCTTGGTGCATTTGATTGGATGAAACTGATTTTATTGGGGGAAGAGTTGGTCTTATCCTTCTCTGGGAGTGGGGTTGTCTTCATTTGAAGATAAGGTGGGATGCAATGTAGTGAATGGAAATAACTGAAGTTATTTCACTTACTTTAGCAATTCTTGAGACTTGCCCTATGGTGTTCCACTGCACACAATCTTCTCAAAAAATAAAATGAATCAATAAACTAGGGTTAATTTTTTACTTTCATATAGGGGAAAATGTACAATGCTATGGTTAATATATGTATATTCACAAGTCTCCAGTGTATATTGCAGTTGGTAATGTTTTCATACTCTTGTACATGTTAAGGTAAAAGTCAAAAGTCCTTCAATTTTGTACGATTTCTATATATGCAATGTTTTCTATGTGATTCTTTGACTTATTATTAAAAGGCTGTGATTTTTAAAATATAGTTCGGAGGACTTAATTCTTATTTGGGGATTTATTTATATTTTTGCTTCCAAATCTTTCTTGTATTATTTATAAGAAGGCTGGTCAGGATATTGAAATGTTTTTACAAATTAAAAAAAAAAAAGTATAGAGCAAGGTCATATCAAAACTGCAAGTCAGGCAACAGGGGTACCGGACACATCTGATTCCCTGTCAGATGATGACGTATTAAATGTTGACTGGCTATTGGAAATGAATATTCAAGAATGTTGTATAGAACACAGAAAAATAAATCTGAATTTAATCAGCTATTTGATCACTGAATTTTTAGGACTCAGTTTCCTCATCTGTAAATTGATATTCTTAGATAAGATTTCTATGGCCAGGAAGGACTGTTTTTTTTTTTTTTTTAAAAAAACTCTTTAAAGATTAGAGACTCCAGCTTCTCAGCCCACCATTTAAAGTTTCATCTCTATTAGGTATAGGTCAGGCCACTATTCTCAAACTTAGCTGCATACTGGAATCACCTGAAGAGTTTTAAGTCATCTTGATGCCCCGATCACACTCCTGAATTCTGATTTAATTGGTCTTGGGAGTGCAAGAGAGGCGTGGGGAGTGGGGTGGTGGTTAAATGCTTCCTTGGTGATTCTAATGTGTAGCAAAATTTGAGAATCTCATGGCTAGGTCATGTATTAGAATCACCCAGGTTGTTCTTAAAGACACAGATATCCTGCTCTCAGGCTGAGATTCAGATTCAGTGAAAACCAGGAAAGCTACCTTTTTAACAAGTTCCTTCAATCTTTGGTACAGGGCTTCTCAGAACCACACTCTGAAGGAACACTGTTTAGATGGTAATACTTGAGTGCTCACTCATGGTTTAGTAAGTGGGACCAGCCTTAAGAAACAGCTCCTCTAAATTGGGTTCTAGCTTTGGGAAATTGGGAGAGGATAAAGAGAAATGGGGCAAGAGGTCATTCCAGGGGATGCTGTTAAGGCAACTGGCTGAGCGTGGAAAAATCCCACCAAACACATAAAATCCCCTGTATAAAAAGAGACCCCGATTTGAACTGTTTAGACATGGCCAAAAGAGACCATACCATAGGCTACCTGAAGAAAAGGACCACCCACTTCCGGCTTCTCACAATTTTGGACGTAAGTATTCAGTAACATCCTACCGTAGACTCTATGGCCTAATGTCACAGTCATCATGATATAATGCCAGACTCATCATTATCAGGATACTCATCAGGCTTTATTTTCCTTCTGGTGGGGCCCAGTATAATCACCAGTGCCCTCCAATGTCATCCAGGACACTCATTCCATCAGGGCCCTCTAAATAATGGCAGAGAGGACCAAGGTGTCTGGTTGGGTGTCGCGGATGCTATTGGTGTCCTGCCCAGAACTCCTTCAGCCCTTTCCACTTCAATGCATGCAACCAACCTCATCTCCAAGCACCTGCCCTCTGCCTGATGATGACTTCCTCTTGTTGGATCCTCAAACAGAATAATACATACATGTAGCCCTTAACTAATGACTAATGGGAGTTGTTAGCTCCCTTTCCTGAGGTATGTTTCCTATCAGAAGTCCCAGAATTTCTTAATGGGATTAAGCTTTAAAGCCCACAATGGCAAATAACCACACCCTTTAGCAGCTGTTTCCCTTCCTTGTTTCACTTTCCCAATCCCCAATCAGTGTTTCCTCAGATCACATCCAAAATAAACTACTTGCACTGAAATCCTCCTTTGGGTTCCTCCACAAACAGATGCTGGCAAAGACACTGGGATTATCTGCTGCTTGTAACTAATTCCCCATATTTATAGCTCGGCTACTTCTGCATGTTTAAACGTGATGCTCTCAGAGAGAATTATGCATTATCTTCAGTTACAGAGAAGGTTTTGGTGCTCAGCTATCTGAACTAGACACCTTTAATTGTCTATAATACTCAAAGGGTATTATAACTAAAGTTCAAGTACTTGATCTTTCGACATTACAGAAAGACAAGAGAATGGTTTTACAAATTGCAAACATTTTATGATATGTGTAGTCACTCAATCGTTTTTCAAACAAGTAGGCATGAATAAATTTAAAGTGAGCTATTATATTAAGCTTAGTTTACAAAAATATTATTTCAAGCTAGAGACGCACTGCATGAACCTAGTATTGCCAATTCTTTGTACTAGGAAATTGATAAATCCACGTCCAGGTTTTTTCCTCCCCCTTAACCCCTAGTCTGTTATTGGTGAACCTTCTCCAGAGCATGTCCCATACCCCACACAGGTTTGTGTTAGATCCTCTCTGTTGCAGTGCAGAAAAAAAGCACAAGGTGAACTTTGCACATACGAGTGATTATTTACACACACACACACACAACTATATAATTGCTCAGAGCTTTCATCAGCTATGTTTTCATAGTTCTAGTTATACATAATTTGCTACCACCAACCCCTGTGATTTGGAACACAATTTATTTCCCTTTAATATACTTTGTGAAATGTGTGACAGCCACCTGTGCTGGTCTCTCTATACTGTGGTTCTCGTTTTTGGTAAAAAACATCACTTCCTGACTGACTACTATCTAAAAGTCATCCCTTCTGTGCAGGACAGAAGTGGACATTTGCTGGTTAAATGGTGAGCTTCTGACAGGTTCAGTCAGAAGCCCATGAGACTAGTATCACGACAGCACATGCAGACAACCCACCGCAAACTCTGTGGGTGTCATTCATTTTTTAAATTCTCAGAACCAACTGGAAGGTAAACAACAGGGACAATCCAGCAAAAATCAAGCTATAAGCTTTATGGCTGGCAGTGGTGGATCGGAGAATGTGGCTTGGATGTGAACTACAATCAGATTTCCTAAGATTCCTCCCCCTCTAACCCTAGAGTCTAGACCATACACCCCTAGAGAAGACATCAGTTCTGTAGAGCAGATACACGTGGCCAGAACCACTGGTGGAATATATGACCTGATCATAGAAGGTGCCCTGGCTCACCTGACCAATTCCTCCATGGATGAGGCTGGCCAGCCTGTCTTAGGAGGCTGCTGGATATAAAACAAGGGGATACCATACTATATAAGAGCACTGATGCAGTGACCCTGCCCACCAGTAAACCATGGCCCTGTGAATGTCCGATTCTGACCTATTGCCTTAGCCATTCCTCTCCTGAGGAGTAGTGAGGTGCTGCTGAAGGGCAGTCGAGATTTCTTTGTCCTCGTGCTCCCATGTGGAGGGATAAAAGTCCTCCCTTCTTTACGATCCATGTCTGGCATGCTTCTACGCCCATTCCTCCATGGACCACAGGTCAACTAGTTAGATGAACTCATTAAATTTCTTTCAAGTCTTCCCATTTCTTTTTATCTCCTGGGCCATGCCTCAAGCTCAGGCCACCATAAGGCTGGGATCATCACGAGAGCCTCATGGGGAAATTTTCTTCTTTTTCACTCTACATCCTTCTCTGTGCCCCAGGAGGCTGCCATCCACAGACTCTCAGCCAGATTCCCATACCATTGATCTTCTGATTAAGTTAGGCCAAGCTGCAGACGGGCTGAGGTCACGGGTTGGGTGTGGTTTGGGCAGTGGCTGTACTCCAGGAGAGCCACAGATTCTGTAGGTGGCCCCTTTCCCATCACTGCAGCGCCCTCCCCTTGACCCTAGGGGCTTGGTGTGGCAAAGGCTCTCACATTTGCTACTGTATTTCCCCCAAAATAAGACCTAGCCAGACTATCAGCTCTAATGCATCTTTTGGAGCAAAAATTAATATAAGACCAGGTCTTATCTTAATATAATATAAGACCAGGTCTTATTTTAATATAATATTAGACCAGGTATAATATAATATAATATAATATAATATAATATAATATAATATAATATAATATAATATAATATAATATAACATAACATGAAATATAATATAAAATATACAATACAATACAATACATAACATAACATATAACATAACATAAAATAATGTAATACTGGGTCTTATATAACATAAGACCGGGTAATATAATATAATATAATACCAGGTCTTATATTAATTTTAGCTCCAAAAAATGCATTAGAGCTGATGGTCTGGGTAGGTCTCATTTTTGGGGAAATGCGGTAGTCCCTGAGTGATGCCGCATTGTCTCTGGGTTGCCTTAATCTGCCTATACCTCTGTAAATAGTCCTTCATTAAACTTTCTTCAATAAAAACCTATGAGTGTGCCATATGTTTCCTGGGGGACCCTGATCTCCCTGTAATAAGCCCCTGTAATCCATCTCCTCCCTTGCTCTTCCTGCCTCAGGTAACCAGCATCCTGAGTCCTGCAGTTACCACTCTTCTGCTTTCCTTTTTAGATGATTTGATTCTACCTGTATGTATTTTAAAGAGTATTTTTTGACTTTTATTGTTTTTCACTTCATAAAAAAGGTATCTTTATATATATATATATATACATATATAATCAATCTTTTAGATTTACTTCTTTACTTTATTTATATTGCTAAAGCTCATATGTAATGTTATATACCACTGTACTTACTTTACTCTCACTGCTGAATAATCTCCCAATTAATAGATATACCCCAGTTTAGTTATTCTCCTTCAGGGGACAAGCATTTGGGTTGTTTCCAAGATTACTGTAAATCGTGTGCTACAAATAGTCTTTTACGTGTCTACTATTATATACATATCAGTCAGCATAGGCTATAATACGCTGCAGTGACAAGCAACACTGAAAATCTCAGCAGTAAAACCACAGAGGTTTATTTCTCACTTATGCTGTGTGTCTTTTGCAGTCAATGAGAAAGTCTCTGCTTATTACAGCTACTCAAAGACCTGGACTGATAAAAATAGACACTACCTCACATGTTGACGGTAGCTGTGCCAGAGGGGAAAAAGAGAGCTCTGAAGGCATCAGCATTTCAGTGCTGTGGTGTGGAAGTGACACATACCACTTCTATTCACAACTCAGTGTCCAAAACTAGATCTATGGCCCCAACCACCCACAAGGGGCCAGAAAAAATACTTTCGCAGAAGAGAGAACCAGATATATTTGAAAAAGAGTTTGAATATTCAGTTTTAGGAGATAATGCCAAATGCTTTATAATCCAGCAATTGCACTCCCATATATACTCATATATACAAAGAATTTTGTACACTGTGATATGAATGTTATCTTCCAAAGTGATTGCACCAATTATTCTTCTACCTGCAAGATATAAAAAATCTTGTGGAAACATCACTTTTCCAACTCTTGGACTATCAGATTTTAAAAATTGTTGCCAGTTGAATGGGTATAGAATGGTATCTCATTGTGATTTTGATTTGCATTTTATGATCACAAATGATGAGCGTCTCTTCATATTTTATTGGTTATATATGTTTCATCTTCTGAGAAATTCCCTTTTATATCTTTCCTATTTGCTACTTATTTTACTTGTAGGACTTATTTCTATAGTCTGAATACTAATCTTTTGTAGTTAGTATGTACTGCAGAAATCCCGCTGTGTGTAACTTGTCTTTTTATCTTCTTAATGGATAAACAAAAGTTGTTAATTTTAACAAAGTCAAGTTTATTAATTTTCTTTCAAGGTTAAAGATTTTTGTGCCTTAAGAAATTTACCCAAACTCCAAGGTTCAAAAGTGAAACTTCAAAACTCTCAGTAGAAAATAGAAGTGAATTCTTTAATTCAGGTGAAGTTTTTGGGTGTGCATGTGTGTGAGAGAGTTGTGTGAAGTAGGGTAAAATTTAATTTTACTCCATATGGTTAAATTTTCTCAGCTATATTTGTTGAAAAATCTTTCTTCACCCATTACATGACATCCCACTGTCATCATTTGTTTCTGGGGCTCCCTATTCTACTCCATTTGTCCATTTGTCTATTCTGTCAATATACCCTGTTTAAATTAACATATTTAGTAATTCCATCTGATACAGAAAGACTCCCTGTCTCCTTTCTTTGGAGAATATTCTTGGGCATTTCATATAAAATTTACAATTATCTTTCTGAGTTTTATAAAAGTCCAGCATTAAGTTTTTAGTCAATAAACATGTTATAATTCTTCATTTGCTTCATTTGTTTAGATCTTCAGTAATAGGTCTTAAGGTTTATTTTCCCTATAAAGGCCTTACATTTTTTTGTCGGATTTATTCTTAAATCCTTTCTATTCTCTGATAGTGTTATAAATGGTGTCTTCTTTTTAACTACATTTTCCCAACTTTTTGCTGCTGGTACGTAGAAATACCACCAAACTGGAATATACTCTTGTTATATCCAGACTTAATACCGTGTAAGCACATGGTGGAAAGTTCACAAACTTAACTGTCTGACCTTCGTATTCTAATAAATTCAAAGGGATCTACAGACAAGTTATCTTCTATAGACAATGACAATTTTATTTTCTCCTTTCCAATCTTTATGGCTATTTTCTTGTGTTATTACATTGGCTAGGGCCTTCAATACAATGTTGAATAAATTATACTGAAAATCCGTTTCATTTTTAAAATGAATACTTTTAATGTTTCCCCATTAAATTTTTTTTAAATCAAAAATGGTTGTTGAATATTATCACATGCTTTATTGTGACATTTTCAGATAACTGTCATGAACTGTGAAGGATGTCAGATTTTACCCTCCTCGCCAGCCTGTAAGCTATCCTGCCATAGTTTTGTAGATTCTGGCAGAAACCATAAGATTCTTGGGTAAAAGATAAAGGACTATTACTTATATCTTCCTGTTTACATCAGTTCCCTTTGCCCCTCAAACCCCATGGGAGCAACATAAGGCAGTCCTGTTGCACGTGGCACATGCAGTGGATTTACATCACAGCTGAAAACACCTGACTCTAACTCCATGCAGATCTGTCCAACATTTTCCCTGCAGCAACACATTACCTTTGTTATACTGGGTAGTAAACAAAACCACAAATAAACAAAAACAACAAAAAAAACCTCTTGCCATCTGCTTCACAAAGAGACAGTATACTTTCAACGCTATTTTCTATACAATGATTTTTGAAAAGTTAATCTGGAACAAAGGTCATGAAAGCTTCTGTTCATGAGATGTGCAGAAATATAAGAGATCCATGGAGAATTGTCTCTTAACAATTGCTTTTTATGTTAATCTTTTGCTGTGGCAGATTATATCTATGACTTTCTTGTATTAAACTATCTTTGTATATACCTAGCTTGAACACGATGCATTACCTTTTTTATACTCTGTTGGAGGTAAGTACTAATATTTTATTTAGTATTTTTGTATCTACCCTTGTTTACAAGGGTAATGTGCTTGTAATTTTCTTTTTTTTTTTTTTATAACATTATCACTAGGTTTGGCATAAAGGCTGGCTGGCCTCTTACATTGAGTTAGGGAATACTACCTCTTCATGTTGCCTTTAATTAAAGTAGAATGATCTTATCCTTGAAAATTTGGTATAATTCATCTGTAAACCATCTAGGCCTGGTTTTTTTCTTTGGAAAAGGATTTTAGCCATTATTTCAATTTAGTGAATAGAAACTATTTGAGTTTTTCATTTCTTCTTGGGTTAGTTCTGGTCAGGTTTCTGCTTTAAGAGAGTTACTCATTTTGTCTAAGTTTACAAAATTGTTGACGTATAGTTCATGGTATTTTCTTATCTTTTGAATCTCTACTTTGTCTATAGCTATGTCACTCATTTTATATATATTATTTGAGTCTTTCCTTCTCTTTATCAGTCATATCAGAGGTGTCTAGTGTGTTACTCATTTCAACAATCTCACTTTGGCTTTGTTGGTTTCTCTATTGAAGATTTGTTTTCTATTTATTTATGTTCTTATTTAAATCATATCTTTTAAATTTTTTTAAATTGGGGAATATTTGGGCTCCTTTCTCTTTATTTTTTGTCTTTTGTAGATTTTTTGATTTGTGGTTACAATGTGCTTCATATATACCAAGCTATGTTTATAGTGGTCTATTTTAAGTTGATGATCACTTAGGTTTGAACACATTCTATAATTACTACCATTTTTACTCATTCCCTCCATGTTTGTTTTTGTTATTATTTTTTACTTCTTTTGTGTATGTATTTGAGTGTATCCCTTAATTTACTGGTATAATTACACATATATTTTTACTTTTGCCTTTTCACCTTTGCACTAGCTGTACTGTTGGTTGTTCCACTGAGTTTATTATGTGTTTGCTTTCATCAGTGAGAATTTTTTCCTTATTCGTATTTTTTGTTTTTCTTCTTAAAGAAAAATGATTTGGTGGTAATGAACTCCTTCAGCTTTTTCTGGTCTGGAAAGCTTTTTACATTTCCTTTGATTTTAAATGATAGCCTTGCTGGGTAGAGTAACTTTGATTATAGGTCCTTCCTTTATACCACTTTGAATATTTTGTGCCAATCCTTTATGGCCTGTAGATTTTCTGTTGAGAAATCAGCTGACTGTCTTATAGGAGTTCCTTTGTAGGTAACTGTCTTTCTCTTGCTGTTTTAAAAATTCTCTCTTTTTGTTTAACCTTTGTCATCTTAATTATGTGTCTGAATGTGGGCCTCTTTAGGTTCATCTTGCTTGAGACTCTCTGCGCTTTGGGGGCTTTTATGTCTATTTCTTTCACCAGGTTAGGGAAATTTTCCATCATTATTTCTTCAAACTGGTTCTCAATCCCTTGCTCCCTCTCTTCTCCTGGTATCCCTATGATGTAAATGTTGTTATGCTTGATGTTGTCCCAGAGGTCCCTTAACCTATCCTCATTTTTGAGGGATTCTTTCTTTTTATTATTTCAATTGGGTATTTTTTGCTACCTTATCTTCTAAATCATTGATTCAACCCTCTGCTTCATCTAATCTGCTGTTTGATTCCATCTAATGTGTTTTTCATTTCATTTACTGTATTCTTTATTTCTGACACTGGTTCTTTTGTATGGTTTCTATTACCTTTTTTGTTTCCTATCTTTTTGTTGAAATTCTCACTGAGGGAATCTAATCTTCCCCTAAGTTCATTGAGCATCCTGATAATCAGTGTTTTGAACTCTGCGTCTGAGAGATTGCTGGCCTCCATTTTGTTTAGTTCTTTTTCTGAAGTTTCTTTTCTTTCTTTCGTTTGGGACACGTTTGTTTGTCTACCCATTTTGGCTGCCTCCCTGTGTTTGTTTCTGTGCTTAGGTAGAGCCGTCTCCCACTCTTGGCAGAGTAGCCTTATGTAGTAGGGTGCTCTGTGGGGCCCAGCAGCAGTCTCTCAGCTCACCTGAGCCAGGTGCTACACGGGTGTTTCTTGTATGCGTTGTGTGTGCTTTCCTATTATAGATGAGCCTTGGTTGCTGTTGGCAGGTCAGTGGATGGGATTCACTCTCAGGGTGACTAGATGTGAAGATCAACGTGAGTTTTCTTATGGCCAAGTTTCTAAGGTCATGACTGCCTGAGAATATTTGAATCATGTGTTAGTGTGATTGGATTTACATTTCTAGAATATAACTTATTTTCCATTAATACGTCAACACCAAAATTTTTAACAGAAACATTAAATGCAAGAAGACAATGAATCTTTTTCTGTAAGATTTGACATTTTCAATTGTCTTGAAAATCTTATATTTTGTTATAATGTGTCTGGGTATGAGTTTTTCCTTCTCTCTTCTCTTTGGCACTCTAGGCCCTTTCAATATAAATTGTCTCATTTTATTAATTTTGAGAAATTTATCTCTACTAGTTCTTCAAATACTTTCCCACTGTCCTTTTTATTGAGCTCTCTTTCTGGAATGTTAGCACTTCTTTTTCTATCCTCCATATATTATAATTAAAAAAACATATTTTTCTAGTTTTTTTCTTCTTGTTTTTCCTTAACGTAATCTTCCAACTTAATAAATAATTCCTAAACTATATCCAGAATGCTTTTTATTTCATCTGCTGTGTTTATTATATAATGTGTTTATCTCTGTTACTATATTTTTCATAACTAATATTACTGCTTGTTATTTTTAATATTTTATTGTTCTTGTTTCAAACTGTGGAATATCCCCTTATCGGTGTTTAGCATGTTTATTAAAATAATTTTAAACTCTTGGTTTACTTTTCTAATATTTCTGCTTTTGATACAACTTGTAGTTGCATGTGTGTGTGTGTGTGTGTGTGTGTGTGTGTGTGTGTGTGTGTGTTAATAGTTCTCTTCCCAAACTTCTTGTTTTGACCTATGAGCTTATTTTACCTTGGGGTTTTTATCCCTAATGTCAGTCATTGCTTACGGAAAAGGCCAAACCCCAGTCCACGTTGGCCCCAAATAGTGCAGGGGTTAGAGAGGGGATGTCTCTCATGAGGAGTGCTCCAGGCACCAGAAAACCCCAAACTTCACCCTTTGCTTTTCAGAGAAAAGCAGCAGAATGAGGGAATACTCTTTAGATTATAATTCTCCAGTCCTGGTAGTTAGTATAGAGAAGTTTACTAGAAGCAACTGCCTGTGGCCAGTTTCTGTGTCTCTCACTCAAAAAAGTTCCTATCTTCCAACCCATGGGATGGGGTTTCCCCACACATTCCTCCTTTGTTACTGTTTCCTTCTTTCATTTGTTTATTTATTTACTTTTTATTCTTTTTCTTTTTATTTTTTTAAAAATTTCTTGGGGTGACAATTGTTAGTGAAACTACATAGATTTCAGGTGTAAAATTCTGTATTACATCATCTATAAATCCCATTGTGTGTTCACCACCCAGAGTCAGTTCTCCTTCCATCACCATATATTTGATCCCCCTTACCCTCATCTCCCACCCTCCACCCCCCTTACCCTCTGGTAACCACTAAACTATTGTCTGTGTCTCTGAGATTTTGTTTCTCATTTGTTTGTCTTGTTTTTGGTTTATATACCACATATCAGTGAAATCATAGGGTTCTCTGCTTTTTCTGTCTGACTTATTTCACTTAGCATTATTCTCTCGAGATCCATCCATGTTGTCACAAATGCTCCTATATCATCTTTCCTTAACGCCGAATAGTATTCCATTGTGTATATGTACCACAACTTCTTTATCCATTCATCTATTGAAGGACATTTTGGTTGTTTCCATGTCTTGGCCACCGTAAACAAAGCTGCAATGAACATTGGAGCACACGTGTCTTTATGTATAAGTGTTTTCAGATTTTTTGGGTAGATACCCAGGAGAGCGACTGCTGGGTCATATGGTAATTCTATTCATAATTTCTTGAGGAACCTCCACACTGCCTTCCATAGCGGCTGCACAAGTCTGCATTCCCACCAACAGTGTATGAGGGCTCCTTTTTCTCCACAGCCTCTCCAACACTTGTTGCTATTTGTCCTGACGATAGCCATTCTGACTGGGGTGAGGTGATATCTCATTGTGGTTTTTATTTGCATTTCTCTGATGATTAGTGATGTTGAGCATTTTTTCATATGTCTATTTACCATTTGTATGTCCTCTTTGGAGAAATGTCTCTTCAGGTCCTCTGCCCATTTTTCAATTGGGTTGTTTGTTTTTTTGTTGTTGAGTTTCATGAGTTCCTTGTATATTTTGGATATTAGACCCTTATCGGAGGAACTGTTTGCAAAAATCTTCTCCTATTCAGTCGGTTGCCACTTTATTTTGTCGATGGTTTCTTTTGCTGTGCAGAAACTTTTAAGTTTCATATAGTCCCATTTGTTTATTTTAGCTTTTACTTCCATTGCCTTTGGAGTCAAATTCATAAAATGCTCTTTGAAGCCAAGGTCCATAAGTTTAGTACCTATGTTTTCTTCTATGCAGTTTATTGTGTCAGGTCTTATGCTTAAATCTTTGATCCATTTTGAATTAATTTTGGTACATGGTGACAGATAACAGTCCAGTTTCATTCTTTTGCACGTGGCTATCCAATTCTCCCAGCACCATTTATTGAAGAGGCTGTCTTTCCTCCATTGTATGTTTTTAGCTTCTTTGTCAAAAATTATCTGTTTATATTTATGTGGTTTTATTTCTGGGTTCTCAATTCTATTCCATTAGTCTATGTGTCTGTTTTTCTGCCAATACCATGCTGTTTTTATTATTGTAGCCCTGTAGTACAAGCTAAAGTCAGGCAGTGTGATACCTCTAGCATTGTTCTTTTTTCTTAAGATTTCTTTGGCTATTCGGGGTCTTTTGTGGTTCCAAACAAATCTGATGATTTTTTGTTCTATTTCTTTAAAAAATGCCATTGGGATTTTGATGGGGATTGCATTAAATCTGTATATTGCTTTGGGTAATATGGCCATTTTAACTATGTTGATTCTTCCAATCCTTGAGCACAGAATGTCTTACCATTTCTTTGTGTCTTCTTCAATTTCTTTCAAAAATGTCTTATAGCTTTCAGCATATAAATCCTTCACATCCTTGGTTAAGTTTATTCCTAGGTATTTTATTCTTTTTGCTGCAATTGAAAAGGGAATTGTTTTTTGGATTTCTTTTTCTGAGATTTCATTGTTAGTATATAGGAATGCAATGGACTTTTGTACGTTGATTTTGGAGCCAGCAACTTTACTGTATTCGTTGATTGTTTCTAACAGCTTTTTGGTGGAGTCTTCAGGGTTTTCTATATATAGCATCATGTCATCTGCAAAGAGTGATAATTTAACTTCTTCATTTCCAATTTGGGTGCCTTTTATTTCTTTCTCTTGCCTGATGGCTCTGGCAAGGACTTCCAACACTATGTTGAAAAGCAGAGGTGATAGGGGACAGCCCTGTCGTGTTCCTGAACGTAGAACAAAGGGCTTCGGTTTTTCTCCATTAATTATGAGATTAGCTGAGGGCTTGTCATATATGGCCTTTGTTATGTTAAGGTATTTTCCTTCTATACCTATTTTATGAAGTGTTTTAATCATAAATGGATGTTATATCTTGTCAAATGCTTTTCTGCATCAATTTATATAATCATATGATTTTTGTCCTTTCTTTTGTTTATGTGATGTATCACATTGATGGATTTGCGGATGTTGGACCATCCTTGTGCCCCGGTGATGAACCCCACTTGGTCGTGATGAATAATCTTTTTAATGCATTGTTGTATTCAATTGGCTAGAATTTTGTTTAGGATTTTTGCATCTGTATTCATCAGAGATATAGGTGTGTAGTTTTCTTTTTTTGTGTTGTCCTTACCAGGTTTTGGTATCAGGGTAATGTTGGCCTCATAAAATGAGTTAGGGAGTACTGTCTCTTCTTCAATTTTTTGGAAGAGTTCTTTCATTTTTTTGGTATTAATCTTGGAAGGAAGAGTTAACATTAGCTAGTTCAGTACTTTGGTAGGCTGTGATAGCTTTTCATCTTTCAGCACAGCGTCCAGGCTCTCTCTGCCTGTTAAACATTGTGCAAGAAGGTCAAATACCCCTCAACCAGCTTCAGACGGGGAAATCAAGGTTCACAGTGCTCAGTGACCAGCTCAACAGCCAAGATGACTTCCATGCTCAAACCATTCCATTTGAGATCTGGGCCAGTCTTCTCTGACATTGCACCTGCAAATGTCTTGAGCACCTCTTTTCTCCCACCCACCTCCAAGGTGAAGAAACACACGGCTCAGCCTGAAACTATATTCCAGTCAACTCCTTCCAAGCCCCACCATGGTTCTCAAGATCATGGCTCTCCTTACAGTTTTAATTAAATTTCCCAAGAAGGTTAAGTGGAGTATGTAATAACCATCATTGGGCTCTGCCCCAGGCAGATTTCTAATGAGATACGTGTACCAGGCCCAGCCTGATAAAATGAAACCATGACATGAATAGGCAAGGAACTATTTGAAGAATGCAAACCTGTCAATCTCCACTTCATGATCCTTCCTATCTATCTGGGACCCTCAAGCTGAAAAACCTTCCCTAATTCAACATCCACAGACATTTTTTTCACCTCCTTCTCCCATCCTTTTCAAAACTTGTCCATCTCTGGTTCCAGCTTTGCAATAATTTAAAGAACGATCTGTACTCTGGGAATAGTAGATGATGGTTGGTTAATGACTTTTGCCTTAAATACAGGTATTTTATCAGGTGTTGTCTTATTAAAAGATGCTCATAATTTCATAAGAATGATGAAAATATTTAGAGATAGATAGGTAAGCAGATACTTTGCAGAGGTATATTTTAAGGATTTTTTTTAAAAGTTCTTTTTGCTTAGGATTGATTCCTAGATGCTATAAATTACTGGCATGGGAAAGACAGCCTAGGAACTAGGGTCATTCGGACAGGCATTTGGAGTCTTTAGCATACCTGCAGGGACTGGGGAGTCTAAGCACAAGCAAGAACTATAGCGAGCATGTATTCTCTCATCGCTACTATCTCTTGACCCTGCCCCAATGACCTTTCTGACGCCCATCCCAAGAATAAAATTTGACTAATCTCTTTCCTATTTACTAGAGATGTCTACAAAGTGTTAAGATGTAGAGTCCCATCATACTGTACCACCTTTGGTAACCGCCTCCCTTTCTCAGCAGAGTTTCTTGAAAGCAAGGAATCCCTTCTTCATCTCTCTCTCCCCTACAGTTCCTACCACTGTAGCATTTTGTAAGTTTGTTCATAGAATGTTTCCTCAGGCAGCCTGTAGGGTACACCTCTTTTTCAGAATTCCTTGCCTCATTTCATCAGGCCTAGGGGTGGTAACACCTCCACTGTTACTACCATAGTGCAGTACATTTTCCTCTGTGAGGCCTCACTTTGTAAAGATTCTCTTTACAAATAAACCTCCCTCCAGTTCTCCTAATACAAGTGAGCCTTCTGTTTCAGATGGAACCTTGACTGATTTTCCTAACTTTATAAAATATATATATATATATATAATAGTTTATTAATATCATGTCATTATAAACATGCTGCTATATTTGTAGTTATAAATATATTTGTATCTTACAAATATAGTTTAATATTTTATTACTATATTAATAAAACATTTCTTCTACAAAATGATGTACTGGGGAGCCTGAAATCAGACATGGTGTATCAGAGAAAGGAGAGAGACAGATGAAAAGCCATTTGGCTTTTTAGGGGGTGCTGACCCCCACCCCATGGGACAAGCAACCCTGTGTCTTGGGTGGTGAGCAGCAGTGTTAGCATTTTTTCCCAGAACCCACTATGCATGCAAGCTCTATGCACTGTCTGGGATTTGATGGAGGAGTTGGGATCTGGCCCCACTCACAGCCAGCTGACGGCAGGCAGCCCCACTCAGGTTTTGTGTGGCGAGTGTACTAAGCAGCAGCCCCGGCCCAGGCCACAGGCTCCAAGTGCGCAGTTACTTGGGGTGTGTGGGGCATGAAGCGGGCCAACTCTGACCCACTCATGAACTGGGAAGGTCCCAGGTCTTCCCTCGGAGGTGTCATCTGTGGGGGAGCCACCCCCAAGCACAGCCACCCAAATGGTGCTGACATCCTTTTTAAATATGTAAACTTCACTAGCCGGAGCAGCGGGGAAGGTACAATTAATTTTTTAGAGGAAAAGATACTTCTGAGGAGAGCTACCGTGTTTCCCCAAAAGTAAGACCTACCTCAAAAATAAGCCCCAGTTAAGATCCTTAGCCAGACGACGGACGCATTTAGTACGTTATGATGATGTTCCAGAAGATGACTTGACTGTATTTGAATAAATGTAGATTGCTGTACATGAAACAATAAGACATGAAAATATGCCCTAATGCATCTTTTGGAGCAAAACTGAATATAAGACCCAATCTTATTTTCTGGGAAACACAGTGTAAGACCTGGTCTTATATTCAAGGAAACACGGTAGTCCTTTCTGAGTCTGGGGACACTACTCTTTCCGCTCCACTTCCTTCCATGTTGCGGCATCTTCCAGGAGCTTTTAGTTCCCTCTCAGGCTGAGCCTACAACTAGCTTGGGATGAGAGACTGGCTGGGGAGAGCTGCAAGGCCTGATGCCGCAGGGCAAGGGCTTTAGAAAGGGGAGGGCTGTGTGCTAGAGATGGAGGGAGCATAGAACGAGTGTTGCCTTGCAGGACAGAGGCGGAGATTTGGAAAAATGTGCACTTGTGTTGGGGCTGATCACATACAATAGGGGAAAGGTACTTATACAGCAGGTACCTACTAGTCTTTTAAAGTTTACAAATTGCTTTCACATTCATTCTTAAATCCTCAACAGACTTTGAGGTCAGATTAGCAGTTATAAATTGAATGAGCTTAGAGTTTTGAGAGAATTCCCCCAAAGGCTCAGAGCTGGTACTCCCTGTCTGATGACATTTCTCTCTATACCATGATATGGGACCCTCTGTTTCACATCCTCTTGACCCATCTCTTACTTCAGCCACTGCTGTCATCTTCTGCCCAGAAGTTTCTCTCACTTCTGACTTCCGGATGCAGTGGGAACCATGGGTACCAAGCAGTTAATATCCAAAGGGACAACTGTTGACTAATGGAGGAAAGGAGCCAAGCAATAAATGTCCCCCAATTTTGTCCCTTGGATGGGCAATTCGGGGTGGAGGGTGGTTTCTGCTACAGCTTCTGAGACTCCTAGTGAGAACACACATAACCCATGCTTATTTTGGCACATCCTCGTTTCCCATTTCCTCACTCAATTTCTTGGACTCACTTCTCAAACCTAATTGCCTACTCGTGAGCTTTTGCTTAGGGTTTTGAGTTGTCTTTCAAGCTAAGACCATCACAATTCCTTCTTCTACCAGTCCAGGTGGTAGGGGTGGGGGAAGGGCTGATACCCATGGTTTGTTCAGTATTACTTTTATACGTTTCCTGGGGCTATTATAACAAATTACCACAAACTTGGTGGCTTAAAACAAACTTATTCTCATCGTTCTGGAGGCCCTAAGGCCAAAATCAAGGTGTCACACGGCCGCACTCTCTCTGAAGGCTCCAGGGGAGAATCCTTCATTGCCTCTTCAAGTTTCTGATGACTCCGGCTGTTACCTGGCTGTTTCTGCATCACTCCAGGTACTGCCGCTGTCTTCACCTGGCTTATTCAGTGTCTCATATGCAACCGTCATTGCATTTAGGGCCCACCCTGAATCCAGAAGGATCTCATCTAAAGATCTGCAGCTTATTTATATTGGCAAAGATCTTATTTTCAAATAAGTTCACATTCACTGGTTCTGAGGCAGGACTTTGACATATGTTTTTGGGGATCGCTATTCAACCTATACAACCCCTTTGAAGAAAACATGCAGACACACAGTCACCTTGAGCTGAGAATCTCAAGAGCGGAAAACCTGGAATAGATGGCAGGGGAAGATGATCCCACAGAAAGTGCTGGAGAGAGAAGAGCCAGATGGTGCAGTGTGCAGAGATGGCCAAAATCAGAGGCTGGGAAGAAGTTGGATGTAACCATCGTGTGGGCACCTCGCATGGAACCTGAGGCCAGGTCCTGTAATTAGGAGCCAGGCTCCAACAAACTGGTCCTTAAAACAAGTTTCAAGGGTAAATAGATCTCATCCAGGTCACTTGGCACCTTTACGGGAGATGGAATGCACAGGCTATGGGCCCCGTGGGCCGGACAGCTGTGGGTGGGAGCAGAACTGGTTGGAGGCTCAAAGTTAAAGGCCATAAGAAAGTATAAAGGCACCCTCTTCTGGACTAAATTGGTGGCAGTGTATTAATGAGATGGAAATTAAAGTTTCTTGGGTTTGGTCCAGAGAGAAAGGAAGAGTACAAGACTGAGAGACTTGGTGAAAGGTAGAGAAATAGAGAACAGATTATGAGCTTTGCGTTCTAGGCACTCCACATCATGGTGGGTACCACCCCAGTGTCTAATTAAAAATGCATAACAAAACAACTAGGTATTTTTAAAGTAATAAACACTGATTATAGATACATATTTTGCTACCTACTCTATAGAACTCATAAAAGCATAAATGCTGTCTGTAATAAAACCAGCCAAAAAAGTCAGTTATATTGTATGTTGGCAAAAATGAAATTGCACTCTGTAATGGTTTAATTCATCACATTTTGTATTTCCACATCAAAGTGCATTTTGACATTTTTTTTTCATGGCTGTGGTACATTCTATTTTACAGAGCTACCATAATTTAATCACATTACCAAGCATTTAAATTGTTTTCCTATTTTTTTCTATTCTAAGCACTGCAATGACTGCTTTTATATACTTGTCTAATGACATAAGACATTTTGAGAGTGGAATTTGCTAAGAAGGTATGTGAATTTTTTCCCTTCAAGTCTAATTTTCTCTTATTGGAGTAAAATTTACATATAGATCTCAAGTGTCCAACCCAATGAAATTTGACAAAGGTTTAATTATCATCCACTCAAAATAGAAACCATTTCCATCACCTAAGAAATTCCTTCGTGCTCCCTTTTAGTACTTAGTCTCTATCCCAACATTTGTAGGCAAACCCTGTTCTGTTCTTTCACCCTCGATTAGTTTTACCTGTCTTTGAACTTCATAAGTATGGAATCATAAAGTTTCTCTTCTGTGTCTGGCTTCTTTAACCAAAAGTAATGGTTTGAAGTTTTATCCATATTGTCACATGTATCCACAGTTCATTCTTTATTGCTTTATGTTTTATATTAATGTGTATATTTTTTATTTTATTACATATTTTTTTATTCATTGTAGGAAAAATACCACAATTTACCTTCTCCTATTGATTTCATATTATCATTGGTATTTTCATGATACTGTATGACTATACCACAGTTTGGACCAGTGACCCACAAGCCTGACTTACAGAGAGGGTACAGAAAAATGTTGCATGTTAGAGTCTAAGGGATTCGCACATCTTTACCCCTGAAAATAAGTTGGAGATGATCTAACACAGAAGAGGATGGTGATTGGCTCATGATCACAGAGTTCTATAGGGTCTCCGAGAATCTTTGGGTCAGAGATCGCTCATTTAAAACTTCCTTCAGAGAAAGACAGGAGGGGAATGGAGGAGAGCACTGCAGATATGTAAGGGTTGGGCTGCTAGATAATAGAATTTCCCCCTGCCTGCTAATTTAACAACTGCAACACTCTAGGGGGCAGTAACTCTGTAGGAGGTTGGTTAATTACTGCCCAGCCACAGAGTGAAATTTCCCCAAGACCCCCATATTCTGGGCTGCATTTCATACCAATTAAAAGTCTAATCCTGTGGGACTCTTTCCCGGCAAATTAACGTCATGGAATTTTTATAGACTGTGGTATTTGGGTGGACTCAGTCACAACTGTAACTGCTCTCCTCCTCCTCAATGAGGTCAGCAAGACGAGATCATGAGGATTTGGGCCATTGGCACAAGGTGGATGAGAGCAGTGGAGGCAAAGGAAAGTGGGAAATTCAGTTAGGAAACGCACTTTCAATGGACTCATTCATTTTTACCAACTCCATGATCAAAAGCAACTGACAGGGAATCAGTTATGTTGTAAAATTTCATTGGATCATTTGACTATATACAGAGGGTGACAAAAATATGTACATACGTTTTAAGAAAGAAAAACTATTAAAACTCTAATAATATATACCGGTAACAAAAGATGAATACAAGTCACGTTTGACGTCTGCAATCACAAGAGGTGCTCAAAGTGGTTACCATCAACGTCCAGACACTTCTGATTATGGTGAACTACTGCCGGAGCAATGTTGACCAAAGAGTCCACGTGTATGTATTAATTTGGCACACACACACACACACACACACACACACATACATATATATGTATATACACAAACACACACACACATACATGCCAGGTACTGGGAATAGAAAAATAAATATGACTGTTCCCTCTAGGCTAGGAGTCCATTGGGAAAAAGACCTCCAACACCATTCTGCCCCCACATATACATTCACACCCCAGAGCATGTTCTGTTTCCTGACTTTACAGTTGTTCTTATGAACTAAAGATTTGTATCTAAGATGTCCTGGTTAATAACCTACCTCTCAAAGAGTCATTTCTACCTTAAGTTATAATCTGTCCATAGAATCCAGATAGGAGTAGACTAGTGGAGACAAAGAATGGAAGAAATGGAGCAAAGACAACAAGGAAATGTCAGGCATCACATCATATTTAAGAAATGGTTTAGGTGGTACCCTGATGTTAGTAGGATTTACATTATCAGGTGTATTTTGTCTTCATCCAAGGTTTCTTGTTCATGGCTTTTGAAACCCTCTGGATTTGAGTGATAAAGGTGTCTTTGTTATGTGAATGAGGTGACTTTTGGAAAGCATTTAAGGGTAGGGGCTGGATGCCTGTACAGCCAACTTTGTGACTAGAGGGTTAGAACTTTCAGTCTCCTCCCCATCCCACCCCTCATACACACACAACCTCTGGGGTGGGGAGAGGGGCTTGAAGTTGAAATGATAGCAAATGATTTAATCAATCATGACTATATAACGAAGCCTCAATAAAAACTCCAAAGGCCTGGTTCAGAGAGCTTTCAGGTTGGCAAAGCTGTGGAGAATTGGGGAGAGTAGTGAGCCTGGAGAGGGCATGGAAGGTCAGCACTCCTTCCTCACGCCTTGCCCTATGTATCTCTTTCATCTGGATGTTCCTGAGTTATAGCCTTTTATAATAAACTGGTGATCTAGGAAGTAAAATGTTTGAGTTCTGTGAGCCCCTCTAGCAAATGAATCAAACCCAAGGAGGGTGTCATGGGAACCTCTGATTTACAGCCAGTCAATCAGAAGTGACAACCTGGAGAGGAGGTGTGAGAAGGGTTTGTTGCTGTTTTGGTGATGGAGAAGGTCACATGGCAAGAAACGTGGGTGGTCTCTAGGGGCTGAAAGGATCCTCTGGCTGATAGTCGGCAAGGAAACGAGGACCTCAGTCCTACGGCTGCAAGGAGATGCATTCTGCCAACAAGAATGAGCTTGAAAACAGATTGTTTTCCTTGGAGTCTCCCTATGAGAACTCAGTCCAGGCAACACCTTTATTTCAGCCTTTTGATACCCTGAGCAGAGATCCTACCATGCTGTATAAGACTTCTGATTTACAGAATTATGAGCTAATAAATGGATATTGTTTAAAGCTGGAAAAAAAAGTGACAACCTGAACTTGCAATTGGCATTCTGAATTGGAGGGGGTCATTGGAACCTCTAATTAGTAGCTGGTTGGTCAGAAGCACAGGTCACAACCTGGGCTTGCATCTGGCATATGAAGTAGAGGGCAGTCTTGTAGGACTGAGCCCTTTACCTGTGGAATCTGATTCTGTCTTCTGGTAGTATCAGAATTGAGTTGAATTCTTGGATACCCAGCTGTTGTCTGGAGCATTGTTTATTGTTGCAGGGAACCCCTTCCTCATATTGAAATTTGTGATCGGAACACAAAAGACTCACTCTCCCCCCAAAAACAAACATATAAAAATATTTTGATGATGTAAAATGTGTTTTTTTTTGTTTTAGTTTCAGGTGTACAAAACAATGTAATAGTTAGACATTTATCATTTATACCCCTCACACTGTGTCAACCCGCTTTCCCCCATCCACTACCCCTCTGACATTGCACACAGCCATTACTTTTCCACTGTCTCTATTCTTAATGCTATACTGTACTTCTTGTGAATATGTATATATATGTAAAATTGTATACTTTTTTGTCATGTACTTTTTAAATGAACTTTGAACAAATACTTATGGTATACCTGCTCTACCAGTGCTATGGGGTGAAAGAGGGAATCCAGAAGCAAGGGGAACTCTGGTTAAGAGAATCACCATCTCACCATCTCTTTAGTTTGGAGGATAGCCATAAAATCTAGACTATTCAATTGCCTTAATTTCAGATGGAGCCCTCGCTACAAATTATTACAGGGTCTCTCTAAGTACGATCAGATATCAGGAAATTGGGTTGATAAGATTGGGAGAGCTCATGGAATTCTAGCTGTCAGAATTCAAATCATTTTATATTGGCCCCTGTTTTCTGAACCAAATCAGAGATCTAGGGTCTATAGTATTATGTTTTCTCCTGTTACAATTTCAGCCCATTCCTTTCTGTTGTAAAACTGGCTCAGGCAAGAAAAAAGCAGCCATGGACACTACCTACCTACTGGTGATTAAGGTCATGGTGAAGATCTCTATCTAGCTGTCCCTCATTTTGGGGGTTTGAAGGTTCTAAATAAGTCCTTAGAGAGATCCAGTCAGCTCAGGAATCTAGTAAGTTATCTAAAAAGATCTTGGAGGAGAATATTGGAAAATTCTCACCCTTGCCAACAGAAAGATGAGGGGTTTTAGTGCCCTGGACTTTGTCAGACTAGGCTTTCCATCCTTGCTGTAGCAGGTGCTAACATGGACACATATGACATATGGGGGGAGGTGGGGAAAGCATAAAACAAATTACCATAATCTTGGTTATCAGCTCCATCAGAAGAGATCTTTGCCTTGAATTGTCTTGTGCAGTCATTCAAATGTGGGGCGAATATTCTTACTCTATCCTACACTGCTTTTTCCACCCACACTAAATGTCTCATTCTTTGAATTCATGCATATATCTACATGCAGACCTGTTCCTTTTTACAGAGAATACTCTTCTTGCCTCATCCTTCTTTTCTTGACCAGTTGTTACTCATTTGTTGAGTCTCAAGTCTTCCAAACTTCTGGAAAGTCTAATACCTTCCAAGATTTTAGAAGGGAAGGTCTAGCAAATATTACCACTCATCACTGATATCCTTAAGGGCAAACAGGGATTGTACTTCCAACCCACTTGCAGTTAAGTGTGACCATGTGACATGATTTGTCCAATAAAATGCTTCTGGGCAGAAGCATTTAAGTGCCTATGATTGACTCACCACCTCTGTAGTAGTAGAAGCGAGTGTTGTGGAGATGCAATGCCAATAGAAGAGAGCTATTCTGGAGAGTCACTGAGACCCAAGGTTGATTTTACATGAGTAAAAACAAAAACCAAAACAAAACAAAATTTTGTTGTTTCAAGACCCTGAGTTTTGGAGATGTTTGTTACTACAGCATAATCTAGTATATTCTGCCTAACACATGGCATTAGTCGCCAAATATTCGAATTAGGTATCAATGACTCAATGTCTTACATCCTGTGGTTGCCATTGTCTCAACCTTGAATTGTCCATGGATGTTCTTTTATTTCTCAAAGCATGAATACCAAGACTATTTATTAGTCACAGCAGACAAACCCTGAAATCTGTCATTTAATACATTAAAATTTTAACCATTGTTCACAAAGTGCAATGAAGATTGGGTCACCTCTCTAAATCTTGAAGCTATGCCATCTGAAAGTCTTAGCATTCAACATTACCATGACAGGAGAAGAGACTGATGGAGGGAAGACATATTTTATCTACCTGTCCCTAGAAGTTACACAAGTTATGTTCACACATATTCCATTGGGCAGAAATAGTCCTAACCTAATTGCAAGGGAGGCTGGGAATGTTGGGAGCACATGCAGCATTTGGTGGAAACCAGCTGGCTCTCAATCACCTATTATTCATCTTTTCCCGTAAAGTTGGGCATAGAGGATGAGGGATTGAACTCCAGGAAATCTGGACACAAAATGAAGATCCTCAGCCAGCCCTATTCTAGGAAGTTCTTCACTAGACATTTCCCTTGGAGTCCATCTGCAGCAAGTCTCCTCTCCTTCTCCTTCTAGATGAAGGTCAATGGATGCTTAAATCTTTCATCCCGCGCTATGCTAGGGGATGAATATTTTGCCTTTCCAAAGAAGAGATGTACTGACTCTCTTGCCTAAACATGCAACCTGCCACAATCTCCACTCTTAACTAGAATTATGACACACAGAAGCTTTAAAATTCATTTTTCCAACTAGGATAAGATAAAATTCTCTAGCATAATTCCCTTTCCTAGTGTTTTCTAAATCAAAGGGGATTGAGAGAGCATTTATTCTTCCATCATCTAGAGAAGAAGTTGAGAAACTATGCCCTTTGATCTAAATGCAATCACTACTGCTGTCTATTTTAGTAGTTTTATTAGAACATGGCCACAACCATTCTTTTATGTATTGTCTATGGCTGCATTTGGACTACAGTGGTGAGGGTGAATGTTTGTGACAGAGACCAACTGTCTGGCCCTTTAAGAAAATGTTGACCTTTGGTTTAGAAGAAACTCAAGGGAGAGAGTTTCCCTTCTCTAAATACACAGGACTTTCTCTTCAAACTCTCTAAACACCCACCCCCACTGCACCCCCATGCAGCCCCCTTGCAAGCTCCTTTTTCATTGTCTTTTGCATTATGCTATGACTGCTTACTTGTCGTACTAGCCAGGAGTATCTCCATTTTCCTTGTGGGTTAATCTCCTGTCTCTACACAAACGTTTTGTTCATTCAAGGTGCCCAATACATTTGTGGAATGAATGAGCTTTGAAGTTATCTCACCAAAGTCTGGCCTGGCAAAGTAGTTGCCTTTCCTTATTATCATTTTTCCCCCCGTGGAAATAGGGATGTTGTGAGACCCACTGGACATGAAGACTACTTAAGAGGGGAGCTTTTCAGTGGAGGCCTGGAATGGGTTACCAAGGAGCTGAGGTGGAGAGTCCCTCAGTCCTTAGGACAGTTGGGTGGGGCCTGAGCATCCAGAGCCCAAGGCCAGTGACCTTCAGTGACCTCACTAGAAAGATCATTTTCTATGTGTTCTTTGATATGAAAGAGGATGGGAAGCACAGCTTAGACCTGAGCACACGGGGCAGGGATATGTCCGTAACCCGATCTATCTAACTAGGGTACACTGAGGACCCCAAAGGCATTCTGAGCTGAAGGCTCCCGTCCCAGATGAGGCAGGTCTGGACTAATGAGAATGAAAACAGTGCGGACACTCTGAGTGGGAAAACTGGGAGGGAAAGGAGCATAAACAGGAAGATGAAAGACCCATCCCCTTTCTGCATGAAACCTGGCTGTCCACTTCACTTGGTAGCTTCCAAAATAGTTCACAGAGCCAGGCACTTTCCTGAGCTCTGCCTAATGTTCCAAATGTCAGGACTATAATTACTTCTCCCCTTCAAGGACCCTGACATTTACAGAGCCCAGTTCTTTGAGCTCGCCTCCAATGGCCCAGGCAGCCCCAGGAGCTCCTTTACTTGTTCAAACATGCATTTTCTGAGCACAAACACATATCACATTTCTCAAAACATCTTGCTTGTCACCAGGACTAAAGGTGGTTAAGACAGTCCTGCCTTCCTTGAGGCAGCTTACAGTCTTACACTGAAGTTGGCAGTCTGGTGCAGCGTCCTGGTGCTGACATGGTGATTTGATCATCTTGAGCTCCCCAAAAGCTGCACCATAGCCACCCCCCAACGCCCGAAGCCATGGACGCTAGACTCACCCTGTGATCCTGGTAACATATACCTGGTCCACGTATCTTTCTCATACACACGGTAAACTCCTTGTCATCGTTCATAATTTCACTTCTAGGTCCCGAGAGGTGTGCCTTTAACAAAGCTGATTTTCCCCTCCCTGCTCACGACAACTTTTTTTTTTTAATTGAGGAAGAATTACACACACGCACACACACCTGCGTGCGCACGCACAAACACACACATACACACACACAGTCTCAGGAGCCTCGTCATCCAGGTGGAGAAATCAGAGGAATTAAACTAAGGCCTCTAAGCTTATTATACTCTCAGCATCATATCTATTCTATTTATCTCCACTTTGTTCCCTTCCTCTTCACAATGTCACCTGAAGTGTCACCTCTTATTAGAAATCCCTTGGATGCCAAGCAAGGAAGGTGGAGGGACACTGCCCAGTACCAGTGGAAGCAGAAAACTCATGGGAACTGATGGATATAGCCGGTGGGATATAATTTGATACTCTGGTAGTAAATTATTTATAAATTACATTTACTTGTAAAGGATTGGGCACCATTTTCTTTTTTCTTTTTTTTAAAATTTATTGGGGTGACAATTGTTAATGAAATTACATAATTTCAGGTGTACAATTCTGTATTACATCATCTATAAATCCCATTGTGTGTTCACCACCCAGAGTCAGTTCTCCTTCCATCACCATATATTTGATCCCCCTTACCCTCATCTCCCTCCCCCCACCCCCCTTGCCCTCTGGTAACCACTAAACTACTGTCTGTGTCTATGAGTTTTTGTTTCTCATTTGTTTGTCTTGTTCTTTTGTTGTTTTTCATTTATATCCCACATATCAGTGAAATCATAGGGTTCTCTGCTTTTTCTGTCTGACTTATTTCGCTTAGCATTATACTCTCAAGATCCATCCATGTTGTCACAAATGTTCCTATATCATCTTTTCTTAACACCGAATAGTATTGCATTGTGTATATATACCACAACTTCTTTATCCATTCATCTATCAAAGGACATTTTGGTTGTTTCCATGTCTTGGCCACAGTAAACAAAGCTGCAATGAACATTGGAGCACACATGTCTTTATGTATAAGTGTTTTCAGATTCTTTGGGTAGATACCCAGGAGAGGGATTGCTGGGTCACATGGTAATTCTAGTTGTAATTTTTTGAGGAACCTCCACACTGCCTTCCATAGTGGCTGCACCAGTCTGCATTCCCACCAACAGTGTATGAGGGTTCCTTTTTCTCCACAGCCTCTCCAACACTTGTGACTATTTGTCTTGTTGATGATAGCCATTCTGACTGGGGTGAGGTGATATCTCCTTGTGGTTTTCATTTGCATTTCTCTGGTGATTAGTGGACACCATTTTCAAGTGACCAATTTCAGAATTTCTTTTGTAACTATCACTTGATTCTCCTCTGCTCCTTCTTACCTACTCAGTAGCACTAAACCACCATGAGTCCTACACCAGTGATTATACAGAGATGGGGACAAGAAGTCTTCAAAACAGGTGCATTATACCATCGAAGAGACTACCACTTTTTCCTCCTCAAAAAGGTGAAATTCTCAATATCTGAGGTGATCTGCTCTGTATCAATGGATGGGAGTGTGTGAGGCAAGGGTGTGGAGAGAATCCCTCCGCACCATGTGAAGCCGCAGCCATGCCCAGGTCCCAGCCAGACCCCAGTGAATTGTCCCAGGCTCTTCTACCCCATCTCTACCCAGGAGAAACTGACTTTGCTATAGACTGAGTTTTACTTCTGCTGCAATGGGAGCAGCAGCCAACGTGCCTTCTCGGTTTGACCGAGAGGCGTCTCACTTGGTTGACAGTGATGAGCATCATGAGAAGACTCAACATGAACGACAGAAGGAAGCAGTCTCAAGAAGCGGATACCTTGTATGCTAAAAGGTCAGTAGACACAAGGTATTTTGATTAGGACTTCCATGTAATGACACATTCTCCTAAGCTTCCCGCAGCTCTTCCCATTAGGCTGTGACCTCCTTTGGAAGAAACAATGCATTAAAAGTTAGGCGTAACTTTGCCAATCCTTCAGTCAACAAGGAAACATAAATCCTCCCCTCCCCCAAATTCTATGGGTATAGGGAGTGGCAAGACTGTCTGGAAACAAGAAGAAAATTCCCCCAAAGGAGGCAGTGGCCCTTCAAATGGACTACACAAGGGCAACATGTTAAAGACTCATCTTAAGAACTTAGAATAATCCCCCTTTCCGGGACTGATTAACAGGTATTTTTCAGAATGATATGTCAAAGAATTAAGAACCTGTCCCCCTGTACCAGTTGATGCTCTGGTTTTGACAGGTGAATCTTCATAGCCAAATGGACCTTTGGCAGCTTCCTGAGCTCAGCTCCTTGGACGTTCCCGCCTGATCCAACTCTCATGTCTGGACACCCCTGCTCTAAAGGTCCCAGTGAAATGGGAGGATTCTCAGTTGGTAACAAGTCAGCACATATAACCAGGTGACAACCAAATATAGAGCTAGTGAGGGCACGGGCAAGATGTTCCAAGGCAAAACCAGGATCTACTTGTCCTTTCCTAACACGCTCTCTCACTCTTAGCCAATGATCTTAGAAATCTCCCCACAAGAGCACAACTCTCATTTTATAACAAGACATAATTGGAAAATGCTTTTCCCTACTCACTTTAAATCTAATATAGACAGATCCAGCCTCCTTATTATAAACCCTCTTCCATGAGAGCCATCCTCCGAAGTGAGTTAAACAAGCTCTCTCCTCGTGCGTTTAAAATGATTTAATTTGCACAGGTTCAAGAACACTTCTAGGGTAGGCATGACCACATGCGCAATCTCAATTTGTAATAAATATGCTGGAATGTAACTTCATTTTTACTTAGATTTAAAGGAGGTCAAAACTTTTTCCACACCCGTTATCTACCTCACTTCTTGAAATGAAAATCCCTGATCAGGCAATGAGATACAAGGTTTAAGCAGGGAAGATTTCGAAACAAAATTGTTTTCAGAGCTTTGGATCAGAACAAGGTCCACTTGAAGTCCAGCAAGTCTGAAAAGCAACAAGAGTGACACACATCACCCACCGAGTGTCAAGCAACCTCAGAGTTTTCTCATTTGACCTAAAGTGGTGTCACAGCCTTTTACAGAAGTCCAGCCAAGGGGTGAGCCTACAGCGTTTGCTGCTCAAACAATGGAGGAGGGTCCCCTGACTCCCAGAGGATCTACTCTATTATTCACATAGCCCAGAGAGCCAGGGAATTCCTTCTAAAGCTAAACAAATCTGTCACCCTCTAACTCTTACTGTCAGGTAAGTACAGAACAACTGCGATTCCTCTTCCACAGGCCAGCCTTCAAAGATAGCATGCTAAGACAGTGGCCATCACTTGCCAACCATTTGCTGTGTGCCAGGCACCATCCTGGACAGTCTACTCACAATGGCTACTGTCTGGAATCCTCATAGTACTCCTAGGAGCTAGTTATGGATTCCCATTTCATATATTTAAAAACTTGATCATTAGAGTAGAAATCATGACAATTGCCCAAGCTCTCCCAGCTTGTAATATGTTGGGCCAGATTCAAACCCAAGACTGATGTGAATGCCACGTGCCTTATGTGACTGTCCAGTCCTCTCTTCTGAAGTCTTCCTTAGCTTCTGAAACTCTTCCTAAGCTCTTTGGTCAAGTTTCTATTTCTACCAGTGTACCTTTCCTCCTCAAATCTCACCCCCATTCTCATAGCCTTGCTCAATATTCCTCACTTCCAGAAATTCACTGTGGACCATATCTTATCTAGAATTTTTTATCTGGACTGTTACTGTATCAATCCACATTTAAAAGTACTACCCTGCCTCCTTAATTAGCTCTGACATTCTCTACTGCGTCAGACCACTGTCTTCCAAATCCTTTCTCCCTATAGCATGCACGCTAGCCCCCTGTGATGGGATGTTAATCTCACTGCTAAGAAGACATTATTGGATTTCAAGTCACAGAGCAATGTTAGGTCAGCGTCTATCTGGGGAAAAAAAAGTGTGTGTTATGGATTGGTTGATACAGTGAAATTAAGATTCCTGCAATACAATATAATTCGGTCAATGTACATTGTATTCCAGACATGCCAGATTCTTCTTGTGCTGTGGCTTACAGCTCTCTCCATTGTGCTCTACAATTCTCTGGAATGCCCCTCACCCCCCATGCGTCTTCCTTACTAAGGAAGAACACTAACTTGGCATTCATGGGAAACGAATGATAGATTTGGCAGAAGGAATTGGCCCCAGGCTCGGGCACCTGAATAACCCCCTTGAGCTCACCGGTATCTTGAACCCCAGAGGAACACTATATGCCGGGTCCAGCTATTTAGTCCCGTAGTGGGGAGGTAGGCCTGAGGCTCAGGCCCCTCAGAGAGGAGGAGGCTCTCGGGGACCATTTTCTCATCATTATCCCTTCTGGTCTGATCTACTTAATCACCGGCAGGCAGCACTCTTGACCACAGTGCTGAGAGCAGAAGGCAAAGGGGTGGCAGTTATTGTGTCCAGAGTGCGAGCAAAGGCAGAGGACATCATCTATGGGTCCCGACTCGAGGGATTCATGTCAGAAGAACGCTTGGGGATTTCTGAGATGCCTCTTATTACTTGCATTCAGTCAGGATTTCAGGATGTGTCATTCCCATTTTATAGATGAAATTGGGCAAAAGTCATTCTGCTTTGAAACCAAAGTCACACAACAAAGAAGTGGCAAAGTCAGCAACTAAAAGCAGCAGTCTGGGCCAAGTCTCAGGCTTTTTTATGGCCACCTCAAGTTGAAATGTCTTAGGTTGGGTTCTGACAGAAGGAGTCCCAAGATAAGGATTTGAGAGAAAGCTTTTAGAATTTGGGAGGTGAGCCCAGAAAATAGTGCTAAGGGAGAGGAGAAGTGAGACAAAGAAGGGAAGGCAGTGTGTGAGAGGTATGTCACCCACCTTTGTGGGTAACTGGAGCACGATTTCACTGGAGACTTTGGAGCGCGCACACCTCAGGGAGCGGGTGTGTTTATACATAAATTCCTGTCAGTCACTGTCTGAGGGCTGCTCCCAGGGGTGTTAATTCCCTGACCCTTTGAGACTCTCATGTGCCAGATTTCCACAGCCAGAGAAAACCCACAGGGGAAGAAGCATAGATGCAGTTGGAAGGTGAGCTCGAATTCACTGAAGTGGTAAGAGCCAGTGGTAAGAGCCACAAATACCGTCCGACATAAATGGGTTTCTCACATACGGCGTCAAGTTTGGTAGTACCCATTGAAGGACACTGCAACAGGTATGTAAGATATCCAGGCTGCATAGCCTTAGAATCCCTGACACTCTCTGAGAGTCTGGCCCTAGTACCCGTGGGGTGGTCTTAATCAGTCCTGAGGAGTGTTGGGGGTATCTAGTCACCCAGCCACATTGTCTGCTACAAATGTGAAAGTTGAACGCCTTCAGGTTTCCTCTGGAGTTTTCACCAGAGGCTTATATCAAACGTTAGTAAACTTTTCTGTAAAGTGCCAGATCCTAAATATTTTAGGATTTGAGGGCCATCTGATCTCTGAACTATTCAACTCTTCCATTGCAGAATGCCACAGCAGCCTTGGCCAATATCTAAAAAGTTCTGGGCAAACCAGGATGAGTTGGCCACTCTAGTCAGAAGTGTGTGCCAGCCACCTGAGGAGCAGATTCTCCAGCCCCAGTCAAGCCTTCAGGTGACTGCCACCTCCTGAGATAGTCTGAGCTGGCACCACACAGCCTAGCTGTCTCAGACTCCTAACCCACAGAAACTACAGTATAAAGTCAAGCTGCTAACTTGTAGGGTCATTTGTTACACAGCAATAGGTAACACATACAAACACATAATTAAAGACCCAGCCTTTCAGCCAACTCTCGGGAATGAGCTTTGATGGGGGGAACACTTATTATGTGAAGAGAAAATTAGGAGAACTCTGTCCCAGATGTGTTCCACTTGTTCCTTCAGATACCCTCTGCACCATTCCCCATCCTCTCTACCCTGGGAGGCTGATTGTAGGGATGGAGTCAGCCCCTGCCCGCTGGTTGAGTTCAGTCCATGGGGAGGCCAGGCAGGGTATCAGAGTAGGAGAGGGAGGTCACCTCCAGCTGGCTGTGCCCTTGTCACTCACTGCTCCTCTCAAGGCTGCCTTCTCTTCAGAACTCACTCCCCAAGTTCCAGTAGCCTCTATCCCTCCCCCTTCCAATGCTGGGGCTCAGAGATGATAACAGCTTTGCTGTTTGTTATTGACCTCTCCTCTCCATAGCCTGGAATCAGCACAGGAGGGAGAAAGAGTCTTAGACACGGAGATCCCCGCAAGGCCTTCCCCATGCCATTTCTTTTGGGGGAAGTCTGAGTGCAGTGACAGGGGTGTGGGAATAAAGGCCTGGTCATTTCAGCCCAGCACCGCTGGGCTCCCGTGGCTCCAGAGCTCCCTGCAGAGTTGCTCCAGGCTTTGTCTAGTGTGCATCACAGGTCTTCTTTCTCTGCCCCATCCTGCTTCCTCTCTCTTCCTTTCATCCGTGTTGACCCTTATTCAACACCCTATAGCCAAAACTGTCCCAGAGTCTCCCTGGGACAGAGAGAAACTTGGCATGCAGAGCAGATACAATCACGTCCTTTAAGGAGTGCCCTGTGCAATGGAGACAGGATTCAGAGCAGAGTTAATTAAACAACAACAGCCACAAAAGTGTTTAAATGTAAGAAAATCTGGATAAAACGCAGAATTACTCAAATGAGCCAAAGGGGACTCAGAACAAATGATACGGCAGGGAGAACTACGACTATGCCTTAAGCTTGTTGATATCTAAGAGCTCCCCATCTCTAGCCAGACATACACAGGGCTTCCCACCGCCACTAGGTCTGAGCACAGCCTGTCAACCACCCCCCGCCCCCACACACACATATCCCCAAGTGGGCCAGACTGCCACATTCCCAGGACAGGGGCATTCACCGCCTCCATGGGGGGTCAGACTGCTCTCTTCACCAGAAGCTTATTCTGACTGACTCAGGCATGTCCTGGGAAACCTCCTCCTTTTCCTGGGAAAATGCTGTCCCTGAACTGTTTACTCACCTCACTTAGAGCTGCACCATTTAGCACTGTTGTGCAGTTTTCCTTGACAAGCACACGGGGGTGGGGGGGGGAGTTGCACGTACAGCTGACACGCACGCATGCCACTGGGTACACAGTGACAACGTGAACAGATTTTCACACCCTGGTGGGGAGTATGTGACAGGGATGGGAAGTATGGGTATTCATACCTAACCGTTACAGCTCCAGGATCCCTATACATGTCCCTACACTGTGGAGGCCCCGCACACCAAAGGACACTGGTTCACTTTAACTCTACACTTTAAGGGAAGGGATGGAGCAGTTGAGTGCACAGGAGTGAGAGGTAAGTGCAGATTTAGTGGCTATTCGTTATTTTGTATTTACCCCTCCAGAGCTATTCTCTATCTTGCTCTGCACACAGGAGGCTGGCCTTTGCAGATGGCGGCACATGTCTCCCTTGCTCTCATAGGTTGATTTCTCTAGAAAGCGACACTGAAATGGCGTTTGGGATACATGATGTTGACTAGGTATCAACCCCTGTGAAAGGGAAGTGAGGAAGTGGGATTAAGAGAGAAATCAAACTGCAACACAGGCCCAACAAACTTTGGCCAGACTGGCAGGGAATTCTGACATCCTGTCACTCCCAGTGTCCTCTGCGGGATTGGCCTCACTGGGTCTTTACAGCCTCTCCTTGTTCAGTCATTGGAGGTGGGCTGCTTCAGGTCAGGCATGACCTTGAATAAACGGCTCTCTGCACCTGGGTAGCAAGACTATCATGGCAAGGGACACATCTGTGTCTTCTATGCTTGTCCTCTGACTTTTCGTTGACTCAGCCGATGGAAGGCACCCATAGGTAATTAGAGGAGGGGAGGAACAGAGGCTGGAATGTTTATTCCTCATGCTTCCTTCCTGACAGGCCAACTTTAGCAGTGGCTGTTCTTCTCCACCAAAAGCTACTACTAACTCCTGCTGGGCTCCCTCTCTCCTGTAGCTATAGCCTATGGTGGGTTCTGGTGGTGGTAATGGCTCTCCTTTCAATATTCCTGGTACTTTACTATTCCTTGTGAATAGTGTAGAGTTCCCTTAACCTTACATCTACTTCCTTAAATGGTCTCATTAACTACTCTTTCATTAAATCCATGAAGTATGCAATCTTTTTCCTGCCAAGATCTGAAGGGACCAGTAATCAAGGGATATTTCTCTGCATGCTGGTTCTCTCCTGTCCCACATTCCTGTGCAATATCAAAAATCCTCTGAAAATCAGACAGGGGTTGAGGAAAAAACCTACTTTTAAAAACTATAATACAAAGAGTATAATGCAGAGTAGCATGCAGTTTGTTTTTGTCGTTCAATCTTTACGAGCTACAAGTTGCTGTCGGATAGGGAGAAAAGCAATATATACTTTGGATCTTAGTTATAAAGATCTTAGTTCTAGATTTTACTTAGAAGTTACTTAGAACTCACTTAGATCTTAGTTCTAGAAACAGAACCTGAGATGAGAATACCTGCAAGTGATTCAGGAAGGGTTGCAAGAAAAATAGTAAGAGAGTCTGAGAAGCAGGACAGGAAAGGGGAAGGAATCATGAAACCATGATTCAGACAAGGTTCCACAGAGGGTAGTTGCAGCCTGATTCCACAGTGAAATTCTGGAGTGGAAGCTTATGCCTCCAAGTTTAGTGGGTATGGAAATATGAAAACCTAGCTCCTTTGCCTCAGGTGGGGACAGTCATTGGCTAACGACTGCCCCATGGAGACAAACTCCTAAACTCTTTTGGCTCTGTATCTGCAGATGAGGTGGTTCCAAGCTTGAGAGCAGTCCTCTGAAGAGGTGCAGGTACAGGCTGTCGGAGGCAAAAGCTCAAAGCCAGGAAGAGATACACAGAATGGTAAAGAGGAAGTAGGGAGTGACATCAGCAAGATGGCAGACTAGGAAGCACCCATCTTTCATTTTCCAATGGAAACACTGAATAAATAATAGTAGGCCAAAGTAGCTTTGCAAGAACTCTAGAACCCTGTTAAGAAGCTATAGCAACCAAGGTGACACCTAACCAAGAAAAAGCTGCACTCAAAATAGTAGATGACTACCTGGCACTTTTGCTCACCCTTGCTCACCCTCCTCTCTGGGCAGTTTGGAGGAAGCTGCCCAGTTCCTGGTCTTTCCCTTGCTAGGGAGTGAAAAAAAATGGAACTTGTCTGCAACATTCATTCTTGCTTATTTGGGGGCTGCCTGAGGAATTGGTGTCTGTCGCACTTGACTTGGAGCACTGATGGGAAGGGTAGCATAGATTGGATATCAGCTTGGAGGCTCCTGAAAATAGTGGCCAGCACCATACTGCAAAAGCTGCAGGGGGGTGGGGGCGGGGCTGCAGATACATGGGCTCCTGGTGACAAGAGATTATGGGCAAAATAATACAATAGAACATCAAAGCCCTTGCTAAGAGGCAGGGGGTGAGACTCTTAGGGAAGTCAAGACATTTCAAAGCAACCCTATATATAGGGAATTGGAGTGAGAACTCACAAGCCCAGGAAGATGCCTCACTAAGAAAGGGTTGAGAAAATGCTAAACGTTTATGCCGGGCTGATTAGTGAAGTTCTTTCCCTTCAGAGAAGCCTGAAAAGACTGGGAGAGGTGACTGTTTTTTCAAATGCCCAATTTTCAACAAAATATCATAAAGCATATGAAGAAACAGGAAAACATGGCCCATTTAAAGGGACCAAATACATCTCTAGACTGACCCTAAAGAAATACAGTGCTCTCACTTACTTGAGAAAAATTTCCAAAACAACAATCTTAAGTATGCTCAATGGGCTAAAGGAGAACACAGACAACTAAAGTAAATCAGGACTATGATATATGAACAAAATGAGAATATCAATATGGAAATTATAAACAAATGAGTTCTGGAAATGAAAATACAATAACTAAAGTGAAAAATTCATTAGAGAGATTCAACAGCAGATTGAACAGGCAGAAGAATCAGTAAACTCGGAGACAAGTGATTTGAAATTATTCTTTTTGCTTTTCAAATTCAATAAAGTGAACAGAGTCTGGGGGACTTATGGAGTAATATCAAATTGACCAATATATACATTATGGGAGTCCTGAAAGAAAAAGAGAATGTGACAGAGTTTATTTCTAGTAATAATGGCCTAAAACTTCTTGAATTAGATGAAAAAAATAAATGTACAAATAAAAGAAGTTCGACAAACTCCAGGTAGGATAAAACCAAAGAGGGTTACACTGAGAGGTTATAATCAAACTGCTGAAAATCAAAGACAAAGAATCTTAAAAGCAGTAAGAGAAAATTGGCTCGTTACATATAAGAGAATCTCCAATAAGATTATCAGCAAGTTTCTCAGCAGAGACCTTAGAGGCCAG
Source organism: Rhinolophus hipposideros (assembly GCF_964194185.1). Lineage (NCBI taxonomy): Eukaryota > Metazoa > Chordata > Mammalia > Chiroptera > Rhinolophidae > Rhinolophus > Rhinolophus hipposideros. Next base: position 99,100,677 of record NC_138049.1, on the reverse strand, counting down.
AAGGCAACTGGATGATATATTCAAACAGCTGAAAGAAAAACAAATGCCAGAGACTGCTATAACTAGCAAATCTGTCCTCAGAAATGAGGAATACATTTTCAGATAAACAAAAGTGGAGGGAGTTCATGACCACTAGATTTGCCCCACAGAAATACTAGAGGGAGTCCCTCCAGTTGAAAGGAAAGGATGCTAGACAGTAACTCAAAGCCATATGAAAATATAAAGTTCTCTGGTGAAGGCAAATATGTGGACAAATATGAAAGCCTGTACTATTGTAATTTTGGTCCCTGACTCTTAATTGTTGTGTAAGATTTAAAAGGCAAAATCATAAAAAAATAACTAAATCTATGTTATTTGGTAAATATATAAACACATCATTGTGATATAAGATCAAATGTGAGAAGTGAAACCGTGAAGGAGTAGTTTTTTGTGTTCAGTTGAAGTTATCAGTTCAAAATATATTGTTATGGTTTAGAATGTTTTATGTAATTCCCATAGTAGCTACAAAAAATATCTATAGACTGTACACAAATAGAAATGAGAAGGGAATCACTACAAAAAAAAAAAACCCAACTAGACACAAAGGCAGAGAGTAAGGGAGGAAATGAGGTGCACGGATAATAATGAACAAAATGGCACACATTAGTCCTTCACTATTAGTAATTAATTTAAATGTAAATAGATTCAACTTGACTAAAGTCAGATTGGCAGAATAAATAAAAACACAGGATCTAACTATACGCTGTCTACAAGAGACTCACTTTATTTTATCTTCACTTATTCTTCTTTGATGCTCTTCTTTTTTTATGTAGATCTGAGTTTCTGACCTATATTTTTTTCTCTAAAGAACTTAAAAAAAAATCTTACAGTTTTATATGTCAATTATACCTCAATAAAGTTGAAAAGGAAACCTCAGGAACTCTATATAGTCTTTTTAAAACTAAGAATAAAGAGATTCAAAATGATGGCACTGCTTTCTATCTCCAAGGACTTATTCCTCTCTCACAGAGGTCTTTTTACTTGTCTTTAGAAAGGCTTTCCCTCCCCCATTTCTCCAGATAAATGGTCTACAGGAAGCAGTTTAGCAACTCTCCTACGTAGTCTTTCTCAAGACTAACTTCACACATCCAGTGGGAGGGCCTCTGGCAAATGTCATTCCATTTGCCTTTGGATTAGAAGTGGGCACAGTTCTCACTTCCACTGGTCTGGCTTCCAGTTCTTGAAGTTGGTCTCATAGTCTGTCCCATAACCTATTTCCAGACTCCTTCAGGATCACTGAAATTCATTCAGGTGTCTGAGGAACTTATATGTTCTTGGACAAAATTCTGGGATGACAGAGGGCAATGGTGACTCCTCCCCATCTCAGCCAACTATTTGGACTAGCAGTTTTAAACTGTGGTTATTCATTAAATCAGTTGAGGAGCTTTGAGATCTAAAGAACTTCTTTTAATATTTCTTGTAAGGCAGGTATACAGGCCACAAATTGCCTTAAGTTTTGTTTTTTTTTTTTCTGAGACTATTTTCCTTCACTTTTGAAAGATATGTTGCAGGGTGCATAATTCTAGCTTGGTGGTTTTCCCTCTCAACACTAAATATTTCATCCCACTCTTATTGCTTGCACAGTTTCTGAAGAGAAGTCAGATGTAATTCTTATCTTTGTTCCTGTATAGGTAAGTTACCCCCACATCCACCCCACCCTGGCTTCTTTTAGGATTTTCTTTGATTTCCTATAGTTTGTAAATAATATTCCTAGGTGTAGTTTGTTCATTTTTTTTGGCTTGGTGTTCTGAGCTTTGTGAATTTATGGTTTGATGTCTGACATTAATTTGGGGGAACTTATCATTGTTTTAAATATTTCTTCATTTTTTTTCTTCTCTTTCTGACGTTCCCATTATATGTTATACTTTTTGTAGTTGTCCCACAGTCCTCAGATACCCTGCTTTTTTTAAGTCTATGTTTTTGCTATTTGGTTTCAGGATTCTACAGATATATCCTCCAGCTCAGATATTACTTCAGCCACGTCTAGTCAAAGTCCAAAGGGATTCTTCACTTCTCTTAGTGTTCGGGTTTTTTCTCTCTAGAATTTTTTTGTTTTTTTCTTTAGGATATTTTTCTTTGGATTTTTCTTAGAATCTCTATGTCTACTTATTGCTCATCTGTTCTTGTATGCTGTCTACTTTATCCATCAGAATTCTTAGCATATTAATCATGGTTGATTTAAATTCCTAGATTGATATTGCCAACATCCTTGCCATTCCTGACTCTAATACTTGCTCTGTTTCTTCAAATTAATTTTCTTGCCTTTGATATGCATTGGAATTTTTTCTTTTTTTAAATTGAGGTATAAGTGCCATAACATTATATTAGCTTGAGGTGTACAACATGATTCATTATTTGTATATATTGTGAAATGATCACCACAGCAGAATTTTTTCTTGATAGAGAGACATGATATGCCAGGTAAAATCAACTGTTGTAAATAGGCTTTTAGTAATACAGTGGTGAGGTATGGGGAAAGAGGGAAGGAAGTGTTCTATAGGCTCATTGAGCCCCTTTTAGACAGTCCCTGGACCAAATTTCACAAATGTTTGTCAGAGTTTTTCCTCCCTTAGGTTGGACTGGTTGGCCAGAGTGAACTGAAGTTCGGTATTTTCCTTCCCCAAGTCAGTTAAGGCTATGATAATACTCTAGGCCAGGCTTTGGTTAATAGTTTGCCCTGAGGGCAGGCCTTATTAATAAAAATAGAGTACTCTGGCATATTTGAAAATGGTTCCTCATCCCTTTCCCCCCTGTGGAAAGCCTGAGGGAATTTTTCTCTAATATTTACTGTGGGAACCTAGTTGAGCTCCTGAAGGCAAATCTCACAATACTATGTCCCCTGGAGTTTTAAACTCTTGAGTTGTTCACACTAAGTCTTCAGTAATTCATCAATTACAGTTCAGATTTTTCTATCTAGCACTGATACCCCAAAGTTTGTGCTTGTGAGCCTTGGCTGTGGAAATCATGACTACCTATACTCTCCTGTCTCTCCAATCTTGGGGGCCGCAATTTTCCCTATGTCTTCTCCCTCTTAGAGATCCAAGAAGAGTTGTTGATTTTTTTCAGTCTGTTTAACTTTTTGTTTTTTCTTGTTAGGTTAGGATGAAGTAGTGACTTCCAAAATCTTGACATGTGGACCCTGAGACTCACTTTAAATCTAAGGGCATGCATAGGTTGAACGTGAAAAGATGGGAAAAGATATTCCAATACAAGTAGAAACAAAAGAGCAGGGTTGGCTATAGTAATGTCAGACAAGATAGTCTAAGTGAAAAACTGTTACAAAAAACAAAAATGGACATTATATAAAGATAAAAGGGTCAATTCACTAAGAGAAATATAATGATCATAGACATATGTACCAAACATCAGAGCTCCTAAATATACGATGTAAACATTGACAGATTTGAAGGTAGAAATAGACGGCTCTCCAATATTAAGAAACTTTACTACCCCACTTTTAATAACAGATAAAATAAGGACAGAAGACAAATAAGAAAATAGAGGACTTGAACACTATATACCAATTGTTCCTGATATACAGAACAGTCCACCCAACCAAAGAGCATACATTTTTTGCTCAAGTTCACATGGAACATTCTTCATGATAGATCATTAGCTAGGCTGCAAAACAAGTCCTAATAAATTTAAATAGATTGAAATCATACAAAGTATCTTATCACAATGAAATGAAGCCAGAGCAGAGGAGAAGAAAAACTTGAAAACCCACAATATGCGGAGATTAGACAACACGATCTTAATGGATCAAAGAAATTACAAGGGAAGTTAGAAGAAAAGATTTTAAGACAAATGAAAACAAATAATATACCCCCTGGATTCTCTGTTCATTAACCCTTCACCAAATACTTGCTGGCCTCTTTCCCCTTCTACTTAACTCAAGTTCCAGCCTCTATAAAGCCACACCTCTTCTTTAAGATCCCGTGCCTGGCCCTGACTTCTGCCTGGGTCAATTCTGATATGGATTCCATCTTGCTGTAATCAATTTTTAACTCCTGTCCCTTCTTTTGCCTCCACCCCCCAACACATTCACATTTTGAATTATTTGTCGTTATTTTCCTGAAATGGTTACTATGCCAATTTGGTTCTCAACCTTAAGATATAAAAAAGCATAATTGGATAATTCTGGCTTGAGACAGCTGAAGGGAATGAAAATATGTCACTCCAAAACATGCCAATTAATACATTATTTTGAGCTGGAGTCACCTGAAAAAGCAGATGCAGGAAGGGCTCTTCCTCTCTAGAAGCAGGGCAATACAGTATCATCTGAGAAAGGTACCCATCCTGAACATTCTTATCACCAGAGATAGGGAATCAATATTGAGATGAATATGTACAAACAACCCTGCTAAAATAACCTTTATCTTCCATTAGTTTCCTCCATGTATTTTCTAATCCCTTTCCTACAATGTAATGTCCCTAGTCCAAGCCCCTTTTTCTTGTCTCTACAATTTATCATTCTTTATTAAAAGGGTATATAAGGTCTCAAAACTATCTGCTTGTCTGGTCTTCATTCCTTACATATGATGGCCTCATATACATGTAAAACTATTATCAAATAAAGTTTGTATGCTTTTCTCTTGTTTTTCTGTCTTTTGCCTGTTTAATTCTCAGGCCCAGTGACAGAACTTAAAGCGTGAAGAAAACTTTCCTCCTCTTTATAGACCTGGGTGTGCCTCTTATAAGCTTCTACTTATAGCAAGGATTTGGGGCAAGTCAACTGCTGAATCTCAGATTTCCCATCTGAACACCTGCCTCAGAGTTGTAGAGGATGGAAAGAATGTTTGTCAAGCACGTAGCACTCTCAGGCGATTACACTGCAGTCCGAAAGATAACCTATATCTTGGAGGGCCCTGGAGTCTCTTCAAAGGAACAGAGTCTAACAGTCACAATACATACTCTGCTTTCTTAAAACTGAGTAAAATCTCACTGTAAACTGAAGTATTTTGTTCAGTGAGACATCTTAAACATTCTCCCTACCAATGCCCTTAACTGTCTCCCACAAGAGGCAGCTCCTCCCTGAATTACGTTCAGTTTCCAGACAGACTCACTCCCACTCATTCCAGTATTTCTGTTCCCTTTTAACTCCTGCAATAACTTTCCTCTCCTGGCAGTAAAGTCACTCTTTCTATTACAAACACAACTTCACCGATTCTCATCTTTTCCTCTAAGTGATTACCCGAATCTGAATGATGCCCAAAAGCTTGTGGGATGGCAGAGATGAAGGAGGGAGAGGAAGAGGCAGAGGACACTCATACATTCATCATTTGACCCTATGACACAAGTGACTATATGATAAAAGTTAACCATATGCCATGCAGTATGCTGCCAGGACTGTGGGTTATGAAGAACATATGGTGTATGAGGGAGATCAGAATTTTCCCTCAAAAACTCCTCCCTCAGAAATGATGGAGTCAAACTATAAAACTTTACAATGACTTTGAGATTTGCAATGATTGTGTTTACAATGACGCACATTTGGGTGCAGTCTCTCAGTTTTATTTTGAACACAAAGTGCCATGTGGGGAAGACACATTAACCAGAAAAGACTCTAGCACTGGTTCAGGACTGTGATAGAGGTCACTTTACAGAACTGGCTAGGCAATGGGCAGCTGTGAACACACACATGTGTGCACACAGTGTCATGCACCATAACACCAATTCATTGATTATGTCTTGGGGTATGCCCTATGTCCTCACAATCAAATTTTAGATGTCACTATAAAGGAAACTTTTACAGATCACTTTAAAAAACAACAGATTAAGTTACACTGTAGGAAACAAATATCTGATCATTGGAAGACTAAGATATTACATGATGTAAAGAGGTCCTCATGGCTTGGGATCACGTTTCCTGCAGTTGTGTATGATTCAAATATTATTATCTGTTATATGACTAAGCATATGAGCTCTGGAAAACTTAGATGACTCAGTAGGTTGCTCATGATGATGACACTAATGTTAAAGCCACATGTGCAAAACACATTGTTATATAATGTGACTATTAAAAGTAATATTTGAAAAATGTCTGATGATTTTAAATGGTATATCTAACCCAATTGGTAGACACTTGACAGTTTTTCCTCAGCTCTAAAAGTTTGTATGTTCAAGGGTATCCAGAAAATGTTTGCATCCTCTCCTTGGAAGATAGAAAAGAAGTGCCTTGCATTCCTTATCCATTCTTGGGTGTTTAGGGCACGAGTTTGCCTGTACAGAGCTCAGAGCCTTACTCTGCCCTTCTCTTGTGGTTGTAGGATCCCTCAGCTACTCCAACAGTAGCTTGCGTTTTCATAAGCCAGTTAGTTCTTAGGGGAGCACAAGGTGGATGTTTTCTAATTAGAAATCATTTTGTCTCTTTTGTTAACTCTCTCCTTACATATGACAGCAGGTATTACAGATTTTCGTTCCTCTCCACCTTTTATTGCCCCTTTTCTCTCAGCACGTCCTTACTTCCATCTGCTAAGAAAATAGCTCAAGTGTGAACTCCTTCAGTTCTCCACCCTCATTCCCAAAGTTTCTGTGGATCTTCCCCTCTCCCCTCAACTTTACTTATCAGGACATGGCTTCTTCGAAAGTAGAAATTTAATCCTTCTCCATGTTTCCTAAGTCCCAGGCTTTCCCTTCTTTCTCTGTGACACATCTTATCAATTATCTCTTTTTCCTTCACCTCCAGCATTTCTTCCAGTGGTTCTTTCCCCTTAACCCAATATTTCAGTCTTACCCATCTAATTAAAACAAAACAAAACAAAACCCTTCCATCAATTTCTTGTCCCCTAATTATCACTGATTTCCTCACAGATCAGATCTTTCAAGTATTTTTTCATTACATCAGCATATTTCAAATTGAGTTAGATGTACCCACAATACACTTCAATAAAATGCATTGGGGTGTACAGAAACTCACGTTAATGTTGGTAAATTCTGATACGGTCACTGGATACATAGGTTGAACCCTGCTTGTCTGTGTTTTGGATGGTCAGGGGGCACCTGGGATACATGACGCATGGGCAGAAAAGAAGCTCTTCAACCTGGAGATGCTGACCAAGGCTCCCTCAGGCACGGCTCTATCTTCACTCCACAATGTGTTGCCCAAGTGGGTTGATGGATATTACTTAGTTTTAACTAAAAAATCCTCATAACACAGGCAGTTGTGTGATTTAGACTGCTGCAGTGAAACTACAGATCAAAGAAACTAATATAGCACCTAAGAATAAGTTGAAAAGCTGATAATTTGTATTCCTACCATGATTCTTCAAAAGCCATGTTATGAGATACAACATAATCAGTTTTAAGAAATCTGCCAGAAGATTTTTAAATTGAAATGATCAAGACAATTAGGATGTTTGTCATTAATAGCAGAAAATCCCATTTCTTAAGTATATAGAGTGACTTGACGTGTTAATGTTATTTTTGAAGTCTTGCTAATCCTGATAATTCATACTAAGCATACAGAACATACAGACACTGTACAATGATGTCGCTGCTCTGTAGAGTTATGCAATTCTTACTCCAATACTCTACAAGATTTCACTCCATTTAGCAATAAATTATTAGGAGTGAAAGATAAAAAGTCATTTCCCTCTGGGGAAACACTTGGCTCTTCCTACCATAATAGAAATGTCCAGCATACACTGGAAAAATAGAAGAAACCAAATGCATTTCTTTATCACCAAATACTATCAGCAGATGTGTGAAAAATACTGAGGATTTGAAGAAACAAGATTTAGAACAAATTACATAGTGTGGGAGGTGGCTATACAGTTGGATGAAAGTATAAATGTTCTGAACACGTCTCAGACTACGGTATCTGCCAGATTCTGTTTCAAAAATGATGTAAACCTGAAATTACTTTTGTGAGCCACATTTTAACATTAAATGATCCTTTCATGGAAAATATAAGTGTAACACTGTTGTTACCAGAGGAAGTTTATAGATAGGTGCATTGCCCATGTAGTGAGCTATCTCATCATCGACAAATGGGGCGTTGCCAGGAGGAAGTTGAAAACAGTGTACATAGTGCTAAAAGAGGTCATTGATGGGACTGATTTCATGAAAACAAGACCTTTAAGCCATACTCATTTCTTTATGATACTTTGCAATAAAAACCAAAAGTCTATGGTAGGAAAAAAATATATATCACTCCCTACCTCAAAAGAGAAAAAAGTAAAGATGAGTTACGCCTTTGTCTTCAAAACTTCAAATGTTCCACATTTTCTGACCTTGAGAGAAGGATGCTCTTTTGGAGAGATAAAAGTGAAGTCATAGCAACGATAAAGGGATAGACTGCTTTTGAAGAAATTTATGCTATGGACAGAATATTGTAAAAGCACATTTTGACATGTTTCCAATGTTGATATTTTGTTCTGGATAAAAGTGTGTAACATCTCTTGTTCTGCATATTAAAATCTGGAAGTTTGAAACAGATTCGAAGATTCTGTTTTCAAACAATTTCAGCAGGTTTGGGCTAATTGGTTAAAAATGTAAAAATACAACACCTTCCAGTTAATTTACAACAAGTGATTGACATTAGAGAAGATGGGAGTTTTCCAAAAGAGTCTCAAAAACAAAGAGGTTTGCATAATTGGTAGCTGGAACTAAATAGTGAATTCCACAATTTAATAACGGCAAACAGTGTAGTTCTTTCACTTGGAGCTACCAATCTTTGTAAAATATCTTTGTCAGCTATGACAACCCTTAGAACCAAGAATCAAAACAAACTAAATTTACAAGATCTACTAAGTATCACAGAGTGTTAAAAACATACTTTAGAAAATAGAGCACTTTTATTTACAAATTAATGTTTTCGTTTTCAGTAAAGAGGTTTTGTATTATGAAAATGTATTTTATGACGTTAATTTTTGGAGAATGCATTAATACAGTAGTGTATACATATGATAGAAGTATATGGACACGCCAGTGTCACTGGTCTACCCAGATCACTGCTTAGTCCCTTTACTGCTTAGTATATTGAGATCTTGCTTTTCTTTCTTTCATTCCAGTAAGCAGACTTGAGCAAAGGACTTCCAATCAGATTTATTGGTCACAATCTACCCTGTTTGATTTTTGCTGGATTTGACATCATTTTTCGAATCCCCCTTTGAAACTCCTCTTTCCTTTAAGCTATTGTTACAGGGACCAATTTCACCCAAGAGTAACCCAACATCATCTCACACCACCTGGCATACTGTCCTGGAGCTTCAGAAACTACCACATAGATGCTTGTAGGAATCTACTCAGTGCTTATGTACACGAAACCCAGAAAGCCATGGAGTTACACTTGATCAACAGGGGCAATGAAGTCTCCTGGACGGATGTTTTGTCTTTTCCTGGTGGTCAGTTCTGAGACCTTTCCTGACGTTCCCATGGGATAGCATCATCAGTCCCCTATAGTGGTGACCAACTCAATAATGCATCTTTGTATTGTCTCTCATTTCCCATTATCTCTAGCTCCTGCTATATTCCCAATAAACTACCTGCACATGAGCCTCAGCTTGGGTTCCCCCCAAAGCAGGGTCTGAAACACAGATATTAGGTAAGCTCAATCACTAATCACCTTGAGTATAAGGAGCAGGTCCCCTTCTCTACCTAGGCTTCTGTCCAGACTCTCTAACTTCCAATGTTCATTTCTACCTGAATGAGCTGCAGTAATCTCAAGCTCCAACAGAATGACACTTCTCTCATCTTGACCCTTATTTTAGCAAGAGGCACCGTCATCAGCCAGACTGAATCTGTCAATCCTAACAAGATTATGTCAACAAATATGAAAAATAAAACAGTTGCTTACAGACTGAAAACGTTCAGTATACATTCTACTTTTCAAGAAAGAAGATGCCAAGGAGTGCAGTAATTATAGGACCATTGCTCATATTTCCCATGCAAGTAAACTGGTACTTAGGGTGATGGGACAAAAGCTTCTACTTTATATGGAGAAAGAAATGCCTGATGTTCAATCTGGATTCAATCAAGGAAGAGGCACTTGAGATCGAATTGCAAACATTTGCTGGGTACTGACTGGAGTGCTCTGAAGAATTTTAGAAGATTAGTCTATGTTTTCTAGACTACAGTAAAGACTTTGACTGCCTGGATCATGAAAACCAGGGGTTGCTCTGAAAGAAATGGGCAGACTTCTGTACTTGATTGTCCTGATGTGTAGCCCATATTGGGGAAGGAAGCCACTGTCAGGACAGAATATGGAGACATGGAATGGTTTCCTAAAGGCAAAAGTGCCAGGCAAGGTGCATTCTATCTCCCTTTTGATTAATCTATATGCAGAACATATTATAGGAAATACTGAGCTGTGAGGAGTGAAACTGGTTGAAGAAATATCAATAACTTAAGGTATGCAGATGACACCATCTTACTGGCAGCAAGTAGCAATGATTAGAAATGACTTTTGATGAAAGTGAAAGAAGTGCCAAAGCAGGACTTTTTTTGAACACCAAGAAGACAAAAATCATGACCTCTGGTGGGACCTCTGTGACCAAGATATCCCTACTGATTCCCAACCGCCACTTGCAGGTGTGGGGCCGGCCCGTTCCATATCTCTACCCCTCCTATCAGTCTTGATTTGACTTCTTTATATCCTTAGTCATAAAACATCTATTTAGCTAGACTTCAGATGGTTCTCCAGGTTGATTGTTCTGTAATCTAGCTGTAGTTTTAAAGTGGTCACAGGAGCACCAAGAAGACAAAAATCATAGAAGGAGTATACAACTTTAACATAAACAATAAAGACATTGAGATTATTACAGATTTTGCTCATCTTGGCTCAGTTCTCAATTCAAATGGAGACTGCAGCCAAGAAATCAAGAGAAGGCTGAGACTGAGAAGGGCAGCAATGGAAGAATGAGGAAAAATCACCAAGGGCAAAGATGTGTCATTAGAGACCAAGGTTAAGTTCATCCACACCCTCGTGTTCCCAATTACTAAGTGCAGATGTGAAAGTTGGAGCATAAAGAACTCTGATAGGAAAAATATATATATATTTGCAAATTAAGCCTGACATACTGTTGGAAGCAAAAATGACAGAACTGAAGCTGTTCTACTTTGGGCACATCATGAAAAGGCAGGGTTCTTTGGAAAAAGCAATAATGTTGGGAAAAATAAAATGCAGCAAGAAAAGAGGAAGACCAAATATGAGACAGACTGACTCCATAAAATAAGCCATATACATGTGTCTATGAGAACTGAACAGGACAGTTGAGGATAGGACAGGACATCGTGGACATCATTCATTCATTCATAGTGTCACCAGGAATTGGAGTTGACTCCATGGCACATCATTCACACACCATCATCTGAGTGGAGCACTTCTGAGGGCCTTGGAGTCATTCTCGAGATCTTATTTCCTCAAACCTTCAAAAGGTCACAATTTTCAACATTGTACATCTTAGCAATTCTGGATAGTCCCCCCAACCACTGAAGCCTTACTTAGAATTTTCCTAACTAAAAACTAAAGAACAAAATAAATGAACAAACAAAACAAACAGACTCATAGATACAGTGAACAAACTAATGGCAGACAGAGGGGAAGGGGGTTGGGGCATGAGTAAAAAAGGTAAAGGGATTAAGAAATAAAAATTGGTAGTTACAAAACAGTCACAGGGATGTAGAAAACAACGTAGAGAATAAGTCAATGTTGCAACAACTAGGTATAGTGCCAGGTGGTTACTAGACTAATCAGGGGGATCACTGCAAAAATTATAAATATCTAATCACTCTGCTGTACGCCTGAAACTAATAAATATTGAAAGTCAACTGTAGAGATCCAAGATGGCAGAGCAGATAAACACTGTGCTAGCCTCCTGTGACCACTTTAAAACTACAGCTAGATTACAGAACAATCAACCTGGAGAACCATCTGAAGTCTAGCTAAATAGATGTTTTATGACTAAGGATATAAAGAAGTCAAATCAAGACTGATAGGAGGGGTAGAGATATGGAACGGGCCGGCCCCACACCTGCAAGTGGCGGTTGGGAATCAGTAGGGATATCTTGGTCACAGAGGTCCCACCAGAGAAGTGAGGAGTCCCAGTCCCACAGTGGGTTCCCAAACCTGGAGCACCAGTGCTGGGAAGAGGGAGTCCCCTGCAACAGCTGGCTGTGGAAAACAGTGGGGATTCCGATCATCAGGGTGAAATGGAAGGTTTCAGGAAACCCAGATGTCCTCTTAAAGTGGTCGCGCATAGACTCACTCACTCACAGGCACTCACCCTGGGCTCCAGTGAAGGCATCAAAGACATATAGGGAAACACTGAATTGTGTGGCTTCAAGGCAAGGATGCCATTTTCCCTGAGTAGACTCTTACTCCTGTGCAGCCAGCAGGCAGGTGCCATCTCTGTTGTGTTGAGCTCTCCCCAATTTGGCAAAATCTGCATCTGCTTTGGCCTGGGGAGTTCTGCTCACTCCACCCTGGTGACTCCCTGAGACACCCCACCACACCCAACTGGTGCAAAACCAGAGGCATTTTCTTGTTGAAAGTCAGCCCTGACTACATTGTACTCTCTTAGACAACTCTCTGAGGTCTATGGGCTCTAGGTAGGCAAGGGCTGGCCTCAGTGTGCTCTGAGACTTTTGCTGAGTAGCTCTAGACTCAGCACTGGTACCAAACTAGAATCTACATTAACCTGGTGACCACCACAGTGAATTAAGTAACAGTATACAATATTCAGAAATTCATTGCATTTTTATGCACCAATCGTGAACTGTTAGAGAAATTACGAAAACAATCCTATTTACAATTGCATCAAAAGAAAAAAAAAAAAACCTTAGGAATAAATTTAGCCAAGGAGGTAAAAGACCTGTACTCAGAAAGCTACAAGACACTGAGGTAAGAAATTGAAGATACAAATAAATGGAAGTCTATACTGTGCTCATGGATAAGAATTATCATTAAAATTTCCACACTACCCAAAGAAATCTATAGAGTCAATGGAATTCCTATCAAAATACCAATGGCATTTTTCACAGAATTAGAACAAATAATCACAGAACTAGAACAAATAAAATTTACATGGAACGACAAAAAACACTGAATAGCCACGGCAATCTTGAGAAAGATCAAAATTGGAGGTATCAAATGGCAAATAGACATATGAAAAAATGCTCAACATCGCTAATCATCAGAGAAATGCAAATGAAAACCACAATGAGATATCACCTCACCCCAGTCAGAATGGCTTTCATCAACAAAACAAATAGTAACAAGTGTTGGAGAGGCTGTGGAGAAAAAGGAACTCTCATACACTGTTGGTGGGAATGCAGACTGGTGCAGCCGCTATGGAAGGCAGTGTGGAGGTTCCTCAAGAAATTACGAATAGAATTACCATATGACCCAGCAATTGCTCTCCTGGGTATCTACCCCCAAAATATAAAAGCATTTCTCTATAGAGACACGTGTACGCCAATGTTCATTGCAGCTTTGTTTACGGTGGCCAAGACATGGAAACAACCAAAATGTCCTTCGATAGATGAATGGATAAAGAAGTTGTGGTACATATACACAATGGAATACTATTCGGCGTTAAGGAAAGATGATATAGGAGCATTTGTGACAACATGGATGGATCTCGAGAGAATAATGCTAAGTGAAATAAGTCAGACAGAAAAAGCAGAGAACCCTATGATTTCACTGATATGTGGTATATAAACCAAAAAGAACAAGACAAACAAATGAGAAACAAAAACTCATAGACACAGACAATAATTTAGTGGTTACCAGAGGGTAAGGGGGTGGGGGATGGGTGATGAGGGTAAAGGGGATCAAATATATGGTGATGGAAGGAGAACTGACTCTGGGTGGTGAACACACAATGGGATTTATAGACGATGTAATACAGAATTGTACACCTGAAATCTATTTAAATTTACTAACAATTGTCACCCCAATAAAATTAATTAAAAAAAACGGAAAAAAAAAATTGGAGGTATCACACTACCTGATATCAAACAATCCTACAAAGTTTTATTAATCAAAACAGCATGGTACTGCTATGGCATAAAAAACAGACACATAGATCAATGGAACAGAATGAGATCCCAGAAATAAACACCTATGTGGCCATTTAATCTACAAAAAGGAGGCAAAAATACACAGTGGGGACAAAGACAGTCTATTCAATAAATGGTACTGGGAAAACTAAACAGATACATACATACAAAAAAAAAAAAAGAAACTGAACCACCTCCTTACACCATATACATGAATAAACTCAAAATAGATTAAAGACCTAAATGTGAGAACCCCATAAAACTGCTAGATGAAAACATAGGCAGTAAACTTGCTGACATGGCTCTTATTGGTATTTTTTCTGATCTAAATCCTCGGGAAAGGGAAACAAAAGAAAAAAAATAAACAAATGGGACTACCTCAAATTAAAAACTTTCACAGCAAAATAAATCAACAAAACAAAAAGAGCCTACTGAACGGGAGAAGATATTCACTACTGATACATCTGATAAGGGTTTAATAGCCAAAATTTATAAAGAACTCATACAACTCAACACCAAAAAATAATTTAAAAACTGGACAGAGGACCTGAATAGATATTTCTCCAAAGAGGACACACAGATGGCCCACAGACACCTGAAAAGATGCTCAACATCACTAATCAGAGAAATGCAAATTAAAACCACAATAATATATCACCTCACACCTGTCAGAATGACCATCACCAGTAAATCAACAAACAACAACAGGTGGTGAGGAAGCAGAGAAAAGGGAACCCTATGCACCCTTGGTGGGAGTTGGTGCAGCCAGTATAAAAAATAGTGTGGAGGTTCCTGAGAAGATTAAAAATTGATCTACCTTATGACTCAGCAATTCCAGTTGTGGGTATTTATCTAAGAAAATCCCAAACACGTCTTTACTGCGGTGCTTTTCATAATAGCCAAGCTATGGAAGCCACCCAAGTGCCCATTAATGGAAGAGCAGATAAAGAAGAGATGGTACATTTATATCATGGAATATTACTTGACTATAAAAAATAATAAAATCTTACAATTTGTCACAACATGGATGGACCTAGAGGGTATTGTGCTAAGTGAAATAAGTCAGACTGAGAAAGACAAATACCATACTATCTCACTTAAATGGGAAATTCAAAGAACAAAATAAGTGAACAAACAAAACAGAAATAGACTCAGACACGGAGAACACATTGATGGTTACCAGAGGGGTGGTGGGTTGGAGAGCTGTGTGTAAACGGTGAAGGAATTAAGAAATACAAACAGGGGCGGCAGGATAGCTCAGTTGGTTAGAGTATGAGCTCTGAACAACGGGGTTGCCAGTTTGATTCCCACAGGCGCCAGTGAGCTGTGCCCTCCACAACCAGATTGCAGACAACAAGCTGCCGCTGAGCTGCTGGAGGGGCAGCTGGGTGGCTCAGGTGGTTAGAGCTCGAGCTCTTAACAAGGTTGCCGGTTCAATTCCTGTATGGGATGGTGGGCTGTGCCCCCTGCAACTAAAGATTGAAAACGGCAACTGGAGTTGGAGCTGAGCTGCGCCCTCTAAAACTAGATTAAAGGACAACGACTTGGAGCTGATGGGCCCTGGAGAAACACAGTGTTCCCCAATAATCCCCAATTAAAAAAAGAAATACAAATAGGTAATTTCAAAATAGCCACTGGGATATAAAGTGCAGCCTAGAGAATATAGTCAACAATGTTGCAACAACTATGTGTAGTATCCGGTGGGTACCAGACTAGTCAGGGCGGTCACTGCATAAATTATATAAATGTCTAACCACTATACTCTGTATCTGAAATATAAAATATTGAATGTCAGCTGTAATTGAACATAAATAAAATTTAATAGCTATCCCATCTGATTTTCATCTATTTGACTTTAATTTTGTTTTATGAAACGCAACATTTATTACATAACTTTAAAGACTAATTAATATATATGTGTATAAAGAATTCATCTCAAAACATGGAGCTTTACCCATAACTCTGACGCCTCTATTCTCAATCAGGATCCAAATCCAAACTTATTCAGTTTCTTTTAATTAATAGTCCCTTGAAACGAGATCACTTGCCCTGTAAATAGTTCCATGATCTAGATTTGAGATTTCCATGGTGTCATTTATCATGTTCTTTTGTCTCCTGTCTTCTATAAATTGAACGTTAGACCTAGACACTTCAGATTCAAATCTGTATTTTGGCAAGAACAGTTAGTAGGGAATTGTTTTAGGCCAGGTGTTTTAGGACATACAGCCTAAAGCAAAAATATTTACTGATACTTTATTGTAATAAAGCACAATACCAAGGAAAATGGCAAGGAGAGATGGCAAATGTGACAAATTAGATTTCTGAGTCGGCCATAGCTTCTTGCTAAGCTGATTTCTCAGTCTGCCCAACAGTCTTTATAGAGGTCGAGGAAGTTATTTTCCCCCAAATTCCTCTGAGTGAGAAAGAATAGTTTATCCACCAGCTCTTTCTTCCCACTATCAAAGCTGCCAAAGGGACTGTGAACCAACACCACCACTGCCACCAGCCATACATCTGATGTGCCTTCACAAGGTCTCCCATGGCCTCACATTCCCAGAATGAGGCACCATAAGGCAAGGCCGAATGAAACCTGAAGATTCATGTTGCAGCCCTTACAAATCCTTTGTTCTGTGGCAGTGACTGAAGCACCAGAGCCTTTCTTCCCGGGCTGCAGGAAAAGTACTAACCAGTGTTAGAGCCACTGGAATCCGACTCAGGACAGGTGGAGGAGTTCAGAATGGTACGTATCTGAATTTGGAACTGTTGTACACTTCAATCAGAAGGCACATATTGTCTGGTTGTCTTGTTCTGACAAGAGAGGACACTGATTATTTTCTAGAACCATCATTTTATTTGTGGTACAACAAGATTCTGGCCAATCCTTAAGTGTTAGGTTTTCCCACGCTGTCAAATATGCCCATAATTGTCAGTGCTTATCTCAGTCTTCTCAGATATCAGGATGCCCAGGACGATAGCTGCTCCCCAACTTTCGGTCTGCTTAGCAGGAAGCTGGGTGTCCTACCACCTACTATTAGAGCCATCCAGGCCCCCTACCAGCTTATGCCACCAAATGATCGGGATGCCCAATGTATTCAGGTGAAAGAATTCTGCTGGCACTGAGCCCTGGAGGGAACCCGTACTGGGGTAGAAAGAGGACTACCACCCAAGTCAGGAGACATCAATGACTTTGGTATAATTCAAAGTCATACCAATAAACAGGATGAGCTAGAGAAATAAGAAAAGAATATGCTGATTTCAAAGAGACCGACTGCAGCTTTGTATTTACCAGGCCACAAAAGACAAGACAGTAATACCTGGACAGCCTTGGTTGCCTTGGGGAGAGCAGACCATATCGGTAAGTAGGAAAGTAGGCACTTGGGAAGTACAAGCACATGGTCACGGTTCCAGTGATCTACGTCCTTTTCACGTGACTTTCGCTCCCCTATGCCTGGCACTGTGGTGACCTGCCTTGGCTGACATAGCTGTTTCCACATGTCACCCAGCCTGGAATTGGAATCCACAAGTTCACCAGCTCCTTTAGGGTCTGAACAGTCAGAGCTTCCCCGCTTAATGTGACGTTCTTCCTGGCACAGCACCGTGACTAGGTGAGGGAGGGAAATGGTCACAGCCATTTCAGGCACAGGGTGGGACACTGAGGAGCAACTCTCACTCCAGACCACCTCACTGGGTTGGTCAAAGCTTTCTCTGGCATGCCTCACCGTTTGACTTCTCCATCTGCCCAGTGTTTCCTCCTGTTCTTTTCACAGGTGCCAAAAGCTGATGAACATCTTATCCCCCAAACATCTATATTGGCACCTGTTTGGGGAGGATTCAACCTGGAACACGTCACCCTCAATGTTACGTTTCTTTCCTACCACTCATTTTAGATTGTTTTTGTCTTCATCCTCAGGCCTCACTTGTACGATCTAGGCTACTTGCAGAGAGGTAACCGGGATTTTGCTCCTGAGGTGTCTAAGCCTGGCCACCAAACTCTTGATTACTGAAATTCATGGTTGTCAACAGTCATGGAAGCACCAAGATGTGTCCAGTGACTCCCAGACGTGCTCCTGCCTCCACTCATTATGTAATAGCAGACTTAGTCTCAACACAGCCAAAGTAAGTTATATAGTAATTTCCTTCTTGTGTGTCCTTGGTGAGAAACGTCTTCTCTTTCCTTCAACAGCAAAATATAAGACACAGAGCATAAAGTTGTGTCAGAGGTGAGCACAAGTTCCCCAGGCGGGTCTCGAGTAAGGAATTTAAGAGTGGCCACTCCTATCCATGCTTTGGAGACAAGGAGAAGACAGGAGTGACTTCAAGTAGTAGCTACACATAGAGACAGCAGATTTCTCTCCCTCTCAGACCTCACTTGCACGGTCTAGATTGTCTGCCCAGAAGGGTAACCCAGACCTTCACCTGTAAGGAGGCTACCACCTGGTTAACCAGTCTCTTGCCAGGTCATGGTTTCTGAAATTCCTGGTATCACCATGCATGTCAGTCATAGAAACAGCAAGAGGTGCCCAGGGAATCCCACGTATGCTCCCTCGTGCTCTCATTATGTAGCAGCAGCCCTAGCTCATTACAACAGCTAGAGTCAATCATATTGTTGCAACCTTCTTTGCTTGTTGGTTCTGTGGACCTGGCAGTATTCCTACTTTACTTTACCAAATTCCTTGGTGGAATTTGTGCATCCATTGGTATGAACATTGTCCACTTTCCTTCACTTCCTTAGGAACTGGTACTTCTCAGCTCGACAAAGGGAAACATAAGCCCCTAAATGAATCCCTGAAGGTGATGGTAAGAGGGGCCACTCCTATCTCTATCCCCACGTATAGAATTCTCTCAGATGCTACCTATTGGTGGCATCAAGTAGTGGCTTTTGGGTGAAAGTATGCATGCCTTTTTCAAGACAGTAAGGTGTCAGAGAGGCAAAGCTGATGCAGCAGCTCTGGACATGAGCACAGCCTCTAGGCTGCGTGGGATACGATAGTGATCGGAGCCCCTTTGGTGTCTATTGCTAGGCTTAGCCATCATCTACCATGATTATTTCAGGTGCCATTCTCCCGCACCCAAAGAGGATGTGATTGACAGGGACCACAACTCCCATATCTTTTTTTTTTTTTTTTTTTTTTTTTTGTTGATGAAAGCCATTCTGACTGGGGTGAGGTGATATCTCATTGTGGTTTTCATTTGCATTTCTCTGATGATTAGCGATGTTGAGCATTTTTTCATATGTCTATTTGCCATTTGTATGTCCTCTTTGGAGAAATGTCTCTTCAGGTCCTCTGTCCATTTTTCAATTGGGTTGTTTGTTTTTTTGTTGTTGAGTTTCATGAGTTCCTTGTATATTTTGGATATTAGCCCCTTATCAGAGGAACTGTTTGCGAAAATCTTCTCCCATTCAGTTGGTTGCCTCATTATTTTGTCAATAGTTTCTTTTGCTGTGCAGAAGCTTTTCAGTTTCATATAATCCCATTTGTTTATTTTAGTTTTTACTTCCATTGCCTTTGGAGTCAAATTCATAAAATGCTCTTTGAAGCCAAGGTCCATAAGTTTAGTACCTATGTTTTCTTCTATGCAGTTTATTGTGTCAGGTCTTATGCTTAAGTCTTTGATCCATTTTGAATTAATTTTGGTACATGGTGACAGATAGCAGTCCAGTTTCATTCTTTTGCACGTAGCTATCCAATTCTGCCAGCACCATTTATTGAAGAGGCTGTCTTTCCTCCATTGTATGTTTTTAGCTTCTTTGTCAAAAATTATCTGTCCATATTTATGTGGTTTTATTTCTGGGTTCTCAATTCTATTCCATTGGTCTATGTGTCTGTTTTTCCGCCAATACCAAGCTGTTTTGATTATTGTAGCCCTGTAGTACAAGGAAAAATCAGGGAGTGTGATACCTCCAGTATTGTTCTTTTTTTTAAATATTGCTTTGGCTATTCGAGGTCTTTTGTGGTTCCAAACAAATCTGATGATTTTTTGTTCTATTTCTTTAAAAAATGCCATTGGGATTTTAATGGGGATTGCATTAAATCTGTATAACCCATATCTTTTAAGACTTTGAGGGAACAATAGTTATCTATCTACCATCCCACCCGTGTATGGTATTAATTCTGTTTTGTTTTGTTTTTTTTATCTTAGACAAGGTGTAGTGAGTTCCCCCTTGAAAGATAGATCTTTCCTACCGTTATAACTCAGTCCACATATCAGGAAACAGCATGAGAGCTTTACCGACTACCAATCAGGTTCGACCCTCTCAGGCCTTCAAGTGTAATGGGAAATGACCACAGGGGGGACCCAGAGACTCATTGGATTGATAGCAAGACCAACTTGGGAGGGGAATTCATTCAGCTTCCCTCCCCCACATACCCTTACTCTTATAAGAAAAGTCATGAGTGTTTGGGGTCCTTCATATCAGTGACGTATCCGACCCTGCATCCAACAACTTAGGAACGATCTAAGTAGTTCCCTTTCCACGGGGTGGAGTTCCGCAGATAAATGACCATGGATGTCTTTGGGTAAGGACTTGTGGAATCACTACTCTGTGTACTTGTGATGGACTGTGGGTCGTTCCTCAAAGGGGCTTAGCCACTACTAGCTGAGGTGTGAGAAATGAGCAAGAGATAGTGACTTTCCATTGGGGCAGCTGGTCTAAATCTTCTACTCATCCCCTTTATCCCTTTTGGTTACGTAAGGCAAGTGATATTTCTTACCAATATCTAGCCTTATATTCAGCATCCTCTAGTTCCAGCACCTTTAAAAATGGTTGGGCACCCATTTTTGTCACTATTCCATGGATCATGGTCTAGTAACCCTGTGCTTGCCACTCTGGCTACGTGGCTCTTTATGACACCCTCAGGGACATTGTAGAAATGATCAAGAGCTGGTGCCAGGCCTCTGCTTTACTGAATTCTACCATTTCCATGGACACCAGGGAGCCTGGCTGCATCTATCCCCTACCATAAACGTTGGCCTACAGAGGACCTCCGCCAGCAGCTTCTCATGGAGGCTGGTCTTCTCTCCTCAGTAGTACTGTCCTTTAGTTCTAGAGAAAGGAGTGACCACTGAGGCATCCTGGGGAACATAGCAAGTAGCTTCTCTGGCCAAGTATTCAAGCCATCCTGGCCACCTATTTCATATGATGTACAACTTAGTCCCCAGAATTGTAAAACATATGGGGGCTTTTCCAAGTATACCTTCACATTTAGGCATCAAGGATGGAGGAAATAACCACTGAGTGGTACCAGAGGCTCATTGGACTTCCGGAGAATCCTCCTTGCTTGGAGACTTTATCAACTGGTCCCATACATCCTTAGTCTAACTGGAAATCCATGAGCCTTTTTTCTATCCTGAATGTTACTAACAAGTCCAACTGTTATCCAACATCTCCTGGAAGATCTTAGTATTTCTTTTCCCCAATATACAGTTTCTCAGATAAGTGATCATAGGTTCCTTTTGGGATGGATTTTGGGGAATAGCTATACTATGTAGTTCCTATTGTATTAGGGGTCTTTTCCTCAAGGGATGTTATTCAGTATTTGGCTCAGGTGTAAATATTGAATAAGGGATAATGGCTTCCTATTGGGACAATTGGTGTAAGTCTTCTAACCTACTCTGGATCTCTTTTGTTATATAGGTCAAGCAATACCTTTGTGGCCACCAATCTTTCATACTGCTAGATGAGTCATGGTCTAATTGTATGGAGAACCAAGGCATTCTGCTTGCCATTCTGGCTTTATGGCATTGTGGATGTGATTAAATGCTATCGCCTGGCCTCTGCTATTTCTGAATCCTACCATCCACATAGACACCAGTTCAACATAAACCTCTACTATCCTCAACCCTGGCCCACGGATGACAGCCACCTGTTTCTCAGTGAGGCTGGTGTCTTCCATCATTAGTGTTTTCCTTGTTTTATGGGAAGAACTGACCTCTGGGGCACCCTGGGGAACATCCCGGCTTCCCTGTTTACATATAATAAAGCTCTTTTAGTGGACTCCCCTTGAGACCTTTCTCAAAAATTTGCTGAGGTAACTCTGCCATCTCCCTGCTCATTTGCTGCATGTCATTAGCTTTCATATTTTGCTGCAGTTAAAATAACCTGGGTAGTTCTAAAAATACTGATGCTTGGGCCTTATCTCCTGAGACTAATTTATTTGCAAAAGGTGGAGAAGTTTAAGGGTCAAGATTTAAAAAAAAAGTCTCCCATGATTTCAATGTACAGCAATGTTTGAAAACTGCTGCTCCAGGCCATCTTTCCATATCCCCTCCCTTGCAAGAAGCTTCTGATAGTTATATCAGCAGCATATTACAGTTTTATATGTGTTTGCCAGGACATTGGCCCTGTGAAGTTACCCTGTTATCAATAAGTTCTTCATTATTCAGCCTTATATTCTACACCTCCTGCTCCAGAACCTTTAAGAGCCATTCCTAAGTCTGTTCTCTCAGTTCCTACTGACACAGAGTAGCCAGCTCCTGTGATCCTTTGGTGAATGATCTTTTCTCTGTTGCACGGACTTTGGCACGTGCACTTTGGCATCAATAATTGGCCTAGAAATTGTGAGGGATATGGGGCGTATCTTATAAGAAGCAAATATCAGCTTGTGATAGCTATGCCTCTGGAGAGGGCCCTGCTTTACTTTCAGGCAAACAGAGAGGGTTCTGGGGAACTGAAGTCATCCACCCAGATGTCCCCATACAAGCATCCTACTTCTTTATCAAGGCCTGACTTTAGCGTACGAGGCTCGCCAGGGGTGAGAATTTAACATCCCTTCTAACTCTGTATTGTTCTGATCGTATATTGAGCCTGATT
Organism: Rhinolophus hipposideros; assembly: GCF_964194185.1. Taxonomy (NCBI): domain Eukaryota; kingdom Metazoa; phylum Chordata; class Mammalia; order Chiroptera; family Rhinolophidae; genus Rhinolophus; species Rhinolophus hipposideros. The sequence goes on along the minus strand of NC_138049.1, from coordinate 99,077,822 downwards.
TTTAGCTACATGTGCTGAAACATGTTTCATAAGGATGCAGAAAAGTTGAGGATCAGAGGTAGAAAGATACCAATTGAACAAAACCCAAAACTGTAGTAACATGATCTCAAAGTCTGTTTTGCCTGACAAGTTATTATGTGTAGTCACACTAAACAATATCATTTTGAAGTGACTATCTCTAATGTTTTTCTTTAAAACTTATTAACCAAAATACCAAAAGTTGTAGTTCTCTCAATGTGAAAGACAAACACATAAATATATTGAGATATTAATCTACTTCCCTCAGCAACTGATAGAAAAGTAGACAAATCCATAAAAATATTAAAGATTTGACCACCATCAATAAACTGGAACATGCATATAGAACTCTGCACACCCATTAATTGTGGAACACATTCACACATGCAGAACTTTTGCAAAAGAACAAAAAAAGCAAATCCAATTTTAAAAGGGAAATTATAATGAGTGAGTATCAATTAAATGCAAACGGACTAGAAAGCAGTAACAAAAATAATCGGAAAATCATCCTATATTTGGTAACTAAGAATCTCACTTGTAAAATAATCCATAGGTCAAAGAAAAACTCATACTGCAAAATAGAAGTTTTGGGGTGACATACTGCTTCTGTTTACAATGTCGAAAGCCTCAAGAAAGCACTCTTTCCTTAAGAAAAAGCCAGATGAGCTACAAAATGTTGTCTTTCTTGAGCCCAGAGAGCTGAGATTGCAAGGTAAGCAAATGAATTAAATTTGTGTGCTAATCGCCCCTGAGACAGGACACAGCAAGGTCTCACATTGGGCCAAGCAGAGGAGGAAGGGATGGCAGCACTCCCACAGAGGTGGGTAAGGAGAAATCAGGGAGAATATTAAGGAATTATTAAAGGCCAAGTGTGGGCTCAAGTTTTGAGGAGCTGGTGTCCCAAAACACAAGAGAAGTTTGTACTGACTCACAAGCCCTTTGCCAAGGGCCTCCTCTGGCCTTGCATGAGAAAGACTGGGGCAGAGGCCACAGAGCCCTGCCTGGTGGACCAGATGCAGCTGGAGGCCAGGCACGAACACCTCTTCATTCCCCGGACCTTCTCTTCGAAGGAATTAAAGCCTTAATACCACTGGGGGTGGAATGAAAAATACTCTTCCCCTAGAGCCTGGCAAAGTCTCAAAGCTTCTGAATGAGAAAGAGAAGCAAAACCCATCTGCCTTTGTAGAAGGGAAGGCATTCCTTCTCTCCCATTGCCAAGACTAAATTTAAGAGCCACAGCTTCTGGGAGAGAGGAGGAGCAGAAAATCCTGTAGCCTGCCCCTATTCCTACACCAGTACAAACAGAGGCGTGCTGCTGCTGGGGAAGGTGTAGGAGATGCTTTCCTGTGAAGACCAGGGGGAATGTGGTTGCCATGGGAATGGGGAAGAGTTGCTCAGAAACCACCGTCCCAGGGGCTTAGGTACATAGTCTCAGGCTGGTCAAAGAGAACAGAGGACAGCTCTGCACCCACCATAATCCTAGCACTGGTAATAAGCACAACAGTCTACTGCTGGGACAGGGCAAAAATCATAGAGAAAGACCTTTCATGGTACAGGCATGAAGGGACAGCTGAGAGTGGGCAGGAACACTAAGAAAAATACCTCTGACACCATAAACAACGGAAAAGCTGACCCCACTGGAGGCAATGAGGTAACAGTACTAACTAAACTCAAAACTCGACATCTGACTAGACTTATACCCCACACTGCCACACATACAATTAATAGCCTGATATCCCATCTCCACAAATAGATTTTATTTATCTGTTTGTTCTGTTCACCATAGCTGGCACAAATTTTGAGAATGGGAAAAAGCACCGATTGTAAAGGGATGAAATAGTCAATAGAACCAACTCAGGATGCCTCAGATGCTAGAATACAGATAGGGACTTTAAGATAACAATGATTAGATGATTAGTGGAAAGGGTAGACAATGTGCTTAAGTAGATGGAGACTATCAGGAGAAAAATAGAAACTATAAAAGTAAAGATGTGGAAAAGCCAGTAAAAAATGTGATTAGAAAAACACTGTCTTCAAATGTCTCATCAAAAGACTAAAGAATCAGTGAACTTGAAGATAATTCAATAGAAAGGATTCAAACAGAGACAACTCCCCACCCCAAGAATCCAAGCGTTATAGAACAGCATTTCATAGTTTAACATTATGGAAGCTCCAGAGAGAAAAGAGAATAAAGAGAATAGAATAATATTTAAAGACACAAAGGTGGGAGCAGGGGGTACTATGTGAACACGCTAACATTCCATTTTCTGCTCAATTTTGCTATGAACCTAAAACTGCTTTTTTAAAATGTCTATTAAAAAGAAGTAAGAAAAAAAAGATACAACAAATGTAAAAAAAAAAGAAAAAAATTAGAGAAAACCATAGATCCTGGAACCTCCAAGAACACAAGCAGAATGCCAAAATGTATCCATAGTCAGATTTAACATGATTATGTTAAACTCCAAAAGTTTTGCTTTCCATATAATTGACAAAGTGGTTCTAAATGTAGATGGAAAAGCAAAGGGACAAGAATAACTAATGCATTGCTGAAGAAAAACAAGGTAGAGACGTGTTCTACTGAAGACATATAGTAATGAAGACTGATGGAACAGAACAAAGAACCCAGAATAGGCTCAACTCTGCAAAAGTCTAAAATGACACACCTGCCTCAGAGCAGGGAGGGCATGGGACAGGAATGAGTGCTTCAATTAATGAATTTAGGACAGGAAGTTCTTTATGTGGGGAAAAACTTGAGTTTGCACACCATTGTATGTCATCTCCAGATATATTAAAGATGTATTAATAGATGTAGACGCCAGCTTATTCCATATTGTCTACTAAAATTATTTTAGGGCTTTGAGGTAAGGTAGAAGCAATCTTTTGGTATGTAAAAAGCACTCGTTAAGAAAGTATTAATTTTTGCTACATTAAAGAATTAAGGAGGCATTATAGAGGGAAAAGATATTGTAAATTGGGAGAAAGTATTTGCAGCATATAAACCAAAAAGAAGACTACTGTTTTGATTACATGATGAACTCCTATAAATCAATAAGAACAACACCACAATAGCAAGTGGTGAACAGACTTCACAAAAACAGAAATAACCGATAATGTTAGAGATGGTCGATGATACTAATGACCACGGAATGGAAGTTAAATACCCGAATCCAGAAGCACAAGGTGGCAACCATTAAAAAGGTAAAGAATACCTAGCTCTATTAGTCTGAGTCCTCCTAGGAGACAAATGGCTCACTCCGTTTAGAGTATGAGGAAAGTTATTTTGCAAAGGGATTCTTCACAATAGTGTTGGTGGTAGGTAGGGGAAGCACACTGGATAGTGTGCTAACCAAGGGGAGAAGCTGTTATCTACATCCAAAAGGATCAGGGGAAGGAGCCATTACCTTCCTTCAGATCTCTTGCCAGTGTTTAGCTTGGTGAGACCGAATCAAAGCCCAGAGGGCCTGGGAGCCTGAGAGGTAAAGTCCATTCGGCTCAGCCTCTGGACCTCTGGAGCAGAGAAGAGGGTGGAGAAAGGAGGCGAGTCTCAGGGAGCAAACAGAGGGCCCCTGAAACCCTGGTATTGTTCGGGACAAGGAGCAATGAGAACTTTAACACAGCTGGGAATGGAAAACATACAAAATGTTTTCAAAAAACAGTTTTGTGGTTTCCAGTAAGATATAAGGTCCACATGCCCAACAATTCCTGGATATACATCAAAAAGAATCTCTTACACATGTGTACCAAGAGACACATTCACGAATGCTCAGAGTAGCACTGTTCAGATATCAAGAACCTGGAATGAATGGAAATGTCTGTTGACATTTGCTCCCAGTTTCAGTCTTAGCCCTAATGGTCTACCCAGGGGCCCACAGCGGGGCTGACCCTTGCTCTTGGAGGCTGCATTTCCCGCACTCCTCGTTCAGTTGGCTCTCAGCTGCTTTTGGCCAGACAGAGGTCTGGTGGGGGATTGGAAGGTGGGAAAGAGTCCAGGGTATTCCTGCCCCTTCTTCTTTGTCTCAGGAAGCTCCATTGGGACACAGACAGGCCCATCTTGGTTGTTGCTTTTTTTTTTCTTTTGTTTTCCTCTAGAGAAACCAGGGCTCCCTGAGATGCCTAACACTGCTTTCCCTTCTGTCTCCCAGCCCAGGGGCGGTAGTTCCTACAGCTGTTAATCTCTCCCTTTCCCATTTCCTCACCATCTCCATTTCCTGTTTGACTCCCATTACTTACCTCTTCAGACTAACTCATTACCTGGATTAAATTCCCTTTGTAGTAAATATTTGAAATGCTTTGTTTTCCTGGTTTAGACTCTGACTAATAAAAGAGGATACATCACGTAAAGAAAGAAAATGCCAAAATAAAGAGGAAGATGGCCTAGTACATTTACAAAACGACCATAACTTTGATACCATAGACAGAATGAGAAGGGCAAGCTATATGTCAATATTAACAGATTAAAGGAAGTCTAAAAATATTGGAAAATCAAATATGGCAGTGAATTAGAATAATACATAGGGACCAAGTAGGATTTGTCTCAGAATGCAAAGATGGATAGATACCAAGGAGAGTATCAATAACGCACTGCACTAACATGTTAGAGAAAAAACACACACATCCTCATTTTTTAAAAAAGTATTTGCAAACTTTTTAAAATGAATGAGTGAATTTTGTCAAGGTAGGAAATAAAACGGAATTATCTGTTTGGAATTAGATTATCTAGCATAATCTTTTATTGATACAGGGGATACTCCAACAGCTTAGAGCAAATATCACATTTAATGATGAACCATTAAAAGTATCCAATTTAGTTAGAAAAATGGCATTACTACTATTCCTGCTACATTTTGCCATTTTAATATTGTCCTAGCAAATTAAGAATAATGCTAATATTAGAAGAGGAGAAAAATATTCGTAGCTATGATGATATTTCAAGTTCAAGGTGGTACACTGAGTACATGTTGACCACATGCCTATGTTTTACCTTATATGCCAATGTTTTAGGAAGGGAAAGAGTTCATGAACCACAGTGTAGCCATGCTTAAAATGGAGAAGTCAAAAGAGGTTGGATTGAAGACAGTCATGTTACCCACCACAATCAGTTCCTTGTGGTGAGGTCCTACGCAGAGCACCGTCTTCTGTTTAAGACAACACTCTCCATGGACACCTACCTCCATCCCACTGGGGCAGGGTACAAAGATATCTTTCTGTGGTCCACACTCAAACAGGAGGACCTATACCGAATAA